>NC_133462.1:78582720-79212303 GCF_048565385.1 Saimiri boliviensis | reverse complement strand
TCCCTGGTGTCCCACAAACTCATTAAAGTGGTTTAGCCATGGTCAGCCAAGCTTGACTGAACACATGGGAGCTGTCGCTGAGACTTCCAAACTGGCCGGAGTGTAAATTCCAGACTCTCCATCGGCAGAAATCCCACCAACGGCACAGCCGGGCGGCAGCTCCAGGCTGCCTGTCCTTCTGCTCCTGCATGGGAGACACAGGGGTCAGCCCCCAGCCCTTCTTGTTCCTGATACCACATGACTCATGATGGCTGCCTCCCCAAGCTATTCCTTGAAGCACCCCACCCAACGGTGGGGGTAAACATCAGGCACCCAGCCCCTTCACAACTGGCCGAGCACGGGGAGTCCTTAGAATCGGCCAGTGTCCAGCAGCATCCAGAAACGAGCATCTAATGAGGGCTTTCTAAGTGCCAGACCTCACACTAAGTGTTTCTCCTACGCCACTCGGTGGGTATTATAAGCCAGGCTACGATGAGCACCTGTGTCACTGGGCCAGTGGAGTGTGGTAGGTGAAGAAATCCCTCAAAATCGTATCATGTGAAGCAATCAGAGAGGTTTAGCTTACAAAAGAAAGACATGGAAGGTCGTAGAGGGAGGCACGAGAAAGGTCCTCAAATAGCAGGGAGATTTTCATGTGCAAGAGTTATTAGAACTAGAAAGTTCCACAGTGATGGAGTCACTCACGTCATCAGCTCACTCAAAGCTTCAGAGACAAGAGAGGACTTCAGGGATGGTGGACTCGGACACCACGTTCGACATATAAGAACATGGAGGTCATGCAGATCTCAAGGCAGTAAACCTGCAACTGTGCCTGTTCATTGCACTTCAGCAGACGGGTGATGCCCGTCCACAGTAAGCTGCAGAAGCAACGCCTGCTCCGCTGAGCCAGGAGCTTGGCCTGGGGACAATCTGGGGTCCTCTCAGATCCAATGCACGGATGCTGAGTGACTAACACAGCTTGGCAGCCTTTCAGGGTCAGGGCAACCAACCACAGCAGGACACTTGGCCAACCCACGGCAGCACGCAGAATACCCATGGAACAAACCTGCACATGTACCCTGAGTCTCAAACAACAGCTGAACTTATTTTTTTTAAGTGACAGAATTATTGGGGCGTGGGGAGGGGTGGTAAGGACCCTCAGGTGTATTGTTTCCTCTTGAAAGAGTTAAATTTGTGGGCCAGGTTCAGTTGTTCACTCTCAAAATCCCAGGACTTTGGTAGGCTGAGGGGGGGAAGATCACTTGAAGTCAGAAGCTCGAGACCAGCCTGGGCAACACAGCAAGACCCCATCTCTACAAAAAAATTAACAAGTTAGCCAGTTATCTCTGCTCACATAGATCCAGTTCTTTAAAAAAAAAAAAAAAAAAAAATCCCTCTTCATAATGAATTTTAAATCAAACTCTAATATTAAGAGAGTCTTCACACAGATCAAAGAGGAGGTGTCGGTTTATCACACAGCACCAGCTCAGGCAGGGCTCACAGCAGGATTTAGGGTTGATGCAAAGTCCCTGTTTAAGGGGACTGTTAAGGGTCCCTGCAAAGACTGTGAATTAAGTAGGGATTCTTTGGTCACATGACCCTGCCTCGGGCAGCAATGGGAGAGGGAACAGGCATGGTGGCACATGCCTATAGTCCCAGCTACTGAGGAGGCTGAGGACGGAGGATCGCTTGAGCCCAGGAGTTGGAAGCCTCAGTGAGCCACGATCATACCTCTGCACTCTAGCCTGGGGGGCCGAGCAAGATCTCATCTCTAAAAAAAATAAAATATTTAGAGTTAAATTTGTAGATTTTCTCCCCCAGTAACAAACAGGTTATAGGACAGGAAAGAAAAAAGTCTTAAGAAACAGAAAAATTCACAGCATATCTGCAGTCAGGATTTGGCTTTGAATCCTGGCAACATAATCTATTTTGAGCATGAGACAAGTTTTGCTAATTCCTAATGAGCCAGATTAGAAACAGACTACAAACGAACAGCAAACTCATCATAAAATTATGAGAGAGCCCAAAATACACCGAATTACTGATGCATCGCGAGCAGCGGCATTTGGCCACTGAGTAAAAGCAGGGTGTGTGCTTCACAAGTGTCGCGGGGGCTTCAGGAAGAAGGGGCTGGCGGAAGCACTGCTGATAATCCAGAAAATCCTCTCCACTGACTCAAACATCCAGCAGTGCCAGGCTGAGCTGCTCTCAACAGTGCTGAGGCATGAGATGTCCCTGAAGCAGAAAGTGCAGGTGCCCTGGATGGAGCTCGGGGCACCCCACATATAGGAATATGGGGGCTCAGGAAGGCTGTCCTGAGCTGATGCTCTGGTAGAAAGAACAACTTCCAAGAGATGAGCAGACTGGAGCAAGGAAGGACCTGAAGACAGATACCTCTCAGCCAACGCTCAGGCTCCTGTGACACTAAGGAGAGACTAGCTTGGGGGAAAAAAGGAAAGCCCCCTACCCCCACACACACACACACACACACACACTCTCTCTCTCTCTCTCTCTCTCTCTCTCTCTCTCTCTCTCTCTCTCTCTGTCTCCCCTCCCCCGCCCTCACCATTATGAAAATCCCTTCTCTAAGATCGCTCCTGCTTCCCTTTCTCCCTTACCTCCCTATCCGAAAACCAGCAACTCAAGAGGCAACCCAGAAGCCAGTAGCTCCAACCCTGGTGCACAAGACCCAAGCGGCCCCCTGTATTTACTAAGCAGCCATGCAGAAGATGGGCTCTGTGCCCTCCACAGAACAGAGCTTCCAGGAAGAGGCAGAGCCCCCCCAAAACTCCAAGCAGCTGAGGGCTTCAGGGCAACAAAAATCCAAATATTAGAGAACACACACCTGCCCTTGTAAACACCATGACAAGCGAAGGTCCCGTTTTCCTCCATAACTCCATACACACATTCTCCAGTGCACTTGCATTTAGAAGAACCCGCACATGGTGAGTAGAGTGTGACAGAAAGGCTATGCTATAGGTCAGATGGCCCCACATGGCCAGAATGGTACTAAATGGCCTCTGAGGGCCTGACCATCCCTGGCCTCATAGGTAATGGTGAGGATTCGGACACCCTTCCTGCAACCACCCAGCTGGTGATGAGAAACTCTAGAGACGGAAAGAAAAGCTGCATCTAGAACAAATCATCCCCTTCAGTCTGTGCCTGCATCCCCTGCACAGCCCACGGGGCCACGGGGATAGATGGTTCCTTAGAGGGCATCATGGGCCACACCAGCTGGCTTCACGGGGAGGACAGAGGGGAGGTTCCGTCTTGGCCTGTAAGACATCCCATCTTACATGCCATGTCAGCAATCCGTGACGAGGAATGAGTTACAACAACTCACACCTCAAAAGAGTCCACACCCCCAGGAGTGTTCTGATGACCTGATAACAGAAGCACATCGCTGGGGAGGATGACAGCGAGCACCACCGGAGCATATCGCTGGGGAGGATCACAGCGAGCACCACCGGAGCACATCGCTGGGGAGGATGACAGCGAGCACCACCGGGAGCACATCGCTGGGGAGGATCACAGCGAGCACCACCGGAGCACATCACTGGGGAGGATCACAGCGAGCACCACCGGAGCACATCGCTGGGGAGGATCACAGCGAGCACCACCGGAGCACATCGCTGGGGAGGATCACAGCGAGCACCACCGGAGCAGATCGCTGGGGAGGATGACAGCGAGCATCACCGGAGCACATCGCTGGGGAGGATCACAGCGAGCACCACCGGAGCAGATCGCTGGGGAGGATCACAGCGAGCACCACCGGAGCAGATCGCTGGGGAGGATCACAGCGAGCACCACCGGAGCAGATCGCTGGGGAGGATGACAGCGAGCACCACCGGAGCACATCGCTGGGGAGGATCACAGCGAGCACCACCGGAGCAGATCGCTGGGGAGGATGACAGCGAGCATCACCGGAGCACATCGCTGGGGAGGATGACAGCGAGCACCACCGGAGCACATCGCTGGGGAGGATGACAGCGAGCACCACCGGAGCAGATCGCTGGGGAGGATCACAGCGAGCACCACCGGAGCACATCGCTGGGGAGGATCACAGCGAGCACCACCGGAGCAGATCGCTGGGGAGGATGACAGCGAGCATCACCGGAGCACATCGCTGGGGAGGATGACAGCGAGCACCACCAGAGCACATCGCTGGGGAGGATGACAGCGAGCACCACCGGAGCACATCGCTGGGGAGGATGACAGCGAGCACCACCGGAGCACATCGCTGGGGAGGATGACAGCGAGCACCACCGGAGCAGATCGCTGGGGAGGATGACAGCGAGCACCACCGGGAGCACATCGCTGGGGAGGATCACAGCGAGCATCACCGGAGCACATCGCTGGGGAGGATGACAGCGAGCACCACCGGAGCACATCGCTGGGGAGGATGACAGCGAGCACCACCGGAGCACATCGCTGGGGAGGATGACAGCGAGCACCACCGGAGCAGATCGCTGGGGAGGATTATAGCGAGCACCACCGGAGCAGATCGCTGGGGAGGATCACAGCGAGCACCACCAGGAGCACATCGCTGGGGAGGATCACAGCGAGCACCACCGGAGCAGATCGCTGGGGAGGATGACAGCGAGCACCACCGGAGCACATCGCTGGGGAGGATGACAGCGAGCACCACCGGAGCACATCGCTGGGGAGGATGACAGCGAGCACCACAGGAGCACATCGCTGGGGAGGATGACAGCGAGCACCACTGCAAGGTGCTCACACAGATTCAGTTCTTTAAAACAAATCCCTCTTCGTAATAAATTTTAAATCAAACTATAATATTGAGAGAGTCTTCCACAAAGATGAACGAGGAGGTATCAGTCTATCACAAAGCACCAGCTCAGGCAGGGCTCACAGCAGAATTGAGGGTCTATACAAAGTCCCTGTTTCTGAATAAAGTAGGAGTGGGTTGGTCACATGCTCCCTCAGGCAGCAATGGGAGGGGAAATGTTTGTTTAAGGGGTTTTTACCAGGCACTAAACTCAGTGCAAAATACCAATATCCATTAAAAAAAGAGGGGAGCTGCTCCCCCCACCTCCATTCACCCACTACCAGGAAGAGGAAACCACCAGACTGAGTGATTAGGTTGCAGTTTTCCAGGAATGGTTTAGGTCTGAAAACAAAGGTCAGCCCCATAAATCCTCTTCTCCTCACTCCAAATCCTGCAGGGGACGATCATCCTGGGCACTGCTGATCCCGCGCTGGGTGCAGTCACTCCGGGGCGTGCCTCAGTCTCTCCTCGGGAAAGTGTGCACGTGGGGCTATACGGCCTGGAACACTCTTACCCACCAAAATCTACAACCTCCAGTAAGAAACTCCCACTATTCCTTTGTACAACTTTAGATTTGGTCAACATAATTGACATTTCCCGTAGATGCGATATTATAACCCCATGCACACACTTTCCCAAGGAGAGACTGAGGCACGTGAGTGAGGGTGCCTGCGGGAGGATGGCCTTCTGAGCCACTCTCATTCCCGTTCGTGTTCCTCCCATGAGGCAGGATGGGGGCAGGTGCCTCTCTTCCCACACCCCAAGCCCTCTCATGGCCTGAGTACGCATCAGTCCTCAGCTGCAACCCCTTACGATACAAGACAAAGGTCACTCTGTTTCCTGGTCTCCATGTCTCAAGGATCCAGGCTTGCAACCTTCCATCCCTCCCTCTCAGAGCACCTTAGTGGGCCCCAAAAAGTGTATGGCTGCCCTGTCTCCTCAACTATACTCATCGCTAGGCCCTTTCCACATTCTGCAGGGGGGTGCCTGCCCCCCACAATCTGGCCCTGCCTATGTCTCCACTCTGGATGCTCCTACAGTCCTCTCCTAGCACAGCACCCCACACTCCTGCTCTGGGAAGTTCCCATTGCCATGTCCAAAGCTCTGCTGGGGCTGCCCCCATACCCACCGCCCTCATTCATTCTTTGGGTGTGGCTCAGGGGTCTCTGCTCCAAAAGGCCTCCCTGCTCCTTGCTCCTCTGCAGCTGTTAGGTGTCCTTCCTCTCTCCCTAACAGCCCACGCACCCATCCTCTACACGCTGGCCTCTCCATGCTTGAGGGTCACTACCTGCCTGCGTGCTGCCTCCACCCAACCTCTGAGCACTAGGGGGGAAGCTGCCTTCGTGTATTCCCATGGAATGGAGGGAGGAAAAGAGACAGGAGAGCAACACTAAAGCTCTGCCATTAGCCCCTCTTAGGAGTGGCACATGTTCCAAGCCTGAAGAAACAATGACACGAGGCAAAGCCTTTTTTTTTTTTTTTTAAAGAGTTTAGCTTTTCACTTGAACAGAATACTGGGATGTCACTGTTGGAAAGTGCCCACAATTTGTCGTCTAAGCTGAAGTTGCCTGTTCTCCTTCCTACCTTAATATAGTTCCTCACGGTTTCAGGCAGCTGCCAAAACCCCTCTAAGTAAGCAGCACTCTTACCCACCAAAATCTACAACCTCCGATGCGAAACTCCCACTATCCCTTTGTTCAGCTTCAGATTTTGTCAACATTATTGACGAAATCCCACAGATGCGGTATTACAAGATACAAAATTTCAGACACGATCTTGGCTGAAAGGCTCACGATCCAAACGCAGTAAACCTTTCATCTCTCCTTATTCACTCTGCCTTTAATTTAAAATACGTGATGTTGTCAAAGACCAGTCAGGCCTCACTACACTCCTCAGGGAGGTGTCATCAGGACTCGGGAGAATTTGAGAAACACAGGGACATTCCGACCAGCTATTCCTTCTTGCTCCCCACGGCCCCCTTCTCCTGCCTATACAACTTCTTTAGTCCCGTCTCTGTTACTTTGATTTGGGAAAGGGATTCTGCACTCTAATTGTGTGATGGGTTACTTCATCTTCATTTACGAATTCTCCAATCTGGTATCCACTTTCAAACACTTAGCAGTCTTTGGCAGCCAACAATGCATAACCAGGCTTAGGAAGCCTTCACATTTGACAAGAAGAGAGAGTAACAGCTTCGGGGAGAACAGGTTACAGGTCACATGGAGCCTTTCCAACCTCATCAACAAATAAACAAAGCAAAATCTAAGTGCAGGGCTGCCGTCTGTTTGCTGGAAGAGAACAACACTCTTGAAAACAGCCAGTGGTGCAGACACCACAGTGTGATCTTCCAGTGTTCAGAGGACTGATTAGTGCACAGTAACCACAGGGCCACAATCCTGAGCTAATGACCACACAGCTGGGTTCTCAGAGAGAAAGACCACATTCCCAGACACACAGGACCCTAGACTGCCATGGGGGTAATGCAGGTGGCACCATCGCAGCAGGTCCCACCCATCCCTGTGACTCCATTCTGGTTGCTGAATTCATGAGAAAGACTCAGGCCAAAAGACAGTGGGTGGTCCCAAGACTGTGGCTAGTATTTCTCCAAGGATCTTCAAAACTTCAGTGTGTTCAGGAACATCAGGGAAATGCACTGCCCTTGTTCCACATCACTGTAATGAGAAGTGCTGCCTGTGTCCTCCAAATACCTGGAGCCCGGGAGTTACTCCCATTAGGCCCCACCATAGTTATTTCTGGACATGATACAACCTGAGAGACTTCTCATGCCTCAGGTGGATTTGGGGAGAACTCAATTATATTTTCTTTGCTTTTTAGTAACATTAACATGCCACTGGTGACAAGGGGACATGCCAGCTTGTCACACATCCAGTACAGCCACAGATCAGGTCAGAAGGGCTCTTGTTGATGGACAGCTCTTGCAGCAATGTTTAGCAACACACCAGTATACGACATGCTTAAGAGCTAGTGTCTCTCCCTCTGCTGTCTCCATGCCTACATCAAAATTAAAGAGAAGGAAATAATAAAATTAACCCCCAGAAAGCACTTTTCAGTACTTGGACTTAATTCATTTCCACCTAAATGCAGGCCGGGCAATATTCTTGACATGGCATAGATCTGCTAACAATGTCTCTACTTCTTTTTAAAGTTGAGCCAGGCATTGACTAGTTTGAGGGCTACTTAGTCCAAAGGACAGGGAATCGGATGTTTAGGTCATCCTAATCACTATCGGCATGCTTTCATTAAGTGGCAAAAGCTGTCCATTTGGAGCTACAGAGTTCACCAAACAAACAGAAAGACTAAGAAACCAATACCAGGTGTTTTCGCGTTTTTAAGAGTGCCCTGACAGTGCGGTTTCGGGGTTTGGTTTCTGTATCACATCTGCTAAGTGTGCACGTCATTTTCAAAACCACGGATGCTGGGAAACTGGCAAACAAATGCAATGATCATGAGGTTAAAGTAGACAAAAGAAGGCAATTAAAACATTTCCACTACCCACCATATAAAAGAACAACAAAAGTACACCTGCTGCCTTCTAAATAAAATATCCATTTTCCCTTTCCATTCAGGGTAGAAACTAAAAAAGACTTAAGCAATGAACTCAAGGTCTGTTTGCACAAGGGCTCAGCCGAGACGACACCAAACGTGTACAAAATGAGACAACTGAAAAGCAAAGGTGGCGTCTGCTCTCACAGGTCTGCAAAGCACAGTGTCTAAACTCAGCTGTGCGGGCAACACACACACAGACACGCAACTGCTATTCATCTGTTATTTCTGAACCCCAGAACTCACACAAAGACATGAAGGACCTGGACGTGTCCCTCTTCAAAGGAGTCTCCTGGGGAGACCCTTGGTAGTCCCACAATGCAGTCATCATTCAAAATTACTTCTGGAACTCCCCTAATGGGTCGGCCCCCAGAGCCAACAGCATAATGTTCATCCTTTAAAGCATATTTGTTTCCTGGGAAGAGCTAACAACCACTTGGAGCCAAGAGTCACGAAGAAGGCAGGTGACTGAGATTGATAAGTTTGTTCTTGGTCAGACACTCACAGTGGCCACCAAATGGCAAGTATAACTTTTTCATAAGCCTCATGGACTAGCTGTGACCACAATGCCAACAGCAGAGGTTCGACAATGTTCTGAACACTGAAAACAACTGTGAACCCTCCTCCTAAATAGAATGTTTGAAGCTCGCCACTTTGAATACACTTGCTCTGATTGCTCTCATTAGCCTATGAAACCCAGCCTGTGTCTTCAGAACAACGTCTTGATAAATCACTACTGCACATTCCCAGCTCAGTGTAGCCCCAGATAAGTTATTATTAACAAGAGGACATGGGATACTTCAACTGCCAATCAAGAGATGATAGGCCACAACCCTGCACAGAGACATCTCCATTCCACAGGCAGACGTCAACGCCAGGAGTATGTGCAGACATAAATATGCACTACACGTGTGTGCGGAGATCTATATATACACCACAGATTCACAGCTCATCCCAAACCATCCTTAGTGGGCTTATCCTAAATATAGATAATAAATTCAATGTTAATAATAGCTGAGACCTTTAAAATGCTCTGGAGGAAAACACACACACTCACACACACACACACACACACACACACACACACACCACACCCCGAGCCACCCTTACGCATTCCTGCACGCTGATCCACTGTGGTTTTCTGGTTTCCTTATCCCTGGGAAGAAAATTGTGTCAAAGAGGTACACTCAAGAAATGTAAGATAAACACTGACAGAGGCCTTCTCTGGAACACCTGTCCCAACATGCTATGATTTTAAAAGGTGTGAGGGTCACTGAGATACCAGGTTGGGAAAGAGAGAGGAGCATCGGAGTAGCCACTGATTTGGAGACCTCAGGGATTGGGATTTATTTAACAGATTTTCTGAACCTGTCTCACGGAGAATGAATTCTTTCGAGGGAAGCTGTACCTTTTCTTTTCTAACCCATTACAAAAGAATTGGTCCACTAGCCGCTATAGTTTGCCAAATATACCCAAGGAAAGCTCCCAGCTGACTGTCCACTCGTGCTCGTGCAGCAAAGGTTTATGAGAAAAATGGCATTCTCCCAATTCCTGGCAAACAGCCTGTTCGTAAGGTGCAGTACTGCCCAGGAGGAAGGGTGAACACTGGATTCAAATTCTAAACTCACAGTTCCAGCTACTTGGGAGGCTGAGACTTGAATGGTTGAGCCCAAGAGTTCAAGGTCAGCCTGAGCAGCATGGTAAGACTGTGTTTCTTTAAAAAAAAGAAAAGCGTATCAGCATTTAAATAAACTACAAAGGGAAATATAAATCTATATATCAAAAAATAAACTCTGTAAGATAAATTCTAAATCCCTCCTCCCCTCTTCTAGCTGTGGGATCTTGAGCAAGTTACCGGTGCTCCCAATGCCCCTTTTTTGGGATCTATGCAAAGTGGGTTTGGAAAAGCACTCACCCTCTGGGGTTGCTGTAGGAATTGACTCTGTGGGTGTGGGAAGTCCCCAGCACAGTGCCTGAGTTACAGTTAGATATTACTGTTTATGATGATGGCAACCTATCTCCCCGATGCGGTGAAGGGATGGACAGGCACACACCAGTGACAGCTACCCATCCTTGGCCACCTGGAGGAGAAGAGCTGCTCAGAACTAACAGCAGACACTGATGTTCTCCTCAATAAACACAAAGCCTTGTGAAATGCACACCCGCCTAATCCTCCCCTCAAATCTTGCCTTGAGTATTCCAGAACGGTGCTAGGGTTTTCCTCCTCAAAGAGGTAATCCATCAGAAATGTGGCAGTCAAAAAGAAGAGGGGAGTGAGGGAATGCAACCAGGATGGAGACAGAAACAAAAAGAACACAAGGAAAATCAAGAAGGCAGGCAGGAGAGGGCAGGAATGCAAAAAGAGTTGTCTGCTCATGCACAAAAGCCTGCTGGTGCTTCCTCCAGTGCAGGGAGCCTCCCCCTCTGCCCATCACGGTGCTAAGACAGCGCTTCCTCAGGTGTGGTCCAGAGACCTATACAAAGCCTTTACATCCCCACAGGCCTGTGCCAGCGCATAGCAGGCATGTGCAGCACCAAAGCTCCTGCAGAAAAGAGGAAAGAGCTGGAAGTGGACCTCCAGATCCCACGGAGTGTCAACAGGGAAGTGGCTCCATGCCATCTGGGCACTGCCTGGAGCTCACTGCTTTAAACATCCTCCCTTCAGAGAAGCACTGGGAAAGGGGCCGTGGCCAGCAGGATGCAGTGCCGGGGAGAACCGCTTGGTGTATACCATGCTAAGACATGTGTTCAATCTGGAAGAAGATGAGGAGTCCCAAACCACAGTTAACCCATTTCTGGCCTACTGTTTACATCAAAGGTTGCTTATAAGCCACTCAGCCTATCAGTATTAAGGAAGTCACTGGGAATTTCGTTTTATCTCAGGGGTGGAAGCTGCACCCGAGGTTCAGATGTGTCTGGCCACGTGTGACGACCTGGGGCCACAGCCACTGGAAAGCACATGCCTGCAGGGCGTTCTGCACCTGCGAAGGAGGTTGAGGGAAGTTTTCTCTCCCAAGCAGCCTGGGGAGAGGCTGAGGAGAAAGGAACGCTGTTGTTTGGGTGACCAGCCTGAGGAGCTGCGTGTCCCTGAGTCCTGAGGAGGGAAGGACAAATTGGCGCTGAGCAGCTGTTTTTGTGATTGATGTGCCACTTGGTGTCCAGCTAGCATGGGTGACACCAGAGGGGAGAGGCACAGGACTCCACCTAGACACAGAACACAGCATCCATGGAGCCGACTCCAGGGATGTGTGGACAGCGCCGAGGCGCCAAGAGGGTTTGTGGCTTAGCAGGTTTGGGAAGCAATGCCCTTGGCGAGGACCACCCTCTTCTTGGGAAGAGGCCTGGAGATGACTGACATGGGAGCAGATGACATCCACGAGGCAGGCCAGGACCCAAGAGCATCCAAGGGCTGTTCCTGATGGGCACCTCCTAGATCCCTGGAACTGAATGGGTGAAACTCTGAGAAGAGACAAGGCAAGCTGGATTAACACTGCTACCATGTAACCTTCTAACACCAGCTGCTGAGGCCTGGCGAAACCCAGGTGTAGTCTTAACACTGCCCCGCCACACATGTGAGAGGCTAGCGAGGACTGCAGTGCATGGTGGTAGACACTCGGAGATGCTCCAGGAGGTGCCGAAAGCACAGGGGAGGCACAGGAAAGCAGGCTGCCCGGAGCCCAATAGCGAACTGCAAACGCTTCCCAGCACAGAGAACCAGGGCTCTCTGGGAAAGGCTGACTCCAGGTCTGGGGCAGGAAAAGACAACGTGACCCTGGGAATCTTACTACACCGCACAGCAACACAGTGCTCAAAAGTCATGACAATCACACCAATAGGACACAGGGCCCATCTCAAGCAGCTTTCACTGGCCAAAGCTGGGAAAACCTGAACCCTAATTAATAATCGTAACTGGAATAAGCTGAAATGCAAAATGTGTAAGTCTATATAATGCCACAAAACCAAACAACCAAAAAACCCTATCTAGTTACCAGTGACTAGAAACTGATAAATAAAAGGAAGAAACTGATATGGGTGTTATCTCTCCCCCATGGACAGTACCACCAGGTAAATGAATAGTGGACAGGGAGGAGTTCTCTTTATACAAGCAGTCTAGCAAACAAATTACAAACACAGAATTAAAATATTACAATGCTGAAAGTCTAAAGAACTAGGAGATACAGACACTGAGTATCAATGGCTGCCTTGGCCACAAAAACCCAGTGCCATGTGCCTCCAGGTCAAAGAGTGCAGCACAGACCCCCACGTGGCAAGCAGCCTTGTCCATCCCTCAAAAAGGAAGAAATAAATCAAACTGGAATCTCGTCAAGGCTCTACACTCAACTTCCCATGTGCAGGAAACACAGAGCACAGAGGAACATGGAAAACCACACCATGGGGACGCGAGCCACAAAACCCAGGCTGGAAAACAGTAAGGCGATTCCCAGCTCCCCTCACAAAAACCTGCAGGCACAAGGCAACGAAACGACCAAAAGCAGAGAGAAAAAAAGAAAATGCTGGTTTTTCCAAGAATCAGAGGTTATATGAATCAACCACAGTAGGTAACTTTAAACAAATCCTGAATTAAGAAAAATTATAAATACAGGTGTAACATTTATAAACCAAATGGAGACTTGAGCAATAATTAAATATTAATGCTATTAATGAACTTGTTAATTGTTTTTAAGTACGATTTATGGTACTGTGAGTTCAAACTATCTTTTAGCAACACATACTAAAGTATTTATAGGTAAAATAAGATTATTTCTGGGGCCCATTTCCGGGGCAGTGATGGACAGAACAAGGGTGACCATACGCTGATGGGGCAAAGGCAGGGAGAGGGGCAGGCAGAGTTCATTACACTACGGAGTCTACTGACACATATCTGAACTTTACTATGAGAATTTTTAAAAAAATCAGGCTAGGGTGAGAGGAAGGGTGTCACAGAGGAGCTGCCACCTGAACTGCACCTTACAGGGTAGGAAGGCCGGATGGTGCTCCCACTGAGACAGCACAGGGAGGAGCCACACAGGGAGAGAACTGCCAGCCAGTCCCCGCAGGGCAAAGGCAGAAAACAGCTGAGGCTGGAGAGAGGTGGGGACAGGCCAGGGCTCTGGGGAGATAAGAAGCCCAGCCACACTTGTGCTTCAGGCCCTGCAGGGACTCTGGTGACCCTGCAGATGGCAGCGCGGATGGGGTCGGCACAGAGAGGGGCCACCCAGGAAGGCATCACAACAGACGTGGCTGCTATGCGTGACTAACCACACTGGTAAAAAAAAAAAAAAAAATAGGTTTGCACACTTTGGAAGACAGTTTGGCAGGATCTTACAAAACTAAACGTACACTTTCCATGCAGTCCAGCGAGCACACTCCTTGGTACTTATCCAAAGGAGTTGAAAATTTATGTCCACACAAGCTTTATGTGCACATAAAAACCTGCACACACGCGTTCACAACAGCTTTACTCATAATTGCTGCAATGTGAAGCAACCAAGGTGCCCTTTGTCATGATGGACACGCATCTAGGCAAATGGATAAACTGTGGTATATCCAGACAACGGAATAGTATTCAGTGCTAAAAAGAAATGAGCTATCAAGCCCTGAAAAGCCATGGAAGAACCTTAAATACATAGGACTAAGTGAAAGAAGCCAATTTGAAAAGGCTACATACCTAACAATTCCAACATTTGGGGAGAGGCAAAGTGATGGAGGCAGTAAAATGATCAGTGATTATCAGGGGTTGGGAGAGAGGGGTGAACAGGGAGCGCACAGACAATTCTAAAGGGAGCGAAGCTATTCCATATGACACTGCCCAGAACAGAGTAAGGTGGTGCTTTCATCAGACAGGCATACCTTGCTTTACTGCACTTCACTCTGATGGACCTCACAGATACTGTGTTTTTTTAGAAACTGAAGGTGTGTGGCAACCTACAGCGAGCAAGTCTATCACTGCCAGTTTTTTTCCAACAGCGCATGCTCACTTCCTGTCTATGTCACATTTTGGCCATTCTCACAATATTTCGAACTTTTTCACTGTAATATCTTATGGTGATCTGCAGTCAGTGGTCTTTGATGATATTATAGTCATCATTTTGGAGCACCATGAACCATATAAAATGG
The DNA here is from genome assembly GCF_048565385.1 of Saimiri boliviensis. Classification (NCBI taxonomy): domain Eukaryota; kingdom Metazoa; phylum Chordata; class Mammalia; order Primates; family Cebidae; genus Saimiri; species Saimiri boliviensis. The sequence continues at coordinate 79,197,854 of NC_133462.1, read as the reverse complement.
CAAGCGTAGTGGATAAACAGCGTGTATTCCGACTTCCCCATCGACTGGTTGCTCCCCCATCTCTCCCCCTCTCCTCAAGCCTCTCTATTCCCTGCAATACCACAGTACTTAAATTAGGCCAGTGAATAACCCTACGATGGCCTGAGTGCTCAAGTGAAAGGAGGAGCGTGGCACACCTCTCACTTTAAATCCAAAGCTAGACGTGATTAAGGCCAGTTAGCTAAGTGTGAATGCAAAGGACAAGTTCTTGAAGGAAATCACAAGTGCTACTCCAGTGAACAAACCATAAGAAAGCCAAATAGCCTTACTGCTGATACGGAGAAAGAGTGGTCTGGATGGAAGATCAAACCAGCTACACCATTTCCTTAAGCCAAAGCCTAATCCAGAGCAAGGTCCTTACTCTCTTCAATTCTGTGAAAGCTAACAGTGTGTGAGGAAGCTGCGGAAGAAAAGCCAAAAGCCAGGAGAGGTTGATTCATGAGGTTTAAGGGAAGAAGCCACCTCCATACCATAAACACGCAAGGTAAAGCAGCAAGTGCTGATGGAGAAGCTGCAGCGAGTTACCCAGAAAATCTAAGATCACGGATGAAGGTAGCTACCCTACAGCAGCCTTCTATTGGAAGAAGATGCCATCTAGGACCATCACTGCTAGCAAGGAGAAGCCAATGCTTGGCTTCAAAGCTTCAAAGGACAGTCTGATTCTCCTACAAGAGGCTAATACACCTGGTGACTTTAAGCTGAAGCCAATGCTCATTTACCATTCCCAAAACGCTAGCACCCTGAAGAATCATATTAAATCTACTCTACCTGTGCTCTAGAAACGGAACAACAGAGCATGGATGACAGCACATCTGTTAGCACAGCTTATGGAAGATTTTAAATCTATGTTGAGACTGCTCAGAAAAAAAGTATTCCTGTCAAAAGACTACTGATCACTGACAACACGCCTGGTCAGCCCAGAGCTCTGACGGAGACGCACAAGGAAATGAATCCTGTTTTCAAGCCCCTAACACTACATCCACTCTGCAGCCCAGGGATCAAGCAGTAATTTCAACCTTTAAGTCTTATGTAAGAAATACATCTTGTAAAGCTATAGGTGCTCTAGACAGTGACTCCTCTTACGGATCTGGGCAAAGTCAAGTGAAATCCTTCTGGAAAGAATTCACCCTTCCAGTTGCCATTAAGAACATTTGTGATTCACAGAAAAGATAAAAATACCAACACTAACTGGAGTTGATTCCAACCTTCATGGATGACTGAGGGGTTCAAGATTACAGTGGAGAAAGAAACCGCAGATGTGGTGGAAACACCAAGAGAACTGGGAGAGGAGAGGGCAGTTGTGACTGAATTGCTGCAAACTTACGATAAAACTTGGACAAAGTCACGGAAGAGCGGAGAAAGTGGTTTTTGAGATGGAATCTATTCCTAAGGAAGATGCTGTGAGCATGTCGCAATTACAACAAAAGATTTAGCATAGCTGACAAAGACATGGCAGGGTTTGAGGAAACTGACTCCTATTTTGAAAGAAGTTCTACTGTGGGCAAAATGCTAAACAGAATTGCATGCTACGGAGAAATCTTTTGTGAAAGGAAGAGTCAATCAATGCAGCAAATTTCACTGTTGTCTTAAGAAACTGTCACAGCCACCACTTCAACCTTCAACCACCACCACCCTGATCAGTCAGCGGCCATCAACATCCAGGCAAAAAGACTATGACTCGATTTGCTAAAGGCTCAGATGATCCTTAGCATTTCTCAATAATAAAATATTTGAAATTAAGATCCGTATATTGTTTAGGCATAAGACTACTGCACACTTCATGGACCACAATACAGTGTAAACATGACTTTTTAGGCACTAGGAAACCCAAAAAATGCGTGTGACTTGCTTTACTGCCACATTTGCTTTATTGCTGTGGTGGCCTGACATCAAACCCACAATTACCTCCGAGGTGTGTCTGTACATTTGTCCAAACCCACAGAATGTATAAAAGCAAGAGTGAACCCTAATGGAAGCTGTGGACTTGGGTGGTAAGGATGTGCCAGCATAGGTTCGTGGACTGTAGCTAACATACCACTCTGGCAGAGGGAAGCTAGACGCTGGGGTACAGGGTATACAGGAACTCGCTGCTCCTTCTGCTCGATTTTGCTGTGAACCCAAAAACTGCTCTAAAAAATAAAGCCTGTTGAAAATAGATTTGCACTTTCTACATGGTACATAACCATCCATCCTTACTGCCATTAATGCCACACCACATATTTAGCACCAAGATCCAAGACCTTGATTCAGCATTCTGGACCAGACTGAAAGGTCTGATCCGTTTCCTGGGTCAGCTGCATCATTTGCAGCCCATGGGCCAGCTCGCCGGATGGCATCCAAAACTTCTGAGGTCAAGGGAATGGCGAGCTGCTCCACCACCGAGGCTGTTTCCCCGTTCATGCTTCAGCCGTGCCTGGCTCAACCCAAGCCCCTTCTCTGGCTGAGAATCTCTCCTACCTCACTACCACTGAGCAGTAATTCTGTTCAACATACAGACGTAATAGTGTAGGAAACGTCTGTCTGTTTACTAACCTCAAATGTCTCACTGAACTTTGCCAGGGAAGATTCACTTGGGAAGATTTCTTCACCAGGAATGGCCGGAAGCTGCCGAGTGACAGCAGGGAAAGGAACGACTAAAGCTCCCCCTAGAACGAGGCGTGGAAACACCAGGAAGCTGAACTGAAAACCTGACCCTGAATGTGGTCATAGGAATCACTGTGGACGCCCGTTTCCGAGACTCTCCGATCACCAGAGACAGCTAAATGGGTAGAAACCCCCTGAGCTAACTAAATCCAGCTCCGAACTGAAAGGAAACACACATCAAAAACAGCTTTCCTTAATGAGAATCTGACACCCAAGACTGGGAACACAATGGTTTTCATTCCTTCACATCAAGCACTGCACAGAGATTAAGTCCTTCATTCATTGCCTCACCCAGTAAGTCAGATGCTCAGCACATGTTGACATTATTCTGGGAAAAAAAAATCCAATGACTTGTGCTGAGCCACAGCCATGAGTCACAGGCAGAACTGGGAATAGAGGTCTCGCTTCCCACATTTGGCAAGGCCAGTGACCCCTTTCCCGAAAAGCACCTTCACAGAGATCATGACCTCTTTTATCTCATCAGGTGCAAAGAAGCTGCCAACACTCCCTGGGCGCTGGAAGGCAAGGAGAAGAGCATCTGAAATTCCACATGCTGTCTGTGCCGGGGAAAGTCCCAACAGGCAACATCAGCCACAAGATACTCTGAGCTCCTCAGGTGCCACTCAGCAGCGACCCATCCCATCCACTTCTTGAGCACTTTGAACGGGACACTGGGCTATGCTGTCACATGACTCTTGAGCTGTGCTCTGCAGGCTTCTTGCCCCTGCGGGTGGGGTCGGGTCTTCTTAACCACCCTTGCCACAGATGGTTCTCAGTAACAGCTCCTAGCCGACAGCAGCTCCACCCTGTAGCTCCAGGTACAAAGTGGAGTTCACCCACCACGCAAGTGCTGCGCAAACTGGATTCTTGAGTCAAGGAGGAGAGAACAGAGAGAGAGAGACTGGTACAAAGAAGACTGAACCCTGGAAGAAGAGAACAAAGCTCACCCTTTTTCAGCAGCTCCTCGGCTCTCCAAGCCTGACCTTCCCAGCGCCCCGCAGAGCAGGTCAGGCAGCTCTGGCATCAACAGAGCTACTCAGGGCGGCAGATCTGATGGGCTCAGCGCTAGGCTTCTACCTCTCCTTCTAGATGCTACCACCCAAATCACATGGGGACAGGATACTTCCTCAGGCCAGAAACACCTGAAGGAAGCCCCAGGCATGGTCGCAAACACACATGCAAGAGGGCACACAGAAGGCGCTGAGACCTTCACCTCTCCACAATTACGAGGCCACTGGACCAAACCAAACAGGCAGCAGAGTCCAGAACAAAATCCAGGACAGAATGGGGCTGCCCCGGGCACTTCCTAAGGGCATGGAGACACTCTGATTTACTGGAAAAGATGCTTGCTGGTACAAGATTTTGTCCTGGCTCAGGGCCCAGTCCTCTTCCCCCGCCCCCTGCTATGCTACCTGCCCCTGGGCCGGTCCACAGCAGACAAGCTGCACAGCAGGAATCTCCACAGCACAACTGTGCTTCCTCCACTCAGCCGCCCTCTCCCTCTTCCTTCACCATCCTCACCCCAACAGGCAAGAGAAAAGGTCTCTGTTTAAGTCACTTGGAAAAGAACGAATCACAGCCCAGCAAGGGAAGAGTGGCTTGAAGTGGCCCTGGCAGCAGAGGGCCCGTGCAGCCAGAGCCCTCCTCCACCGTCCTCGCCCCAATCCTGCCCTTTCACACCAGGTGTGAGCTCTCCCTCAGAGACAGGCATAAACGCTTTCTGATCTCTGTGACTCCATGAAAACGGGAACAAGCCACATGCTTCCATGCACACACTCTAAATTCAGGCCCCCAGCGCCTCCAGAGGCAGGCCCCCTTTAAAAACTACGCACCCCGCGTGCAGGCCACACTCCCTGCAGGGTGCGCCTGAAGTGAACACGAACTAAACTAAGCTAATCAGTTTTCTCAAGGAGGTGCAGGCTCAGCCGATGCTAGGAGATTAGACCCACAAGTAGACACAGGAGTCCTGGGCAAAGAATACCTCACTGCAGAGAGAGGAGAAAGCAGCCACCTTGCCCGGAGGAGTAAAGCTGAGATCCAGCGTGGCCATTGTGAACTTGGCTGGACCCAGGTCCCAGGTCTCACGCCTTCTGAGGCCAGCCAGGCTTCTTCCTCTTAGTAACATGAGACCCCTCCCATGTCCCCACAACAAATTATCTGTCCTGTTTAAGCCAGCCTGCATAGCAGGCTGCTTTTGCTTGCAATCAAGAGGATCTTTAAAAAGGGGATATGTTAAAAACCAAAAAAGCAAAGAATAACAAAAAGAGGCTACTGGTACGTGAATCCTGGGGGCCGCTTCCCAGGTCAGACAAGAAAAGACCATGTTGCAACCAGGTATCAGGTCCAAAGCTCTAGATTCTGTATTCAGACTCTCTCTCCCCTTCCTCAGCAAGACAATCTTCCATTTCTGATCTTGCATAAATTTCCCGAGTGAACCAGTGTTCATTTTAAGAAGCTTTGGGTTCCAGGCAACCTGACAATTACTTTAATGCAACAAGCTAATCAAAGTGAGAGGCGTAATAGCAAACTTACTTCTGTTCAAGTACTGGCTCTGGGATTTAAGAGTGAAAACCAGAAGTTAAAACTTTGAAACAATCCCTGATGATTTCAGCCAGCAAGAGAAAGACTACTTGGGTGCATGCCCTGAAGGGGGGATGCTTTCTCAGACCTCGCTTTTGAACACTGACAGTTTCATTGAGCAGAGCCTTCTGGTATAAACACATGTATACTTGTACATGCATGCAAACACAATTGTGTTGTGCTGCATATGTGCATGCAAACACATGGGCTATGCACACGTGTGTATGCAAATGTACATGGACAGTTTATGGACATGTACCTGCAAACACATGTTGTATGTACTTGCATGTAAGTGCACTGCAGTGTGCACATGTGTGCACAAATGAGTAGTGTGCACATGAATGCACGTGCACATGCATGCATGTGTGCTCTGTACATGCATATGTGCAAGCATAGGTATGCAAGTGTCATATGCCCATGTGTACATAAATGCAAATAGACATGCAGTGTGTATGTATGCATGTGCATGCACACACGCATTCCTGCAAGTCAGGTATGAACAACAACTCTAATTCCTTTATCAGCTTCTTCCTGATAATAGTGTCTTGCATGTCAAGAGAAGAGCATAAACTTTCCCCCAAAGGTCCACGGTCTGTCGGTAACCTGCCCAGAGGAAACTATATACTGCAAGCCTCCCCAGTTTCCGAAGGTCAGGCTAATGTCCAAACATCTCTCAACTCATGCTCACTGCATTTGCATTCCCAGACTCATTTTACCAGAAAAGATTCTAGAAAACCAGAAACACACAGCTGGGAAAAACCCTCAAGGCTGAGATATAGAAAAAAGCTGAGGGCCCAATAAATAATCTAAGAGCACACTCCAGCAGCAGTGAGTAGTTCTGCACCATCACTGCGTGCGAGCCACCATTCTCAGTGTTCTGGTTACATTAACTCACTCCATCCCCCTCACAAGGCTTTGGTTATCCCCATTTAGTATAAGTGGGGAAACTTGGTGCAAAGGTCAGACACCTCCAACATGACGGTGCTGAAACCCAACCCCAAGGGACCATGCTTGAGCCACCCCACGCCCTGTCTTCATGTGGCAGTGGTGGGGCTTCCAGGCCGTCAGAGTTCATGACAGCTCCAGTGACTCAAATAAGAACAGCCCTGAACATTCTCTGTTCATACTCAGAGCAAGCACAGAGCGGAAATGGAGATCCTTTTGGTCCCCCCAAAATGTCCCTGACACACAAGAAAAACACAGGTGAGGAGGGGAGGGAATGAGTCACAAAAATTAAAAACCACCATAGAATATTTAAATAAGCTATTCACTATATTGAGAGAAGGGGCAGGAGCACTGAGTTTAAAGTCCCTCAGGAAGGACACTTTCACCCCACAGCTGCTCCCCGGGCGGCTCAGCCTCTGCACAGAGAACGGCTGCGTCAGCCTGTGGGAGGCACGCCCAGCCCTGCCAGGACACGTGGCTCCCAGCACTGCCCCACAGGGGCGCATGCCGGGTCTCTTTCACATCTCTGATCCGCATGACAGGAAACAGAACCTGAGAGACCCATGTGTCCCAACAGAGGTCAAATGTTAGCAAACGCACGAAACAAGCTTGTTCGGCTTTCTGACTTGAGGCTCACTGACTGCCTCCCTGGCAGTGTTCCTTCTTAAGTCCACTCCTACCCTGAAGCCATACATCCCACGTTGGACAACGGTGCCTCTCCAGTCTTACCTTTCCAGTTCATTAGCCGGTCCCAGACAGACCTCTGTCCCCTACGAACCTGTTCGTGGGACAGGGCTGCCTTTGTGGCACTAGTCCTGACATCCCATGTGAGCGGCCTACTCCTGCTAACCACCACACCATGTCCCTGCTACATCCCCGAGGGAGCCTGCAGGGCCCCAGGCACCATTGCTGCAGCTGCCACGTCACCCCACCCCACCCTACGCCTGTCTGCACCTGCTCACCTGCAAAGGCAGGGAGCACACTGGGCAGCTGAACCCCACCTACAGGGCTCCACAGCTACCGCTCCCAAGGAGACTCCCATCAGAGGGCAGAGCCTTCCAACGCCCAGAGGAGGCCTTTGGTGGAACGGGAATTCAACTCAGTGGGTTGCTGCCAGCTAAGTGTTTCATGAGACAGAAAAAAGTAAGATAGTCCATCTAGAAAACGTTCACAGTTTGTGAAACTGTGTTTCTAACATATATATCCTACTCTGTATCTCATCCTGTTATTCAGATGGTCTCCAACTTACCATGGCTTGACTACAATTCTGACTTTACAATGGTGTGACAGCAGTATGCATTCAGTAGAAACTGTACTTCAAATCTGGAATTCGGCTCTTATCCTGGGCTAGCAACACTCGGTCGGATACTCTCTCATGATGCCGGGCAATGTCAGTGATTCACAGCTCTCAGCCACATTGCCACGAGGGTAAATAATTGATTCTCTACGGTGTGCTGTGCTGTCAGCATTGCGTGAATATGACTCTGCCCAACTGTCGGCTGACGTAAGTGTTCCGAGCACACTGAAGGCAGGCGAGGCCAAGCTATGACGCCTGATAGGTCAGGTGTATCAAATGCATTTTCGACTTTGGATGTTTCCAACTTACAATGTGTTTACTGGGACATGTTCCCATTGTAAGCTGAGGAGTATCTATGCATATCTGTCATCCTGTATGAATCTCATCACCGACGGAGGCTCCTCCACTTACGATGGGGCCACATCTTGGTAAAGCCACTGTAAGCTGAAAATACCATTATATCAGAAGTGCATTATGGACTTAAAATACTTTCAACTTACGATGGGTTTACTGGGACACAGCTTCATTGTAAATTGAGGAACGTACTGAATGTTTATCACTTTCACACCATTGTAAAGTTGGAAAAGTGTAAGCCAAACCATCCCCAGTCATGGACTAAGTGTATCATCTTCAAAACATGAGGAAAACTTCCTAGAAGATCTTTATTTTGAGCTTACTTGTATGTCCAATTAGAACTGCTCTTTCAGAACTGTCCCTTTGCGTCACAGGCAAACCAGTTCCACATGGCTCAGGGTGCAAGCTCCTGGCAGCAGAGCCTCCTTCTCCTCCTGTGTTGATCGTGCCCAGCATTCCATCCTCATGCAAGCCAGTGAGCCCCAGGAATGAGACTGCCCAAGCCTGGGCAACACCTGTGACCCCTCTGTGGCACTTGATGCATGCAGGTAACATTCACCTGTCTGCACCTGCACAGAAATGGGGATCCAGACGTGCCCAGAGCTGCAAAGCTGGCAGGGAAGACAAGGAGGCCCAGATTCTCAACTCACAGCATGACCTCCCTGAAAGGCAGCCTCACCCACCAGCCTCAGCACTCCAAGTCTTAGCAGACCCTTGATTCTCATTTTTAATGTCTTCAGTGTAATAAGCATCTCCTAGGAAGATTTGTTATAATTATTCACTGAAGTCACCCTCCAAAATTCCTGCCAAACACCAATATGTAAACCACTTTTAATCACAGGAAATCTATTTGGAAGTTTAAAGAGTTCTACAGTTCTCCTTTCCTTAATAAACAGCTTAAACCACTCACACCCCCGCCCCCTCCGCGCGCGCACACACACACGCACGCACACACACACACACAGTCCATGAGAAGAAATGAGAAATTTTTTTAAGTCTTGCTCTGTCACCGAGGTTGGAGTATAGTGGCATGATCATAGCTCACTACAGCCTCAAACTCCTAGGCTTAAGCAATACTCCTGCCTCAGCCTCCCAAGTAGGTGAGACTACAGGTGTGTGCCACCACACCTGGCTAATTGTTGGTTTGTTTTGTATTGTTTTTGTAGGGACAGGATCTTTCTCTGTTGCTCAGGCTGGTCTCAAACTCCTGGGCTCAAGTGATCCTCCTGCCTCCTCAGCCTCCCAAAGTGCTAGAATTACAGGTGTGAGGCACTGTCCCTGGCCAAGAATTCATCTTTTCCGTTAGTAGAGTCACCTCTCAATCTGTGTAAGTGGCTAATTCTCCTGCAAGAGGAAGTCACCATCTGAACCCATCAGAGACTGCCTGAGGCGGGCATCCTTCCTTACCTCTGCAAGTCACCTCACTATGACACTGAAGATTGTCTATTCCAAAAGCACCCATCCTGCTGACAAGACGTACCTTCTGAAGGCAGCACCTCTGGAGCCTGGAATTCCTCTGCACTGCAGTCTAGCTCTTGGAGACAGCTTCCTTCTGTCCAGCCCCAGGCTCGAGAGTCAGATTGCCTGGGTCCTCAAGGAACACCTCCATTGCTACAAGGAGCCCATGGGCCTCTGCCTTACCACTGAAAACACGGGGAAAATAATAGTGTCCTTTCCACAGCATTGTTTAATGATACAGTGCATATCAATAGGATGAACTTAAACATCATCATCCAGGCTAAGGCACCTGTGAGCATGAAAGGGTGTGTGTTCATCCCCACACTGGGCAACAGACACACTCCAGCACCGCCGAAGCTCACTGCCTGCCTGCTCACTGCAGCCTCTGCACAGAGCTTAGCAGGCGTAGCTGCTTAGAGCTGATGACAGGAGAGGCCAAACAATAAGAATAAGAATATCAACAAATGTACTCTTACGAATGCCTGCCATACAGCAAATGCTCCATAATTATGCATTACCGTTCTATCATCCTGTTCCCATCTCAACCTCCAAAAGCCTTTGATGTAAAATCAAATGAAAAGTCTCCACTGCCTCACAGAGGGAATTAAAGCTAAATACACAACAAGAAGCCCAAAAGTCACCACCACAGGCAGCTGGCTTTCCAGGGCAATGGGCCGAACCAACAGCAGTTTCAGCATACTGCTGGAACTCAAGAACCTGAGGTATACAGACATTCACACCGGTCGAGGAGGAGGCATGGCTCCTGGATGCAGGCACTCAGCCTCTTACCTCCACTCAGTATCATTTCTCAGACTGAAATCTTCAGGCAATTGCACGCTGTCCTCCATAGGCACGGTCACCCTTATACAGAGAAATCAACTTGTGCTCAGAGATATACAGTCCATCCATGCATGCAGGGAATACAGAACTCTGCTATCACTCCAATGTTCAGGAAACAGAGCAGATAATCCCTGGAAATTCTGCACTGCACAGCCTTGAGCAAAAAGAGTTGGCACGCCCTCATACACTGAGTCTTTAAGTGGTTGCAATAATGGAACTATTGTACAAGACCTGCTTCTAAGAAGTCAGGTCCGAAGACTGGACTAAAGAAATGAATCATCTTTACTGCATTACTATGATCATTATGGGGGCCCAGAAACGCTGAGAATAAAGGTGAGTGGGAAGAGGCTGGAGAGATACAAGTGTGCATGCTGACTGGCAGAGACAGTGCAGCATCCGGCATCAGACAGGGCTGGTCTGTCCCCACCACTTCACAGTTGTCCATCTTGAGCAAGTCTTTTATCTTCTCTCTGGATGCCAGCGCCCCAGTTTGTATAATGGATATAATCATACTTATGAGCCAACAGAACATTAACCTTGATGGAGAATGCAAACACAGGTGCTCAAGTTCTCTGAAGCCCGAGAGAGAGCACTGACAGAAACGCTCACTTTCAAAATGCTGACGTTTACACAACTCCCACCACCTCCGTGCTGACCACCGCGAAGAAGGTGGGACTGTATGTTCCCACAGGATCTTACACAAGAGCAACACGGTTCACTGAACTGCAGGCACCATCAGCTCCAGGGAGCAGCATTAATTTTATGTGCCACTCAGGAAGACAAACATGATCAATGAAACCCTGAAACACCATCCACGGAAGAGACATCCTGATTTCAGAGATGTTGACACGAGAGCAAGAAAACGTGCATTTTACAATCAATGAGATGGTGCGACAAGAGCCCCAGTGGGCTCCCAGAGCTCAGGCTTGGTCCTGACCAGACAACGTCCAAGTCCAGCTTGAGCCCACAGGGCAGAGGGTCTTCAGCTCGGCTGCTGTTCAATAATCCCCAAGAACCTGTTTGCAATTCAAACTCCCCATCCCTCCCAGAGACTGATTCAGTTGCTCTGAAATGAGGTCTGAGCACCTCTCTAACACATCCTGTCTCTGCCAGCTGAAAAAAGAAAAGGCCGGCGAAATAGCAGCATGGATCTAACAGCACAGCAGCCTCCCTTCCATACCCCCAGCCTCTGGCCTCAGGACGCACCTTACAGGAAGGGCCACGGAGCAGAAGCAAACATGTGGTCTGAATCCACAGCGCCACTGTGGCCCTCCTGCCTACACTTCCATTTCGGCTGTTTCTCTCACACTTTCCCCCACTCTGATTCATTTTCCGAGTATGCAGTTGCAAAACCTACACTTAGAACAGGGGACTGCAAGCGTCCTGTGTGGCATTTCCCTAAGTCAGCTGTGACTCAGCCTGGCAAGGGCCCAAGTGCCTTCAGAGTGGCTTCCTGCAAAGACCAGTAATGACAAGCCAGCCGCTGCACTCAGGCACAGGAGCCAGCACCTCCACGACTGACATCCAGGGAAGGAACGGGATCCGGCCTCCTTCCTCCCAGCACTGCAAATGTCATTTACGTTTTGAAGCCACAGGGGACATGGATGGAACTCCATGAGCTGGTGAATTATGCATTCCAAGATTTCTGAAGCCTATTAAGAAAGGGGAGCCGCGGTGGGCGGCCATCAGCCAGCTCCGAACACCTGTTTCCCTCCTCCCGCACCTCCCCCACCCAGCTCATCACATTTATTTGATGACTTGGTGCATCCAACAAGGCACAGCTTTTAAAGCTTCCCATTTCTGATGCTACAGAGCCAGGAAACCAGGAATGAAGATCATCAGGCTCAAACGACAGCCGCCTCCCTCTGAGGCCCACCAGCCAGTTCTGAGAACCTATTACACCATCATGGAAAAAAGATTCTCCAGCCCTCTCTTCCCAAATACCCCAGAAGACAGGATTTCAGCTTTTTAAAACAGTGGTTCCATTAAGCTTTTGGAGAAAGGAGAGAACCCATTTGGGGGAGCTCTATGCCAAATAAAGAGAGAGCCCACCTCCCTGCCTCCCTCGGCTCCCCACCACCCCAGAGCCTACTGACCCTTGCAGAGCTAGCACGCTGCTGTCTTTGGAGAGCACCGTAAGGATGATCAGGAGTTAGAGGGAAAAGGCAGCCATCTACCGAACAGAAGTACATGACTGCCTCGCACTCAGTAAGCACAAGCTGAATCAATTAATTAATTAAACCTGATACGGGGCTCGTGCGGGTAAGATCTCACACCCTGTGTAAGGAACGCTGCTGAAGAAGGAAAGTGTCGCTCTGGGAGGAGATGCTGCCAAAATCAGTGGAAGGTCAGATAGGAGCAGCTCTCACAGAGTAAATGACTAGGAGAAGGGAAGGAATGAATAACAATCCATTACCTAATAAGGGGTTTGTCTAAACCAGCTAACTTGTTCCAGAATTGAGGCCAAAATCAGGGTTAGCTGCAACAGTGCCTACATGATAATTATGTGCTTTTTTTCCCTTTTGGTTGTGTGTGTGTGTGGTTGTGGAGGAACTGGGTTCTTTCATTTTCTGTTTTTGTGTGCCACCTACTTGTCTCTTTAGAACCACATACAAAATCCTGCAAGAATCTCTCTCCTGGGAGCAGAACTCATGCTCTGGTGAGCTCCAGACAGACAGCCTCTGCAGCCTGATGGCAGCTGCCCCAGAATCAACCAGGAAAAAAGGTGACTAACGTTTCTTCCCAACCACCCAGGCTGAAGACGGAAACCGGTTCACAGCTGCAGAAAAGCATCTCAGTGCTCAACCCTGTGGCTAATTACTGCTGAATAAAAAATAACCATCTTTGCACAACTGTAGCAAGGTTGCTCATGGATACAAAGTCTTTCAGGATGAAGAGAGTAAACACCACACTAAAGGTCTCATGATATGCAAACCGAGAGTCCATGAATGTTACTAAAATCTATTATGAGGATTTTGGACTCCTTGAAATCCAGGGAACAATTATTAAAATGTGAAAGGACCACAACTGTCTATTTCTGCAAATAGCTCCTTCTAGCAACTGTTTTCCTGGACTGCCTCACCTAGGAGGTAATAAAGGCCCTTTACAATTTCTCTAAATGCAAATTTGATAGAGTTAAAGAGTCTTACTGCACATCGCTGTGTTCTAAACACAATTGCGCAAGAATCCCGCAAATTTGCAGAACTCATGCTGGAAGACCAGCAAATCTTAGACTTAACCTCAATATGAGCCACAGTGAGTAAAATGTCACTACTGGCACATGCAGAGTCATCAAACAACACTCTTGTCCTTCTGAATATTTTCTAGTCTTCTCCCATGGCCCACCCTCTCCACTGTCCCTGCAAAGACCAAGTCCTCCGATCCCTGCCCCTGCCATGGCCACCGGATGTCTTCAACCTTTCCACCTGTCATTTCCCCCACAGAATCTGTTTCCATCAAGGGCTATGAAAAAACTGAGAGTGATTTAATCTGTTTGCTTTTTTTTTTTTTTTTTTTTTTAGGCCATCAACTGCCCTGAGTTATCACACTAAGTGTCTGTCATTCTAATTGGATGCTGAGGTGTTTTTACAATAAGCCTGGGCAGCTTTACATCAAATCAATGAACAATTTCCAACCACCATTTGTAAACAATAATAAATCAAGGACTCCCAAAATGGAACCCCCGAGGTATAAACTTTCCCCCACAGAAGCCCATCTGCTGTAAGCTCTTCCAGAAAATAAACCTGGAATTCTAAAACCCAAAAAAGGAAATGATCCATTTGGGCTTATAATTTTCAGAGACACAACTTCACTCTTAAGACCAAAATTGCCACGTTTATTTTGATGCTGCAATTGCTGTCTCCAGCGGAAGATCCCCTTATGGTGCTCCAGTCCCAAGTCTCAGCATGGAAAACTCTACATTAGGCCTAGGGTTACTGAGCACTCAGCATGCCGGGCCCTTCTCGAAAGGCACTGGATGGAGACTGCAGTGAACGAGACATACCTGCCCTCCTGGGGCTTGGTCTGGCTTCCCCCTTTTCTGACTTTGAATGGAAGCTTGTTTTTCAGGAGGGAAAAAGCTTCCTCCAAGAGACCTGGCAAAGTTTTGAGCTTTGCATGCCCTTAAACCTTACTAGCACCTAAAATTAGTTTCTCTGCGCAATGCAGAAGGCTCACCAAGAAGGGCAAACTGGCCCGACTCAACCAGTACCAGCACTCGGAAAACAAAGAGGAGAGCTAATTTTAGGAGGCAGCATTTTCACTCCAACTACTTTTTGTGCTTCCGTCTGGCAAAGGGACAGCAAAGGAGATAAGGAAACTGCCCCACTAAATCTCTCCTACGGACTGTCCTTACTACACATCAATCCTCTCCCAGGCCAATTGCTCCAAATGACCGGAGGAGGCGGCCATCTTACACATTTCATGATGAAAGAGAGGGCAGTTCTCAGGAGGAACAAGAGTAATTATACACAACAAAAGCAGGAACAGTAATCCCTCATAGATTTACAGAACACACAGTTCCACTTAAGATACATTTTTTCTTCATAACTCTTATGTTGTTTATTAAATATTTACTTTTGGCCCAGAGTTTGGCTGATCAGGACCTGAAACATTGTTAAAACACCACTGAGATTGTGTCAAGAATCTTTTAAATAATCTAAAAAAGGTATTTGTTTACCTATCTTGACAAACTGAGAATATACTCAGCAGGCTTAAGAATTTCAGTTCAACAAACACACACTGGCACCTGGGGTGCTCGGGGGTTAGAAAACCGAGTGTGAAAAGATGGGCATGTGAGTGACCAGAAGAAGGGGCATCCAACAGCAGCTGGGCACAAGCTCCAGAGACCCTGGCCCCTCAAAGGAAGAAAAGGACTGCTGGCTGGGGAAAATGCTTGTTTAAAATGTATTGCTGGAAGACCACTGCACTGTAATTATTGCAAAAGCCAGAATTACAATAAGGCACCCTTGCCATAGGGGACATTTAGGAGTATGTAGAATATAGGCATCTACACAGGCATACACATATGTGTACATGTATATCAAGTCATGCGTACTTAACAATGGAGGTCCGTTCTAAGAAATGCATCATTATGTAGTTTCCCGCTGGTGTGATCAGAGTGTACTTACACAAACCTAAATGGTACAGCCTTCTCCACGCCTAGGCTAGATGGTACAGCCTACTGCTTCTAGGCTACAAACCTGTATAGCATGTGACTGTCCTGAATACTGCAGGTAACACAATGGTATCTGTGTATCTAAATATAGAAAAGATACAGTAAAAATACAAGATTATAATCTCACGGGACCACTGTCATATGTGCAGTCTATTGTTGACCAAAACGTACTAATGCAGTACACGACTGTAGATGCATGTGTGCATGTATATTTCCAATACACTTCCTAAACATGTACATTTGTTTATATGCACATGCATATACACATATATACTTACATACACATACACACACATCAGTTTTTGAGTGAGGCAGCCCTGCGTTTTCACTGTACTTCTCAAACGTAAAGGCTTTGTGATCTTGAGCGAGTTATTCAGCTCCCTGTGCCTACACATTGGCAAAATCAGGTGAACACTCCCTACACCTCACAGGACTATTTTAAGGATAAAAAGATACCCTGGGCATCCCCTATCCTGCATACTACCAGGCACAGAGCTGGTGCAGAACTGAGTTTCACCAATGTCCCATGGAGCCATTTGAGAAATACTACCTCCATTTTAAAATTTAGAAAACATAGAATGTTTAAGCAAGCTACCTGGAATCACAGCAAATTAAAACTACTTCCAGGACTTGGTCCCTCCATTTTTTCAAACCATTCATTCAACGATCTATGGAACTCCTGGTCTGCACCACAGGCTGTGTGAGGAGCTGGGAAGATATCCTCAGATCAACACTGGCCCTTGCCCTAAGGGAGCCTAGGTCCTGGTTGGGAATAAAAAAAATGTCACCAACTATTCACAGGTGATGTGCCTGCAACACACATCAAGCCCCAGATAAAACAGTCCCTTAGAATCAGGAGGTCTCATAACCCTATAATGGAAAGAAATTGAAAAGGAGGCTGTGGCACACTGAGGACATGGGGACCAGGCTGGCCCTTCCTACGGGCATCAGGCCCACAGGAAGGACTGAGCCCTCGTGGGTTCAGCCAAGCGATCTGCAGAATCAGAGCCGCCGCTGGGCATGCCCGGTGAGCAGCACAACACTAGGAAGAAGGCAGGCATCGCCCTCCCGGAACCAAGGACAAAATATGGCTAAACGGGCCACAGCAAACCTTCTGAGGGCACACACCATCGCTAAAAGGCTTGAACTGACTTGGCCGTGGCGACGGAGCACATGCTACCCCCAAAACAGGCTTCCCAGCTGGCATTTCTTGGGAATCACAACTTGGGACAAGTGCAGAGCTTTGCTGAGGAGAGAAAAATCTTCTCCAGGCAAAGCTGTAGTGCTGTATGGTCTTGGTGGATTCAGGAAACGCTGTCGGTTGTATGAACATTTTTGAGAAACTTGCAGCAAAGATTGTATTCAACTGTGCTCACCCCTAGATTCCCCAAGACACCTGACCACGCATGCTACTAACCCCCATCCCAGGACTCAGACACCCTGGAACTGCGATCATGGAAACAGCGTGGCAGCCTGTGTAAGCACATGGGTTTAGCAAAATGGGCCAGGTGGTGCCCTTCAGGAAGGCAAACCTGGGGACGGGCCACGACAATGCTTCAGGCCAGCCGCAGGCACAGAGCACATGGAGCGTGACACCTACTTTGTAGAGCTGCTAACACTGCGATCACCAGCGTAAGGAGGGCCAACTCCTTGAGAAAGAACTTGAAAGTCCTTGGCTACACGAAGCTGACAGAGCTCTGACCTCATCTCATTGTCTCATGTCGTGATTCTGCATGATCCCATCTTTAGATTCCATCTAAGGGGGGGGTCACGTGACCAGCCCGCTCAACGCACAACTCAACCTATACACCACTTCCACTAGAATTTCTTGTCAATCACCCAGATCATATAGGAGTGAATTCCCCAGTGCCTCACACCACATCGTGGTCAACCCCTGGCATACGGTCAGTGCTTGTGGAGGCTAAAACAACTCCATCTTGGATGCTAATCTGCCATGTTGGCTTCTGACGAACCCCTGGTCCAAAAAGGCCCCTAAGACTTCCCATTTACCTATTATTCCTGTGTAAGAGAAGGTACTTACAGTAAGTAAATCGTGCCTTCAGATCAAATAACCTTGATGTTATCTTACTTTAACCGTCCTACGATGTCCCTCTGGAACCACCCCTCCCCTATGGCATAGAAGCCCTGGGTCTGGGAGATGATGGCATGGGCTCCACCATTTTGTCTTACTGCTGCCCTAGACACAGATGCGGCTCCTGTTTGTAGGTCTCTACTAAATGTTTCTTTCTAAGAAACAGGATTTGTCAGGCTCTTTTTTCAGCCTCACAGTTGCCTCGGACTTTGGGGTAGTTTGCATAGACCTGCCTTTCACAAAACAGTGTTCGGAAGTACATTCTGGAAATGGATACAGCAAACCTTGGCACGGCACAACTGACAGGCACGCACTCTAAAAAGAATACCATCCCACAGTATAGATCTCAGACTACATACAAACAGAGCTGACCAAAAGGAGAAAAGAGAGAGAGAAGAGAAAGCCACTCCCATTAGGGTACCAGCATTCCCCAGGAGTACAGTATTTCCTTCCACATTCATTCGAGAGAATCCACGTATTTAAGTATGTCTTCGAACCTCATAAGCCCCATGAATGACACCATATAATTCAAACCTGGGTTCAAAAGTGTGAGTGTAAAGTGTGAAGTTTCTGGAAGCACTGCCAAATCTCTACTGTAAATGTCTACCTACCCAGAATACGACCAAGAAAGTTCAGAATGTATTCTGGTTCTATTGATAAACATTTATATTCTCTCTTTACAAAGGGCATTTTATATATATAAACTCATTTTGATCCCTGAAACTAAAGCAGAATTAGCCACATTATCTATTGTACAGTGACCAAACCTAAAGACTCTGCATTTATATGTTGTCCCAAATTACCACACAATTACTAAAAATGTAATGTATATTTGTAATGTAAAAATGTAATGTATATGTTATCATAATTCTCCACTATTAAACAATATTTTAAAATTTCCTCCAATATCAAGAATAAGTGACATTATGATGTGTCATTTGAATGTTAAAATCTAAGAAACAGCATTCATTACCAGTCACGATATCCAGAAAGTGGGAACTACCCAAGAGTCAGCTGACAGATAAATGGATACACAAAATGTGCACATACATACGATGGACTATTACTCAGCCTTCAAAAGGAAATTATGACACAGGCTCTAACGGACGAATCTTGAGGACATTATGTTAAGTGAAATGAGCCAGTCATAAAAGGACAAATACGGTATGATTCCACTAATAGAAGTACCTAGAGGAGTCAGATTCAGAGGCGAAAAGCAGAACGGTGTTCACCAGGGGCTGGGAAGGGGGGAGTAGGAGTTTTGTTTAATGGGCCCAGAGCTTCAGTCCTGCAAGTTGAAAGAGCACTGTGGACAGACAGTAGAGAGGGTGCACCATAATGTGAATGTACTGGATGCCACTTAACTGTACACTTAAAAATGGTTAAGACAATAAATGATAAACTAAAGACAATGAAAAAAATAAAGAAATATATTTGGTTCATTAAAAACTGGGAATCTCAGTAAGATAAATGTTCTACCTCCTGAGCCAACAGTGTTTTAACAATCTGGACTGACTAAAGGGTTTGGGGTGTGATGTTAGGAGGTCATGGACGATCCTGAGCCTGAATTCTGAACTGTCAAGCGAGCCTGTCTCTGTCACTGTGCATCCCCTCTTCACAGCTGCAGGTTTGGACAGTGACTTAGTATGATCCTGGTGTTCTCCTGACAAATTTAATAAGAAGAGGGAATCATTTTGTTTGCTTCTAAACAAACCCTCAGACAGAAATGAAGGGATTACTCATTCTGCAGACTATTTACCATCTGTTGCTGAAGGGAAGTCTTCACAGAGCGAGAGGCTGGGCTGGAGGACCTCTGAGTGAGTTAAACCCTAAAAGAAAACGTGCCTTCTAGGTTGCAAATCACTTTGATCCTATAATTGTATGTATAATTTGGACCACACTAATTCTATCTTTGAGAAGAGATAAATAAAAGAATATTAAGACGATGCAACATTGGTGGTAGCTCCCGACCTGGTGCCCCCAGGCTGCCAAGGATAGGAGGAGGAAGCGAGTTTGGAAGGAATTAATTATGAATTGAGAAAGACCGATGGATTTAAAAAAAAAACTTTCAAATAGGATCATGGTGATGAAATACAGAAACCTTAAAGAGATCCTGGTGGGACAGAAAGGAGGGAGGGAGGGGAGAGGGGAAGGCAGGCCGGGGGGAGAACCAGACGGGGGAGGGAGCCACAGACACCGGCGCCCTCCTGTCCTCAGCCAGCGCAGCCTAACCCCGCCGCCCCCATGACTCCCTTTGACGAGAGATGCATATTAACCAGTATCACATTTAAATCACTTAAGCAAATGACTAAGCTGCAGTGATAAAGCATGCTTTAGTTGTAATTACCACAGATAAGTACATATTTAATATTTTTGGTTCAGTAACTGAAATCTTCTTAAAAGGGAAAAGTTTCCACCATGGCTCAACCTCAGCTGGCAGGTGCTAGTGAGAAGAGACGCAAACGCAGGCTGACGTACGGGTCCTCTCAAAATCGAAGGGGGCCCCAGGCGAGCCTGGGCTGGCTGGGTGAGAAGGGGCCTGTGGCAGGGCAAATCCCTGGCCCAGCAAATGGCTCACTCCTGGCAGCCAGCTGCACAGCCCTGGGCTCATGAAAAACAGGAGTTCCAGGTGCCACTCCTACACAAAAGCCCTCTCAAAACGTCATAGCTTAAACCAATTCTTTTATCTCATGGTGAGACCACAGGTGCCTGGCGGCTGGGGCTCTCTTGCCTATCTGAGGCCTCAGCTTCTCCCTTCCTCCCTCCCCTCCACGTGTCTCACCCTCTAGGAGACCCCACATGGCTTCTTTCTCCAGCAGAGCAGCTGGGACGTCCTCCAGCATGGCAGCTGGGCCCCAGGGGACCCAGGTGGGGCTACCAAGCTCCAGGATGGGGCCTGCACCACACCCAGTGTCGTCACATCCTGGGCAGTCTACTGGATTGACTTTGACACCAGACTGACCAGATTCACAAGGTGCAGAGGTGAGAAGTACACGCCCATGGCTGGAGACCATCGCCACCACAGGACACTGGAGTCACCAACCCCTCTGCAGCCAGCCAACCCCAGAAAGGCGATCCACTTCAGAACCCAACACTGGGGCTCGTCACAGAGCAGCACACTGGGATGCTAAGAGCGGGCCGACCGAGGAGCCCACAGGGGTGGGTCTGAATTCCCGCTCCTCCAATACCACATGCCAGACTGCAGGCAACATAACCTCTCTCCCTGACGGCTTCGTCTGTGACATGGGATACTAAAAAAACGCCTCATGGAGTTTCTATAAGGTAAGCGAGTTAACACACAAAAGTGCGTGAAAGTGTGTGGCCCACAGCCAGTACTCGGGGTTACTATTTTTACTCTCTGCTAGATGGGTTACCCTTCTGAAGTCCACCCAAGCCACAGAAAGGACAGGATCACAGCCCCAAGCGTCTGCTGCCACCACCCACATTCTGCACCAGCTCTCTGCTTGTCGGGCTCAGGGTCGACACGCGATGACTGTAGCTACTCTGCCTCAACCAACACGACCAGAGACAGAAAGGAACCATTTGAGCACCAGCAGACACTGAGCAGAAGCACCAATTTGTAACAGCAGTGACATTCCTGTGACTGAACTACAGACATCATCACAGCCCGTGCTTAGAGCTCCTACCTGCATCATCTTCAATTAATCCTTGCCCTCGTTAGGAGCTATGGGCACATCTAACACAGGTAAGGCGAGGAATCGGAATCTGCTTCCTGTTTCTACGTGGGGAGATCATTGTCCTCTTTGCAGATCCATGGGGAAAATTAGGCAAAATTACACACAAGAGACCTAACAAGATTCAAGGTAAGTGCCCCACAACCTCACTGTTTCTCCCTTCCCCAAACAGTCTGGTTCTGTTTCTCTTGTAATAGTTTGAATTATACTACATATATCATTTTTTAATATCAGCTGTCCAGCTGTGTTGGGAAAGCATATGGATTATTATTATTATTTTTTTGGATAGTTTCATTCTTGTTGCCCAGGGTGGAGTGCAATGGCACAGTCTCAGCTCACTGCAACCTCCGCCTCCCAGGTTCAAGTGATTCTCCTGCCTCAGCCTCCCAAGTAGCTGGGATCACAGGTGCCAGCCACCATGCCCAGCTAATTTTTTTGTACTTTTAGTAGAGATGGGGTTTCACCATGTTGGCCAGGCTGGTCTCGAACTCCTGACCTCGGGTAATCTGCCCGCCTCAGCCTCCCAAAGTGTTGGGATTACAGGTGTGAACCACTGTGCTTGGCCGAAAGCATGTTTTTAAATATATAAAAATAAGGCCAGGAATGGTGGCTCATGCTTGTAATCCCAGCATTTTGAAAGGCCGAGGGAGGAGGATCACTTGAAGCCAGCAGTTTGACATCACCCTGAGCAACATAGTAAGACACAGTCTCTACCAAAAAAAACAAATTAGTCAGCACGGTGGCACACACGTGTATTCTTAGCTACACAGGATGCTTAGACAAGATTGCTTGAGCCCAGGAGATTGAGGTTGCAGTGAACTAAGTTTGTGCCACTCCATTCCAGCCTGGGGGACAGAGTGAGACCGTATCTCAAACACACACACACACACACACACACACACACACACACACACAAACACACACATACAAATGAAATAGTATCATTACCCTCATTTAATAAGGGATGAAGCTAAGGCTTAGAGAGATTAAGTGCAGTCATGTGTTGCTTAATGACAGGGATACCTTCTGAGAAATGTGCCCTTAGGTGTTTTCATCATTGTGGAAACATCATAGCGGGCACTTACACAAAACTAGGTGGTATAGCCTACTACACACCTAGGCTGCAAACCTGTACTGCTTGTTACTGTACTCAATACTGTACACAACGATAATAGTATTTGTGCATCTAAACACAGAAGCGGTACAGTAAAAATACAGTATATAATCTTATGAGGCCACCATTGTGTATGCGACCTGTCATTCACTAAAATGACATCATGCTGAGCATGACCACACCTTGCCCATGTTTGCAAGGCTGGTAAATGGCCCAGGGCAGATTCACAGCGCCTGTGAAAGCCTGCCCCTTAGCAACCACTGGGTGCTGCCTCCCACGAGTGAAGTAGCAGGGAGCGCAGGGAACACAGCCCGCAGCCTCTCTAGTTTTACCCTTGACCAGGTCAGGGCTGCAGAGAGGTACAGGCAATCCTTTTCTCCCAGAATTGCCTTTACACAACTGTGGTTTAATGTTCCTGCTTCTGCTTCGGGTATCAATTTAAATAAATGGCCACGTGTGCATCTCTGCATTTGGTTTGTGTTATTTCTCTCCCCCTCCCCCCATGGTCACTATTGCCATGTTCAATGACCTCTAAGTTAATATCCACTAGACTCTTATCAAGCTTGAAGGCTAAGAAAATGTTTATCTCTCCCAAGGAAATGTTTCATTGCATTATCAGATGAGAACTATGCAACCCAGCATGCTTCCTTTCTTGCTTTGGCTACCAAGATACAACAGCACATTCGGCTGAAGGAGCTCCCCTTGACCTAGTGTCAGCAGAGGTAGGCTGAAAAGTGTATGAGGACTGGAGTGTAGCCGGCCAGCTCTTTGGGTTGCAGGTTCCTGACCTATAAATGGGTGTAATATACCTACCACGCAGGATTATGCTGGGCATTAAACTAAACACAGATGGCAAACACCTAGCTAGGATCCGGCTCAAGGGGGGTTGCTCAGTGTAATTCTCCTTCATTCTTTAATTCTCCATCCACTTCTTTTTTCCTTCATCTTTTTATTCCCCATCCCCTCTACCCCTAAATTTGATCCTAGATTTTAAAACTCTTATTTTAGTGGAATCTGTGTTTATATATAATATACATACTTTTTCACATAAGCTGCCTCAAATCTTTTTAGAGCTATGTATTGCTTAAACATGTAGTAGCCATGATGTACAAGTTGAAGGAATACTGAATAATGGACACAGGATTGAGAGATGAGGTTTAGAAATGTCACCCTTCGCCAGGTCCGGTGGCTCACACCTGTAATCCCAGCAAAACTTTGTGAGGCAGAGGTGGGTGGATCACCTGAGGTCAGAAGTTCAAGACCAGCCTGGGCAGCATAGTGAAACCCCACCTCTACTAAAACTACAAAAATTAGCCAGGCATGGTGGCGCGTGCCTGTAATCCCAGCTACTCAGGAGGCTGAGGCAACAGAATCGCTTGAACCCCAGAGGCAGAGGTTGCAGTGAGATCATGCAAGACTCCATCTCAAAAAAAATAAAATAAAAATAAAACAAAAAAAAAGAAATGTCACCCTCTAAAAATAAAGTCAAAAAGAGCCAACAAAATGAATGACATCAGCCATCCGCAGTGATCTTTCCAGGAAATAACTCAGTATGATGATTTAGAAAGTAGCTAATGAGAGGAGTTACGTCTTGAATCACACAGAAAAGCCTAACTAAAATCAGAAAGATCAGTGCCAAAAAAAAAAAAAAAAATCTAAAGGAATATAAGGTGAACTGTAATCCAATTAAATATAATATTTCTATATGAAATCATTTTGCTGACTGATTACTAAAGAATGTTGAAGTCAGATGTATTAGTCAGGATCCAATTAGAATGCAGAAGCTACACAAGCTTTTTGAACAGAAGGGCTTTAACATAAATTCTTAACTGGGTAGAAAGTCAGTAACCAGGTAATTCTAGCTATCAGGGAAATAGCAAGAGCAGGAAGGAGCCATCCCTAGGAATGAGCGAACAAAGAGAACCCATTAGACTTAACCTTAGAAGCCTAGGGAAGGGGCCCCGAGGTAGAGACCTCTCTGGAGGGGTGGTGAAATCTGCAAGGAGTGTGGACAATGAGGCTGGCTGGCCGATGCTGGGATAACTGCAAACTGAATTCAACAGCAGCAGCTGGGGCAATAGGAAGCCAACAGGAAGGACCGAAGACCCTTCTCGGCCTCCCATCTTGCTGGCGCCTCTACGGCCCCTTCCTGACGGAGGCAGCCCAGAAGCCACCAGCAAAGCAGCTGGGATGTGTGTTCCCAGCTCTAACACCACAGAACAGAGCACAGAGTCTGGAGCTGAAACAATAATTTAATAAATTGCACAATGGGATTTTTGAAAAATGAATCTCCATCACTACCCTAGGGAGAAGGTATCGATTCTATACACAGAAAGATCCCCAGAACGAGGAAGGCCTATGCATCAAGCTTCCACAGACAGATGGAAATAGGCAGACAGAATAGAAATAGGCCAACAGAAAAGGTTTGCTGAGTACACCCCCCACCCCCGACGAGTGAGGGCGTTCTCAGAGGCACGGTTCTCACCAATTAATGAACTGTCGTTCTTAGCAGTATCTTACAATTCTGACGTATGCAAACCCCACTGATAACTCCTAGATGGAACTAATAACATTGAGCTTCCAAACCTGTAAAACCAAGAGCGGGGCCTTAGACCCATGATCATTCTTCCTCTCAAAGCTCAGTCTGAAATAGCCCAAGGGTCTCTCCCTTACTTTAACCTATATTTGATTACCTGTGATTTACACACTGGAAAATAGTATCTTCTGCAGAAAATAATCAATAAGCTTTAACTATTTCTGTAAATGTGTTACACATACACAACTGCACAGAAAAACACAGATATAAAACTTCAACTTCCTGGATCAACCTAATTGCCACATTCCTAAGTTCTGACCCGTTTATTTGCCAACAGGAAAACTGAGTCCAAGAACTCTGGGAACCTTAGAAGCATCAGCTCTCCACCCCTGCTTCCCTTCCCATTCTCCACCTCAGCACACACAACCGTCACTTCTCCTCAGGGTTAACTACAGAGACAGCAGGACATCAGCTCTGCCAGCAGGTCCCCCACCTTCACAGGGCATGTGCAGAGGCTGGGGAGGGGCAGCAGGCTCTGCTGCGTGTGATGCTTCATCTCACCACCCACCGCAGTTCAGACTGAAAGACACAGTTATGTTTATTTCCCTGCAGAAGATAAAGGACTATCAGGCAGTTTGACAACATCAGTGTCCTTCAATCACAGAAAGGTCCCAGCACTTCCAATCTGTTGGGACATGATTCAGAAGAGGTGGCCTGGGACTGCTTTTCTTTGGAAATTACATTCATTCTATCTTAGTGACAGATACACATATTGGGTCAAACCTTCCCTCATCCAAAAAAAAAAAAAGATAATCAAAACCACAAGATACCACTTCATATCTGTTAGGATGGCTACTATTGAACAACAGAAAATAAGAAGTACTGGTGAGGACGTGGAGAAACTGGAACCCTTGTGTACAGCTGGTGGGAATGTAAAATCGTACAGTCACTGTGGAAAACAGTACGGAGGTTTCTCAGGATAGTAAAAAACAAAACTACCATACGATCCAGTAGTTCCACTGGGTTTACTCCCAAAAGAATGAAAAGCAGTGTCTCGAAGGAAAATGTGCACACCTGTGTTCATAGTAGCATGAACAACAAATGTGCTGCACGTGTTAACAGCTTCATGTATAAACACAACATTGTATATCCATAGAGTAACATATTACTCAGCTTTCAAAACAAAGGAAATTCCATCACATGCTACATGGATAAACCTTGTGGATATTATGCAAAGTGAAATAAGCCATGTCAAAAGGATAAATACTGAATGACTCCACTTACCTGAGCTACCTAAAATAGTCAAATTCAGAGACAGAAGGTAGCATGGTGGTAGCCAATGGCTGCAGGGAGGGAGAATGGAGAGTTACTGTTTTTGGGGGTTTGGAGAATCAGTTTTGCTACATGAAAAGAGTTCTAAAGATGGATGGTAATGGACCCGTAACAATGTGAACACAATGTCACTGAACTGTTCACTTAGAAATGGTTACAGGCACTGTGGCTCACACTTGTAATCCCAGCACTTTGGAAGGCTGAGGTGGGTGGATCACTTGAGGTCAGGAGTTCAAGACCAGCCTGGCCAACATGGCGAAACTCCATCTCTACTACAAATAAAAACAAACAAACAAACAACAACAAAAAGAAAAAAAAAAAAAAACCTAGCTGGGCATGGTGGTGGGCACCTGTAGTCCCAGCTACTCAGGAGGTTGAAGCAGAAGAATTGCTTGAAGCCGGGAGCAGAAGTTGCAGTGAGCCAAAATCACACCATTGCACTCCAGCCTGGGCCACACAGCAAGACTCCATCTCAAAATAAATAAATAAATAAAAATAAACGGTTAAAATGGTTAAGTTTTGTTATATATATTTTACCATAATAAAAAAATGTTGGTGGGGAGAGCAGTGAAGAGTTGATACACGCTACTACCTGAATGAACCTCAAAAACTATGGCAAGTGAAAGAAGTCAGACACTAAAGGACACACTACTTGAGTCAATTTATATGAAACATCTAGAACAGATAAATCCATAGAGACAGAAAATACACTGGTGGTTGCCAGGGACTGGGGAGATGAGGAAATGAGGAATAATTGCTTAATGGGCACAGGGTTTCTACTTGGATGAAAATGTTTTTAAACTAGATGGAAGTGGGAGCTGCACAACTGTACTAAATGCCACTGAATTGTATGCTTTAAAATGGCTAATTTTATGTTACATGAATTTCACCTCAATAAAAATTAATTAAAAAAAAAAAAAGAAAACCCTGTCACACATGACAACAGGGATGAATCCGGAAGACATTATGTTAGTGAAAACAAGCCAATCACAAAAGGACAAATATGACGAGATTCCACTTACATGAAGCACCTAGAGTCGTCAAATGCTTAGAGGCAGAATGAGGGAGAGGGGAGAGCAGGAGTTACTGTGTAATAGGTACAGAGTTCCAGATCTGCAAGATAAAAAAGTTCTCAAAACTCTGAAAAAGTTCCACAACAACACGACTACACTATAAAACTGTACACCTGAAAATGGTTAAGACAGTAAACTTTAAGTTACATGTTCCTTTATCCCAAAAATTATTAAATAAAGCAAAAACATCGAGAGGGAAGACAGATACAAATCATATGGAAAAACAGAATCCAGGATTGCTCAACTACTAAATACCCTGTCCACCTCCATCCGCCTGTAAAAAAAAACTTGTATTTTTCTTCTGTTCTAAACTCTCATTTAAAATCTGCTGTTCATTGTTTTTATTATTCTCAGGGTTTCCGGAATAAGCAGTCATAGTTAAAAGTATCATCCAGGAATCCAGTCGGCATTTCATTATATGCCCTTCAATATTTAACTCTGTATATTAAAGCAAGCACCCAAGTACTCCAAAAGAAGCTCAAAAAGTCCAAACGGATATTCAAGGGCTCCATGGCTGAAAGCAGTTACGCCCAAAAGATGGGAGACTGTCAACGCAAGTGGGGAGCTTTTTCTAAAACACACTTGGGCTCCACAGCCAGACGTTCTGATCGAACTGGCCTAGGGTGAGTCCCAGGCATCTACAGCTCAGAGATTTCCCCAGGTGTTCCTGACGTGCAGCCAGATTGAGAAGCGCTGGATAACAGTGCAGGCCGGCAGTTACCAGGGAGTCAAGGGAAGAAAGACAAATGGCGAGGAAAACCAATTAAGATGGGGAGAGGGGAGGACAGCAGAAGAATCAATTTTAAGGCAATAATTTGAGTGCAATCAACAGGGACATTCCTTCACCCTGTACATATTTCATTTGTGAAATTCAGTAATTAGTACGGTCATCAGCTGAAGGAGCTCTTAAAATACAGAAACTAAGCATGCCCCAACAGGCCAGGTCCCTTCCCTAGCGGGACAGTGTGCACTGGTTTTGAAGGGGCAGTGCCAGACGCTGGCTTGGAGCCTGCTGCATCAAGAGGTAGAACTCAGCTCCAGCCAGGACCTTCCCAGTTGACACGCCTCCCTCCCTGGGATGGGTAAGACCCCTCACACACACACTTTCCTGAGCTCTTTCTCCCTACATGCCCCAGTGTCGGGTAAGTACTCACCAGGCAGCATCTCCTTGAACCCTTGTGACAGCTTCATGCAGTAAGCCCTATGATGAACTCCATCTCACAGAGGAGTAACAGAAACATCACAGAAAGGTACTTGTCTAAGGGCACGCATGTAAGTAGCAGGGCAGAGACCTGAGCCGCTCAATGACTCCAAAGCTCAGCACTGCCCATACTGACTTCCTAGAGCACTTTCAGTGGTCCCCAGTAGCACAAACGGCATGGCAGGTGCACCGCTGAGTACAAGGGGCTGCACCCCAAACACATGAATAACTACTTATTAATTGCTCCAAGAGATCCGGCCCAGGAGATTCAGGCTGCAGCAAAATCCTCATTTCTGCAAAAGTTATGTCCTAACCAGGAGTGAGCCAAGGAGGAAGAACAAAGTATGAAAAGGAAAATAAATTCTCTTAACACACAGGGAAAAATAAACTGCTCATTTTATAGCTGTTTTCCTCCTTTGTCAGTAAGAACATCCCCCTAAATACTGTAAAATGGAGAAAGCATTAATCTCCAAACAGTGGGAAATGCAGACAGTTCTCGCACAGGGGCCATCTCTTATCTTGCTCTCCCTCTATTCCCTTGACTTTGGCAATTTTCCACTCACCGCAACTCCCTCCACGCTCTACCTCACCAGATAAAGGGCTGGTAGAATGACCAGGAGGTGCTCTGCTTGCTCTTCAGGCTGAACTAACCACCTCTCAGCCCAGAGCTGAGCAACATGCTGTATCCCTAGCCACCATCACCCACGCTTTCTCAACTCTCGTAGAAATGCCTCCAGACTCCATCCCTCCAGAAGCTCTTATTCTTCTCTACCTACAAACTTGCCAAATAAGTGACAGCCAAATTTTCTGTTTCACCTCTGGCACCCTAGGAATACCAAGCAATGGATTATAACATTGTCACTTGTTCTGTGAATTTCATGAAGGTGGACGGAAATCTCTCAGCACATTTCTGGTGGAACCTGGGTTCCTTCCTTAACTGAGCAAGTCAGCAAGCAGTGTCCAATCACCATAGGGACACTGACAGAGCAGTGAACACACAGTGTGCCCACACTTCTGGGCTCCAGGTATTGCCTTGGGTTTCCCCAACATTCCACAAACACAAATCCATCTCCGTCCATCTGTCAAACACCCTTCACCCTCAACGTCTACACCAGAAGTCAGTGGCGTAGCAATACAGTTTAATAAGTGGTTGGCTAAGGCACAGAGCATTAAGATAGCCAGCCAGGAGGGGCTCCAGAAGATCCAAAATGTAATGAATAAGAGAAGCTCAGGTGCCTAATACTGCATCTTCCCTAAACAGGTAGAATGCCCCAGACCACTTCAACCTAGGCAATTTGAGACATTACCACCTACATTCAGAACCATTTTCCAATGATGAATCGGATCATGCCAGACCCCTAATTAACTTCTACAGGGACCGCACCAGGTTCAAGAAGCTGAAGGAGACCCAGAGCCAGCAAATGAGACACAAGGGTTTACAAGTGGGAAACCCGCACATAGAGACGACCCAGTGGCAGTGGACTGGGCAGGAGAGCTGCAACGGCTTGCAAGAAGCATGCAATTTACAAACAGCATTTCCACCTAGCATCCTCTAACAACCTCCACGTGGCAACCTTCCTTTAACCCAAAACAAAGGGCCTTGCTCATCTGTAGGTGCCCTGTTCCATGGGACAGCATGGGAGCTCAGATTCATTCCTCATAAACAAGGAATGAATCTTCAGGTTGGCCACTCCCAGATTCCTTAGCTCAAAACTCCAAGCACACATTCAGGTGTGTCAGCCCCAGAGGGTCACTGTCAGGGTATGCTTCAGTTACTCCTGTTCGGTACGTCTGCCATCCACAGTGGTGAAAGGAGGATTAATTTAAAAAAAAAAAAAAAAAAAAAAAAAAAAAAAAACTTTGCTAAGGAGAGCCAGAAAAGATAACATTGCTTAAAAACAATTGATCATTCTATTCCTCATCAGTTCTCTCCTACACCTCAGCATCCCTGCACAATCATTCTCCACTCCTAAGGGGTGAAATGGCAGCTCCACCTTTAGGGCACAAGGATTTTAACTTACAAATACAGCTGGGGTCTGTTCAGCTGCAAGAGCAATGGAACATTTCTGGACAAAAAAAAGCAGGCACTCTAGTCCTCCCTAATCCCACGTTCACCCTGCACCAGGAATAAAAAGCCAGACTTGCACCCTGAAATGATGTCTACTCCCAAGGATGCTGCCAAACCACAGCCTGTTAGCAGTGAAAGACTCAGCATGAAGATCCCAGCACAAAAGGGCTTGGTAGCCCATAGCTGGGTCACCTAGCAGGCCAACAGCCAAAGGAGAATAGGAGGGAGAGCAGGGGCCAGATGCCTTGAACCTGTGCGGCATGGTCACCACGCGGCAGGCCCTCCACAACCCCAGCTCTCAGCCATTCTCACCTGAGCCCACCAGTCTCAGCCTCATCTCCCTCATCCAGCAGAGGCAGGAAGTGCCAGGGCAGACAAAACAAGATCCTAAATGCTCACCATGCCCCAACTGCCTTGCTAACCTCACATCCCATTCACCAGCCTGCCCTCCTCCTTTGGTTGCCCAGACATGCCAAGTTCATTCTGGCACCAGGATCCTCTCCATGCCCGGACAGCCTTCTGCCACAGCGTCATGGCTGGATCATTCTGGTCACCAGGCCTCACCCATAGGTCCCCTCCTTAGCCCTTCCCGATGAGAACCCACCCCTTATGGAGTCCTACCTCACACTCTCTGATATTGGCACGGCCAACCCCAACCCAACCCTGCTTCCAGAATGTACATCCCTGGGCCCATGTTTGCCTGGCTCCCCACTGCCTCCCTGCTATGGGAAGAAGGCAGCAGGGAGGGGTCAAGCCTGTGCTGGCCTCAAGATGCTCACAGTCCAGTGAGACACAGGGGATCAAATTAAAAATTACACAGAGACTCGGGCAGATCAGGGAAATCCAGGGTGTCCAAAGTGACACGCAGAGTGGGAGCACATTCCGGAAATGCACAGGCATGGATGCCAACATCAGGGTGCTGGTGGAGATGAGCTAAGGCCTGTCCACGGCTCCAGCTTCTCCTCCACTTCCTTCAGCTTGCATGCAGGTCAGAGGACACAGACAGCTCTACTGTCATTCTGCTGAAGAAACTAAATGCTGACATCTCCTTATCTCCTCACTCTCTAGGCACCAATTAACAGCAAGGACAGCGTTCTGAAGGAAAGATCAATGCCTTAAAATGAGGATTCTAAATCTTCAAACATTTTAACATACTGCAAGCACGGGAGGGGAGCACAGGTGACCTTTCAAAGTTGTCTCTCAGATCATTTCCTCTGTTCTATCAGCCTGGCTCCTTGTTCCATCATCGGGCCCCCTGCTCCATCATCCCAGTCATCTGTTCCATCATCCTGGTTCCCTGCTCCATCATCCTGCTCCCTGCTCCATCCTGGCTGCCTACTCTATCATCACAGCTGCCTGCTCCATCATCCGACTGCCCAGCTCCAACGTCCCAGCTACCTGCTCCACCATCCTGGCTCCCTGCTCCATCATCCTCGCTTCCCTGTTCATCATTACAGCTGTCTACTCTATCATCTTAACTGCCATGCAGTATCATTCCAGCTCCGTGCTCTTTCATCCCAGGTGCCCTGCTCCATCATCCCAGCTCCCTGTCCATCATCCTGGCTCCCTACTCCATTATCCAGCTGCGCTGCTCCATCCACAGCTGCCCTGCTCTATCATCCTGGATCCATTTCCTCTGCAAGCCCCCCAGTGTATCAGCCTGGATCCCCTGCTCTATCATCCCAGTTGCCTAACTAGCACTTTGGTGTGTATGTTCCATGCATATGACTTCCCATGAGTGCGGGCAATGGTTGGGTTTCTACCCTTTGTCTACAATTTATATGTGTACAGAGCTCGGAGGTAACGCCTCCCTCTCCTAAGAGTCACTACACTCCCTTCCTGGAACAAATAAACAATACAGAAATGATAAAAGGTACTTTCCTCGACTCAGCACTGAGGAAGTAGGGACAAGGAGAGCCCACTGCAGGAGGAATGGCAGCTCCAGAGGCCCTAGGAAGAGATGAGCAGCCTGAATGGCTGTGGAACTGCGAAGGCAAGGCAGGGCTTAAAGCCACACACCCATGAAATCACCTCCTATCAGCTCACTCAATCACGTCCATTAATCCATTAGCCCTGCTTTGTTCTACGGTGCCCCTGGGAACTTACACTGCACTTTGACCAACTAGAAAACTTTAAAAAATGTAACCCAAACGTGACACTTGGCTTCATTCAGCACCACAGCTTCACCTTATACAAAGAAACAGAGACCTTCCCAGACCGAAGGCAATTCCGCGTGGCCCAAAGGAGGGAGACACCAGAGAAGGAAGGAAAAGCCTGCCTCGCCAGTGGCCTCTGCACCCGACTGACACCCCCAGTCCAACAACGCACACCCTATGTCACCACTGACCTGCGTGTCTGCTCCAAGCAAGCTCCCTGCTGGGTCAGAGAATCC
This sequence comes from Saimiri boliviensis, assembly GCF_048565385.1. Lineage (NCBI taxonomy): Eukaryota > Metazoa > Chordata > Mammalia > Primates > Cebidae > Saimiri > Saimiri boliviensis. Next base: position 79,165,019 of record NC_133462.1, on the reverse strand, counting down.
GAGCCAGACCGGCCCCAGAAGTACCTGCGGGAAGGGAGAGTAAGCACAAATGCCCTCACTCAGCTCATCAGCATCATCTCCACCAGCTCACTAACTCCCAGTTTAGTTTCAGGTGAGGGAAAGCAAGCCAATGTCCCACAGCTCCTCCGTAGTAACAGCATGATCTGAACCAGGTCTAACATGACAGGCCAGGCTCCAAACCCCTGTGCCATCCTTCCTCATCATGGTTATCAAGACCAAACATCCGGGTTTTACACAGGTTATTCCTCCGTACGATCATCACAGAGTGTATCTATTGATCTGCAATCCAGTTGTGAGTTGTCTTAATTAGAGCCATCAGCAAAGCCGCACGAACACTTTGCTAACTGACAGAACTAGTCCTCAGCCCTCACAGGGGGGGCTTTTTTGCATTGCCACAATTATTAATTTGTCTTCTTCTTGTCACTCACCTACAGTTTCAAAAGCAAGCCAGAAACTGAACTAATGAAAGAACGTTTACTATTTAAAACCTTGCAGAAAAGTTTTCAAATAACACGCCATATTCAGATAGTAATAGCTCAAGATGCTGAAAAATCCAATTGCCAATTAGCGTATTAAAAAATTAATTAAACAGCACATACTTAAAAACCATATCCCAGTATAATTTTTCAAAGACAAGTTGCAAAAGATTAAGGGTGGAATTGGGGAATAATCTCCTGGCCACTGAACACTGGATGGGGAAAGGGCTCTGGCCCTAAGCTACTTGCAGACCCCCAGGGGCCAGTCAGTCCTCACACCAGCTGGCTGGGGGACTCTGACCAGCTTCCTCACGCTGTCTGGGGCTCAGATTCCCCACCTGGGGAAGGAGCAAAGGGCTGGAGGAGCCCCTTTATCCTCACACTCCTTCTGAGACAACCCACCTACCTAGGAACGAGTCTCAGGCATGGTCTGCGGAGGCTGGAGGCGCTTTCTAGGAAAGTAGGTTGGTTCACTTCAAACCTGGCGGAGGAGGCTGGCTCTGGCTGGGGAACAGAAGCCTGGGGCTCGTGAATGCCTGCGACGTGTCACACGTGGCCTGAGAGCACATTGCTGCAGCTTCCCCAAGAGCTCGTGTCAACACCTCCCCACTTTTAAAGTGACAGTTAACATTAGCAACAGCAGTTAACACTTTTAAGCACATACTACCTATGTACCAGGCACCATTCTGAGCATTTTACATAAACTGATTTATTCATCACTGAACAATTTGACGACAGGGGAATGGGGAAACTGAGGCAGTAAAGGGTTAAGTGATTCACCTGAGGCCATAGAGATAACTGGAGAAGCCAGAATTCACACCCAGAGTCTGGCTCCAGAGCCCAGGCCAGTGGCCCCCGTGTCAGGCATCCTTTCTGCCATGTCACAGCAGCCCCAGAAAGACATCCAGAGTTCGCTGTCACCAAGAGCTCCCATGCACGAGCCTCCTGGGCTTCTGCTGTCAAACAAGGCTGGAGCCAGAAAACAAAACTGTTTCCAGCCAAAACTGTTTCCAAAGCCCTGAGGATGGGTTAATGGAGTCGCCCTGGCAACCCACTGACATCAGACCTTTACCCCGGCACCAGGACCTACATGGCAAGTGGTCAGAGCACCCACTGCTTGGAGATCGCACTGCATCATGCACAGGGCAAGCTGTCAGGGCCTGGGCCCTAGGTGAGCAGAACTTGAGTTTCTGTAGAAAGCTCCAACTCTGAGCACGCGGCAGCCTTCCACGGAGGCCTCCCTTCTCCAGAGTAACCTAAACTAGAAACTCACATGGCTGATGAGCTTTGTTTCCAAACAACGATAGCACATTTGATAATGATGTCGGTACTTTTCCACAATGGAACAAAAAAAAAATTAGAGCCTTATTAGATCATCAAAAATACCCTTCGGGGGCCAGTACAAGGAAAATGACTCCACACACTCTCCACTGCCAGTTAGGGAGAAAAGTACTCTAAAATAAAACCTAAGTGTTAGGTACAAATACTACTGCAATTATGACATATACCAAGTCACATTTATTACCAGGAAGAGGGGAAACTTTACCTCTATTTCTTTTCTTTCTAAAACAAAGGACACCCAATTCATATTTTCCTAGGAAAATGCTGAGTGACCCACATTACTTGACGCATAAGAATGTGTGGGCTCCTAAGTGCCTGAAGCACAGACGGAGGCCGAGCTTCAGCAGTGCACTGCGTGGAGACGTTCCTCATGAGCCCCTGCCTGCCTCCATGAGCCCACTTATGAGGCCTGGACAGCCACAGTTATGCTCCTTTCATGATGGCCAGCCTCAGGCTGTGAGCTCAGACCACCCAAGAACCCAGACTTGAATTACATTCTCCTCCCAGCTCTCCTTCTCGGTCATCCACATCAGCAGTTTCAATGACGGTTTAGTGGATGATCACCAGCCCCAGTAATCAGCACCTTCCAAGCCCGAAGCTGCAGCTCTGCATCAGCAAGAGGGAAACCTGCTATTTGTAACTTGATGTTTCAGGGTCAATAGCACTGAGTCCAGGACGGCCAGGGCTGACTTTCTCCAGAGCTGTATTTCAGACAGGGTGGAGGATCATTGAAATTCCAGTCCCAGCTTCGCTACTGTGTGACCCGTAGGGCAGACTAATAACCTTCGGGTCCATCAGAAACAGTGTGTGAATGTGGGAAGAAAAGCTGTTCCTGACATTCTCCAAGGCATGCTGAAAAGCGAGATAAATGAGCAATGGCTCTAAAGCATTTCAGACACCTCAAAGAAAGGGCTGATAGAAATTTGAAGTACCAGGAATTATACCTTACAGAAGATATGCAGTATCATAATTTGCCAAAATTTCTCACTCACAAAGACCACGTAAAATAGTCTTTAGCATTAATACCTTGGTGGGGGAAGGAAAAAGACTAACACATATCTATTAAAGGTCTCCCAGCTTCCCAAGTCATCCACAGCTCCTGAAGGATCGCTTATAACCACAAGCAAAGCTGCCTAGCATGAGTGAAAAATCTGGCAGAAAGACTGAACATAAAGGGATGCCTGGCAAATGAGAAGGGTGTAGTCAAGATAATAAAACACCTGGCTGGGTGCAGGGGCTCACACCTGTTGTCCCAGCTACTTGGTAGGCTGAAGTGGAGAATCACCTGAGCCCAAGAGACTAAGGCTGCAGTGAGCTACGATCATGATCACGTCACTATACTCAAGCCTGGGCAACAGGGTGAGACCCTGTCTCTAAAAACACAAATAAAATAAAATAAAACAAAACAGCTACAGTGAACTCTGGTGGCTAACAGGGTCTCTGGGCCACAGGGCAGTCTGCTTAGGCAGAAGTGATCTCACAGACCACCTGAGCTCATCCTCCACCAAAGACTGCACCAAGATTAGCAATTTCCAAAGAATGTAGATACTCCTCACAAAACAAACAGCAACCAATTTAAGAATGTTTCCCAGGTGACACAGGTACTAAGTCAGGATCTAATGCAACCTCTGAAGCTCCCTACGAAAAGAATCACTGTGGAATATCCCAAACTACAAAAGAGGTGTGAGACCGAAGCATTCTGGACTAATGCAGTCAGATACCCTTAAACCTGCTTTTTAAAAAAATCCTAGTTTGCAGCTACTTCATTAATTTATGCTGCATATATCAGTAAGTATCTTTTTAAAATTTTTTTAATGAACTTTTCAAAAATACACAAAAATAAAACAATAGAATGAACTCCATGAACCCACTGGTCCAGTTCAACAGCGCAACTGACTCCTTCCATGATTTCCCCCCTAAATATGATACTCTGTATCCACAGTTTGTACTGTTCTTCAAAAAATAAGGATTTTTGAATATAACCACTAATAAAGTAGGAATGCCTTAATTTCATTTTCTTATCCAGTCCTTGTTCAACTTACCCCTCATTTTAAATCAAAGTCTCCCTCTCAAAAACGTTGATTTCTTCAGTGATTGTAAGCTCTTTGAAGGAAGACAGACTGTACCTGCAGATGCCAGCATTCAACCCAGTAACCTGTGTACAGAAAATGCTCAAGGCTGGGCCCAGTGGCTCGTGTCTGCAACCCCAACACTTTGGGAGGGTGAGGCAGGAAGATTACTTGAGCCCAGGAGTTCAAGACCAGTCTGGGAAACAGAGTGAGAACTCATCTCTCCAAAAAAAAAAAAAAAAAAAAAAAAAAAAAAAAAATCAAAAAAGTTAACTGGGTGTGACAGCATACACCTGTGGTCCCAGCTATTTGGGAGGCTGAGGTGGGAGGATTGCTTGAACCCAGGAGGTCAAAACTGCAGTGAGCCATGATCACACCACTGCATTCCAGCCTGGGTGACAGAGCCAGATCCTACACACACACACAAAAAAAAGCTCAAAAATGTTTCTAATGGGTTCATACTCATCAGCTGCTCATCTATCAAAAAAAAAAAAAAAAACAAACACCAGAAGAAGTACTTTTGTTGACATTGATTCCAGGCATCGGAAGTAAACAGATGAAGACATACACATTAAAATAAGGGTTATTTTACCAGTTTCCTTTATCAGCGACAGAAGGCTTGAAGCTGAGTATTATAAAAGTAAGTACGGTCTTCCATCAGTATCCTAGGCACTGGTTCCAAGAAACCCACTCGTCCCGACCAAGGATTGCAAAATCCACAGATGCTCAAGTCCCTTATATGAGATGGTATAAAGTTTGCACATAACCTAACATATGCCCCCTCCCTTCTACTTTAAATCATCTCTAAATGACTTATAATACCTAATACAATGTAAATGCTACGTAAATAGTCGTTATACTCTATGGGCTTTTAAATGTGTGTTATTTTTATTGTTACAGTGTTATTTTTTATTGTTTCTTTTTCCCAGATATTTTCAACCATTGTTGGTTGAATCTGCAGATGTGCAACCCGCAGATATGAAGGCCCAACTGCAATGTGACACATGAGAAAAGGGAAGGCTGTAATTGGCCAATTCTAAGATGCCCTTTTCTCTGCCACCCCCGACTGGAAGGCAGCTCACAATCAATGACTTCGTCAGATGCTGTGGGCTGGCCCGGCAAGGCCCATGATGCATTATCACCAACCTATGCTCAGTCTTCCAAATCTGCAGGATAGATGTCAATGACTTAGAAGAAAATCCCAGAAACAACAATGAAGCAAGCACTCTTAATCCCGAAAAACCAAATTATGGTGGGACAGGAATGGACGATGAATTGAGGAGTCAGGCAAAGTTCCCAGAAGAGTCAAACGCTGGCTACCTCTACTTAACTGCCGAGCTGTCTTCAAAGTCCAGAACCAATGGCTCTTAGTGTTTTCATGGATTTCTTCCTTAGGAAATGCTACATCACCAAGGCTCTTGGTGGCACAGTGGATGACTGTTTGAAGAAAACAGGCACTAACATCTGAGTCAAAAAGTGACTCAGAGTGGCTAGACTCTGAAAAAGTTTTAGAACCCTTTGCTCAATGTATTTCACTTATATTTTCCTTGGTATCTATCTACGCCCAAGAGTGATAGACGGAAAAATCGATGTCTCAGTCTGAAAGAGCTCTTTCAATAAATGGAAAATAAGAATGCTAACTGATAAGAACCCACTGTGTCACAGTTCAATGGACAGGGTTTTTTCTTTCCTAGTGGCCCACAAAATAATGGCATGTTTGATAAATAATGGCCTCTCAGAATTGAAGAAAAGGGTGTATTACAGACACAGGGGAAATTAATGATGATCAAAAATGAGACAAGAAGACAATTAAGTGAGCTCCCTGGCACAGGGGATGCGGCAGGACAAGGGTGGGAGGGAAAGGGGCATGTGGCAGGGCAGGCCTTCCGAAGGTCACAGAGCAAAAGCTCAACATCTAGGTCAAGGGAAAGCCGTAGAGGCAGGAAAGAGGAAGACAATGAGACCAGAAGGCATCCCACACTGGGCCAAGCCTCTCACCATCCCGGACAGCCATATAAATGCCCCTACCCAACCGTCATCTAAACTCACCCAAATCCTGATAACAGACCACACTTAATTTATGGGCATCTCCAAAACACAGGCCTTTAATTTGCACTGGCTCCTCAAGCTCTCACAGAGCAATTTAGCTAAGAAAGAAAGACCATTCATTTGAAGTGCGTCATTTTTCCAGGGCAGCACCCTGTCGGGAAGAAAAGAGTTCAGTCCCTGGGCTGGCCTCTGACGCAGGAAGGAAGAAACCTCGATGGGCCACTCTTGAATGCGAAGGCCTCTAAAATTACCTGATCTTTTTGCTGCCATGTAAATGCTCCAGTTGTTTCATCCAGAAGTACACTGGACACACGGTGCCTAACCATTCCAATGGTTTTATGGGATTGGTACTCACCAATCCCATAAAACATCTAATGACCCCTCATAAATGAGAAGCTAGCCTCTACAAAAAGCACCTGCATACCCTCACCTTGAGAACCAGGACCAGCTACAATTTCCCACAGTTCTGCTCCCCTAAGTGGCTGTGGGCCATGAAGTCACATCTCCATTTCATTGCCCCCATGTGTACTATCAGTCACAGCTCAATGTCACCCACACTGCCAAGAATAAAACCCCTTCTTCAAAGCCCAGGTACCAGGCAGGCATCTGACCCCTGGTTTCCTGCCAACACGAATCAACAACCCCCACTCCCACCCCCAGCAATTCCCAAAGATCACATCACAGTGGAAATCCCGTGCTGGAAAAAGTGCACGGAGACCCAGGGATTTCTTGTTAAATGGCAATATGCACAGAAAGCACTTTAGGAATGTGTGGTGTTCTTTAATAGTGCACCTAACAATGAATGGCTTACCCTATCCAACCTGGCGCTTCACAGAAGTCAGCTCAGGAATCAAGAAATGAGATTGTTCCACAAGCATACTCTACGAAGCTGATCAGCAAATTAAACTGCTGGCGCCTCGAGCAGCTGCAGGTCTGTAGTAAGGGAGGCGACTGTGAGAGTACACACAACCTTTTAACCAGGATGCATGCACACCTCCTCTAGGAGACCAGAACAAGAACAGGTGACCAGGATGTCCACAGCACAGAGGGAAACTCCACCACTAGCCAACCAAAGGCAACATCCTTCAGGAAAGAAAACTGGCTTGTTTATTTAGCAAAAGAAATCAAGGAGTAGAGTTCACAGAAAAAGAGGCTGGACAAAGCTGAACCCAGGGGCTCCCTCTGCTTCAGAGGGAGCCACAGTGGCCTGTCTTCACCTCTGAGTCTCAGCTCCAATCCTGTCTTCTCTATGAGCCTACGTGATCACCACGTTAATACTGCAACTACCCTTCCACCCTGATTCCTAATCCCCATACGCTGCTCTATTTTTTTCCACAGCACATAGCACCTTCCTGCACACTCCATAACTGACTTTATGCCTACAGTCTGGCTCACCACAACCCCCCACTAGAATGAAAGCTCCATGACCACAAGGATTTCGTGTCTGTTACAACCACTGGTGCACTATCAAACACTCAAGCAGTGCCTGGCACATAGGAGGGGCTCAAGAGATACTCATTGAAAGAATGAATGAAAAGAACCAGAGCCTGTTTTCATCTCTGCTTCTTCCAGAGGGGCAGCTGAGGATTGCTGCCTTCGGGATAGCCAGAAGCCTGGAGGGTACAAACAAAAATTCCATGGAGTAAAATGTAAAAATGAAGAACCGAGCAAAACAGATCAGCTCTACTATCAAGGCATTACCGTATGTGCATCTGCTCCAAGATGCCTTCCAGGAACATTCCAAATGAGGCTGTAGTACGAGGGCAGTGCCAATGCAAGGAAGGGGCATGGGAGGTCCAGGAGCAGGAGCAAGCCAGGTTCACCGCCGGCTGGCAGAAAACCCTCAACCAGGAGTTGCAGAAAAACCCCGCTGCCTCCAGAGGCCCTGAGGAGATCTCTCCCACCAGACAACCCTGGGTCTGCCACCTGCGAGCTCTGTGACATTGGCAAAGTCACTTAACCTTTCTGTGCTTCAGTTTTATCAGTTCGCTAGGAGAAATGAAAGAGCTGAGATGAAAGCAGCCCTTTTATTTCTATGCACAGTGAGTGCTATGAAAGAGTTTATTAATTTTTTAAAATTAAAATGTATGAATATATCAGTCCTCCCACAGGGGTCCTCCCCAAACCACAAAGAAAGGCAGTTCCATTCCAAGAAAGTCTAACCATAAAGGCTCAGGCAGAAGGAACGAAATCAAAGTGAACCGACTAAGGATTGATTCTCCATCAAGGGTAATTCTGCCCACCTCCCCACCCTCACCAGGATACCTGGCAATGTCTGCAGACATTTTTGGTTGTTACAACTTGGCAGGATCAGGGTCAGGGGAACTACTGGCATCGAGTGGGTAAAGGCTAAGGAAGCTGCTACACATCGTCCAATGCAGAGGACAGCCTTGCTAAGAATTAGCCACCCAGTGTGGTGACTCACACCTGGAATCCCAATGCTTTGGAAGGCCAAGGCAGGAGGACCACTTGAGCCCAGGAGTTCAGCCTAGGCAACATAGTGAAAACCTGTCCCTACAAAAAAATTAAAAATTTAAAAATTAGCCTGGTGTGGCAGCACACGCCTGCAATCCTAGCTACTCGGAGGCTGAGGTGAAATGATCACCTGAGCCCAGGAGTTTGAGGCTACAGTGAGCTTTGATTGTACCACTGAGCTCCAGCCTGGGGGACAGACCACAGTCCTGTCACACACACAAAAAAAAATCCAGCCAAAAATGTCAACAGTGCCAGAGTTGAGAAACTGAACTAGAGCAACCACTGTCCCAAAAGTGCCCTTGTCCCTGCCCAAATGCATGTCTTAAACTGGACTCTGGAAATACAGTAACTCTACCCTCAACCTTCCTGGCCATTTCTTGTCTCTAAGAGTTAGGGACAGGGAACTGCCAGCCCTGGGCAGGACCAGATGGCTGACAGGAAGGGCCTAGGACATTTTTCTTCCATCTCCTGTTCCATGGGGAGCTCACGAAGTCACGAAGGCTGGGGCAGAAGGGACAGGTGACCAGGTGACAGGCAGCCCAGCCAGGGCAGGCTGAGCCATGAGTGATGGGCCCATTTCCCAGCCCCCAGGCAGCCAGCCCTCAACTGCTTCTTTGTGACAGCCAGCCTCAGTGAGACAAGGGGCTCATATAACTCCCATAGCCTGGGAAAGCTTTTTAAATGTAAGCCCATGAGTGAGACTCTATGCGACAGTTTTCATTTTTCTCCAAATCCGGCCCTGATGAATCACTGTCATCTACATTTCAGCACGCTAAGAAGCCTAATCTGTATGTGACACCCCATGCTTCTGGGACCCATGCTTGTAGATATGACCAAGTGCAAACATGCCCGTGTTTACCCTCTGCTGCAGGAGGCAAGGGCCAGGCAGGAGCAGGGGCCTGCCTGCTTAGAGCAGGAAACCCTAGAAAGGTGCAGGCCCACCAGGGAAGACGGATTAGTGCCTTGAGCCTCTTTTATTTCCATGGTTTACAATAGAGAAAGGTGGGAGAGGCTTTCTGGACTGGGCAGGTAAACCAAAGACAGCATTCCTAGCAACTCCACACTGGGTCCATCGTGAAGATCAAGCACAGGGCCACGGTCAGGGCATCTTCACACTTTTAAGAGAACCAGGCCAAGTTCCACTCTAGGAACAGGAGTGATCACTGGTGAGCATACACCAACGAATTCAATGTAATTCTCCAGGGAGAAGAGTTCTTCGCCAGGCCCAGCCTACGCCAGAACCCATTCTGGAGGGTTTGCATATGGAAGTTCCAAGACATCCCTCCTCCTTAAACACACCTCACCCATAAGGCAGGCTAGAGGCAAGGCCACAAGACTACAATGGTGGAATCAGGACTCTCAACAGTAACACAGAATCAAAGACTTACTCAAGGGGAAAAGGGACTGTTCCCATCATGGGAGTGGGCCTAGGCCTCCTTCTATCCAAGTGGCACGTTTACAGGGGTGACAATCAGCATGTTCACCATGGCACAGGCACAGAAGTGGCTCCAAGAGGCCTTTCAGATGGTAAGATTCAACCCTTTTTTGCTGAACATGGGAAAGAGATCCCAAGGAAAGATCAGGGCAGCAGGGCAACTAGGAACTGGAGGGCATTCGGGGGGTCTCAAGACAGAGCATATTTAACAACCAGCATGGAAGTGCCTCACTGTTACATGTGTGTGGCATGGCTGCCCGTGTTTCCATCTGGATATCCCCTGACTTGTATGGCTCAGCATCACCTATGCAGAGCTTCCGGAACAGGCTTCCCAAGGACAAAATCACAAAAACCAAAAAGGAGCGTAGACTTGGCCAGGTTTGCATGTTTTCTTACCACACACAGTCCGCTGGAAGCTCTGGGAGACTTTACAGGCTTTTCCCAGGAATACCTAGCTTCCCTTCCCGGGATCTCAGCCAGAGCCTCACTGCTTACACCTGTGTCTCTGTCCCAGGCAGCCTCACCCCCGCCCCACCACACCTCCTTTCACTAAGCCCACTGCCTCTGGACTTGCTACAAGTTAGGCAGGACAGCGGCCTTGCCTGCTTCGACACTAAAATGAGCATCTTCCCAAACTGACTTTCCTCTCCCCAAAGGCCTGAGAAACATGAGCAGCAGCAACAAAAATATCATGACCCCTACCCGCTTCCCCATCGTTTTTCTGACCACCTCTTCCTCTGTTCCAAACAGGAGACCAACCACTCACCCATCACCCATCCAAACAGGAGCTAGGGGGAGAAACTTACAGCGGGCCTGAAGCCTCAGACAATGTTCACCAGCTTCCCAGGTGCCCCCCATCCCAAGGCCCAACAGAGCCTGGGCAAGCTGACCCCACGCAGTGCTGGGTACAGCAGCTGCTTTTTCATTTTTGCTCAAGGGTCTAGGGCAGGCATCCCCAAACTTTTTACACAGGGGGCCAGTTCACTGTCCCTCAGATCGTTGGAGGGCCGCCACATACTGTGCTCCTCTCACTGACCACCAATGAAAGAGGTGTCCCTTCCTGAAGTGCGGTGGGGGGGCAGATAAATGGCCTCAGGGGGCCGCATGCGGCCCGCGGGCCGTAGTTTGGGGACACCTGGTCTAGGGACTGAGCTTGTTACCTCTGCACTGTTTAGCAGTCATAATTTGTTTCCATTATGTTTGCATACCCACAGGCAGCCACAACATGATTCCAAAACAGGGAAACTTTATTTTCTTTAAAGACAGAAGTTTACGTTACAGTGCCATTGTCGGATTATCTGGCTATATAGTGGTTTTCCCTGCTACTGCCCTCCCTATGTCAACTTCAAACTCATTTCAAGTGGACTTTCTTTAAACTCCAACCTGACGATAGGTGGCAAGGAGTGGTACGGGTGTCCCCTCTGCATTCACCCAGACAGGATCACAGATTTCTGATACCCAGGAAATCACATGGGGGCCCAATGCTCGACCTCAAGCCACACATGCTTCCAGTGATCACAGCACCCTGCCCTTCTAACAAGAGGAGCAGGACTGCAGAGGAAGAGCAGGGGAGCTCCAGAACCTGGGACCCCACCACAGGAACCCTCGCCCAGGGACACGTCCACCAGTGACACTCCTCTCACCACCAAGGCAAGCTGCACCCTCCACTCACATTCCTGCTGGCTGCCTACTATGGAGATCCCCATTCTGACACCACAATTGGGTACAAGAGAGCTGGCATGGTATCCGGATAACTTCCCAAAGAGTCCGTCTCTAACAGCTTTAAGATTCATAGCCCAAACCCCAAACAAACCAATCAGATCAATCTTGGAGGTGAGGGTGAGGGACAAAAAGGGACAATAATTTTCCAGAAATCAAGAAGTGTATCAGAATATCATGAACTTAAGATTCCTGCTTCACTATAGTCTCAAGGGATATTTTGTTTTGTTTTTTTTTTTTCATTTTCCTCTTTTAGAGACAGCAGTTATTCAGCATCCACTAATAGTATTCAATTCTCCGAACAAGGCCGTGAGGTAAGAATGAGTATTCCCCCTGCAAAGATGAGAACACTGAGATCAGAGAGGTTCAATGCATCAGTGAAGGTCACTAAGCACAAAGAGGTAAACAGCTAGGTCTCACTCAATGCAAATAAGTGGATTTGTGCATTTCCCTTTATCTGAACGTCTACCACTAGCTCAAAAACATGAGTGGTTCCCAAATTGGGAACCAACAAGTCAGCCTGGCATTTGAAGCCGGTTACAATTTAGTTGTGAATTCTCCAACTTTACACCCTAATGTTCCACTCCATGAGCACATGGCCTAGCCTCTCAAGGTCCTTCACTGCCCGCCTCCCCGCCTACCCCCCCTTTCCTAGAAGATCCCACCCAAAGTCCTCCACCCTTAGACTCTCGTGCAAGGGCTACAGCCCTCGTGCTAGCTCAGGGAATAAGGGTGATGCTGCTGTACAAAGTGGACAGGCTCCCAGGGCTCCAGATCATTTCCCTCGACTGACGTTGTCCCTTCCCTCCCAACACGCAGGCACATAGGCAAAGGGTCTCAGGCTCCACACATTCTTACAGCAGAGAGAAAACCCTTCCCTTCCCACCCTAAACAGCCACATTTCGCCCATGGGCAGCTTCATTTCCAGAGAAATCCCTTCCTCTCTTCTGCTGCGCCATCCACTGCCAACATACCAAAGCCCACGGGAGACTTAACATGATTAAAATTTTAAAGCATTTAAGAAGCTCAAAGAAAAGGCACCCTTGAAGTGCAAATCATCAATTTAGGGGAAAAGAGCAAAATATGGGGAGAAGGGGTATGGACACAAACATAAATGAGATGTAATTTAAAACAGTATTTTGCATGAACTGCTTGAACATACACGTCCCAAGCCTAGGTGTTGAGTCCTGAGTTGCACGGCAGTGCCTCAGGTTGGTTTTCAGCGATCCCTCCTGCTTAGTTTATTAAACCTGCAATCTGAGGTGAGCTGCCTCTCCAGGTTTTGCCAAGTGTAGAATAACAGTTCTGTGATGAGTTACTTAACAGGCAGGGCACACAATGACAAGCCTGGGCCGGGCTGCTGAAGCAGCAGAAATCCTAGTTGGACTCCCCTCAGACGATCCCTAAAGCACAATACTGCAGTCTGGTATCCTACAAAAAACGTCAGGATATGTAGAAATTGGCAAAATACGGAATGAGAGCCCTGACTTGAACAGTATAAAGCAGGAGAAAACACGTAGGTCCACTTATCTCTAAAATTTAAACTATAGTTAGCATTTAAATCCTTCCTTTCCATGCATGGCCCGCTCTCTTTTTTATGTCCATACTTTACAAGCCAAACCAACCACTTTTTTTTTTTTTTTTTTTTGGTATGAGAATGAACTAAATTTGGAGACGCTTCTAGTCTCTAAATCCATGGAAACAATTCAGGAGGACAGAAGACTACATGATTTTCCTGCAGATCAGGCATTCAAGACACCAGGGCTCTATTTACTCCCTCCAGAAACCATCTTAAGGCTTCTCTTTAACCCGGTGTCCACCACACGAAGTTAGTGAGTCTTCCATTGCAATTTCAAAAGCTACTGCATTTACACACCTCTTCCCCAACCGACAAATCACTAAAACATTCTAAGGGCTAGAATTAAATGTTATGGTTCGTTGACAGAAAGAATAGAATCCCAAATCACCAATCTATGTGTAATTGTTCATTTCCCCTACTTTTTCTTCTTGTACCTTTCTATATTGCCACCAGCCCACAAGGAATTCTTGGATTTTTTTTCTTTTTTTAAACTAAGAACACACACTCCAGGAGTGTCTGAAGACTTCTGCATGGAAGACCCCTCACACCATTCAGCAACTGAAGCCCACCAGAGTGAGGAATCAGTCTCCAGGAGGCAGACAGCATGCTTGCTCTTTCTAATCACGTGTACTAATGAAAGTGGCAGACTAAGGAAAGAGAAACACCAAGGGTGGCTTATGTGTTTGGTTTTCTTCACATGAAAGGAAGAAAGCTTTGCCAGGTCTTATCAGGACACCAGGCTATGCAGAGTGGCCAAGGCACAGTTTACTGAGAAGTAAAGTTTTAAAAATCATTCCAGTTTGGCATGACTATAGTTTTGAAAGGACTGCACGGCTTTTGCTGGCTGCATGCTCTTTGCTGTTCAAGAATAAACCAAGTCTTCACGTATACTACCTATACAATTTTTTTTTTTTTTTTTTTTACAAAGAGCGCTAAGGGTACAATGTCAGCTCAGAAGCAAGCTAGGCCGATTCGGCACGTGGGAAGACGGCTTCATTTCTATCCCTCTAGATAAAACAAATCCATGAAATTTACCAGAAATCAAATAAGGTACCCATTCCACCTAACATCTTCAGCTATGAATGAATGAATGAAGCAAAGAGAAAAATCTCTGAAGCGGCCGAACCCCAGCGCGGACTTTTAAGGGTTTGACTTCACAGCTGAAGTCTGTTCATCTAGTTAGTCTCCTCTGGCTTGTTTCAGGATACCACTCTCTTGTTCCAACCCAACCACCCGTGGTCCATCTCCATTAACTCAGAATTTCCTGGGTTTGTGGTGACACTAAATGTCACAGTAATGAGGGTTACAGGAATTGGGAAGGGATAACGCTGCTTTCAAAGCCGAGGAACCAGTATAAAACTACAAACGTCCCCAGCCGTAGTGTTCCAGCCCACAGCCCGATGCCCTGCTCTCCCGACCGGCGCACGGCCCCAGGATCGCACAATCCCGGCTCCTCCCGGCGCTCACCATCCTCCCGAATGCCCAAGGCCCGGCCGTCCGGGGAGGTGGGACGAGGACGCGGAACCGCAGAGCAGCTCACACAGCCCCCACAGCCGGATCACTTGGCCCCCAAAACATGCTGAAAACATATCCGTAGAAGAGAGATTCTCCCCGTAGCGGGGAGTGGGGATGGCAAATGCAAGCTCAGGAGGCCGCGTCCGGCTCGCGCAGGAGGGCCGGGGGGCCGGCTGGGCAGAAGGTAATGCGGGGGCCGCATGGGAACGGCCCCGACTGGCCTCGCTCGGGGCGCAGGGGCGCACTAACCCCGGCTCGCACGGGCCCAGGGGCTTTACTTGGCACGGGAGTGGCCGCCCCGGCTCCCCAAAGGTAAAGGGCAGAAAAGGTGGCAGAAACACGGAACCCACCCCCCGCGGAGCGACAGAGGGAAAGGGGCGAGGATTTGCAGCCGCTCGTATCAAAGGGCTGAAAAGAAACTTGGACTCTCTCTGCCGCACATGACGCGCTGAAAAGGCAGTCGCCTCTCTCTTCTCTCTTCCCCACCCCCTTTGTGTTTCCCAACACCCCCATCCCTAAACTTCCAACCGCAGGGGATGGGGCTCCCGGCGGCCGGACCAGACTCGAATTACGACGAGCAGGGAGAGGGGCGACGTCCACGGGAGGGGGCGGAGGGATGAGAAAGGCTGCGGGGGCCGCCCTCTCCGAGCCCGGCGTGAGCAGAGGGGCCGGGTGCACCCCTGCCCTGGGCACTCGGCGCGGAGGCCCCGGGCGGGGGCGGGCGGTGCGAGCCGAGGTCCGGGCAGAGGACAGCAGGAGCGGCGCGGAGCAGGAGGGAGGCAGGGGCAGGCGCAGGGGCGCGGGGCGCGGGGCGCTGGGTGGGGGGTGGGCGCAGGGGCCCGGCCGCGGCAGGGCGCTCCACTCACCTTCCTGCCGGCGCCGCCGCCAGCGCCCCCGGCCAGCGCGGAGCCGCCCCCCGAGTACATGTAGTAGGCGATGCCCAGCACCCACAGGAAGGCGAAGCAGAGCAGCATCCGCGAGCGCCGCCGCATTCTCCCAACTCGGCCGCCGGCGGGCCCGCCGCTGCTCGCGAGTGCTGCCTGGGCCGGCCGCGGGCGCGGTGGGGGCCGGGGGAGGAGCGGAGGAAGGGGAAGGGCGCGGCGGCGGCTCCTCCTCCCGCGCGGGGCTACTGCTTCGCGGCGGCGCGCACTCGGCGCCCGAGCTCCGCCCCGGGCCGGCGGCGCCCGAGCAGGAAGCGCCGGCCTCCGAGGCGGCGAGGGGGTCAGGGAGCAAAGGGCGACCAATCGGCGGCGGCTGCGGGGGCCAGGGCGCGGGCCGCGGGAGGGGACTGCCGCGTCTCCATGGCTGCAGCACGCCGGGCTCCGCCGGGAGGGCCTCGCCGGGAGAGCCTGGGCGCCGCCCTCTCCTTGGTCCTCGTGCGGCCCGCCTGCCCCCCCCCGCGGCGTGCTTCGCCGCAGGCCGCCCCCTCCCTCGTGAGTGACAGGTGGCTGCCCCGGGACCCGGCTGGAGCGCACACGTGGGCACACAGCCGTGCTCACGCACACGGGGACTCTCGGTTACGGGGGCGGTAGTGACCTCGGCGCTTCCTTACCAGACTGTCACCTCTTCAGCCTTGGTCTTTGAGGCCACCTCAGACCCTTAACGGGCTTGCTCTTATTGACCAACTGAGCTGAGTTTTTGGTGCAAACCGCCCGTCTGAACCCGACTTTGCTGCCGCTTGCTGCAGTTTTCTCACTCATCTTGTAGCAAACCATTCCTGACCCCTTGGTATCGATTTTATTTATCTATTTAGGCAGGCGGAGTTTTTGAGGTCGGAAATGAGAAGGTAATTTTCAAGAGAACATTTTTCTGTCAGAGTTATCAATGGTAGAGTTGTTCTTTTAAATACGAAATGAGGAAGAAGGAAGGCAATTGTGTATTGTTTAAAATCTTTTCATTCTCATTTGTTGCTTTCTTTAAAAAGCACACTAAGCATCTTTAACGTTACAAGAAAACGATGTGCCTTGTAACAGAATCTATGTAACCTTGGTGATGCCCTTGTAACACGCAGTTTCCAGTGTTGCTAAGAAAAGAGAAATGTGCCTGGCCGGGCGCGGTGGCTCACGCCTGTAATCCCACCACTTTGGGAGGCCGAGGCGGACGGATCACAAAGTCAGGAGTTCAAGACAAGCCTGGGCAATATACTGAAACCCCGTCTCTACTAAATATACAAAATATTAGCTGGGCGTAGTGAAGGGCGCCTGTAATCCCAGCCGGGAGGCTGAGGCAGGAGAATCGCTTGAACCTGGGAGGCGGAGGTTCCAGTGAGTGGAGATTGCGCCACTGCACTCCAGCCTGGCGACAGAGTGAAACTCCGTTTCAAAAAAAAAAAAAAAGAGAGAAATGTTACTTAGTACTTGATATACTAAATGTTTTCAGGCGCTTTCCAGTCAGAGGATAATGGCAGCTGCCTGAATGTAAGTCCCTACCCACATCCTCAACAAAACAAAAACAAGCCTTCAGCACTGCTTAGAAAGAATGGCATGAACTGAACTTCAAATTGCTTAAGTAGAAGAAAGAAAAGACATCAAATTCCAACAGCGCTCCCTCCACTATTGCCAAGGACTTAACTGAAGCACAGGATTGTCACCTCCATAAAGAGGAAGTCCAACACCAAGAACTAAAAACTGAACAGAGGTCAGGTGCCTTACTGATCAAGGGAAGATATTTGAAAGAAAATGAGAAAAGAGGTGACAGCCTTGAAGGAGACTTGCTTCTGGGAAAAAGTCAGATAAATAGGAAAAAGCTAATGTCCTTCAGAGGCCTGGCAATGAAGGTAAAGAAGGAAGTCAGAAGGGAAAATTACAAATCCTGCAGAAATAAAAGAGAAGACAGACAGTCCCTCCCCAAACACCAGCATTATCTATTAAAAACTGCATTTCGGTACACAGATGAAAGAGAACACTCTTGAACTGGGAACCCTGCCTCAAAACGCCTAGTAACAGAAAAACATCAAATCAACTGCATGTAAAGATTCTGCAAAAAGAAAACAGAAAAGTAATCACATTTCTTTTTTTTTTTTTTTTTTTTTTTTGAGACGGAGTTTCACTCTTATTACTCAGGCTGGAGTGCAATGGCACGATCTCAGCTCACCGCAACCTCCGCCTCCTGGGTTCAGGCAATTCTCCTGCCTCAGCCTCCTGAGTAGCTGGGATTACAGGTATGTGCCACCATGCTCAGCTAATTTTTTGTATTTTTAGTAGAGACGGGGTTTCACCATGTTGACCAGGATGGTCTCGATCTCTCGACCTCGTGATCCACCCGCCTCGGCCTCCCAAAGTGCTGGGATTACAGGCTTGAGCCACCGCGCCCGGCAAGTAATCACATTTCTGATGATGAAAAATAAATCATAACATTTTTTGCGATGAAAACCACAATAAACACCACGAAGCATTAGACAATTGTAATACCACATAACAAACTGAACAAAGTGTCATGTATTTGGATATGCACATCCCTATATAACTAGAATAAGAAATTTGAAAAACTAAAGACACATTAGACAAAAATTAGGAAGAACTGCAACAAGGGTTGAGCAAATTCAAAAAGGAAATTGGAAATAATGACAAAAACTATCCTAGAAACAAAGAATAATTACAAGGTGCCCAAGGGTGAATATATTCAAATGAAAATGTATACAAAGACACTGAAGAATGGCAAGAAAACAATCAAGAAATTGAAAATAATATAAAAATAGAAGTAGAAAGGTTCAGAGAAAAGAGGTTAAAATAAAAGCCAGGAAAGAAGGACTAAAATACATGTAACTGGAGTCCCTAAAGTACAAATACCAAACAATAAAACCTAATTAATGTTAAAATTATAACCCCAGAAAATAATCCAGGAATAAGGGATTTTTTTTTTTTTTTTTTTTTTGAGGTGGAGTTTCACTCTTGTTGCCCAGGTTAGAGTGCAATGGCACTATCTCTGCTCACCGCAACCTCCGCCTCCTGAGTTCAAGTGATTCTACTGCCTCAGCCTGCTGAGTAGCTGAGATTACAGGCACCTGCCACCACACCTGGCTAATTTTGTATTTTTAGTGGAGACAGGTTTCTCCAGGTCGGTCTGGCTGGTCTCAAACTCCTGACCTCAGGCGATCCGCCCACCTTGGCCTCCCAAAGTGCTGGGATTACAGATATAAACCACCACGCCCAGCTGAATAAGGAAAATTTTAAATATGACTTCCATGGTAGGGAAATGGTCTGGAATTATTGACTCCAACATGCATTCTAGTAAAACGATTATATTTTAAAGGCAAAAAAGATCAAATTGCTTATAGAAATAAAAATTTATGATGGCATCAGACTTCTGAACAGCAACATGCAAAGCCAGGTAACAGTGAAGCAGCATTATCAAGGAACAAAAGTACTAGGCAGGCTGGACACAGTGGCTCATGCCTGTAATCCCAGTACTTTGAGAAGCTGAGGCAGATGGATCACCTGAGGTCAGGAGTTCGAGACCAGCCTGGCCAACATGGTGAAACCCCATCTCTACAAAAATATGAAAATTCACCAAGCATGATGGAGGTTGCTTGTAATCCCAGCTACTTGGGAGGCTGAAGTGGGAGAATGTCTAGAACCCGGGAGGTAGAGGTTGCAGTGAGCTGAGATCATGCCATTGTACTCTGTCACTCCTGGGTGACAGAGTGAGAATCCATCTCAAAAGAAAAAGTACTAGGCAGTGATTTTTTTATACCCAGCCCTCAAGTGTCAACATTATAGGCAAACAGATGTGATCTGAATGCAAAAATTCAGACACCATCACACACATGGGCCTTTCATAAGAAATCTTAGTGAATGAGCTTTCTCCAACCAAGAGACAGCTGAGGAAGCCAGCGACGTGACTAATGGAGAGCATTTTGTATATTCAGTAGGTGGAAGACTAGTGTATATACATTATACTTTCTGATAAATTTGGAACAGGTCCAACTAAAGACAATTGGAGAAGAAGGGAAAGAGTGAAGGGAAAATAGAATAATATCATTATCTGCCAGTCCTACCAGTAGCAGGCAGGAGTGAAAGGATACCATGGAAAACTGACAGACTAGATGTTAAAAAGTTAGAAATAAAAAATAAGAAGTAAGGGTAATATATCTAAAATATAAATAAAAATAACTAAAACAAAATATACATATTCCCAAATATTGGAAAACCTATTCCAAAGTCCCAAAAGTGCTAAAAATAGCAAATAATACATAGCAAATAATGAAAGAAACACACTAAGTGTAGCACAGTGATGCAGTAGTCATAATAGGAAACCATATGACAGAACTGAGAACAAACCACATCAGTCATTCCAATTTACAAAGTGGGCTCAGTTTGCCCTTTAAAAGAAAAGATTTTCAAATGTAGCCATAAAGGAAACCCCAACTCTAAAAATCACAGCACCCCAGGTGCTGTGATTCTGATATCAAACAGAATAGGCCAAAAACCATTACGTGAGACAAAGAGGGACAATTTAACAGGTTATGGAAGTCTTTCCATTGTACATGGGGCAGGTCTGAAGTCACTGAAGTTTGTAGACCTGGTAATCAGAAGAATAGCTAGATGTGACATGGGGCATATTTGAAAGACAAAGTCGAAACTGCAAGGACAAAGTGTATGTCATGAGAACAACTATAATTCATGAGGACAAACTGTAATGTACCTCCAGTATTGATTATGAATTGAAAAAAACCCACAGTGAGATACCACTTCGTAGTCATTAGAATAGCTATTATATAAAACATTGTTTTGAGATGCAGTCTCGCTCTATCACCCAGGCTGGAGTGCAGTGGCATGATCTCGGCTCACTGCAACCTCTGGCTCCTTAGTCCAAGCCATTCTTCTGCCTCAGCCTCTCGAGTAGCTGAGACTATAGGTGTGCACCACCACGCCCAGCTAATTTTTGTATTTTTAGTAGAGACAGGATTTCACCGTATTGGCTAGGCTGGTCTTGAACTCCTGACCTCGTGATTCATCCATCTTGGCTTCCCAAAGTGCTGGGATTATAGGCGTGAGACACTGCAAATGGCCTATAAAACATTAGAAAATAAATAAATAAATAACAAGTGTTGGTGAGGATATGGATAAATTGGAACCCTTATGCACTGCTGTCAAAAGTGGTATAGTGATTCCTCAAAAAATTAAACATAGAATTACTATATGATCCAGCAATTCCATTTCTGGTTGTATACATAAAGGAATTGAAAGCAGGGACTCAAACAGATATCTGTACATCCACATCCATAGCGTGTTATTTACAGTGGCCAAAGGGTGGGACAACACAAATATCCATCAACAGATAAATGGATAAACAAAATGTGGTATATTCATACAATGGAATATTATTCAGCCCTAAAAAGGAAGAAAAATCTAACACATATCAGAACATAGGTGAACCTTGAGGACAACATGCTAGATGAAATGATTCAGACACAAAAAGAGAAATACTGAATGATTTCACTTATATGAGGTTCCTAGAGTAATCAAAATTATAGGGACAAAAAGTAAAATGACAATCGCCAGGGGCTTGAGGAAGAGAGGAATGGGGAGTTTCCATTTATTGTTTATGAGTTCTGAGTTTCAGTTTGGAATGATAATGGTCCGGAGATGGATGGTAAATGTTCTTAATGGCACAGAATTATACACTTAAAAATGGTTATGATGGTAAATTTTATGTTATTTGAGAAAACCACAAATGACAAATTGGGAGAAACTATTTCCACACACATTATAGATAAAAGGGTAATATCCCTGATATATAAAGTACTTAAACGTTAAGGGAAAACCCCAAATCTCCTATAAAAAATAGGGAAAAGCATAAACAGACAATTCATAGTAAAGATCTAAAGAAGAGTCCATAAACATATGAAAAGACATTTGTTGTTGTAAATTATAATAGAGTTGTAAATTAAACTACAAAGATACTATTTACCTTCCCATCAGAGTGGTAAAAAAATTAAAAGCTTCACAAAACATTCTGTTGGCAAGACTGTAATAAAAAGAATAAGGAAGACTTCTGTGAACAGATATAGGATAATTTCCAGAATATTTTGTTAAATAAAAAAAGGAAGTTGCAATAGAGTATACATCATCTGCTACTTTTCTTTTGTAAGAAAGAAGGGACTAGAAGAAAACATACGCATAAATATTACAGCTCTTTTAGAACTTACCTAGAAGGTTTGCTGGTTTTTCACTGGAAAACATACAGAAAAGAAAAGATAAATGTAGCTGTGTATTTTGGCAAAACACACATACACACTCACATACACAATAGTGGTGAACCAGAAAACAATTAAATTGGTTACCTAGAAGGAGTGGGAGGGAGAGGTAGAAGAGATAGGAGGAGGATTGACACTTCTCTGAGTATACTGTTTTTCCAGGCTTAATTTTGGAAACATGATAGTGTTCTATAGATTAAAAAATAAAATCAAGAAAGTTGAGGGGAGAGGAATAAAAACTGAATCCAAACAGAAGTAACTGAATTCAATTATATTATAAATGAATAACGTAAGGGTTAAAAAAAAACTAATATTCATAACTTCGAGCAAAGTACGTCAGCTATGTGCTCTCAGCCTAGTACTGCAAAGAATTTTTAAGCCCTTTATTTTTTTCATAGCATTACGGGAGCAGCAATTAAATTATTTTATGCATAGTATGCAATTGAGCAAACCAGAAAATGCATTGTTTTGGGGAGCTAGGATTTCCACTGTGGAAAAAGGGAGACACAGTAAAGGATGGAAGAAGGCAAGAAAGATTCCTGTGGAGTCGATTTGGAATTAGAGATAACAGTATGAACTCATTATTTCAAACACACACACACACACACACACATATCTGTGCTCATATGTATGCATATTTAAACAAATATGCATACATATTTCCTAGATGTGTCCACTTAAGGGCCGAGATTAATAATATCCCAGTGGCAATGGGCACCCCTTGCACCCAGATCTTTGTTTCTAAGTACCATTCTCCACTGTAAGATTTCATTGGAGAAATAATTCCAGGACCGGTGCCTAGAGGGTATTAAATGAGCCTGGAACATCTTGTTGCACTAGAAAGTAAGAAAAGGCAGAAAGAGAGAGTGAGAGAGAGTGAGAAAGAAGCAGGGAGAGAGAGACAGAGTGCAATGTTAAAAGGACCTAGGAGCCAGCTTGAAGGGACCCCGCTGGTTAAATCTAAGACAATATATGCATCAAAATAAACACTGAATAATGTAGAAACCTAGGAGTACACTCTAATAATAAGCAAATGGAGGGAAGGGAGAACTCTTTGAGTAGAATACCAACTGATAGACGTGGATCACCATCTTACTACCATGGCACAAAGTTTGTTTAGAGAGGATGTCTCAGAGGATGCTGAAGTGGTTGGTGGAGGAGGATTTTGATGAAAAGGAGGAGATTTACAAGGTCTTCAAATATCTTCCAACAGACATTTGTCAGTTGCATAATAGAAGTATTATTCATTTCCGGGTGCGGGTGGTGGTGGTGAGGAGGATGACAGAATTAGTAGCTGGTGGAGAAACAGGTAGCACCTTGGTCAGGTGTTCAAAATTAGCATCACTCATGAGGATATTCTGAGTCTGCAGAGAGACTCTGAGACGGGGACAGCAACACAGTTTTTGTATTCTGGCCAAGGATGTATAACCTGAATCGTGAATAAATATCAGGAAAAAAATTGGGGAACATTATATAAAATAAGTAGTTTGTATTCTTCAGAAATGTCACTTTGTCTATTGTGAAAGACAGAGAAAGAGTAAGGAAATGTCCCAGATCAATGGACCTGAAGAGATGTGATAACTAAATGCAATGAAGCCCCTGTAGTGGCGAGTAAAAATACTATGGAGAACACGAGTAGGACAATGAACAAAACAGGACTGTGGACTATAGAGTGAGTAACAGAGTAGTCCAATATACCATGGTTACATTTTCTGATTTTGCTAACTGTACTATAGTTGCATAGAAGAATGTTAGGAAATATAATATATATTAGAAAATATAAACCAAACTGTCAAGGGTTAAGGGGGCATGACATACACAAGCTGCTTTCAAAAGATTCAGGAAAAATATAGACAGAGGATGATTAAAAAACAAAAACAAAATATGGCAAAATATTTAATAATGGCAGGTCTGGGTAAAGGACGTACATGAATTCCCTGCACTATTTTTGCAAGTGTTTTTGTCAGTTTGAAATCGTTTTATTTAAAAAGGGTTTTACTGGCCATGCAGTGACCTTGGAGTTTCATTCTGCTGATGAGGAAAAAGGCAAAAACCTGAAAATATTCCACTGCAACAACCCCACAGCCCAAGCCTCTAAACTACACACAGCGTGCCTCCCTGGGCCTCCCTGGGCAGCTGGCATACATACACACCTCCTTGTCACTTCTTCTACCTCCACTTACTTTCCTGACACGTCTCCACAGACACTTTCAACCACCGTGCGTGATTTCTAGGGTTTACAGGTTATGTGCTGAGCAGGAAACCCTATACACATTGACTTGCCCTTTTGTCAGACCCTAGGACTGTTCAGCGTCCTGGCTGTCATTTATCAATGTAATATTTTCATGCCAGAAGCCTTGAGGGCTTTTTCCTGA
Organism: Saimiri boliviensis; assembly: GCF_048565385.1. Taxonomy (NCBI): domain Eukaryota; kingdom Metazoa; phylum Chordata; class Mammalia; order Primates; family Cebidae; genus Saimiri; species Saimiri boliviensis. Next base: position 79,140,767 of record NC_133462.1, on the reverse strand, counting down.
CTGTATAGTACTGTAAGAACAGCTGCATATTTGTAGCAGCACATAACTATAGCTTCAGCATTTCCGCTGCCAATTCACTGTACCAGTTACTGTTGCCAGAGTTGGCAGGGGCCCTGTAAAACGTAGTGATACATTGTGACTTTGCACAATAATCTGATTGTCCAATTTCTCTCTTTCTGAAATATTTTAAAGGGGGACAATACCCAATCAGGAGAAAAGGAGAAACAAAATTATGACTGCTTAAAAGGAACAAAATATTAAACACTGAAATTGGATAATTGAAACTTGTTAACGCGCCCCTCCCACCGAACTGAAAGCACATCTCTATGGAGGCTATTATAACAAGGAGACATTGAAGAGCCTAGCCCAGGCCCTATCATACTCCCAGGACGCACAATGGGCTATCTTAAATGAGAGGGGACACTTTGAAGTATTACAGTTCTATCCTCAGTGAACAGCTCTTAGTGGCACTGAGCTCAAAACCCCCATATCCAGCAGACAGTGTTGACCACCTGCTGCTCTCTTCCCGGAAATTGCTTGACTTGAATTGTGGCTGAAAAACAGTTTATCAATGTGATTTAGGTTAACGAAGTCGATTGTCCTGAACATATAAACATTAATGATGTGCTTACCATATGCCAGGCACTGTTTGTGTATTATTTTATTAAATCTTCACAACAGTCCTATCAAGGAAATGCTCTCACTCTCTCAGTTTTATAGCAGAATGCTGTTAAGTGCCTTGCCCAAGGCAGCTCAACGAGTAGCAGTCAGGGAGAGTGAGTCACTTGGAAGCACTTGGCCACATGCCAGGTGAATGGAATCTTCCCCATTAAACAGGACTGTGGTTACTTGGAGGGGGCGGGGCAGGAACTCATTCAAGCACAGCATCATCGGTGCTTAAGGGATGCTGGGGGGATTCTGCTGAGAGGCAGTCTTCTCGTCCCCACCGTCCCCACTGTGTAAACCTCTCATCTAAGGCTCCCAGGGAATATGTTTCGGTGCCACCAGACAGCACTCATAGCACTACAGCCTCTGCTGATGCCCCACAGGCCCAGGCTGCCCCTGGATGAGCCTGAGAGCTGGGCCTAGGAAGGAGACCAGTGTCAGGAGTGCCAGGGGCTACGGGCACCTTGCCCTGTCTATATTCCACACAGATGATCACCAGCCAGTGCTTTTCATTGGTGTGTGCTCTTGTATCAGAGCCCTTTCTCCCTACATCCTGGGGGAAGGAGCCAACGGAATCTTCCTGGCCCTGGACGATATTTCCATAACCCAAGCAATGCCCCTTCCGGTTTCTGTGATTGCTGTGATTGCTACTTTCCTTTAGGGTAAGCTTCTTCCCAGGAGGCCCTGAAGCTCATGCAGTAGCCAGTTCCTGGTGTGCCCATCCCTACAGGCCCCTAGGTAGATCCGGGTTCTTGGGTGAACTTACCTCTCGTTCAACTGAGACTCCTGCCCCGTAGTTTACAAAGCACTTTCCTATGTACAACCTCCCAGCCTCATGAGCTGCATACTACTCTGCTCGTCTTAGAGGGAGACAAACTGAAGCTCAGAGAAGTCAGGCAAGTTTGTCCAAAACCATCCACCTCATTAGTCAATGGCGGCACCAAACACAGACCCAGCCGGTCATCTCCCTTGACGTTCACAGCCTCTCTCCCCCAGCCCTACCTTCAGCTGCAGAGTTCCCAAGACTGGTCCCACAACACATAGATGTTCTGAGAAAGTCTCTCGTTTATTTATAGTTTGTACTCCACTCACTTCCAAAGATAATTGGAGACATTTTACAGAAACCCACAAACACATCTACATAAGACGTGCAGAGCTGTGTAGGCAGGCCACGTAACTCGTGAGGGATTTTCCGTTCTCCCCTCCCCCTGCCAGATTGCAGATCTCGGAGAGCTTTTTAAAAATAAAATTTCTCGAGATTCCCTTCCTAGGCCTACTGAATCATTGCCGAGAGTGGAGCTGACTAGTGTATAGTGTTTCCATTTGCCAATGCAAGTAGACAAAGGAGAGTAGAAACAGGGATTTTAGACAGAGACAGAGCAAGCATCCATCGTGGATCTGTGAGCTTTAGAAACTCCAACAACCATGTGGGGCTCGTGGCAACCCTCAGGGGCTCAGAGCAACACCTCCCTGGTCCTGCTTGAGGATGGACCTGGTCTATCCTAGAAACAACCCTTAGTCATCCCAGAACCAGAGAACGCAACTACCTTATGTGAACTGAACATCTCGACTACACCTGTAAATCCTAATGGATTTGTAAGGAACTAGGACTAGAATTCCATTTTGGAAAGTGAAGTCATCGTCTGATCAAAAGGCAAACTTTTCCAATTTGAGAATAAATGAAAGGATATTAGATTGTATTTTGAAGTTATTATTAATTTTTTTAGCTGTGATAATGCTATTATGGTTACTTAGAAAAATGTCCTCATTCTTAGGAGCTGTGTGCTGGAGTATTTATGGTAAAGTTTTTGATGTCTGCAACTTACTTTCAAATGACCCAGCAAAGAAAGTATTTATATTTGTAGAGAGAGTTACAAAAATATAGACATAGATACAGCAAGAGATAAAAACAAATGTGGGAAAATACTCACTGCTGGATCCAGGTAGAGAGCATAATGGGCTTGTTCTGTTCTTTCAACTTTTGTCTATAACTGAAACTTTTCAAAATGAAAACCTGGGAGAAAAAGAAAAAATAAAGAGCAAATGAGGACAATCTGGTGAAGAATTGCAGTGAAAATCATAACAATTTGTATTGAAAAAGGAAAAATCCAGACATTGTAGCCAGACAGAAACAGCCGGCACGCTAGGCAGGCTGTCAATCAATCAGTTATTCAACAATTATTCAACAGGTATTTATTGCAAGTCTGTGCTGGGCCTAGGACTTCTATAAACAGTGAGGGGAAAAAAAAAAAAAGAAAATGTATCCTATGGATTCCTGTCCTTGAGCTGCTAATGATTAAATTCAGCTCCATGAAGACGTTTTTGTCCTGGATATAATTCCTTGGGAGATTTTTTTAAAGCACCCAAATTATGCCTCCGTTAGCAAGCACGTTCCTTTACCAGGCTGATCATCTTTGTCAGAAACTTCTTAACCAGGAAAAGAAATGATACAGGATTCTGGAGGATGTCAGAAAAGAGAGGCTTTACTAAAAAAAAAAGTCCTTAAATCAGATCCCAAATAGGGCAAGATAAAATGGTGCATTTGGAAGTCCTAGGGAGGGAAAGGGAGGGCAGAATTAGGTCATTGTTAAGGATGAACACTGATGTTTGCAGGAGTAAGTGATAGTGGAGAGTTCTGGAAAGAAGGGGCTCAAAAGAGGGGCTGGATGAGTCTGTAGACATGACGAGATGGGCCATGAGAAAGGGATCCCATCACAGCTTGTCCCTGTCAAGAACCAGGCGGTGAGCAGGAAAGACCATGGGGAAGTCTCCATGAACCACCTCCTGCAGAGGCCAGGCCAGCTACAGGTCAGATTGACCAGCCTAATTGTAATGTCAGGGGCATTTTTGCTTAAGAAGGTGTGGGGAGGGAGACCATTTCTCTCATGTGGATAATTGACAAATCCTCAACAATTTATGGAACAACTAGAGATGAAAGGTTGAAAGTGTAAACATTCACCCTTAACGATGACCTAATTCTGCCTTTCCTTCCCTCCCTAGGACTTCCAAATGCACCATTTTATGTTGCCCTATTTGGGATCTGATTTAAGAACTTTTCTTAGTAAAGCCTCTCTTTTCTGACCTCCTGGAGAATCCTGTATCATTTATCTTCCTGGTTAAGAAGTTTCTGACAAAGATAGTCTTCCTGGTAAAGGCACCTGATTGCTAACGGAGGTATAATTTGGGTGCTTTTTATAAATCTTCCAAAGCATTGTATCCAGGACAAAAAAAAAAAAAAATCTTCATGGAGCTGAATTTTATCCCATTGAGATAACAATCACCAATTCCACAAATATTTATTATTTGCCTTGTGCCAAGCTCCGTTCTAGATTACTGGAATGCGCAGATGAAGAACGAGAAGAATTTTTCTGTCTTCAGAAAAATTTCATACCTTCTAAGAGTGAGTGTAGTGCACACAGTCCAGAGGGAGTCAGTTTCAATGCGTCCATAAAGATAACAGGCAGCAGTCTCCTAGGTCCAGCCACTCTGCATGAGGTTGGGGAGGTAGGGAGGTGGAGACATGCACCTTTCAGGGGCCTGACAGTGATACTGCTGAAGCTTAAGGTGGAAGTCAGGAGACTCCGCATGCCAAGAGCACACTTCCCAGACTGCAGATTCTCCCCAAGACGGGTCCTGTTGACTTCAGTATCAGTAGAGACAAACAGAAACTGTGCATTGAAATGTTTCTGACATGCAGCTGTAAGCGGGCAGCTCTGCTTAGAATGATTTATGAAGATGTTTTCTTTTTATTTTTGAGCATAGTTGACTTTGAATAAATGAGCCATGTTCCTGAGGAATTTCTAATCAACGTGTCACTGTATAAACCAGCCTTTACCCTCAAGGAACTTATCTGCTTGTCTGGCAAACATAGCACGCCCATGTGAAATAGATAATAAGGCAATAAATAAAGTGGCAAATGCTGAATACGGACACTTAAGAGGTTAACAGAAAATTTAAATGTAATATATATGATGGAGAGCAAGCCAGGTCACCATGAAAATCTCTTGGTGATTTCAAATGATAAAAGGTTTATTGTTCTTAATCTCCTGCTGCATTGGTCTGACTTTTAAATCAGGAGCTGCCCTCGGTTGTTGTTGGGAGAAGTCAGAGAACCTGTGGGCTGGAGTTCCCAGGAGGGGTCGAGGGAAGGGTTTGAGTGGAGCTTTGGAGGATGGGCACAGTTTAGACACGAGGGTGAGCATTCTGGGGGGCGACCCAGGCACTGGATCCTGGGTCTATGCAAATGGAGCTGGGCTCTCAGGCTGCTGTACCTGAACTTGATCCTACAGCTAACAGAGGGGTGGTGGGTTTTTTACAGCAAGGGAGTGGTAGGATAAAAGCAACATTTTAAAAGATTAATAGGTGAGTTCAGGACCTGTTGGGGTACAGAGAGAGTCCCTGCTCTGCAGCTGGATGTGGGTGGAGTGGGTCTGAGCTCCGGTCCTGTCTTAGAGGGAACAGGGAGGAGTCAGGCAAGAGCTGGCTGGGAAGCAGCAGCAGCAGCTGGACTGAGTGGGAAGGTTTAGGCAGGAAAGGAGACTCGTGGGTAAAGACGCCCCCATAGCCCTAGACTTACAGAAATGGGTGGACTTTAGTGAGAAGTTCTATTTATTCTGTCAGTCATTCTCTATTAGGTGCTTGCTTTGTGCCAAGCACTGTTCCAGGAACTTGAGTTACATCAGGGAACAAAACAGACTTAGGGCCGTGCGCGGTGGCTCACGCCTGTAATCCCAGCACTTTGGGAGGCCAAGGCGGGTAGATCACCTGAAGTCAGGAGTTCCAGACCAGCCTGGCCAACATGGCGAAACCCCATCCCTACTGAAAATACAAAAAAAAAAAAAAAAATTAGCTGGGTGTGGTGGTGTGCATGTGTAATCCCAGCTACTCAGAAGGCTGAGGCATGAGAATCGCTTGAATCTGGGAGGCAGAGGTGGCAGTGAGCTGAGATCGTGCCATGGCACTCCAGCCTGGGCAACAGGGCAAGACTCTGTCTCAAAAACAAACAAATAAAACAACTTAGGTCTCTGCCCTCCTGGGGTTCATACTGTGGCACAGTGGTGCATGGGGAAGGAAGTAAGCATTGAACATGATGAGTAGGCAGAGTAAATATAAGTTGGTCCTTGAAGAACATGAGGTCTCCTTACACGTGGATCTTCTGCCACCCTTGAGACAGCAAGAACAACCCCTCTCTTCCTCCTTCACTTCAGCCCACTCAACATGAAGACGACAAGGATAAAGACCTTCGTGATGAGCCACTCCCAATTAATGAATAGGAAATGTTATTTTCTCTTCTTTACGATTTTCTTAACATTTTCTTTTCTCTGGCTTACTTACTTAAAGTGAGTATGTAAGACATAAAATGTACAATATGTGGTAAGGAGGGAATGTGTTCTCTTTCCGGGTCCACAAGGGAGTGTAGGTTTAAGGCCAAGAACTTCCCAGCGCCATGCCCCCTCTCCCATCTCTCTCCAACTGGGTGATGTAATGGTTTATGTTTGAATTTCAAGGGCGTGGGAAGAAACTAAGAGTCAATCACTCCAGCTGAAGTTCTAAGGAACTCCTTTCGTTGGCCTGGGGTCTTAGAGAAGGTGTCTTAGAGAAGGGTTCCTCCCGGGTTAAAAGTCCCCTTCTTCCACAACCCTTCAGACTCCATGTTTGGGCCCCTTCCACAAACACTCCCTTCGTGGAAGCCATCTTTCTCTCTCCTGGATTTCCCCTCTGGGGTCCCCTTCCACACTCTCTTGTGGAAGCCTGTCTTCCCCTCCTAAACTCCATCTCTCTCTATTCCCTTCCACTCAGTGTGGAAGCTGCTTTCCTCTCCTGGATTCCATCTTTCTGGATTCTCTCACTCAGTGTGAGAGTTAGCTGTTTCTCTCTCCTTCTCCTGTTTCTCTCTCTCTTTAAATAACTCACTTTCTACAAACACTTTTGAGTCCAGCATTTGCTGTGCGCTGCGCCATGGTCTTCTCTCATTCTTGAGAGGGCAGGAGACCAAGAACCTGGAGAAGCGTCCTCTCAGGGGAGCTGAGGGCACCCTGAACCCCAATATTACAGTAATTGGTTGTTTATGTTATCAGTAAATCTTCTAGTCAACAGTAGGCTAACTGTTAGGCTAAAATTTAACTACTAAAGTTAAGTGTTGGGGGAGTCAGAAGTTATACGTGGGTTTTTGACAGCGAAGGGGGACAGTGCCCTAGCCCCCATGTTGTTTAGGGGTCCACTGCAGTGAGTTAGATGGTCACATGTACAGGTGGAGCAGGGGAGAGGAAAGTGACGGTGAGTGCAGTGACCACCCAGGACATGGTGAGCAGCGGATATCTGAGCCCAGACTAGAGGGAGGTAAGAGACTTAGCCGAGCAGGCACCTAGGAGAAGGGCCTTCCACGCAGGAGCTAGAGCAGCCTGGTGACGTCTCGAGGCAGAGCTTGTCCGGCCTGCATGGTGAATTGAGAATAAGAAGGAAGAGGTCAGAGCTGGGCAGAAGTTTGCAGCCAGTTGGAGAACGTAGGATCCTGCAAGCTGCTCTCAGGATTGGCTTCTGTTCTGAGTGGAGAGTTTTGTGCGGAAGAGCAAACATCGCCGATGCCGGCTGCTGTGTTGAGTTTGATTATAGAAGGCAGGGGCAGAAGCAGTCTTTCCAACCTTTCGGGAAACTGTCCAGCCGTCTGGTGCAGAGACCAGCGTGGGAGCAAGCAGGAGAGAGGAGCCAGCACTGAGGGCGGAACCAACAGGGTTTCCTGATGGTGGGAGGTGGGTTTGGGAGGAAAAAAGAGCTAAGGTTGGTTCCAGGATTTTTCCCTGAGCAATGAAAGTTGGTGGCGGCCTTCAGCTGTATGACTTGTTCACAATTCTGCAGACTGGAAGTTCAAGACTGAGGTGTCAGCAGGGTTGGTTTCTCCCGAGGTCTCTCTCCTTGGCTTGCAGATGGCTGTCTTCTCCCTGGGTCCTCACACGGTCTTCCCTTGGAGTGCGTCTCTGTCCTAGGCTTCTCTTCCTGTAAGGACACCATTCATATTGAAGTAGGACCCGCCCTAATGACTTCCTTCTATTGTAACTTGCTGAGCTCTTGAAAGGCCCTATCTTCAAATACAGTCACATTCTGAAGGTCCTGGAGGTTAGGACTTCAACATGTGAATTTTTGGGGGAATCAGTTCAGCCCATAATATAGAGAGATGAGATTAGATCAGATTTCCTCCTGACATGGTAAAGCTAGAGGCAGAATAAAACTGCAGTGAAGGTGGGCGGGTGCTGTTATCTAAAGTTTCCCAGCAAATTAAAGATGAGATCTGAAGCAGCCATGATTAGGGGTACAAGAAACAGAACCTCCCAGCTTAAGCAAAATAGGGCAAAGGCAGGAAAAGCGGTCAGGTTCCAAAGCGCTGGTTCCTAGAACTGGGATCTCTGCAAGAGCCAGGTTCCCACGCAGCCTCTCCGAGCCCCCCGACCTCTTTCCCTTGGCTTCATGCCCATCTAAAACATCTGGCATTCTCCACTGCAGGCCTGGCAAGGTCGACCTCGGCCCTCCCAGGCCTGGTCTCAGGTGGCTTTTCACTCCCACCATCTAAAAGATTTGAGGGAAGATCCCTGAGGCTCCACTCTGGAATCCTGGGAACTGAATATCTGCTTGTAGGGACCAAAGAAAATGCCTACCCCGCTTCAAACAGTGAAGGCTGGGGATGCCAGCGGGGGGCTGGATGGGAGAGCTGTGGAATGCAAATATGGAAGAGGCACTGCTGGAGGGTGAGGGCTGGGGCGGGGAGGACACAGCAGAGCTGGGAGCTTGGAGAGAGAGCCAGAAATCTCCACACAGAGAGCCAGTCCTCTCTCCTCCACAGAGAGCCCGGTCCCTGTGGACATAAGCCAAGGGCACAGGAGACATGAGAGGAAGCAAAGCCGTGGTCTGAATGGCTACAGGAGTATGAGAAGCAGCGGCACCCAAAAGACAGAGGGAAAGTTCTGCTGACAAGACAATTTAGACCAGGTAATGTTTCACCCAGAGCGATTACACAGATGAGGCAGAACAATAGAGAAATGAGTGAGGTCTCAAACACTTTCAAGGGGCTGATGGAAATCATTTATTTTGGAATCATTTCTTTCACATTGTTAGAATATATTGGGCAACTTCAAACAACTTACTTATGCAGGCGTCCCCAAACTTTTTACACAGGGGGAGCCAGTTCACTGTCCCTCAGACCGTTGGAGGGCCACCACATACTGTGCTCCTCTCACTGACCACCAGTGAAAGAGGTGCCCCTTCCTGAAGTGCGGCGGGGGGCCGGATAAATGGCCTCAGGGGGCTGCATGCGGCCCGTGGGCCGTAATTTGGGGACACCTGCTATAGAGTATAAAATATATAGTATATATATATAACTGCAGAGTATGTGTCTATCAAGTAGTTCAGTCCAAATACAGAAACCAATTTGCTATAGAATGAAATGAATCTGCCCAAAGTTAGGGAATATTTAGAAACATTTTAAAAATATTTATAAGTTAATATTTTTAAAATATTTAAGATATTTTAGCTGGGCTCACTGGCTCATGCCTGTAATCCCAGCACTTTGGGAGGCCGAGGCAGGTGGATCACCTGAGGTCGGAAGTTTGAGACCAGCCTGATCAACATGGAGAAACCGCATCTCCACCAAAAATACAAAATTAGCTGGGTGTGGTGGCACGTGCCTGTAATCCCAGCTACTCAGGAGGCTGAGGCAGGAGGTGGAGGTTGCAGTGAGCCAAGATCCCACCATTGCACTCCAGCCTGGGCAACAAGAGCAAAACTCCATTTCAAAAAATACATATATTAAAATATTTTAAATATTTTAAAAATATTTTAAAGTTGATATCAAAGTTGATTTTTTTTTTATTTGAGACAGTCTTTTTTTTTAAATTGCCTTTTATGTTTTGGGGTACATGTGAAGAACATGCAAGATTGTTGCACAGGTACACACATGGCAGTGTGATTTGCTGCCTTCCTCCCCTTCACCTATATCTGGCATTTCTCCCCATGCTATCTCTCCCCACCTCCCCACCCCTGTCCCTGCTCCATTTCCCCCCAACTGACCCCAGTGTGTAGTGCTCCCCTCCCTGTGTCCGTGTGTTCTTATTGTTCAACACCCGCCTATGAGTGAGAACATGCGGTGTTTGACTTTCTGCTCTTGTGTCAGTTTGCTGAGAATGATGGTTTCCAGGTTCATCCATGTCCCTACAAAGGACACGAACTCATCGTTTTTGATGGCTGCGTAATATTCCATGGTGTATATGTACCACATTTTCCCTGTCCAGTCTATCATTGATGGGCATTTGGGTTGGTTCCAGGTCTTTGCTATTGTAAACAGTGATGCAATGAACATTCATGTGCATGTGAGACACAGTCTTGCTCTGTCACCAGGCGCGAGGCTGGAGTGCAGTCACACAATCTCAGCTCACTGCAACCTCCACCTCCCAGGTTCAAGCAATTCTCCTGACTCAGCCTCCCTAGTTGTTGGGACTACAGGCATGCACCACCACACCCAGCTAATTTTTGTATTTTAGTAGAGATGGTTTCACCGTGTTGGCCAGGATGGTCTTGCTCTCTTGACCTTGTGATCCACCTGCCTCAGCCTCCCAAAGTGCTGGGATTACAGGCTTGAGCCACCGCACCCAGCCAAAGTTGATATTTTTAGGCCAAAGTTGATCTTTTTAAAGTATCAACTTTGTTTTTTGTTGTTGTTGTTGCATTTTTTTTTTTTTTTTTTTGAGATAGCATCTGACTCTATCACCCAGGCTGGAGTATAACAGCACAATCAGAGCTCACTGCAGCCTCAACCTCCCAGCCTCAAGCCATCCTCTCATCTCAGCCTCCCAAGAGGCTGGGACCACAGACACATACCACTGCATATGACTAATTTTTTTTTTTTTTTTTTTTGTAGAGACAAGGGTCTTACCATGTTGCCCAGGCTAGTCTTAAACCCCTGGGCTGAAGCAATCCTCCCACCTTGGCCTCCCAAGATGCTGGGATTATGGGTGTGAGCCACCGTGTCCAGCCTCGACTTTGGTTTTGATGAATGACATTTAACAGATGAGCCTAGTCTTGCCACCTTCTTTCCCTCTCTCACCCATCAAAGGCAAGGCGCTACCTGTGACAAACAGTATCACAGCAGGTGAGCCATACTGTCTTGGGATCCGAGCTTACTTTACTCTAACATGGACATCACAACACCTGTCATCCCTGTCTCTCCAGGCGACACAGGAGGGGCTCATCTGAGACACTGTGTATGCAAGGACGTTTCAAACAGCAGAGTGCATTTATCCCCTAGGGCATGTGTTACATTCTCCTGTAGTTTGTTCTACAACCATGGCAGTCTGCTGTGGCGGTGGCAGACAGGGGTGGGTGGTCCTCTTTTATAGACTGAGCCCCAAATACAGGCTTTGCACTAGGTGTCACTGCAGTGGAGGCAGGCTGGCTGCTGACCCAGACCTGTTGGGGACTTGTCATGTCACATGTGAATCAATAGCAACTGCAAGCGATGTTGACAGAGTTGGTCCAGATGTTGACAGAGTTGGTCCAGATGCTGAATGCTGTAGTGCAGACAGTTTGATAAACGACTCGTGAAACACTATCTTCTATGCCACTCTCTCATTAATTCCTTCAGACATGTTCCCAGGGTCTTCTAGCCTTATTGCTTTGTCGTCTGGACCTTGGTGCTATATTCACAAGAAGGTGGCACAGCTCATTGTCATCAAGGGTTAAAAAAATTAAATCCATTCTTCCATTTAATAAATAGTGGATTTTACTGCCCCCCTTCTGTCTATTTGCTTATTTTCCATGTCTTTGTCCCTGGCACCACAAGGTACAATATGGCAAATCTGCAATCCTATGAGCAAAGCCCTAGACGTTGGGCCCCATCCTCTTGTGAATAACACCGGGGTACTCATTCTCAGTTCAAACAGTGGCTCTCAAATGGAAGCTGCTGAAAGCCTCTGTGTCGGGGGGGAGCTCTGATTGCAAGCCCAATTACAAGTGCCTCATCTGGCCCACGGACCTGGAAAGTCTAGGCTTGATGGTTTGTTGTATTAAATAAATTGATCATCCTTGACTGCTCAAAACTGCTTCAACAGCCTCTCCACATTTTTGGTCATTCACCACATTGTAAAACTCACCTTTCCAATGAAGAGAGCCAGCCCCTCTTGCTGGGGAAATAGATTCCATCACTCAGTTGCACTCTCCTATAACTTCTATTGGGAAGTAGGGTGACTTACCCTTCTGGTTTGCCTGGCACTGAGGGAATCTAGGACATGAGACTTATTGTGCTAAGATTGCCAAAGTCCTGGGTAATCAGAGCTGAGTTGGTCACTCTCTTTGAAGCCACCTATAAGAGACAAGGGCTGGGGGAATCCACTATGCTGGCCTGAGCAGAGGCAGCTCAGGCTGATGGCTGTAACAGCTTCCATTTCACACCAGTTCCGCAAAGGAGACCTGGAAGCTGTCCCTGCAAATGCAGCCCAGAGACTCCATCCAACCATTCTCGGAGCCTCTGAAGATTCTTTACTATATTACTCCCTTTAAACTACCGAGAGGGAGCTCCATTGACTGACAGGACAGGTGGACTTCGGGTGTAGCTGGTCAGTGGCTTGGAGGCTCAGTGTTGTCCTCAAAGACTGTGTCCACCTCTCCAACCTGCTGTCCAGCTCAGGTGGCTCCTCCTGTGGTTTTGGATGCCTGCCATGTCCAACAAAGGCCACAGCCTTTCCTCACTGATATCCAGTGGAGAGACAGGGTGCTTCTGGGTGGTAATTCCAAGTAGACCCCAGAAATTTACCCTGATTGTACTGACTTAAGTCATACTTGTTTTAAAGTGTAGGCTTTGTTATTATTCAAGTATGAAGAGGCCGATGGGTCATGCAATGACCACCACTGAAAAGACAGTTTGTTTCTCACAGGTCCTGAGATGAGGCTATCCCTGCTGGCGCGGGGGAAGCACCAAGGTAGATCTCAGGGCAGAGGGAGAGAGGGGAAAGCATGAGCAGGAGCCTTTATTGTGGTTTCCACGGGAAAGGCTAGGCAAGGCACAGTAAGCAGGCCTAGGACTGGCTAGTTCGAATAATTTCAATGGGTTCTGGAGTCTAGGGGCTGGCCCGAGTTGGCTATACCAGGCCCTGGGATGGCATAAGGCACCAGAATGTTGGTTCCTGGAGTGCAAGAGCCAGACAGCGGGGGTGGCTCAGAGTCTGAGCTCTGGATTTGTTAGTTTGTCTGTGGAAGACCTGCTCCCGGGTGGACCTTTTGCTACTCTATCTCTGAGCCCTGGAAGGGGCAACGTCTCCCCAGTCAGTGAGGACCCAGATATCAGAACATCAAGGATACAGAAAATAAGAAAATACAATTAATACAATACTCTCACCAAAACAATGAGATGGCCAGAGGAATGGACAGTGCTGACTGGCTTAAGGTAAGTCAAGCATTTCCCAAAGCACTTGGCCTGTGTTGGCAAGAGGTAGAAACCGGAATTAAAATTGTTTTCTGTTAGGCAGTGGAGCGGTGGGAGGACACACACGCTGGCGAGATCACAGTGAGCGTCGTGACATACAGCTCTTGCTTTGGCTACCTGTACAACTTTAAGGGTTCGCTCAAAGGTGACCACTAGCAAAAAACCTTCTGCAGATCCAGCCCCCAGGAACTCTCCCCATTAAACGTTGCTCTGCAGTTGAGTACACCATGCACACATAGATCCCATATCTTATCACATGGTAATGACTCTTGGACCCATCCATCGCTCATACTATCCTGTAAGGTCAGGAAGGGCCAAAGCCTTGCCTCATACATCTCACTGTTCTTCTCCAGCAAACCATGGTTGCGTGCAGCCTCTACCCAGCGGCATGGGCAGTGCAGACAGTGCTATTGAGTGACCAGCCCCTCAAAGTCCCTGATTTCAGGGTGTGTAAAGCCTGGCCTAACCAGCAACGCTGCTCTGTGAGAACTTGGACCATAAAACTCCAAACACCTCCGTCTCTTTTCCTTTTCTTCTTCCTCTACCTCTGTCTCCTTCTCCTGCTCCTTCTTTCTCGGTTGCACAATGCTGAGGACTCAGGCCTCCAGCTTTCTCCAAGTAATCTTCACCTTACTCTTGTATGCCCCTGCCCTCAAACCTCCTGTTGAAATTTGATCTCCATGTGGGAGGTGGAGCCTAATAGGAGGTGGTTGGGCTGTGGGGGCGGATCCCTCACAAACGTCTTGATGCCCTCCTCTAGGTAATGAGCAAATCCTGGCTCTGTGAGTTCCCACAAAGCTGGCTGTCAAGAAGAGCCTGGCATCTCCCCCTCTCCTCTTGCTTTCTCTCTTGCCCTGTGGTCTTTGCACATGCTGTTGCCCCTCAGCTTCCATCATGAGTGGAGGCAGCCAGAAGCTTTAACAACAGCCCTAACCTTCCAGCTGGCAGAATTATGAGCCAATTAAACCCATTTTTAAAATGAATTACCCAGCTTCAGGTATGCCTTGACAGTAACACAAATAGTCTAAAACCTCAACACATCCTCCTGCTCTTCTGTCCTTGAGACCAGTCATCACGGAGCAGCTTCCTCCCCAGAAGCAGATGCCCTTACCTGCTTATTAAAAATGGAGTGAGGTTGGGCAGGGGGTGGCCAAGACCGGCTTCTGATGTGGAAAGACGTTCTCCACTTGGATCAACGGAACAAGGAGTTTGAAGTAGAAGTCATGGCTCATTATTCAAAAGCTTCTCCCCATCATGTTCTTTCACGTAGGGATGAGAATTGAGAAGATAACTTTTCTTCTTTAATCAAAGAGAGCTCACAGTTAAAGAGCTAAAAGAGAAAACTTGTCATTTTGAAAGGAGCAGGCCAGTTGTCTCAAAGGAAATTATTAGCATATTTCAAGAACAGCATTGTTAAAGCAGACTTGAGAGCTCCGAAGCCGGAGAATCAAACGCTGCCAGTTCAACAGAGGAGATCAATCAGATGCTAGTGCAGAGGGCTTGGGACTCAGAGACGTCGCAGCAGGCATTTTCCTTGATTGTTTCTCAGCTTCCCATGCAGCTGACAAGATTGCAGAGGGGCCCAGGGAGCTGCTCCTCACCTGAGGAATGCAGGTGGACACCCAGAAGAACGCAGTCCCTCCCAATAATCTGAGAAAGCAGCACGGCACTGGGCAACAGGGAAGAGGCAGGTCCATACCCAACTTCTCCCACGAGTGTCTATGGAGCACCTGTATCATGAGATGCTCTGTAATCAGCCACGTTTGGGAAACGTCACATACTCTAAATTCTCTTACAGGTACACTATAGATTTTGGCACGTCAAAAGCCCTGAGAAGTCTTGTAATAGAAGAATCTGTTTAACTGCTGTTAAGCCTGGAATTCTCAAACATATTTGGCCAGCCATTTTTTTTTTCTCCAGAAAACATCCCATAGAACTAGCGTTTCCTAGCACACCATTTAAGAAATATTGCCTCACCTCATTTCAGGCTTCAATTTGGCCACCATTTTCAGACTCTTCTCCTCCCAAGACTTTCTAAGAGAGCCACTGTAAAGTGCGAAAAGACCCTGCAAGCCAGGCCCAGCATTAAGGGAAACGTCCAGCACCGTCTAGATGAGGGGTCAGAACAAGGCTGCAGACACTCAGGGTGGGGCTCCCAGGGCATCACGGTCCAAGATCTGGCGGACATAAGGGTGATTCACAGGGATGTGGAGGGAGAGAAGGCCTGACCGGTCATGTAGACTAACACCTCTTCTCATGTCAGAAGCCCCTTGGTTACCCCCCTGCCCAACCTCGCTCAGTTTTTGATAAGCGGATAAAAGTATCTGCTTCTGGGGAGGAAGATGCTCCGTGATGACTGGTCTCTAAGGACAGAAGAGTGGGCAGACGTGTTGATGTTTTAGACCATTTGTGTTACTATCAAGGCATACCTGGTCATGTAGACGGAAAGCCCTCGATGGGGTATGTGGGAAAGCCTCACTGTTCCCATGAGAGGCTCTGGAAACTCAAGCCACCTCAGGCAAGTCTGGATAGACGACAATGGCAGTAGATTCTATGCCCCCAGTAGAGAGTATGTTTCCCCTAATACACAGTGTGTTGTCACTGTCATTGGCTCAGGGCTTAACAGAGCAAAGCAGATAGTTGTCAGGCACCATTGCAGACACCTGGGTAGGTCTGGGGGTCACCTGGAGGGACACCCATCCTGACCTAAAAAGTAGTGAATTAAGAGGCCAGGAGCCTGCCTGGCAGACAAAGTCACTAATTTTGTTTTTTTTGTTTGTTTGATTTTTTGAGACTGAGTTTCATTCTTGTTGCCCAGGCTGGAGTGCAATGGAGTGATCTTGGCTTACCACAACCTCTGCCTCCCAAGTTCAAGCAATTCTCCTGCCTCAGCCTCTCGAGTAGGTGGGATTACAGGCATGCGCCACCACGCCTGGCTAATTTTGTATTTTTGGTGGAGATGGAGTTTCTCCATGTTGATGAGGCTGGTCTTTCTTGAACTCCTAACCTTAAGTGATCAGCCTGCCTTGGCCTCCCAAAGTGCTGGGATTACAGGCATGAGCCACCGTGCCTGGCAACAAAGTCACTATTAATTGCTAATGCCAAGAGAGAAGCTAGGGAGTCAAGGCAAGAGAATGAAGGGCACTGTGCCAGCTGTATCATAGTGTGGGTTGCACACTATACTGGGAGGCTGGTCAAGGGGGTAACCAAGGCTAAAATCTAACTTAGGTTCCATCTGCCAGGCTAGAAGCCCTCACATATGACTACACATAAAAGGCACCTTTTACTAATTCACACGAAGTCTGACGGGGCTCAGATAGGCAGGATGCCCAACCTTAGCTTGTGAAGTGAAAGGAAGAGGGGGATCTGGCTGGGGTCTTTCAGCCTACTCATCATGTGAAATTTTGGCGAAACATGGGTAAGAAACTGACACGGTAGACAAATCCAAAAATCCCAAGCTGGCCAGGGCTGGCAGCCAAACAAGACACAGAGATAAGGGCTAGGATGCAGTCACCCAAGGGGAAGTTGACTGGCCTGTTCTGAGTGCCTCTTTGAAAGTTCCAAGTCTCCACCCTTGGGTACTCATTCATCAGAGTTGAAGGTGCGGTTCTGACCTATGCACCTGACTATGTGTGACCTCTTCTCTGTTTTCAGTTTAGTTTTATTTTTGTTTTTGTTTTGAGACAAAGTTCATTCTTGTTTCCCAGGCTGGAATGCAATGGTGCAATCTTGACTCACTGCAACCTTCGCTTCCAGGTTCAAGTGATTCTTCTGCTTCAGCCTCTCGAGTAGCTAAGATTACAGGCACCTGCCACCATACCTGGCTAATTTTTGTATTTTTAGTAGAGACAGGGTTTCGCCATGTTGGTCAGGCTGGTCTTGAACTCCTGACCTCAGGTGATCCACCCTCCTTGGCCTCCCAAAGTGCTGGGATTAAAGGTGTGAGCCACTGTGTCTGGCCTCTTCTGTTTTTAACAAGAGTAACAAGAGCCAAGGATCTAAGGAAGCCTTTACAGCCAGACCTGGGAACAGGACTGGAAATGCAGCATCTTGCTCTAATGATATTTAGAGGCACCCCAGAGGAATGACTTTTCAACAGTGCTCAATGTCTGTGAACCTCGGGTTTTATAGAGCATGGTCTTATAGGTCTTATGATCAAGGGCATCATTTCAGACAGTGTTTGCTGCTGCCATTCAAGCTACCTACTTCTTTGAGGGTCATCTTTACTAACCTACGGCTTACAATATGGCTTCTCTCACCTGGTCGCCAGTGTTTTTTTTTTTTCCTTCCCTGATCAGCTTTACTTTATACTCCCGGCCTCCTCCAGCTGATCTTTAAACCTTCACCATTTTCTTCTGCCACATACCATTTTTACTGGATGACTGTACCTCCCACAATACAGAAAACATAAATGTCACCAGAAATGAGCTTCTCGAAGCTTTCTACCAAGTATCACAAACTGTAGTTCTAATGGTATTTATTCTTTGCTCATTTTCTCTTGTCTGCAGAAGAAAATATCTTTTCAAACTTAAAAAGATTCGCTTGATTCTGTCTGAACTTCAAGCTACTTTTCTCTTGTTCTCTATCACAAAACTTGTTAAAAGAGCATCTGAGACTTCCACTTTTGCCCTTGAAGGACTGCTAGAGCTGGAATTACCCTCCCACTTTATACAACTTGAAAACTGGACAAAATGATAAGAAATTATGTATTTTTCAGAAATTGGACACCAGGCAGTACCAGATTGAGAGTGCTGAGAGAGGGCAACAAACAAGATAAGCCCTACAACTGCCCCACTAAGTGCCAGGAGTCAATTTCCAGGCCGTAGTGCAGAAAGTGGTTTCCACACTGTCTGAGGATTACACTGAGCTCAGGAGAAAGAGATCAGAACTGGGAGAGAGGAAGGCAAGATGGTTAGAACTTATGGAACAGCATACTAAAGAAAAAAAGGAGATGCACCAAGAACTAGCTCACGAAACCTGTGGAGGAAACCACGCACACCTTTAGATGAATACCGATCTGCCCACATGTGAAAGGAAACTGCCCAGATCTGGGTGACTACTCTGCAGAGCAGCGGGCTAAACATTCCTGGTGCTCACACATGGGCAGGAATAGTTCATGTTCCCACTAGCCAGATGGACAGATCTTACAATAAATACACAGGACAGGAAAATGCCATCTTACTAGTTGGGTTAAATTGCCTTAGACTGAAGGCTGCTCCACACAATCTCTAAAATATAAATACACTAAAATATTAAGTGGGACAAAAGGGATCATTTTATTATAATAAAGAGATCAAGTATTCAAGAGGAGATCAAAATGCTAAATATGTATTAACCTGATAGCCCAGCTTCAAAAGAAATTAAAGCTGGTAGAACTGAATCAAGTTCACAGTTATAGTTGGAGATTTCAACATCTCTCTCTCTCTTAATGAAGACGGAACAATAAGAAACAAAATTAGTGAAACGGTATCAACTACCTTGTCATTTATGTAACACTCCATCTCAGAATAGCACAATATACTTTACTTTTAAGTGTATATGAATCATTTACCAAAATAGACCATATTCTGGATCATGGTATAAGTCTCAATGAATTTAAAAGGATTTAAGTCATACAAAGTATGTTCTCTGACCACAAAGGAATTAAACTAGAAATCACTTACAGAAAGATACCTTTAAAATCCTCCCAATGGCCAGGCACGGTGGCCCACACCTGTAATCCCAGCACTTTGGGAGGCTGAGGTGGGTGGATCACCCGAGGTCAGGAGTGCGAGACCAGCCTGGCCAAAGTGGTGAAGTCCCGCCTCTACCAAAAAATTAGCTGAATGTGGTAGTGCATACCTGTAATTCCAGCCACTTGGGAGGCTAAGGCAAGAGAATCACTTGAACCCAGAAGGCAGAGGTTGTGGTGAGCTGAGATCACGCCACTGCGCTCCAGCCTGGGTAACAAGAGGTTTACCTCTCAAAAACCCATCGTCCCAGTATAGTTTCAGAAAACATCAAACATACCCCAATTGATGGACATTCTAAAAAATTCCTAACCCATATTACTCAAAAGTGTCAAGATCATCGAAAACAAGGGAAGTGTGAGGAAACTGTCACAACCAAGGGGAATCTAAAGAGACATGATGACCAGGATGCAATCCCCAAACAGAAAAAAGACATTCAGTAGAAGAAAAGGTGAATAAAGGATGGACTTTGATCAGTAATAATGCATCAGGCTAAGCGTGGTGGCTCACACTTGTAATCCCAGCTCTTCGAGAGGCCAAGGCAGGCAGATCACTTGAGGTCAGGAGTTCGAGACCAGCCTGGCCAAACATGTCAGCCTGGCAAAACCTGTCTCTACTAAAAATACAAAACAATTAGCCAGGTGTGGTGGCGTGAGCCTGTAGTCCCAGCTACTCAGTAGGCTGAGGCAGAAGAATCACTTGAACCTGGGCAGTGGAGGTTGCAGTGAGCCGAGATCAGGCCACTGCACTCCAGTCCGGGGGACAGGGCGAGACTCTGTCTCAACTAAAATAATAATCATCATCATTATAATGCATCAATATCATGTCATAGTTGTGACGAATGTACAGTGCAAAATGTCAATGGTAGGGGAAACTAGGTGTGTGGAAACTCTTGATACTATCTTCACATCTTTCTTGTAAATCTAAAACTATCCTACGATAAGAAGTTTATTGAAATACACACACACACACACACACACACACACACACACACACACACTCAGAGGGAGGGGGAGAGAGAGAGAGAGAGAGAGAGAGAACGCCAAGCCCAGAGAGCTTCACAGCTAAATTCTACTAAATATTTAACATACAAATAATGTCAATTTTGTACAAACTCTTCCAGAAAATAGAAGAGGAGAGAACATTTTTCATTTCATTCTAAGAGGTCAGTATTGTTCTGATACCAAAACTATAAAAACACAGTAGAGGAAAAGAAAATTACATACCAACATCTTTTAAGAACATAGATAAGGAAAATTCTTGGCGAAAGTTTAGCAAATCAAATTAAGTAATATAATCCAGTATTCATTATTATGAAGTAGGATTTATAACAGGAATGTAAGGTTGTGTAACATGTGAAAAATTAATGTAATTCATCATGTTAACACATTTAAAAAGAAAAACCAGGCTGAGTATGGTGGTTTAAGCCTGTAATCCTAGCACTTTGGGAGGCTGAGGCAGGAGGATCTCTTGAGGCCAGGAGTTTGAGGCCAGCCTGGGCAACATAGTGAGAACCTGTTTCTACAAAATTAAAAAAAATTAGCTAGGTGTGATGGTGTACACTTTCAGTCCCAGCTACTCAGGAGGCTGAGGCCAGAGGATTTCTTGAGCACAGGAATTTGAGGTTGCAATGAGCGATGATCATGCCACTGCACTCCACCCTAGGTGATAGAGTGAAACCCTCTCTCAAAAAAAAAGGAAAGAAAGAAAAGAAAAGAAAAAAGAGGGAAAAGAAAGATTATATAATCATCTCAATAGATGTAGAAAGAGCATTTAACAAAATTGAATATTCATTTATGATTAAAAACACTCAACAAATAGAAGGAAAATGGAATAGAAATAGAAGGCCAATTTTCTCAGCCTGATAGATACATGCTTAGTGATATAAGATGAAATATTCCACTCCTAAGATCTGGAGCAAGGTAAGGATATCTGCTCTTGCCTCCATTTCAGTTTGTACTGGAGGTCTTCAATAGTGAACTAACACCAGAAAAGGAAGTCAAATGCATAGATGTAAAAGTGAAAAATAAAACTGATTATATTCACAGATGATGTGACATAATTATATATGTATAAAATAGTAATGCATTTACAAAAATTGTAGCAGAATAGGTGAGTTTAGCAATGCCAATATAAAAAAATAAATTTTGTTTTTCTCTACTAGCAATGAAAAATTTGAAAATTAGATTAAAAATACAATATATTTACAATTGCATCAAAAGAACAAAATATAGTGATATATTTCACAAAATATGGACGTGATCTGTACAATAAAACTATTTCATACAAAACAGTGCTGAGAAAAATTAGAGAAGATGTCAATAAATGAAGAGATATTTCATAGGTTGGAAGACCCAGTAGTTTTTATGTCATTTCTCCCCAAATTTACTTAGAGAATCTCAATCACAAGAATGACAACCACAGCAGATTCCCTGGGTTAACATTTAGAATAGCAAGCCCTTTCTTTTCTTTTCTTTTCTTTCCTTCCTTTTCTTTCTTACTTCCTTTTTTTTTTTTTTTTTTGTAGAGATGAGGTCTCACTATATTACTCTGGTCTTGAGCTGGGATTATAGACACGAGCCACCACACCTGGCCTAGAATAGCAAGCCATTTCTAAAATGTTCATGGAAATGCAAATAACCTAGAATAGACAAAACAATTTTGGAAAATAAGAACAAAGTTGGAATACTTACACTACCTAATTTAAGATTTGCTATGCAATATTCAGGAGAATGTGGTATTTGTGTGTAGGTAGACACATAGATCAAAGGGACAGGATGTCAGCCAGAACGACAGAGTAAGCGCCTCTGAAAATTCTTTCCTCCAGGACAATGAGATGACTGCTTGACTTACGATGGGTTTATGTCCTGATAAATCCATTTTAAATTGAAAATATAAGTCAAAAATGCATTTAACACACTTCATCTACCAAAGATCATAGCTTAGCTTAGCCTACCTTAAACATGCTCAGAACACTTATAGTAACCTACAGACTGGCAAAATCATCTAAGACAAAGCTTAGTTTATAATAAAGTATTGACTATTTCATGTTATTTATTGAAGACTGTACTGAAAATGAAAAACAGAATTGTTACTTGGGTACTCCAGGTATGGTTTCTACTGAATGTGTATTGCTTTCACACCACAGTAAAACTGAAAAATCTTAAGTTGAACCATTATATGTCAGGGATTGTCTATGCTGACAAAATTTGTCAGAACAACTTTTTCAGTTCTAAAAGTTAACCAAAAGCTTGTAGTTTTATAGAACCAAACTGGGATCTGCTTGCTCAGTGCAGCAAACCCAGATATCCACACTGAGGTTTTGCAGTGGTAGAAAAGAAGTCATTTATTTGCAAGACACCAAGCAAGGAGAACCAGGCAGCTAGTGCTCAAATCCTGATCTCGTCTATGACTTGCAGGTGAGGGTTTTTAAAGGCAGGGGTAAATTTCAGGCTAGCAAAGTCACAAAATTGTAAATCAATACATGGAGGTTATACATTGGTTTTGGCCAAAAAGTGGGAACTTACAGGTAATAGACAGAGTCAAAGGTTTTCTGATTTGCAATTGGTCAAGGAAGCGATGCTTTGTCCAAAAATTTGGGATCAGCAGCAAAGAATGTTAATTGGCTTGCAGGTGTGACTCCCTCCAGGCCCCTCCTGAAGAAATTTAGAACAAAGAGCAGAAGTCAAAGTTTGGCCCTCGGTTTCCTCTTACCTGAGGTTCATGTGCCAGTGGAACTGAGGTCTAGGTTTCTGAAAAGCAACTCTGAAACACATATTAAGATGTTATCTTTAGTTTCCATAGGGAACCAAACATCTCTGGATTCTAACTTCTTTGGCTATTGTTTTTAAGCTATTATTATTTTCTTGCTTATCAAGTTACTTATTTACTTTGCAAGGCTAGCCAGGTACCTGGAACTTCCCTTAAAGGAACTTGAGATTTTTCTTAATTTCCATGCTTGAAGAGGGTGGAGGTGAGGGGGCTTCCAGGCCCCTGAGAGGGGGATTTTGCTTCATCTCAGTGGCAATCAAGAAAAGCATCTAAATCTCAGCAAGAACACTGAGCTTTTTGATGTTTTAACTTTCCCTATTCCCATCCTATCTAACCATCCCATCCCTTCAATAACCGAAAAAAAAAAAAAAAGCAGCACACAATAAAGTAGGCCTTAGAGATCTGCAGGATACAATCAAAATTAACAAGATACCCATAATGAGAGTCAGACAGGAGAGAACAGAGAGAAATGGGTAGAAAGAATATTTGAAGAAATAATGGCTGCAAATAGCCCAAATTTGATGAAAAACATTAATCTACATGTCCAAGGAGTTTAACAAACTGAAAGTAGGATAAATGCAGAGAGAGCTGCATCTGGACACATCATAATCAAACTGTTGAAAGTCAAACAAAAAGACTGTTATATGTAAATTTTCAGTGCTGCAAAAGAAGAAGCACTCAAATATAAATTTAATTTTTCTCAGCAAGGCAACTTCACTTTCTGTCGAAAGGGTGCTCCAGTTAGCCATCTTGCCACCAGAGGACACTGAACAAAGGAGGTAGGGCCATATTTATATCTAATGCATCTGCCCTACTGCTGTGTCCTGATTCCATTGGCTGGAACTGGACTTCACAGTCTAGGCTGCACCTGATTGGTTAACAACTTAAAACCTTCCCAAAGAGCTAAAGGCAGAGGAGAACAAAGGAAAAGAGGAAGTAACTTGAGTAAAAGAGGAAGTAACTTGCCAGGGCAAGTATCTAGGTTAAAGTGTAAGAACTAAAAACACAGGATACACTTATTTCTTTATTATGACTAACAGCTACATTAAGAGTATTTGCAAAAGCTTTAAAGTAAATTAACTTTGAAGAAACTTTTATTTATTTGTAATGAACTCAGGGGAAAGTTTTGAAGAGGAACCTTTTATTTATTCTTATTTCCTGAAAAGACAAGACTCCTGAAAGCAGTAAGAAGCAAGCAACCCATCAGGTACATGACTACCTCAGTAAGATTAGCAGCTGACTTCTCATTGGAAACCAGAAAGGCCAGAAGCAGTGGGATGATGTATTCAAAGTAAGGAAATAAAAAGGACTGTCAATCAAGAATTCTATATCCAGCAAAAACGTTCCTTCAGTGAAAGAGAAATTAAGACATTCCCAGAAAAACAAAAACTGAAATTATTTCTAGCATACTTCTCCTACAAGAAATACTAAAGGGAGCACTTAAGACTGAAATGCAAGATTGCTGGACAGTCACTTGAATCCATGTGATAAATAAAGTAACTCCACAGGTAAATGGAAAATAAAGTATAAATGTATTTTTTGTTTCTAGCCGCTTTTCCTCTTAACTAATTTAAAAGACAATTGCATAAATCAATAATTAGGCCAAAGGTACAAAACAGGGAGTCCAGAAAGAAACCATAACATACACGGTCAATTGATTTTTGGCAAAGATACCAAGATAATTCAATGGGGAATGGGTTGCCCCTTTAGCAAATGGACTAGAACACCATATTCTAAAAATAAACCTTAGACCATATATAAAAATTAACTCGAATTGGACCATAGACCTAAACTTAAGACCTCATGCCATAGAAAAAACTTCTAGAAGAAAAAATAGGAATATATTGTGACCCATGTTGAGCAAAATTTTTTTTGATAGAATACAAAGAGCTGTCCTATAAACTATAAAATGATAAGTTGATAAATTAGACATCATCAAAATGTAAGACATTTCTCTTTAAAAAGCACTGATAAGGTAAGGCAAGCCACAGCCTGGGAAAAAATATTTGTGAAAGATGTGTCTGACAGAAGATTTTAATCCAAACTATGTGAAAAACATTTTTTAATGTGTTAAGATATATATAACATGAAATTTACAATTTTAACTACATTTTAGTGTGCAGATCTATGGCACTGAGACAAAATCCAAAATCCACATTTTGGGGTAATTTTCCAGACAGGTGATCCTCCCTTTGCTGTTCATTCTCCTGAAGATTCTAGCTACTTTTTAAACCCAGGAAACTACCTCATAAAGCAATATGCCTGCCATCCTCCATGATTCAGAGTAGCATGTCACCATGAATTTAAGAAAATAAAATCACAGTTCACAGTAAACTGGATTTAATGGCCACAGTAGTGTTCATAAAACACCTCAGCTTCTTAAGCACAGACTTTAATAATTTAATGTTTTTTTTTTCTGCTATGACACTAAGATTTTCTGAGAGAGAGAGAGAGAGAGAGAGAAAGAGCGAGAGACAGAGAAAGCCAACGGTAAGATAAAGCCTATCTCTTCCCCCATTTTCATGGCAGCAAAACTAATGTCTCTCCTGCCATTCTTTTTGTTGTTGTTGTTGTTGAGATGGAGTCTCACTCTGTCGCCCAGGCTGGAGTGCAGTGGCGCGATCTTGGCTCTCTGCAACCTCTACCTTCTGGGTTCCAGCGATTCTTCTGCCATTCTTAATGATGCCTGGCTGTAGACATCTCTTTGTCTAGTGCCCTGACTGGGGATCCCTCTCTCCTCCTGCTAACCAGGATGAAGGCCCCAGTTCTTAAAATGTTTAGCAAAGAGAAAAGATTTCAGTATTTCCAGTTGGTCTAATTTATTTTAAATTCTGGATGCATACTTTAAAAACAAAATCAACTGACATGTAATAACATAAAAACCAAACCAAACAAAACATCTAGTAACCTGCTGTGTTGACCAGATATATGTCAACAATCACCGTCTCTCTGGTGGACTTATTCTTACTATAATTTTTCACTTAAAGCTATATATCCAATATTTTAAAATATATTTTAAAATTTAAAATTTGTATATAGAAAGTAATACATATAAAGCCACTCTGAAAATTTGTAAACTAGAGAATGGATGAAGAAGGTAACTAATATTACCCATAATTCCACTGACCAAGAATTACTGTTAACATTTTTTTAATAGCTTTTGTTTTTTATGCATATGGACACAGATTAGGTACATTTATAAGAACATACTATATACACTCTTTTTTTTTTTTTTTGAGATGGAGTTTTGCTCTTGTTACCCAGGCTGGAATGCAATGGCGCGATCTCGGCTCACCTCCGCCTCCTGGGTTCAAGCAATTCTCCTGCCTCAACCTCCTGAGTAGCTGGGATTACAGGCACGCGCCACCATGCCCAGCTAATTTTTTGTATTTTTAGCAGAGACGGGGCTTCACTATGTTGACCAGGATGGTCTCGATCTCTCGACCTTGTGATCCACCCGCCCCGGCCTCCCAAAGTGCTGGGATTATAGGCGTGAGCCACCGTGCCCGGCCCTATACACTCTTTTATAGGCTGCTTGTCTACTTTTAATAATTTACTATGAGCATTTAGTCATCAGATTGTCCTCCAGTAAAGTATTTTTAATGCGCTTTTTGTAGCATTTTATCATATGCTTTACTTACATCATTTATATAACCCTGATCTAATTTTTAAAAACCCTCAGTTTTTCTATTTGTTTACATTTAAATAACACATATGTATAAATTTATCTTTAGTACATCTCTGTTTTCATAGGATGAATTCCTAGATAATATACCTCTAATTTTTGAGGAGATAAACTAGAACTTTGACATTCCCTGTCTTGAGCATTTCAATCAAGAACGTGTTCTTCCAATAAACTCCTTTCAGATAGTTCTCCTTCTTCTTCTTCTTTTTTTAAATTTTTGAGACGGAGTCTTGTTCTGTCGCCCAGCTGGAGTGCAGTGGCGCAGTCTCGGCTTACTGCAACCTCCACCTCCCAGGTTCAGGCGATTCCCCTGCCTCAGCATCCTGAGTAGCTGGGACTACAGGCATGCACCACCACGCCTGGCTAATTTTTGTATTTTTAGTAGAGATGAAGTTTTACTATGTTGGCCAGACTGCTCTTGAACTTCTGACCTTATGATCTGCCTGCCTTGGCCTCCCAAAGTGCTGTGATTAAAGGCGTGAGTCACTGCGGTTGGCCCAGACAGTTCTTCTTATAGTTCAGCTACAATCCTGTTACTTGCTGAAGGCCTCTAACAGCATCTCCTGAATCAGATATTTATTTCTTCATCTGTCATTCCTACATCCTTTTCCCACTTATATACCAGGTGCTAGCTGGTATATAAGTATATACCAGATATACTTGTATATATGGTATATAGCTATATAAGTATATATCTGGTATATATTACAGTGCCCTGATCTGGGCACTGTAATATATACTGTTGTAATACATGTAATGTTGTAATATATGTAATGTTGTATTCATTTGATAAGTATGGAAGTTGATATTGAGAGAGGTTCAATAACTTGCCCAAGGTCACATGAATAATAAATGGTTATTTGAATCCAGTTGTGCAAAGACTGTATTCTTTTCCTTAGTGGATTTCACTAATGTTCTGTTTAACTGCAACAGAAGCATCACGGTTTAGACCACACAGGCTCAAGCCTGTCTGCCTGGATTTGAATCCCGGTGATTTGAATCTAGGCTGTGACCTCATGCAAGTAATTGTCCTTGTCTGCATTGATTTTCTTATCTGTAAAATGTGCACCATAATAGTACTCACCTCACAGGGCTGTGGTGAGGATTAAATTGCTTAATATACATAAAGTGCTCAGATTTGTACCTGGCACAATGGAAGTATTCATTACTTTCATTATCATCATCATCATCATCATCATCTTTTTGTCATTGTTATAGTTATGGTTGTAGTTTGTTGCAGTGAAAGGAAAGAGATTAAAATTAGTAAAAGCAAAAGACATTCATGGCAGAGTCCAGGCGAAAGCAGGCAGGAGCTCCTAGTCATTCTTCACTGGTGCAGGGGTACAGACAGCACTTAATTCTCCCAGCAACAATGTATGAAAACACATCATCATCATCACCACTATTGTTAGTATTACGATTACACTCCAGGAAAACCAGCCTTGTTAGCCATTTCCCAAGATTAACTTCACTTCTAAATCGATAGCTTGGCTCACACTATTTTCTACTCTTGGCGTGCTTGTCCCGTCTTTTCATGTAAGTAACTTTGTGGCCATATTTCTTGAAGAAATGGATGAAACAAATTCTCCCTATCCTTCCAAAACCACTCCCTGCCTCATCATTGCCTGGTCTCTCCCGCTTCTCTCACACCACTTGTAATTCTTTTACGTTGTTCATCCTATCCGTCTTGTTTCGGAGTCTTGCGTGTACCTGTTTACTTCCTTACTAAACCAAAAAGCCACTGGGGGCTGAGGCTGTCCTGGGAAGTGTCACATATTGCTGTGAGGCGAAGCCAGATAGAGATGTGTAATGTCCTCGTCTGTTTCCTTACTGGGCCCATTTCTATCTCCTACAAGTTGTTTCATTACTCTGTGTCATGTTTTGTCACCTGTAAAGTGGACATTATAATGGGAACTACTCTGTGGGGTTACTGGAAGGAACAAAGGCATATATTGGTCAGGCATAGTGGCTTATGCCTATAAGCCTTACACTTCGGGAGGCCAAGGTGGGAGGATCGCTTGAGCTCAGGAGTTCAAGACCAGCCAGGGCAACATAACAGGGCCCCATTTCTACAAACAAAAACAAAAACAAAAACAAAAATAAAACAAAATAAAAAAAAAAACCACAAAAATTAGCCAAGTGTGGTGGTGTGCAGCTGTAGTCTCAGCTATTTGGGAAGCTAAGGCAGGAGAATCCCTTGAGCTCGGGGGTTCAAGGCGGCAGTGAGCTCTGATAGCACCACTGTACTTCAGCTGGGGCAACAGCGAGACCCTGCCTCTTAAAAAAAAAAAAAAAAGGAGTAAAATGCTTGAAATCATATCTGGACCACAGTAAGTGCTCAATAAATGCTAGTTATCTAAGGTGACTTAGTAGAAACTATGGAAATGTTAGTCTAGTGAATGTAGGCACTCGTGACTCATGCTTGGTCACTAGACATTTGTTGAACGGTATCCTCTTTTGTATCTGCTGGTAAAGCTACACAGACTCTCTTGAATTATTAGCTGGCATGATTAGGGATTACTGCCTAAGATTAGCCTTGTTTGAGATGGTGATGGGAATGAGAGTGGTAGTGGTAATGGCTGAGCTCTAATCTCTGTGTCAGAAAATGAAGATATTGGTAAATCTCGGGGGAAATACAGGGGAAGAAACCTCTGGTAGACAATTCTTTCAAACTTCTCCAGAAGTCAAACTGTTCTGGGAACACACATTCCCTCTGACGACAACTGCAACCCACCTGCCTGGCTGCAGGTACTTTGGGCTACAGGAATAGGAGCTTGGGCTCTGAGGGCAGCATTGAAAGAGGAGATCAAGCACACGAAGGAACGAGGGCAGCCGCAGTTGTCCAGCGACATTTTGTGGCTCCCTAGAACTCTTTGTTCAATCTGAAGGAACAATAGGGCCACCCATGGTCCCGTTTGCCTACTCACATTCCGACCTCTGGCTCTACCTGAGCTTACTCTCCTACGCTCAGGCTTTCGCAATTTGCCTCTTAGTCGGGGGTATACAGTGTGACATAAAATGTATGGGAGGCCATTATTTTGAACTAAGCTCTTGTGCCAAGCCCCTACAGACAAACCAAAATGGCATCACTTGTGTTAAGCGCCATATAATCAAATTAAAACTTTAAAAAACAAAAAAAATTCCCAAGCAGGGCAGTTTTCCCAAAAAACAGGAGATTCAGAGCAACCAGTCTATAAGAGCCCAGTCAATCTGAGCCGGGATGATAAGGAAGTCTTCTCTGCTTTAGCCCTTGCAAAGAAAGTAACCTGATGTTAACCAATCCACTTTTTCTGTATTAAGCTGTTTCCTTGTTCCTGTTCAAGTTATCTTACAAAAAATGACTGTTCTGCTAGGTCTAGTGGAGATCCTTCCATTTTTTTTTAGATAGAATGCTGTCCAATGCATTGTGGGAAGTAGAAAAGTTCCTTTTTAAAGTTTTCTTTCTTGTTAAAGAATAAGTGTGCTAGTAACTTTGTTAAGCTCTATCCTATGTAGCTGTTAGATATGCCGTGCTTACAGGCACATAGTACACTCTATGTCCTTGTACTTTAACTGAGATATCTGTGCTGGATGTGCTAAAGGGCATGTCCCAGCTCTCTATTGATTTACCTGTTTAAAAAAGTTTTAAGTTGTTAGCCAATTGGGTTTTAGTTTAGATTGTGAGGTCTGGCTCTAGCCAATGGATATCAGACATAGCAGTAAGGACAACCCTAAATGTTTAAGAAATAAATTTGTGTGTATTCCTTTGTTCTTTGTACTTTTGTGGCAAGATGGCTAGGGAGAGTATACTTTCTGCAGTCCAGGAAGTAAAAATTGCATTGCTGAAAGATTCTTTGTCTCATTACTAATTTTTCTTTGTGGTATCGAGCATCTATTTCCAATATTCATGAATCATTAATAAAAGCCAATTAGATGTTTAAACTCAGTTCGTTGAAATTTTGTTTTTGGCAGCAATCTGTTTTGGTTCTTTTAGTGAATACCCAAAGAATGACAACGTATGTTTCTAACATATTGAAAGCTAACGTTAATCCACCTTCACCTTCATTCTGGATAACATACTGCCTCTCTGCAAAAATTACTGTTTTATATCACACAGTGCTAAAATTGATTTCTCCAACCATGGTGATTGAGCCCTTCCACTATTAAATGGGCTATGTTAAGGGAGGTGAACAGGTTTCAATTTCCAGGCCAATATCAATCAATTTGTAAGAGTTCTGAGAAGGACTCTAAGCAATGTGCAGGTTCAGAACAAGGTTAAAAAAAAAAAAAAAAAAGAGCCATAAGGTCTTCTACAAGCAGAGAGTGAGCCCAGTAGAAATCAGGATTGTGCATGAGATTAATCAGGCCTGGAGCCAAAACAAAACAAAACAAAACAAAACAAAACAAAACAAAATAAAACAAAACAAAACAAAAAACTTTAGCAACCCAAAGGCTCCCCAGGGGTTGCTTTAGAGTTTCCTGGATTACTGCTAGTACATTGCAATGTAGAAGCACATGATCTCCTGGTAGGAGGGCCAGTCCATGTCCAGGGGTCTTCTCATGGTGAGAAGGCACACTGCACAAATGGAGATGTGTGTGATACATGTGCCTATACCAGTGTAGGAAATAAAAATAAATCAAAGGTTCCTCTTCAAAACTTTCCTCTTAGTTCACTACAAATAAATAGTAGTTTCGTCAAAGGTTACTTTAAAGCTTTTGCTAATACTCTTAAAGCAGCTGTTAGTCATAATAAAGAAATACGTGTATCCAGTGTTCTTAGTTCTTACTTTAGCCTAGATATTTGCCCTGACATCCCTGGACATGTCCAGGCAAGTCTCAGGTCATAGCTTACTCTCCTTCCTTATTTGGAAATGTTATTGCTTCTCTAAGCATTCCTCAAGTTACTTCCTCTTTTCCTTTGTTCTCCTCTACCTTTACCTCTTGAGAAAAGTTTTAAGTTGTGAGCCAACTGGGTGCAGCCTAGACTGTGAAGTCTAGTTCCAGCCAATGGAATCAGGACACAGCAGTAGGGCAGATGCATTACATGTAAATGGCCCTGCCTCCTTTGTTCAGTGTCCTCTCGTGGCAAGATGGCTAAGGGGAGTACCCTTTCTGCAGAAAGTGAAGTTGCCTTGCTGAGAAAAATTAAATTTATATTTGAGTGCTACTTCTTTCGTGTCATCGAACATTTACACGTAATACCAGGCTAGTCACCATCGCAATGGGGAAGTGGGAAGATTTATCACAGGATAAAACCAAGCGGAAAGGTGGGGGAAAGCACTCAAGCAAAAAGAAATGCTCACTGCTGCAACAGCCAGGTGGGAAGGGGTTCCCAGAGAAAGTCTACCAAGCTGGCACACTGAGAGGAGTGCATGCTGGGGTGGAGCCACAGAAGTTTGAGTGTTTGAGGGAGTGGAGCCCAGTCCCTCCCCTTCCTGTGTAGAAACGGATTCAGTGTGTGGGGTGGGAAGCACCCTGGCAGGGACTCTGACCTCACTAAGAGACTCTGTTTCCTCTTTGCTTCATTTTTCACCCAGTAAAGCCCTGCCTTACCCTTCAAATTGTCTGTGAACCTAATCTTTTGTGGCTATGGGACAAGGACCCCATCTGTAGCTGAACTAAGGAACAATCTGGCAACACTGCTATGAATAAAATGTTGGACATCAGTTAAGCTGACAAGGGGAGGAGGTGAAGGGATGGGGCCTAGCCCTGAGGTGGCCTTAGACTCAGAGGAAACAAGGCCAGTTGCATGTTGAGTGACAGGTGGAAAAGAAGCTAAATCCCCCGCTGGGCATAGGCTTTTAAAACTGGAAATCTGTGGTCAGGTGAAGTGGCTCATGCCTATAATCCCAGCACTTTGGGAGGCTAAGGCAGGAGAATCTCTTGAGCCCAGTAGTTTGAGACCAGCCTGGGCAACATAGGGAGACCTCATGTCTACTACTACTACTACTACTGCTACTAATACTACTACTACTACTACTGCTACTACTACTACTAATAATAATAATGATAGCCAGACATGGTGGCATGAGCCTGTAGTCTCAGCTACTTGAAATGAAGACTGAGGCAAGAGGATCACTTGAGCCCAGGAGTTCGAGGCTGCACTGAGCTATAATCACACCACTGCAATAACAAGACCCTGTCTCAAAATGAATAGATAAATAAAAATAATATAAAACTGGAGACCATTGTTTCCAGATCCAGCACTTGGGAGCCCCGAAAGTTCCCAGGGAATGATACCTCCATTCTGTTCATTTGCTGACAAAATCATCAGCCCTCTGGGGCACCCAGGGCAGGGAGGAAAGTTTGATTTCTTCCCCTCCAACTCTGGAGGCCTCAAAAGCTAGGGGGAGAGCCAGGCAAATAGAATGGGTTGAATACACATGGAACCTTCTAGAGACATAGACTTTCTCTAGACGCAAGGGCCACGTACGCTGAGCTCCAGTAAGACACAGGTGGATACAAACTGAGCAAGCCAGGCACTGCTTCAGATTGCTTCTGGAAGAGAGGTGAGGACAAGATGACATTTTCCCCTCACCTCTCTAGGCACAAAATGAAAACACTAAAGAAGCCAGACCTGAAAAAAATGTGAAGCTTAATTGGGGTCTGGTTCTTAATCGTTCTGTGGTGGAGACTCCTTTTACCACCCAAACCCCCAAGACACCCAGTATTCTCAAAGAAAAGTACAGGTCGCTGACAATACCCTAAGGTGTTACCACTCTCACGGGCATTTGCATTTAAATGAGCCAAACTGAAGAAAGAGACCAGGCAGGCTTTCAGAGCTGCTGCTCCAGCTTCTCTGAGGCCTAGGATGATTCTAGATAAAAATGACGGCCGGGCGCGGTGGCTCAAGCCTGTAATCCCAGCACTTTGGGAGGCCGAGGCGGGTGGATCACGAGGTTGAGAGATCAAGACCATCCTGGTCAACATGGTGAAACCCCGTCTCTACTAAAAAATACAAAAAACTAGCTGGGCGTGGTGGCGCGTGCCTGTAATCCCAGCTACTCAGGAGGCTGAGGCAGGAGAATTGCCTGAGCCCAGGAGGCGGAGGTTGCGGTGAGCCGAGATCGCGCCATTGCACTCCAGCCTGGGTAACAAGAGCGAAACTCCGTCTCAAAAAAAAAAAAAAAAAAAGGACGGGGAACCCCTTTTCTAAGAGGCTCACTAAAGCCAATATAAATGAACGCCATTTTCTATGTCCTTCTCTTTCTCCTTCTCTCCATCCAGCTGTCATCAAACCTGAACATCTAAGGCACGTTCATGCATCAACCAATCAATTTGTTTCTGCCTTTCACCCAACTAGTGCAAAATGGCATCTAACTTAAAACTTAATCAGGTGAAGCAATTAATACAATGTGAGAATCCAGGATTTCCACCCTCTGCGTCATGTACAAATAAGAATAAAATAAATTTATTAGAATAATTACTAGTTTCAAAGTGTCAAATAATTATTCCCAGCTGGGAGCAAACCCTTGGAGAGTAGGGAAGGTGAAAATTAACTCAGAGAGGGCAGATCAAGCATGTGTTGTTGATGACCCAGTGGTCTGGGAACCATGAGGCATCTACTCACTGGTGAGAACCGCTGGCTCACACAGGCCAGGAGGGCAGGCAAAACTCTGGCAAGGTCACTGAGCCTGGGTCTCGGGGGACTGATATAATCAGGATTCTCCAGAGAAACAGAACCAATAGGATAGACACAGAGATATATAAAAAGAGGTGTATGATGAGGAACAGGTTCACTATGATTATGTAATTATGAAAGGCAGGAAGTCCCTTGGTCTGCTGTCTGCAAGCTGGAAGATGAGGAAAGCCGTGGTGTAGTTCCAGCCCAAGTCTGAGAGCCCGAGAGCCAGAGGCTGATGGTGAAGTCCTGGTGTCTTACACCAGTGCTGATGTCTGAAGGCAGGAAAGGCTGGATGTCCCAGCTCAAGCAGAGAGAGCAAATTCACCCTTCCTCTGCCTTTTTGCTGGATCTGGGCCCTCAGGGATTGGATGATGCCTGCCCACATTCAGTGTGTTAGTGGCGGCTAATCCATATGGTCTGCAGCAACCTCAGTTGTTGCCTCCTTAGAAGAAATAATTTGATGGAGGGGCATAAGGCAGAGTGAGACCGAGGCAAGTTTTAGAGCAGGAACAAAAGGATATGAAGTACACTTGGAAGAGGGCCACGTGGGTGACTTGAGAGATTCAAGTCCCAGTTTGACCCTTGACTTTTGTCTGTTGGTTGATACACAATTTTGGGGTCTGCGTTACTTCTCCTGGGATTCTTCCCTTGGGGTGAGCTACCCCATGTGACCAGTGGCCTGCCAGCACCAGGAGGGGCCTCATGTGTAGTATGTTTACCAAAGCTGTGCACATGCTCGCTTGAGGAATTCTTCCCTTACCAATTGAGTGTTTCTAGAGGAAGGTCACATACCAGTTAAACTCCGCCATTTTGCCTCTTCGTGTGCGTGCTTAGCCTGCTCGTCCACCTCCTGAGGTCTTGTTGGGAAGCGGCTGATTACCAGCTTCAGGTGTTTTCTATTTATCGGGAAACTGCCTTTCCCTGGTGCCAGCTGTGCCCAAAAATTATTTTAGAGAGATAGTTAACAACTGTCTCATCATCACCTGATGGTTGCCTACCATTCGTGGTTGTTGGGGGAGACTCTGCCGCCCTGCTATGTCTACCTAAATACCTATTACAACAAGTCCACCAATGGAACTGCTAACTTCTTCCAGAAATACCCTCACAGACACACCCAGAAATAATGTTTTACCAGCTATCTGGGCACCCTTTGGCCCAGTCAAGTTGACACAAAATTAACCATTACAGTGATCATCCGTTCCTAACAGTTCCCAGTCTGGAGTGCTGGACTAGTGGAAGAGACAGTGCATTTTGTCTCTGGAGATCTGTTTCGTCATGTACAGCTCCTTATGGGAGCCTTGGTTGTCTTGTTGGGTTAATGAGGGACCAATCTCTAACTCATCATCATTGTTATAGGCACCAAGTACACGATAAGCTGTAAAGCAAGGCATAGGTGTTACATTTATTAAGTGAGACCAATTACGTAGTAAACAGTTTTAGGAAATAGTGGACTAAACTAATCAGCAACTTAGAAACTTCATGCCCGCAAAGCACAGGGAACACAAGGACATATGAGGACACACTTGGTGGTGTGTGTAGTGATGCAGGAAGGAGGTCAAAGGATAGGTTTGGGCAACGGGCATTGTGCGAGTTCTGGGAAGAGCTCAGTGAAGTCAGAGGAGAGTAAGGATTTAAAATCAGTAAGGATGAGGCGGGGCATCTTCCCCACAGACAGAATCATGCCATTCGTTCATTTATTTTGAAAATGATTTGCCCAAGAAATGTCTATTGTAGGTTTGATCTGTATCGGGCATAGAAGCAAATGCCTCGAGGCAAGAATGTGCAGTGCGTACTTGAAGCCTTTGAATAGAGCTTGGAAAGGAAAGAGAGAAAGAGAGAGAGAGAGAGAGAGAGAGAGAAAGGAGAGGAGAGGAGAATGAGAGAGCAAGAGAGTGTGCTGAAGGCATGATGTGGCCAGATTGTGGCGTGCTCTGCGTGAAAGCATGGCTTTATTCTGTAGGTGCAGAGTCACTGCCCTTGAAGACAGACCAAGGAGAATGAGTAAGTCTTTCCCTCTGTTTTCAATGGATGCTTGCCTTATGAATGCAGTCATATTTAAGGAGCAGTTTAGGAGGCATTGAACAGCAGAATGCCCAGATCAGAGATGCTTCTTAAGTTCCAGGAGGCTGCGAGCTTCCAGAGCTGTGCCAGTTCCAGGCATCCAAATTGCAAAAGGACATGGCTGGCACAAACCTGGTCCCTGTCTCTAGAACCCCCAGTTCCTTTATATGCAGGGAAGTCCTGTTCCAAGCTCCCTGAAGCCTTTAACTGTTCACAGCCCGTAGGATGGGGAAGATTCCTGGGAATAAAATGCATCCATCCTGGGAGAGGTCCGTACGGGAGCCACCTTGTTGTCAGAGGCAAAACGCAAGGTCCTGATGGATGGCAGGGCCAGCGAGTGTCACCTGCAGCCAAGGATCCAGTGATGTGGAGGAAGGGCTTTAATCACACTTGCTTCCAATGTGTTCTGAGTGTGCCAAGAAAATGAGTACAAACCCAAGCTCTTATTATTTCTTCATCCTCCCTGCATACTGCTGGGCAGAAGGTTGGTTGTATGAACTGTGTGACGGTAGAAATGGCCTGAGGTTGGCAGGGTAAATCTGGTGGTTTCTATTGCTGCTCTCTTACTGGCTGGTCACAGGAGTTTGAAAGTCACTTTGTTTTTTCTGAATCTCAGTTCCCTCACTTATAAACTGAATGTGTTGGGATTGAGCTGTGGTCCTCACCTGGAAGGTGGGTGTTAACAGATAGTTACATCAGTCTCCTAGGGAAAGAGAAGGGTAAGTATATGGACTGAATGTTCATGTGTCCCCAGAAGTCACACGTTGAAATCCTAACCCCCACGGTTATTGTACTAGTCCATTTGCGTTGTTATAAAGAAATACCGGCTGGGCGCGGTGGCTCAAGCCTGTAATCCCAGCACTTTGGGAGGCCGAGGCGGGTGGATCACGAGGTCAAGAGATCGAGACCATCCTGGTCAACATGGTGAAACCCCGTCTCTACTAAAAATACAAAAATTAGCTGGGCATGGTGGCGCACGCTTGTAGTCCCAGCTACTAGGGAGGCTGAGGCAGGAGAATTGCTTGAACCCAGGGGGCGGAGGTTGCGGTGAGCCGAGATCGTGCCATTGCACTCCAGCCTGGGTAACAAGAGCGAAACCCCGTCTCAAAAAAAAAAAAACAAAACAAACAAATAAAAGAAATACCTAGGTAATTTATAAAGCAAAGGGGCTTATTTGGCTCACAGTTCTGTAGGCTGTATAGAAAGCATAATGCAGCATCTGCTGCTGGTGAGGCCTCAGGAAGCTTACAATCATGGTAGAAGGGAAAGAAGAGCTAATTTTCACATGACGAGAGAGAGAGCAAGAGGGAAGGGAAAGAGAGAGAAGGAAGGTGCCAGGCTCTTTTAAGCAACCAGATATCGCGTAAACTCATAGAGCGAGAACTCACTCATCACTGTGAGGAAAGCAGCCAGCCATTCATGAGGTATCCGCCCTCATGATCCAGACATCTCCCACTAGGCCAACCCCCAACATCAGAGGTTACGTTTCAAATGAGATTTGGAGAGGACAAAACATCTAAACCATATCAGCGATGGTATTAGGAAGTGAGGTCTTTGGGAGGTTACTAGGACATGAGGGTGGAGCCCTCATGAGTGGGATTAGTGCCCTTATAAAAAGGACTTCAGAGAGCTCTCTTGTCTCTTCCACCATGTGAAGACACAGCAAGAAGATACCATCCCCAAATCAGGAAGTGGTCCTCACCAGACACTGAATCTGCTGGCACCTTGATCTTGGAATTCTCAGCCTCCAGTAAGAATCTATATTTTGTTATAACAGCCTGAATGGACTAAGGTAGTAGGCATATGTAAATTTAAAATCCCACTCTGGAATTTTGACAGTATTGGCTTCACCTTTCCTGGCAACTCCCCACTCACCTCACTAACTCCTCCCACCCAAGGTTGGATGGGGATGTTGCTAGAAAGGGCCATTGGCTGGATGAAAGTTGGAAGGTTTGGGCCCTGAGGAGTCTGGCCCCCTCACCCTGATGTCCTGAAATCCATCACTGACTTTTTAAATGTCAGGCCTGGTTCACACCTGATCGTTATCATCCCTAAGGTAAGTGAAGCAGTATTGATCTCCTGTCTCCATGGAGGAAAACAACAAAGGAGTGAAATTTTACAGGAAACAGCTAAATCTTCAGTCTGTGAGAATGCTGAAATACAAGTCATTAATCCCCAAATTTCACTATGTCTCCACAAATTTGTAAATGAAGCAATTACACGGATTGCCCGGACACTAAACTGAAAATTCTAGAAACTTCTACCACAAGAATGTTTTATGGAAATGAGAGTGAGAGGGAAAGTTTTAAGACTCCGGCCTCCTCTCAGTTCCCTACAAAACAAAATGATGCAAGGATCTGATGCCGATGCTTTGTTCGGGAAGTCTGACCTGTGTGGTGGGAGGGGGGAGTCGCTGTGCACGGGGATGGGCTGCTCTGATGGCTGCTGCTTCCTCAAATGCTTCGAGGGACACAGCCAGTCACCGGGCAGGAGCGTTCACACGCCACCTGGCATAGCTTGGACAGGATGCCCTGAGATGACTGCAGAGAGGAATCACGGGAAAGCAAAGGGCATGTGTCTCCTCTCCTGCTCTCCTTCACTCCATAGGTTTTGTCATCTGACCTCTTGATGATGCCAAGAACAGCATGGTGGCATTTTAACTAAAGTCTGGAAGTGTCTACAGGAGACATCCACTCAGAGCACACGGCTGGTTGGCAGCCAGAAGACAGAGACCTACATTCTCAAGAGAGGTGACAGGCCAGCCCCAGGAGCAGAACTGCATGGGCCTAAGAGGGTCAAGCTGGCCATGGTGGTGGCAGAGGCGAAGCAAGCTGCAGAAGGCCCAGGAGACGCAGGTGCCAAGAGATGCGAAGATACTTCTGACATTGCAGTTCCCGTGCGGATCACGCCTACTGGCTGCCCACTGGACCAGAAGCATCTTGGAGTAGAGTCCTTGCCTGCCTGATTTAATAATGTGTCCGCAGGCCCAGGAGAGCCTCTGGCACAAAGTAGGTGTTGAACATTTGCCTTGATGCAGCAAGTTCATATGTGACAAATGCTGCTAAGCTTCCCCCAGTGTCACCAAGTAAATTGCTCATGCCTAGTGCTCCCCAGGTGATTTGGTTCACCTTTGTCTGCACAACAAGTGGGCAGCCAGGCTGTGGAGACCCTGAGGCTGCAGAGAATTTCTTTCCATGTTTTTTTTCCCAGTTCCTAGTTCAGCACCTGGCAAGACATTCAGCAAATATTTGTTCAGCACCTAGTAGATGTTCCACAAATATTTGCTGAAATTCATGCAGGTTTGAGGTATGGATGCAACCTGAAGAGGTGGGGGACTGGACTGCAGTTATTTTATCCCTGGGTTCACAAGACTTGCAAGAGACTTTCTTGTGTTGCTTGCAAAGAAATATGTACAATGTACAATGTCCTGCTTCTAGCTATTTGAAACCATATAGTAACTATAATCATCTGACAGTGGTATAGAACACTAGAATTTATTTCTCCCATGTAGCTATAATTTTGTGTGTTCCCAAAACAAAGAAATGGTAACTGTTTTAGGTGATGGATATGATAATTACCCTGATCTATCGCTATACATTGAATATATCAAAACATCACTATGTACTCCATAAATATGTACAATTACTATTTGTCAGTTAAACCAAAACAGCATGGTACTGGTACAAAAACAGGCACACAGACCAATGGAACAGAATAGAGAGCCCAGAAATAAGGCCACACACCTACAACCATTTGATCTTTGACAAAGCTGACGAAGACAAGCAATGGGGAAAGACTCCCTATTCAATAAATGGTGCTGGGATAACTGGCTAGCCGTGCAGAAGATTGGAGCTGCGCCCTTCCTTAGTTCATATACAAAAGTCAACTCAAGGTGGATTAAAGATTTAAATGTAACACCCAAAACTATAAAAACCCTGAAAGACAACCTAGGCAATACCATTCTGGACATAGGAATGGACAGAGTTCATGGCAAAGACAGAGCAAAAGCAATCGCAACCAAAGCAAAAATTGACAAGTGGGATCGAATCACATTTAGGAGCTTCTGCACAACAAAAGAAATCATCAGCAGAGTAAACAGATAACCTACAGAATGGGAGGAAATAATATTGGGAAGCCATGTATCTGACAAAGGTCTAATATCCAACATCTATAAGGAACTTAAACAAATTTATAGGAGAAAAGCAAACAACCCCGTTAAAAAGCAGGCAAAAGACATGAACAGATAGTTCTCAAATGAAGATATACATGCAGCCAACAAGCGTATGAAAAAAAGCTCGATGTCACTGATCATTAGAGAAATGCAAATTGAAACCACAATGAGATACCTTAAACCAGTCAGAATTGCTATTATTAAAAAGTCAAAAAACGACGGAGAGAGATCCAAGATGGCTGATCACCAGCAGCTCGGGATTGTAGCTCCCAGTGAAAGCGCAAAGAACGAAAGGACGCCACACCTTCACATGAATTCTTATTGCTCATGCACCAGGAGATTCCCAGCGCAGGAGCCCCACGTGTCGCCAGCGTGACT
This sequence comes from Saimiri boliviensis, assembly GCF_048565385.1. Taxonomy (NCBI): domain Eukaryota; kingdom Metazoa; phylum Chordata; class Mammalia; order Primates; family Cebidae; genus Saimiri; species Saimiri boliviensis. Next base: position 79,100,240 of record NC_133462.1, on the reverse strand, counting down.
CTTGTGACCGGCGAGGCGGTTTTGCCGGCGCCTCGGAGCATCGGTTCTTGGTGCAGTCAGAAAAGCACCGTCAACATTAACGCTGCTGATTTAGTCGGCGCAGTGGGTTACTCAGATTTCGGTGCTGAGAATCAATAAGTCGGACGTCCACTCAGAAACCCAACTACAAAGATGGTAATTATAAAGACCACAGATGGATGACTCTACAACGAAGGGAAGAAAACAGCCAAAGAAGGCTGAGAATACCCAAGATCAGAACGCCTCTCCCTCAGCAGAGGATCACGGTTCCTCATCAGCAACGAAACAAGGCTTGATGGAGAACGAGTGTGTTCCAATTACAGAAGCAGGCTTCAAAATGTGGATAATGAGAAACTTCTGTGAATTAAAAGAACTTGTTTTAAACCAATCCAAAGAAACTAAGAACTTTGAAAAAAGATTTGACGAAATGTTAAAAAGAATACACAATTTAGAGAGGAATATAAGTGAATTGATGGAGCTGAAAAACACAATACGAGAACTTCATGAAGTATGCACAAGTTTTAACAGCTGAATTGATCAAGCAGAAGAAAGGATATCAGAGGTCGAAGACCAACTCAATGAAATAAAACAAGAAGACAAGATTAGAGAAAAAAGGATAAAAAGGAACAAGCAAAGTCTCCAAGAAATATGTGAAAAGACCTAATCTACGCTTGATAGGTGTACCTGAAAGTGAGGAAGAGAATGAATCTAAGCTGGAAAATACGCTTCAGGAAGTTATTCAGGAAAATTTTCCCAACCTAGTAAGGCAGGATAATATTCAACTCCAGGTAATACAGAGAACACCACAGAGATATTCCTCAAGAAGAGCAACTCCAAGGCACATAATCGTCAGATTCACCAGGGTTGAAATGAAGGAGAAAATACTAAGGGCAGCCAGAGAGAAAGGTCAGGTTACCCACAAAGGGAAGCCTATCAGACTTACAGCAGATCTCTCAGCAGAAACCCTACAAGCCAGAAGAGAGTGGGGACCAATATTCAACATCCTTAAAGAAAAGAACTTTCAACCCAGAATTTCACATCCAGCCAAACTAAGCTTCACAAGTGAAGGAAAAATAAAGTTTTTTGTGAATAAGCAAGCACTCAGAGATTTCATCACCACCAGGCCTGCTTTACAAGAGCTTCTGAAAGAACCACCACACATAGAAAGGAACAAACAGTATCAGCCTTTCTAAAAAGATACCAAAAAGAGCATCAATATAATGAAGAATTTACATCAACTAATGGGCAAAATAGCCAGCTAATATTAAATGGCAGTATTAAACTCACATATATTATTATTGATTCTAAATTTAAAGTGACTAAATCCCTCATTCCAAAGACAGACAGGCAATTTGAATAAAAAACTAAAACCGATCAGTATGCTGCATCCAGACCCATCTCACATTCAAGGATACACAAAGACTCAAAACAAAGGATGGAGAAGGATTTACCAACCAAACAGAGAGCTAAAATAAATAAATAAAAAGCAGAAGTTACAATTAAGCAACAAAGATCAAAAGAAGCAAAGAAGGACATTATATAATGATAAAAGGATCAATGCAACAACAAGAAGAGCTAAAGATCCTAAATATATACTCACCCAATACAGGAATACGTAGATCAGTACCACATCATATCAACTTAGAAGTTTAAATGAAATGTTCGTTGGCTCCTTGTTTGTTATTCTCTTCCCTCATTTTCTTTTATATCTCCATTATTAAGGACAATTATAGGCATACCCATATTTAGATGGCATTCTAGCCCGGGCAATAAAGCAATACCCCCATTCTCTCTTCCTCTTCCTCTTTCTCTTTCTTCCTCTTCTTTATTTTCTTATTAAAAAAAATAAAAATAATAAAAGAAAAATGACACAGTGAACATGAATGTGCAGATATCTGTTCAAGATCCTGCTTTTGATTCTTTTGGATACATATCCAAAAAGGGAATGTCTGGATCACATAGTAATTCTACTTTTAATTTTTCAGAAACCACCATACTGTTTTCCGTAGGGGCTATACCATTTTACATTCCCATCAACAGTGAACAAGAGTTCCAATCCCACATCCTTGCCATCACTTGTTATCTTCTGTCTTTAAAAAAAAAAAAAAAAAAAAAAAAAAAAAAAAAAAAAAAAAGTTCATTACACATAGACAAAATAGTAGACAAAAATAGAACCATGTACATCGTGAAATTTCAGGAAAATGGCACATAAAATAAGATCCTAAGAGTTTCCAGAAAGAGAAGAGAAAAAGAAGTAAAGCTTATATACAAAGAATGCCTTCAAACTTCTCAACGAGGAGACTAGAAAGTAAAAGTCACAGAACAATACCTTAGAAATTCTGAAGGGATTTTTCCCCCAAACTCAAATTCTATATCCCAGTAAACCCTCAATTGACTGTGATGATAGAGGGTCAAGAAAATAGGTTTCAGACATGCAAGGACTCAAAAAAGTTACCTCCTGTGCATTCTTCCTCAGGAGGCTACTAAAATAAAAAATAAAAAAAATAAAAAAAAAAGAAGTCAAAAAACAACATATGCTGGTGAGGTTGTAGAGAAAAACAAACACTTTTACACACTGGTGGGAGGGAAATTAGTTCAACTATTATGGAAAACAGTGTGGCAATTCCTCAAAGACCTAGAGGCAGAAATACCATTCAACCCAGCAATTCCATTACTGGATATACACCCAGAAGAATATAAATCATTCTTCCATAAAGACCCATGCACATTTATATTCATTGCAGCACTATTCACTAAAGCAAAGATGTGGAGTCTACGTAAATGCCCATTAATGACAGATTGGAGAAAGAAAATGTACCCATACACCATGGAGTACTGTGCCCCCATAAAAGAGAATGAGATCCTAACCTTTGTGGGAACATGGATGGAGCTAGAGGCCATTATCCTGAGCAAACTAACAGGAACAGAAACCAAAGGCCTCATGTTCTCCTTTAGTGGGAGCTAAATGATGAGAACTTATGAACATAAAGAAAGAAACAACAGACACTGGGGTCAGTTTGAGGGTGGAGGGTGGGAGGAGGGAGAGGATCAGAAAAAATAACGATTGGGTACTGGGCTTAATACCTGGGTGATGAAATAATCTGTACAACAAATCCCTGTGAAATGAGTTTACCTATGTAACAAACCTTCACATGTACCCCTGAACCTCAAATAAAAGTTTAAAAAAATTATTTGTCAATTAAAAAATTTTTTAATGTTTTTTAAAAAGCCAGGCTGGGCATGGTGGCTCATGTGTAATCTCAGCATTTTTGGAAGCCAAGGCAGGTAGATCGTGTGAGCCCAGGAGTTTGAGACCAGCCTAGGCAACATGACAAAACTCCATTTCTACCAAAAGTACAAAAATTAGCCAGGTGTGGTGACGCCTGTGGTCTCAGCCACTTGGGAGGCTGAGGTGGGAAGATTGCTTGAGCCTAGGAGTTCAAGGCTGCAGTGAGCCATGATTGTGCCACCCCATGCCAATCTGGGCAATAGAGTGTGACCCTGTCTTAAATAATAAATGAGTAAATAAATTTAAAAGAAGAGAAATATGTACAGCAAAACCAAGACACCCTCGACCCACATACCACCAATTTGTTTATTCATTTCTTCCCTGTGACAAGGACTTTCTTTTCCAGCACTATTCTGGATTAGATAGCCTAAAAATTTTCTTGTTTACAGAACACCTAGAAGCAATGATCAGAATGTAACAATTGATTTTTTGAAATGCATAGTTAAGCTTTTAAGAAAGATTAACTATGGTGAACCCCTGTCTCTACTAAAAATACAAAAATTACCTGGGAGTGGTGGCAGGTGCTTGTAGTCTCAGCCACTCAGGAGACTGAGGCATGAGAATTGCTTGAACCCATGAAGCGGAGGTTGCAGTGAGCTGAGATCTCGCTACTGCACTACAGCTTAGGATACAGAGCAAGACTCTGTCTCAAAAACAAAACAAAAAACAAAAAACCCTAAGACACAGACACACACATTAGCCTAGACCCACACAAGTGAGCATCGTCAACATCTCTGCCTTCCACCTCCGCGTCGTCTTCAGGGGCAATCACATAATAGTGTCTCCTGTGGTAACAAGGCCTTCTTTCGGATTATTTTCTGGAGGACCTGCCTGGGGGTTTTATTGTGATGTCACTCTTTTCAGACATATATGGCCATCATGGTTTGCTTGGTTTCTCTCTTTCTTAATTATAGATTTGCTTGTAAGCAGATAATGCACCACAAACATTCTTCTCTACTAATGAAAACTTTTCAGTGTTGTGGTTTATGTTTTCAACTTTTTAAGGAGCTTGCTGAGGTCTGCAAAAGCTTCTGCTAAACCCTTCACTGAATTTTTGCTGGTATATTTCTTCTTGTTCTTCTACTGATTCCTTTTTCTTGACTCTTTTTCAGCTATGTGTTCCTGTTCCAGCTCCAACAACTCCTCAGTATCAATTGCTTAGGGTGATGTCACGGGGCGATAGGAATTTCTCAGCTCTGTTATGATGTCATGGGACACTGTCATATATATGGTCCATCATTGGCTGAAATGTCGTTATGCAGCTATGATTGTGCAGTCAAAACAAAAATAGATATAGAACAAGGTTATGTATTGATCAGTTGATGAAAATGTCAAGAGATTTGTAGAAATCTAACCCAGTGTTTCTACCAGGAACAGTTTCTGTATTCCCTCATTCAATATTTGGGGTGGCTTGATAGAATGTAACTACTGAAAATGTCAAGACTCAACCTTATCTATTAATGGAAGTTCCAGTACAGAATAGAGAGAATGGGAGAAGATTAATATTTGAAGGAAAATGGCTAAGAACTTTCTAGAATGGATTTCAGGCACAAATCTTCAGATTCATGAAGTGCAATGCATCCCAAGCAACATGAATAAAAGTAAACCCACATGTAGATTCATCACTGAACCTACAGAATACTCAAAATAAAGATCTTCAAAACAACCACAGAGAAAAAGATAACATAAAAAGTAAACGCTGGCCAGGCATAGTGGCTCACGCCTGTAATCCCAGCACTTTGGGAGGCCGAGGAGGGCTGATCACAAGGTCAAGAAATCGAGACCATCCTGGCTAACAAGGTGAAACCCTGTCTCTATTAAAAATGCAAAAATTAGCTGGGCATGGTGGTACATGCCTGTAGTCCTAGCTACTCTGGAGGCTGAGGCAAGAGAATCGCTTGAACTGGGAGGCAGAGGTTGCAGTGAGTCAAGATCATGCCACTGCACTCCAGTTTGGGTGACAGAGCGAGTTTCCATCTCAAAAAAAAATGCTGTTAGAATGACATTACAGTTCTCAATAGCAAGAACAGAAGTTAGGATACACTGGAATTTCGTTTCAAAATAAATGATATTCTAGAAATCTATGGCAATATAAACATTATTCAAGAATCAGGGGAAAACAATGTATTTTCAGACAAACAAGGATTAAAATAATTTCCACTAGCAAAACCGCACGGAAGTAAGTACTGAGTGTGTATTTCAGGAGTAAGGAGACTGAACCCAGAAGGAAAGAGTGAGCTACAAGGAAGGAGGGTGAAGAAGGAAATTCATAAACACAGGAGTTAATCTACAGAGACGTTCACTGTATAAAACAAACCTAGATAGGGCTTGAGCAATATTCTCAACCTTCACCCATTCAACAAATATTTATTAAGCATTCAGAATGTACCAGCAATGGCTTTTCATGCTGGTAATATAGTGGTGAACTTTAAAAATTTTTTTAAATGCCTGCTTTTATGAAGTTTATAAATAAATTAGTAAAATATTTAGTATGCTACATATGATACATGCAGTGGAGAAAAATAAAGCAGGTGTGGGGGATAAGGAGGGTTGGAAGGGAGGACAGGAATAAATAAAGCTCTACCCTTACAGCGTGAGTCTAGACAACTAAATGGATAATTGAACTTTTATAGCTGCAATGCAGGCACCCTGAGGTTTGGATGTGGAGAATCTTTGTTCTCATCTCTGCCTGCATCATCTTGGAAGAAGGGCTGCCTTATTTTTCCCTTTTCTTTCTAATCTAAAGTGACTTTATATATATATATATATATATATATATATATATATATATATGTGTGTGTGTGTGTGTGTGTGTGTGTGTGTGTGTGTGTGTATGATAAATGGGAAAGGCATGACCCTATAAGTCACCTTCCATGACCTCCTCCAAGAGGGACAATCCGTGAAGGTCAGTGCAAGCGGCAAAGTCATGGGAAGAAAAAGAAATCACCATTGGGCAATTTGGGGGTAGAAGCTTGCTTTCAGCCAATCTTGGACCTCACAGCTTTAGGGAAAATGTGACAAACTAACTGGGCGGGGGTCCATGGGACTGAGGAAACTGCCCTCACAGGTTCACGAGAATCACAAGCCAGGCTTTAGGCAGAATTATAGTTATGCATTGACCAGAGAGCGCTGGTGCCCTTCAACCTCCCTCCCTGCAGCTGTAACTAACAGAGAGCTATGCAGCACACTGGCCGCCTGCTCCCCGTCATTCCTACAGACAGAATTTCTGATGCTGGCCCTTTATACTGGAGAACTGTTTAAGGTGTTCTTCAGATTCTGAATTCCAACAGAATGACTGACGCCAACCGGTCTGAGGATCTTCACCAAAGAACTGACTCAGCACAGAAACGTGGTTTCATCATCAACTTCCCCCCTCACTTATCAACCAATCAACTATCTCTACATCCTATTCCTTCAACCCTCTGGAGCCCTGAAAAATTCCATCCCTAAACCCGTCAGGGAGCTGGAAGTGAGGTTTCCTCCCATCTCCTCGTTCAGCTACCCTACAATTATTCAACTCTTTCTCTGCTGCAAACTTCAGTGTCTCAGTATATTGACTCACTGTGCATCAGGCAATGAACCATTACACGGAGAGAGTCTTGGTAATTCAGAGTGTTCTCAGAATTGAGTAGTTGGGAAGAAATGAGTTTAAATCAAGCTCTTTTGAGGGAAAGTAAGAAACAGATTTTACAGGCTGCAGCCAGTTGTAAATTTCTTTTAATGCCAGAGTTTTTCAGAAGTGTATTTTACAATCTATAAATCAGTTTTATTTATGAACTTAAACTTGATCTATTCTTCTTCCTCTCCCTTTTTTTAAAAATTTTTAAAAATTTTTTTATAAAATAGGCTGAGTTTATCTGGTGTTCTGTGGACAGTGCAGCATAACAATTGTGCAATATCTGAGGTTCTCAACTTGTGTAATTTAAAGTTGTCTGATTTATAAAGAATATTTATAAAGAATTTTCTACAATGGGGGCTCCCCTGCCCTGCCTTCCAGGCCACTGCTATGGTTGATGAAGGTGAGAGGCACCCCCATGCTTGGCTGAGGACAGAGTCAGGGAGAGGGAGGACACCCTTGGGACTCACACCCACCCACCCACCTCACTGGTGAAGTCGACTTTCACTGACCATGCTGGCAGTTAACTTCCATCCAAATGAAGTCTCCATGGAAAAGTGAATGCTCAGTTACAAAGAGCCGTGTTAATCCAATTTTGCAAGTCACATCCATGTGGGAGGGATGCCAAAGAGATTGACGATGACGTAGGACCAGCAAGAAGATTCCCTGCTTTGTTCAAGGAAGGAAGCTCTGCTCTCAACCCCGGGAATACTCGGCCCCATCTTTAAGGCTGAACTTGGCTCTGGGTGGGGGATGGGAAGAAGCTCACGGCACTTGCCCTGACGGTGAGTCACCGATACACTACTGAGGACCAGTGCCAGCAAAAGGTACCCTAAAAAAAAAAAAAAAAAACCTAGCTAAACAAAAAAGGTGAGCCACACCCTGAACTACCCTAAGCAAGCAACGTGCTATTTCCCTTTGGGGAGAGCTGAAGCAGGAGGCCGGCTGCCTGTCTTGGTTTTGGGCAATGATCCCCCCCGGGGGAGAAGCGTTTAAAGCTTAGTGAGTCAGAGTCAACCATGCTCAACCTGGCCCTGATTTCGACCTCTGCGCTCTTTGTCCTCTGAAACCTTGTGAGAAAGTAGCAGACACCTGATACTGCAGGCTCTTCTCACTTGCCCTGAGAAGATGGAAACCTGTCTTACACAAAAGGAAGCCGGAAAATGGTAAATTCTGCTGTTTTTAAGCCAGCCACTGAGGATTCCGGTCACCAGAATCACCTGGGGAGCTTTTTAAAAAAAAAGAATGCAGATATCTGGCTCCACTGTAGACAGACTGAATCAGGAATTCTGGGATGGGGTCCAGGAATGTGTACTTTATGAATCTGCCCAGACGATTCGATGACAAACCAGGTCAGGGGAAATCTGATATAAGGAGCCCCAAAAGAAGTCTCACTCTGGTGATTCAATCATTAAAACCTATCGGCACATGAACAACTCTTCTAAATCAACCACAGAAATACAGACAAAAGTTATTTCCTTTAAAAAATGCAGTGGTCAATAGCTACATACAAAGATGTTCATCCTCACTAATAAAGAATTGAAGCAACCAGATGTAATGGGTTTTGCACAACAATCAGCAAAGATTTAAACACTGGATGATTCTGAGCATGGCAGGATAAGAGGAAACCCACACTCTTGTCTGTTGGTGGGAGTGTGAATTGATGCAATGTGTTTGGAGAGCAGTTAGCAATCTCTGTCAAAATTTTACATGAATGTAGCTTTGATGAAGCACTTGTAAGGATTTTACTCTGCAGATATATTTGAAGCAGCATGCAAAAGATACATGCACACAAACGCTCCTTGCACCATTGTTTATAATAGCAAGGTCTGGAAACAGCCTTAATGTCCATCAACAGGAGACAGTTGTACATGATGGTACAACCATGCAATTATTATTCTCCATCTGTTAAGAAGAACAGGCTGGATTTATATCAACCTAGCTCTGGGGAATGTTATTTTGTGAAAAAAAGAAGTTATGTATGGTTGGAATCCATTTTGGGTAAAACAAAAAAAGGTAGAAATTGGTATTTGTGCTTATATGTGCATAGAATATTGAGAAAGAAATTCGGGAAGCTGTAAAATGAAGTTACTCCTGGAGAATGGGAATAAGATTTAGGGGAGAAAGGTATCTTTTACTTACTTTTCACTTGTCAACCTTATAAATTATTTGAATTTTACCATGAACATATATTGCTTTTGTAAAACAAAACAAAGCAAATGCACTAATATAAAGAAGTTAAAACACACATACACTCAACTGCTCTGAGTATGGTGACTACCTCACTCGCTGGTCTCAATTCCTGTAGCAGATGCCCGTAGGGTGGGGCCATGCCTCCTGCGCCCACCTCTGAATTGCACTGCAGACTCACGGGCCAGTCCATGTAAACTTAACTCCTTTCCGGTAACTAGCACTTGCCACAAGCCCTTGTCCTTTCACTGTCTACCCCAGGGCCTTTACTGATGTCCCTTGAGTCTGACGCCTGAGAAGAACAGGAGGTGCAGTCTTCCGGGAGCAACCATTAATGGTGACCAAGTGTGGGGGTAAATGCCTCAGCCCCACCCTTCAGAGTGGTATGCAAGGCATTCTGCACCCTTCTCAGAGGACTGGTGAGGCCCCGCCCTCCTCATCTGCAGTGACGATCTTGACAGCACACTGTTCTCCATCTCCTCGCCCTTCTCCCTCCCTCACGCTTCAGGATCAGCAACCACATAAACTACTTCATTCAGATACCCACCTTGCAGGGAACCTAAACTCAGCCACCTCTTCTGAACCGCGGGTTCCTGAAAGCCACCCTTGCCTAAGGTTTAGGCGAGGCCATGTAGACGGTAGCAGCCCCACTGATGGTAGCAATAATGGTTAACAGATTGGGGGAGATGGCGGGCATTGTGCTGGGGGCTTTGCACGGCTGCCTCGTGCCATCATCCCAGCAACCTGCGAAGGGGATCATTTGGACCCCCATTTTATACTTGAGAAACAGGGATAGCTGGGGGTTCCTGCGTCCAGATCTCAGGGAGCTGGGTTGACAAATACACAGGGTCCTTGCTTCAGATGGGGCCAGCTCATGCTCCTTTGGCCCTTGATTATAGGGTATGGTGCTCACAGTCCTGTGGGCTTTCCAGGGCAGCAGGTATCAGGTGACTTGAACAGAGCCAGACGAACAAATCTAAACTGGGCAAAACAAGACCAAGATATCAAGATACAAGAGTCAAGCAGTTTAGGAATAAAGGAGTAGAGAAGTAGAAGAAGGGAACTCCTTTTTTTTTTTTCCATGTTTTTTAAAAAGATAGAGTCTTGCTTTGTCACGCAGGCTGGAGTGCAGTAGTGCGATCATGGCTCACTGCAGCCTGGACCTGCAGGGGATCAAGCGATCCTCCCACCTCAGCCTCCTGAGTAGCTGAGACCACAGGCATGCATCAGCATACCTGGCTAACTAAATATATATATATATATATATATATATATATATATATATATATATATATTTGTAGAGACAGGGTCTATTTTGACCAGGCTGGCCTCAAACACCTGGGCTCAACTGATCCTCCTGCCCTGGCTTTCCAAATTGCTGAGATTACAGGCGTAAGCCACTGCACCTGGCCAGAAGGTATTTCTTATCAGGAAGCAGGAGGAGATAACTGACCCGCCCATGGAGGCCGGTTTGTATAGAGTGTTTGTGTCCACCCAGGATTTCATGTGTTGAAATTCTAACCCCCAAGGGGATGGTGTGAGGAGGCGGGGTCTTCAGGCAGTGGTCACTAGGGCAGGGTCCTTGTGAATGGGAGTAAAGCCCCTAAAAGAAGAGAAATAGGAGCTGGCTCTCCATATCTCTTCCCGCTCTGGGAGGATACAGCAAGAAGGTGACCATCAGGACGCAGCCCTCATGAAGCACCAAATCCGCCGGGGCCATGATGTGGGATTTTCAGCCTCCAGAACCGAGACAAATACATTTCTGTGTTTAAGCCACTGAATCTATGGTAATTTGTTGTGGCAGCCGAAGGTGACCTAGACAAAGAGGAAGGGAGAAGGGGGTGGTTCAGGGCAGAGCTGGAACCCAGGATTGGGGTACTAACTTGAAGAGCCCATTGGAACTGTCGCGGGCTATGGACCCCTCCTCAAGTTAGGTAGTAACTTATAAGTAAATATATATATATATATATATATATATATATAAATTAAAATTAAAATTTTAGATTCAGGAGGCCCATGTGCGGGTTTGTTCCAAGGGCATGTTTGATAGTGCTGAGGTTCAGTTCAGCACTTCGTTGATCCCATCACCCGGGTGGTGAATGGGGTGTGCATAGAAAGCTTTCCTGTCCTTGCCCCTCCTTCTCCCTCCTCCGTTTGGCCAGAGAAAGGACGGGACTAAGAAAGGACAGTTTGGAGTCCCCAGTGTCTGTTGTTTCCACCTTTACATCCATGTGTACCAGGGGCTAGCTCCTACTTACAAGTGAGAATATGTGATATTTGTTTCTCTGTTTCTGCATTAATTTGCTTCGGATAATGGCCTCCAGCTGCATCCATGCTGCTGCAGAGGACATAACTTCTTTTTTTTTTTCTTTAGACTTACTCTGTTGCCCAGGCTGGAGGACAGTGGTGTGATCTCAGCTCACTGCAACCTTCGCCTCCTGGGTTCAAGTAATCCTCCTGTCTCAGCCTCCCAAGTAGCTGGGATTACAGGCACCTGCCACTACACCCAGCTAATTGTTTGTATTTTTAGTAGAAACAGGGTTTCACCATGTTGACCAGGCTGGTCTCAAACTCCTGACCTCATGATTCACATGCCTGGGCCTCCCAAAGTGCTGGGATTACAGGCATGAGCCCCCGCACCCGGCCCTTTCTCAGGGCTGCACAGTCTCCCACGCTGTGTATGTACTGGCTGTTGTTTATCCAGTCCACCGTTGATGCCCCCTAGGTTGCTTCCATGTCTTTGCTATTGTGAATCGTGCTGCAATAAACACACGAGTGTAGGTGTCTTTTTGGTAGAATTACTTATTGTCTTTTGGGTATACACCTAAGAATGGGATTGGTGCCTCAAATGGTAGATCTATTTCTAGTTCTTTGAGAAATCTTCAAACTGCTTTCCACAGTGGCTGAACTAATTTTCATTCCCAACAACAGTGTATGAGCATTGAACACCTTTTGTAATCAACTGTCATCTAAATGAGGATATTCTTCCTGCAAAGCCATTGTGTTAGCTATGCAAATGCGGCTTCCAGATGAATACCTAGCTCTCCCCTTCCAGCCCTAGTGCCACTCAAAGATTGCCCTTCCCCATAGATACTCTGAAGCTCCCTTTAAAGGAACTGTGGGTTCAGTGGCTCCTGGTTGTGACTCCCCTGGGGATAGCTCTTTGGGCCGCAGGCATCACACACTCCACTTCTCTGCAGGTCACCTTCTGGGTGTCTAAGATGACTGCTGCAGCCAGACATGAGCTCCTGGCCTTGAACCACGGGGCCCTCGCAAAATCTCATGGGTAAGAGGTCAGAGAAGGGTGCCAAGTGGGGAAGGCAATTTAGAAGAGCAAGGGAAAACAATCTGATGAGCAGACAGCTCCAGGAACAGAATGGTATTTGTTGTTTTACACGGACAAGGGCTCCATATGTTCTTTGAGTAATTTTTATTCAACAGAGTGTTTTTTAGTGGGTAGACAAACATCTGAACTTAAGAATAAATATGGCTGGGCACAGTGGCTCACGCCTTTAATCCCAGCACTTTGGGAGGCCAAAGCGGGTGGATCACGAGGTCAGGAGTTTGAGACCAGCCTGACCAACACATTGAAACCCTGTCTCTACTAAAAATACAAGAACTAGCCAGGCGTGGTGGCATGCGCCTGTAATCCCAACTACTCAGGAGGCTGAGGCAGGAGAATCACTTGAACCTGGGAGGTGGAGGTTGCAGTGAGCTGAGATCACTCCACTGTGCTTTAGCCTGGGGGACAGAGCAACACTCTGTCTCAAAAATAAAAATAAAAATAAAACAAAGACAAAAGAATAAATCCACTTCTCTCAAGGAAGAGCATCCTGGACAGGAAGACCACCTTCTCGGTGGGTCTTGCCTCTGAAAACTCCAGAGGATGGAGTGTCTGAGCACAATGGGCCTGGCAAGGTGAGAGCCGGCAGCAGCTTGGTGTGTTGGGGTTCCTGTGCTCCAGAAAGCCAAGGTCAGCTCAGCCTGGATGGGGGCCCACGTTTCTGCTGCAGTGCTTCCTCCGGCAGCTGAAGGTTCTGATCTTCCCTTGCGGCGCAGATCATGGGAAGGGAGGATCGTGATTGTTACCATTCCTCATTCCATCTAGGAATGAGGCTTTGTGAAAGGTTTTGGAAGAGAGAGAGAGGAGTCATGGGATGGGCTGAACTGGGTACCGCCTTCCCATTTACATGTTCAAGTGCTAATGCCCCAACCCTCAGTGAGACCTGTATTTGGAAATAGGGTCACTGCAGATATAATTAGCTAAGATGAGGTCATCCTGGAGTCTTTATAAAAAAGGAAAATTTTTTATAAAGCATGCAAGGGGAACACCATGTGAAGATGAAGACAGAGATGAGGGTGATGCTTCCATGAGCCACAGAATGCCAAAGACGGCCAGCAAACCATCACCAGCTAGGGGAGAGGTGTGGGGCAGATGCCCTCTCACTGCTCTGAGAAGGAGCCAAGCCTGCCAACGCCTTGATCTCACACTTCCGGCCTCTAGAACTGAGAGACAACAAGTTTATCTGGCCTTAGCCAGCCAGGCTGAGGTGCTTTGTTACACAGCAGCACTAGCAAACTGATACAAGGGATATGGATTACGGTGGGGACATGCAGGGAGGAAAAAGATTCTTCTAGAAAGCCTCCTGGGGCCTGCAGGTAGATGCCAGAGGCTGGGAACCAATAATAACAATGTGTAGTCCAGCCAGGCTAGCTCTGCTTCTCCACGGGGGTCAGGAAAGGCATTTTTGCTTCCTCGCCCTTCGGTTCACCTATCTGCATGTGTGTACAAGATAAAAAGAAAGCTAAGTTCCTTCAAGTCTCCTGCAGGCCATTTGCTCATACCAGGATGTCGGAAGTTAAGGCAATTCTCAGTGTTATCCTAGGCAGGATGGAGACAGACACCACTGGGGATAGCCAGCCAAGGGAAGGAAATACGAATGTATTTCCTGTCATGCCTAGCCTTACTTTTGGCACAAGCCAGTATTTTTGATGGGATACTACTCAGTAATTTAAAAAAAAAAAAAAATTAATGGCATTTGCAGCACCTGGATAGGATTGGAGACCATTATTCTAAGTGAAGTAACTCAGGAATGAAAAACCAAGCATCGTATGTTCTCACTTGTAAGTGGAGCTAAGCTACGAGGACGCAAAGGCGTAAGAACGACACGATGGACTTTGGGGAGTCCGGGGAAAGGGCTGGGAAGGAGGGGAGGGATAAAAGACTGCACTTTGCGTACACTGTGTACTTCTCGGGTGATGGGTGCACCAACATCTCACAAACCACCACTAAAGAGCTTACTCATGTAACCAAATACCACCTGTTTCCACAAATACCTGTGGAAATCATTTTTTTTAAGTTAGCATTTTATCTGCCTGCAGTCTCCCTTCTTGTAGAATTTGGGGTGAGTTTTGGTCTCCACACCATGTGAAAAATTCTTGTGATAATCCATTATTTTTCCAAAGAATCTCCCTGAGCTAAGTTTCACCGTGTCTTAGACTGGTTTCATGCCAGAGCATGTAGGAACATCCGGACGTGTCATAGGGTTACCTACAGGACAGATATCTACAATGGGCAGAAATGGTTCCAGTCTGAGAATGTAGCACCTTGAAGGGCCCTTTGCTGCCGCCAGGCCTTTCCTGGGAGTTTTCCTTGTGAGGGGCGGGCAGCTTGGACAGGACGTTCTGCAGCCATTGCTGATGGCCTGCAAGGTTGGCCTCACGTCCTCCTCCCTCCCTGGCCTGTGGCTGGGCTCTGTGCTGAGTATCAGGGGCCGATGCACTCCAGGTGGCCCGAGATGGGTGTGCAGTCTGTCAATTTCTCCTCAGGCCACACATAGGTACCCAGCTCTGCTCCACTCAGAGGCTCCCAGCTGTTTGTCCCCCTGTACCCCCAACCCCACGGCTTGCAGAACGCCTTCTCTTTCCCTCCTTCCTTAGCTGGGACTCCTGGACAGTCATCTTCCTGGTCACCCGGCCTCAGGACCTCCGATGGTCTGTCCCTCTTGCCTCACTCAAACCTGCCAATTGCAGGCCACTGGCGAGCTCTGTTGGGTCTCGCTGACAACTTCTCTCACGTGTCTTCACTTCTTTCCGTTCCGTTTGGCTCACCTGGCGTCTGGGTCTTCCCTGCGGCTCCCTTGCATTGCCCAGCAGCCTCCGGACTTTGCTGCTGCCCAGTCCCTTCCCCCATCCCTGTGCCCTTGACCCGAGAGTCTCCTCAGAAAGTGCAGATGCCCAGCTCGGACCCCCTCGACGGCTCTGCAATCGGGGATTCGGAAGTCCTCCCTGCTCCCCGCACCTCCCGCACCACACCTGTTGGGAGGTTTGGCAAGAGGAAGGAAGGAAACTCGTGGCCCTTTGCACAATACTGCCCTGGGATTATGCTCTAATAGGAACAAACCTTGTGTCCCCGTTCCACTCAGAGCTACCTAAAGGAGAACGGGAGAGGGTGCAGGCCCAGGGCAGGAGCCAGGAGGTAGCTGGGGGAGGAGCTCAGGGAAGTGAGGGGCGCAGTGCCTGGTCCGTGTTGAGGCAAAGGCCGGTTGGCATCTGCAGTGAAACCCAGCGAGAGGGCCCCAGGGTCCCCACCTGAGAGCAGTGGTGGCGAGGGGGAGGGACTGTGGTTAAGAATTCCTTTCCTTGACTGGGCCCAGTGGCTCACACCTGTAATCTCAGCACTTTGGGAGGCCAAGGCGGGCAGCTCACGAGGTCGGGAGATCGAGACGAGCCTGGCCAACCTGGCAAAACCCCATCTCTACTAAAACAAAAACAAGAAAACAAAAATTAGCTGGGCATGGTGGTGCGTGCCTGTAGTTCCAGCTACTTGGGAGGCTGAGGCAGAAGAATTGCTTGAACTTGGGAGGTAGAGGTTACAGTGAACTGAGATTGTGCCACTGCACTCCAGCCTGGTGACACAATGAGACTCTGTCTCAAAAAAAAAAGAAAGAAAAAGAATTTCTTCTTCACCTCCAGTTTGCTGTGGGTAATGGGGCAAAGCCGAATCACGGAAAAGAGGGATGGGGGCCCAGCTCTGGGACTGGGGGCGGAGCTGAGGCCCTCCAACAGCTCTGAGCCTGGACAACTCTTGCCTTCACTCCAGCTACACTGAGACAAGCACCCACCCACACTGAGGCCAGCAGGAGCCCTCCTGAGTGGTTGCTTGTATTCTTACCTCCTTTTGTCTTTGGGGCTTTTCTCCTATCTTTAAGCATCAGAAGTTCAGCCATCAGTTAAAGACAGCTCATGTGTTGCCTCCTCCAGGAAGCTTTCTCTGATTTCCTAAGTCAGGATTAACCTTCCCTTCTCTATGATCCCTGGGTACTTTGTTCTATCAAATCATTTATGATGTTCATGTATTTTTATATTGCGTGAACCTCCCAGAACTTGGCATAGTGCTTGACGAAATGCATTAAATAGGTGCTTACTGATTGAATAAAAGGAAGAGTGAACACACAGGTACAGTGAAAGCTGCTCTTCTGTCTCTAGTCTATAAACATCTTGGAAATAAGAAATATGCTTGGTTATCCTGAACGCCTCCACAGTTGCCAGCACAGTCTTCTACCTTGTGCTTCTCAATACATGTTGACTAAATTGCTAATTTCGTGGAGCTTATGATTATAATAATCGCATATCATTATTTTTACCCACCTTCTACAAAGAATGAGAGGAAATCTATTGTCCTGAGCTTACTGCAATTATGTTTTCTGCATATTTCAGGCAGTGTGAATTGTTCGGAGCTCTGTCACCTGCACTGGGGCACATGAGGTGGCCCTGCTGCCTGGCTGCTTTCCTGGGGGTTGCGAAACACACAATAACAGGAGCAGCTTGGATTCCACGCAGCACCTACCATTTGGTTATTTTTGCAACTCTTTGCATGTACCTGATCTTATTTAGCCCTTCCAATGTCACGGAGGAGGAGGCTCTGCGGATCGTGTTGACTTTGTTTCCTAGGTGAGGAGAGGGCCACCGCTGGGCTATTGGATAAAGGGCCTGCCCTCGGCCACAGATGCAGTTGGCTGAAGGTCTGTCTGTGTCCAGAGCCCAGGGTGCCTCCTGTCCAGTCCAGGGCATAGCAAGGCCCCACCACACCTCACAGTCCTCGTGGCCAGGCTTCCTGGGGCTGCTTTCTTCTCTCCTGGGGAATAGCAGCCCATTCTAGCCACCTGAGATCCCAAGACAGGAAACCAGGATGAGTTTGGTTCCCAGCGAGGCAATCTTGCCGACCCCTCAGCACAGCAGGAGAGCCCAAATACAGCCTGTGCCACTGGGCTTTGTTGAGAAATGTCCACCAACCCCACGCTTGTCTGAAATGATATCATCTCCCACTTCCCCGCTCTTACTCTCAAAGTTTGAGTTTGTTTCTTTTCAAACTCACAGCTTTTGCAAACCACTGGAGGGAAGAATTAATCTGGAATGTTAAGCCTCTCAGTGTATTTGGCTCTGCCTGCAACCTGGAGGAGTAGAATCGAGCTCCAATATCCTTGTTCCTAGGGAGATTATAGCTCAGCTCAAGACTCACGGCTGCAGCCTGGTGCCACCTCCTCACAGACTGGGCATGACCAATGTCCCTGCTCCTCCTGCTGCACCTGCAGGGGGCCTGGGAGGTGGGACTCCAGTCATGATCGCTTGCAGTTACGGACAGCCTGCTGTGTGCCAGGCATCGTGCAGAGTGCTGGAAACGTGCCTCATCGCAGAAAACTCACCGTCAGCCTTGTGTATCTTTCTCACTGAGGAAACAGAGGCTCAATTTGCTCAAGGCCCAGGGAAGCTCACTCTGTCTGACTCCAGGCTTGAACACTTAATGGGGCCAGGTTTTAGGGCCAGGGTGCAGAGGTTCCTTTGGAGGGATCTGACCCAGAGGGCTTGCCTTCTAGAAACTTCTCTCTGCGGATGTAAGACCCGAGATCAGAAACATAATCTCCAACTTACCTTTATTTTCTTGCCGTGGATATAGGGCGATGATGCTAGTGTTCTACCAGCTGTCCTGAATCCCAGCGCCTGTGTTTCCTAACAGTCAGCGTCACAGCCTCAAGATGTAAAGCAATGGTCTGACCCAGCACTAGAGCCTGGGAAACTGTGGCACAGAGGTTGGCAGCAGAACCCTCGGACTGGTCTGCCTGGGGATGAAATGCCAGCTCTGACTTTGACGTTCTGCGTGACTTAACTGCTCCGTGCTTCGGTTTCCTCATCTGAGAAATGGGGTGTGAGGGGCTGAATCATGCCTTCCAAAATTCACATGTTGAAGCCCTAACATACAGCACCTCAGAATGCGGCCGTATTTGGAGAAAAGATCTTTGAAAAGGTAACCAAGTTAAAACGAGATGACTGGAGTGGGCCCTAATCCAGCACGTCTGGTGTCCTTGTAAGCAGATGAGGACACACACAGAGCCCCAGGGATGCTCACACACTCAGAGGGAGACCACGTGAGGACACAGGAGGAGGCAGCCATCTGCAAGCCACGGAGAGAGGCCTCAGGAGAACCAACCTTGCCAACACCTTGATCTCAGACTTCCAGCCTCCAGAACTGTGAGAAAATAAATGTCTGCTGTTTAAGCCACCCAGTCTGTGGCACTTTGTTATGGCAGCTGGAGCTGGCTAACACGGGGGGGTGGGGGGGGGTTAGCATCATAACTATTTCAGTACCCATTCTGGTTATGTTCATTTTGGAACCAGACTGCCTGGGATCAAATTCCTGCTCGTGCATTTACATATTCTGTGATTCTGAGGACATCTCTTAACCTTCTTAAGCTTTAGTTGTCCAGTCTGTGCACTGGAGTTACTTACTGTGCCTGCCTTGCAGGGTCGCTGTGACATTTAGAGAGCTCATGTACACTAAGTGCTAAAGACGGCAGAGTTATGCCGGAGCAGGAATTTGATCCCAGGTAATCCGATGCCAAAATGAATGCGACCAGAATGACTCTATGACAAGTCAATATTTTTTAATCATAAACTGTATCTCCCTAGTCAATAAAAAATGAACATTGTAAAATGTAGGAATAAAAGTAAAATTGCTCTCCAGATGTCACTCGTAGCCAGAACATGACTTTTCTTTGGCCAAGGAGCCCCGAGGAGTAGGAAGGCTTATGGCGGTCTGCCCACTCCCTTCAGCTATTTGCATCTCATAAGGAGCTCCCCAGACTCTGCCGCCTTCCAGCTAATTCACAACACAGAACTTCCAGAGAAAATAACTGCAAAACCCCAGTATAAACAGGAGTGATTTACTAACGTTAGGCAAACATTGGCAGTGGGACCCAAAGTAGCATTGGCCATTGCTCATTTGTCGAATGGAAGCAGTTTCTCTCATGGCTCCTAAGGCAGATGAGTTTTTGGAAGTTGTGTTAAAGTTGTGTTACTTTTTTTTTTTTTTTTTTTTTTTTTTTTTTTTTAAGACAGTCTCACTCTGTTGCTCTGGCTGGAGTGCAGTGATGCAATCATAGCTCATTTTAACTTTGAACTTCTGGGCTCAAGTGATCCTTTCCACCTCAGCCTCCCGAGTCACTGGGATTATAGGTATATACCATAATGCTGGCTAATTTGGAGACAGGGTCTTGCTATGTTGCTCAGGCTGGTCTCGAACTCATGGCCTCAAGCTATCCTTCTACTTTGGCTTCCCAAAGTGCTGGGATTACAGATGTAATATGTAAACCACCTGTGCCCAGCCTGTGACGTCTTGTAGACTATTCAGATGGTGCGTTACAGAGGTACCTGCCATAGCAGTGGTGGGCATGTTGGGTGAGTCTTGTGCAGGTGCTGGGGACAGGTAAGTCCACTTCAATTAGAAACAAGCTTGGCCCTGGGTTGAATCTCTGTCTGGTTCCTCTGAAGCCAGGGTAAGCCCTTATTCAGATGCTACATCCCACTCTGTTTAGGAGCTGAGACGCAACCACATCAGCAAAGCCCAAGCCTTTCCTAGCCCTGCCAAGCTTCGCAAAGGAGGGTGTCACAGAGGAGGGATTCACATTTAGTTAGGGAGGTGGAGCGTCCCCTCCGCTTGGCATGTGGTTCCCTGGGTTTGGGCCTCAGCTACATCTGGGAAGATTGCTGCTACATGCTGGAAGCATCGCAAAAGCCGCACTTAACAAGTATCCGCCGACCTCGCCAGTACCTTAGTAAGATGGAGAAAAGGAGACCTGTGCAGTCCTGTTTCCCGGCTGAGAAAGGCCGCTGTGTCTGCTTACATTCTTACGATTCCCAAGGGACTGAGTTCTCTCCTGTTCTCCCACTTCCCCTCCCGGTAGATAATTCCCCATGGCGCTGAAATAAAGTATGTAGTCAAGAGAGAGGGAAAGCGAAGGAGCGGAAATCCTGCAGCCTTGATTACAGTGTTTGCTTCTGCGAAGGCGGTAATAGAGTCTGCATGGGGTGGGCGTCCCAGCCGCGGCCGGTCTCCAGGAGTCCACGCTCCGCAGTTCTTCCACTTTCACTCCATTTCCTCATTGTCAGCAATGACATTCAGCCTCTGCGTGGAGGGCAGGTATTTGTCGAGGCGGCTCAGCCAATATGTTTGACCTTTAGAAGAAAAAATCAGAGATCAGGAGACAGAGAGAGGGAAAGAAATTCTCAATACGTGATTTCCTTTTCTCCCTTTGGCAGAACAAGTACTGGGAAAGAATTGCCAAGAGCCATTGTCTGCTCCAAGTGTAGCGATTTAGTACAGATTCACGATTTCCTTTTTCCTTGTTTCCCTTTTGATTAATCACGGGAAGGTCTGAATGCTTCCCTTAAAGAATCATGGCCCAGAACTTTCCTTGGCAGTCAGTTACAACTGCTTCTAAAAAGGTTCTTGGAGGCTGCTTCTCAGAGCGCTGGAAAATGGTGCATAACCAAAGTGACTCAGGCTTCTTTCAGGGAAACTGGGAAATGTTAATCCTCCCATTTCATAGCTGCAACAACGAGAGACGAAGTGAGGTTAAAGGCCCAATTCAAATAGCTCTAGCTCATGTATCATGGGGTCTGCAGATTTAAGGGGAGTGCATAGGGAAGGAACAGAAAACAGACCCCGGGTTGATACAGCTCCTAAAAATTGTGATTGCAGTTATTAAAGCACTTATTTCTCACCTCATTGTTAATATATTATGCATATATGACATAAAGGATTTTGTAGATGGTATAAAGGTAGTAGACCTTAAGAAAACCAGGTTATCCTGGATTATCTGAATAAACTGTCTTGTAACGTGAGGCTTTGTTATAGTCTAAATATATGCGTGCCTCCCAAGTTCACATGAAACCTACTCCCAAAGGTGATGATATTAAGAGGTGGAGCCTTTGGGATATGATGATGTCGTGAAGGTAGAGTCCTTGTGGGCTTAGTGCCCTTGTAAAAGAGGCCTGAGAGGGCTGGGCACGGTGGCTCATGCCTGTAATCCCAGCACTCTGCGGGGGCCGAGGCGGGCGGATCACCAGGTCAGGCGTTCGAGACCAGCATGGCCAACACAGTAAAACCCCATCTCTACTAAAAATACAAAAAATTAGCCAGATGTGGTAGTGCATGCCTGTAATCCCAGCTACCCAGGAAGCTGAAGCAGGAGAATTGCTTGAACCCAGGCTGTGAAGGTTGCAGTGAGCCGAGATTGTGCCACTGCACTACAGCCTGGGCGACAGAGCAAGACTCCATCTCAAAAAAAAAAAAAAAAAAAAAGAGGCCTGAGGGGACTTGTTTGCCCCCCGACCAAGTGAGAACACACAAAAGACACCATCTCTGAGGAACAAGCCCTCGTCAGACGCTAAATCTCATGGTAGCTCCAGGAAGGAAGGCCCTGGACTGCCCAGCGTCCGGAACTGTGAGTAATACATTTCTGTTGTTTAGACGTTATTTTACCAAGTCTCAGGTATTTTGTTCTATCAGCCCACACAAACTAAGACAGCTCTTTAAAGCACAGAGCTTTCTCCAGCTGGAGGCAGGAGGGATGAGGGAATGCCAGAGAGATCTGAATCATGAGCAGGACAACTAGCCACAGCTGGCTTTGAAGAAGAAGGAGCCTTGAGCCAGAGAGTGTGGGAAGCCTCCAGATACTGAGAAAGAGCCCCGGCTGGCAGCAGCAAGGGATCAGGGACCTCAGTGCTACGATTGCCTGGAACCAAGTTTTACCAATAACCTGGATGAGTCTGCAGCTGGGCTGCCCCACAGGGCCTCTAGGTAAAAGACGTGGCCAGCCAACACCTTGACTGTAGCCTTGTGGCACCCAAGGCAGAGAAACCAGCTGAGCCATCTGGCTTTCTGAGCCATTGAAATGTGAGATAATAACTTTGTGGTTTTTTTAAACACTAAATTTGTGGCAATCTGTTACAGAAGCAACAGAAAACTAGAGCACTGCTGATGACTTACAAGTAGAATAGCTGGGTCAGAGTACACACATGGACACTGCCGAATAGTTCCCCTTGAACTGAACGGGTGTGGCACAGGCATCTGCTTGGCTTCTGCTGAGCACCAATCAGGAAGCCTATAATCATAATAGAAGGTGAAGCAGGAGCAGGCACGTCACATAGTGAGAGCAGGAACGGGAAGGCAGGCAGGAGGTCCCAGACTTTTTTAAACAATCAGTTATTATGTGAACTAAATGAGCAAGAACTCACTGATCACCAAAAGGATGGCGCTAAGCCATTCACGAGGGAACCACCTCCGTGATCCAAACACTTCCCACCGGGCCCCTCCACCTCCAACACTGGGAGTTACTTTTCAACATGAGATTTGGAGGGGACAAATATCCAAACCATATCAGTAGGTCTCCGTAAGTGACAGTCACTGTATAGTTTCAGAATCAATTAAAATGCATCTGAACCTTGTAGCCATTAGTTTACAGATGGAACACTAGCTTCAAGATCATCTGGTAGATGCCTAGGGTCAGGCCACAGAAGATGTGAACCCTTATCCCCTCAACCCCAGAAGGGTGTGTTTTTAATTTGCCAACCTTGTCTCCAGATGCCTGGGAACAATGACAGGTCCCCTTTGAGGGGACAGGTGTCCTTTCCAGGTTGAGCACTGTTCCACATGGGCCTGTTAACATAGTGTCACGGTTTTTCCCCAGGGCGGGTACAGTGTTCTCCCTGCTGCATAATTCTAAGGGTGCTTTGTATTCTCTTGTGGTGCGGAGATTTGAGTGATGAAATACAGAATTCAACAAGAAATGTTGCCAAGACAACAAGGTTGCAGAACCGAGACTTTTTCTTTCTTAGAAAGGAATAGAAAGGATTATTATAATTTACCTCCCCTCGGGGGCAGGCCAGATTCTAGATAACATGAAACCTTGAGTGGAACCATTTTTAGATTATTTATCTAAGTGGCTCTCAAATGTCAGTTCACATGCTGCTGTATCCGAGTCACCTGGGGTGCTTGGTAGGAACACAAATTTGGGGTCTTCCTTTGACTTGCTAACTCTGAGTCTCTGGAATGAGGCCTGAGAAACTGATTTGGAACAAGCTTCTCTGCACGATTCTATTTGTAACTGGGTGTGGACACTACTGTTCCAGCATCTTGGACAGAAAACAGTGGTCCAGCCTGCATGAGCTGAGTGACTGGAAGCCCCTGGTAGAAAGCTCTTGCCTGGGAGCCACGGTCCTTTGCCCTTGAATCACCACCAGTTCAGAATGCCTTCTCAAAAAAGAAAACTCAGTGCTTTCGTCAATGTGACAGCTTTTCAAGCACTTGAAGGCAAGTGTATTCACAGTGTCAAACAGGCGCCCTGAACTGCTCCTGGGAGGCGGGAGCCTCCTTCTTCCTCCCAGCTGCCCTTATGGTGGTGCCTACCTAGGCTTCCTCTCTCTGCTTCCACATCTGTTTGTTCATTTCATTCAGGGGCCTGTTTTCTTCCACATCAGGGCTCTAAAGGGCTCTGCTCATGCCGAGCTGGTGTGTTCAGGAGTGCTCGTGGATTGACGTCTCACTCCACTTCCGCATATGCTGCTAACTGGAGCCTTCTGCAGTCAATCCAATGGTTGCTGTGATGGTAAGAATGTCATCTGCTGGTGGCTTGCAACTGGAGGGGACACTGGGCTGTGGGAGAGCCCGGAAGGATCCCTGCCCTTCTATTACAGTGTCCATATCTACAGTACATTCTGAATCTGAGATGTGGCAGAAAATGTCTGCATATCACTGTCTTGTCATTCTAATATTCCAGTTGTCTGGGTTCTATCCCTGCTCTAACCAATTCTCTGTTGAAAACTTGGGTTTTCTGTGCCACTGTCCATTCTTGTTCATTTTATCTATAGGATCAGACATTGCTTCTTCTTAGTTATCAATGTCTCTCTCTACTTTGTGGTCACATGGTGGGAACATCCATGGAGGTGTGGCTTATGAATGCAGTTCTCCAAGGGCTTCTGTGACCTCCTAGACCCAAAATTCAGATAATAGGTGAAGTGTGGCTGTAAGGCACAGCCAGGCAAGAAAATTTTCAGACACATATAATAAGGAAACACAGACTGGAATATCATCTAATCAATTAAGCTTTTCCTTTCCCTCTTTTTTTTTTGAGATGGAGTCTTGCTCTGTTGCCAGGCTGGAGTGCATTGGCACCATCTTGGCTCACAGCAACCTTCACCTCCCGGGTTCCAGCGATTCTCCTGCCTCAGGCTGCCAAGTAGCTGGGATTACAGGCACGCGCCACCATGCCTAGCTAATTTTTGTATTTTTAGTAAAGGCAGGGTTTCATCATGTTGTCCAGAATGGTCTTGATCTCTTGACCTTGTGATCTGCCTGCCTTGGCATCCCAAAGTGCTGAGATTATAGGCATGAGCCACTGCGCCCGCCTCTTCTCTCTTTTAAAACATGTGTGAATGCATATGTGTATATATATAGGCATGCACATATACAGACACATTATATGGCAATATAGACATATATTGAAACAACAATGAATGTAGACATATATTCATATATAATGAATACATATAAAGTCATATATAATGACTTTCAGTGACACTAAGAGATCAAAGAACAATGAATCCACTTGAGAGAAGAAAGAACTGAAACTCAGAAAAATAAAATGAAAGCCAGGCACAGTGGTGTAAGCCTGTAGTCCCACTTATGTGGGAGGCCGAAGTGGGAGGATTGTTTGAGCACTGGAGTTCAAGACCAATTTGAGTAACAGCAAAACCTCACCTCAAAAAAAAAAAGTCAAATGACAGTTTTATGACTATAGAGTTAATTGTAGTAATTGAGTTAGAACTAGAATGTGCAGAATTTTTATGATTTTTTATTACTTTATTGTATTTCTCATTAGGCAACACACATGGTTCAAACATCAGAATGATTTAGCAAAGATACACACTTAGAAGCCTGCGTACGACCGCCCCCCGAGTCTGTCTCCTTCCTCCCCATCTGCCCCTCTCAGCTTTGTTTCTGGGGTATCCTTCCAGCATGTCTTCATGAGATATAAACAAATATAAATGCATATCATTATTTTGTACCCTTCCCAAAGGTAGCATATTGAATACACTATTCTCTGTATTTTTTAACTAATACAATCCTGGAAAACTTCTTCTTTATTATGATCTTTTTTACTACTGCATTATATGTAGTCCCTTCTGTGAATGTACCGTAGTTATTTTTTGTTTGCTTTAACAGCTTGATTAAGATGTAATTCACATACCATAAACTTCATGCACTTAAAGTATATAATTCAGAGGTTCTTTAAAGTATTTTCAGAGATGTAGAACCATCACACAAGACCATAGCTTGTTAACCAGTTACCTGTGAAGAAGCAACTTGGGTTATCTCTCATCTGTTACTGTTACCCTCACCCCTGAGAGCTGCAGCAAACATTCCGGTTTTTGCCTCTTTGTACACATACTTTGTACATATCCTTGTCTAGGATATATACGTGGCGATAAAAGAGCAGAAGGATCGAATGTCACACACACACTGAAAATGTCAACAGTTACTTTGTTTTCCTGGTAGACAGTGCTTTTATCACCAGCCACAATGGAGAGGACCCTTCTTCCAAGTTCCCCTCCAGTGCAGGATATAATTCCTTTTAATTTTTACTTATGTGAAGAATAAAAAATGACATACCATTGTTGTTTCAATTGATGGTCAATTATACTTCTATTCTAAAAATACACTTTCCACAGCGGTGGCCGGCCCCCAAGACGGCTTCTGAAGTCCCCAGCCTCCCTTGTATGTTCTCCTCTCACAGTGAATAGGGGCTGGCCTGTGTACCCAACAGAGCCGGCAGGAGCGATATGTGTGACTTTCAGCGCCAGGCACCATCTGCGCTTGGACCAATTGCTTCAGGGGGAGCCAGCTGCTGTATCACGAATATCCTCTGTCCAGAGACCCATGCACTGAAAACCAGCTAGGCAACACCAGCTTGCCAGCTGTGTGAGTGAGCCACTTCCAAAGTGGTTTGTCCAATTCTGTCAAGCTTCCTGATGCCTGTGACCCCAGCTGATATTGTCTGCAACCTCAGGAGAAGCCCAGAAACTTTGTGCCGGAAGCACCCAGCTGAGCCACTCCTGAATCTCAGCCTTCAGAAACAGGGAGAGAGAAAATAAAATGGCGATTGTTGTTTTAAGCCACTAAGTTTTGGGGTGATTTGTTATGCGGTGATAGATCATTGCTATATTCATCAAACGTGCAAAGCATAACTGCTAACTCTTAGATGGTTTGATAGAGAGGGAGCTATAAATACGCACACCTTGATACAAAAGGAATTACAAAGTAGTGATGCTTTCCGTCTCAGCTTTCACTGTTACTGGTAACTGTTTGCTGTAGTTCCCATTTTTCCTCTTATGCTTTAAGGAGACATTACTGGCATGCCTGTGTACAGTCTGAGAGTGACAGAAAGTCACATATCACTCCTGAGTCCCAAGCTGTCTGTTGGAGCTGGATTTGACTTTGCAGCTTTCCCAGGAGGGTCAGGATCAAGACTGTTAACCTCCCAATTTCCTCCGATCTGACAGCAGGCATTAGTTTGTCTCCTTGGGTGTGAATGCTAGGGGCCAAGAGGAGCTTCCATTCTATTCTAACGGCTGTATTCAGTGGAACTTGCATTTCGG
Source organism: Saimiri boliviensis (assembly GCF_048565385.1). Classification (NCBI taxonomy): domain Eukaryota; kingdom Metazoa; phylum Chordata; class Mammalia; order Primates; family Cebidae; genus Saimiri; species Saimiri boliviensis. Next base: position 79,073,133 of record NC_133462.1, on the reverse strand, counting down.
GGACAAGCATTTCTGGACTTGCATTCTGGCAATGGCACCAATTGCTTGTGATTGCCTCCTTTCCAAATGGGACAAAGATTTTTGTTCCTACCTAATCCACTTCTCTGGCCCAAGACCTGCCCTTTCTGGGTTCTTCACTGAGCTGTCCTTGGCTTTCTACGCTAATGTGTCTAGCTTAACAAAAAATGGATAGAGAACAGAAAATCAGTAGTTGGCATTGGGAGGCTCTTTTGTCGAGAAAGCTATTAATTTAAAGCCACATTCTGCAGTTTTAAAAAAGATCACAGTTATAAAGGAGCCTCATGAAGAAGAGGAATGTGCACAGAGGTTTTCTCAGGAGCCCGTGGCAGCCTGCTTGTCAATATCTACGCACTCGTTTTACTCGAAGCAACCTTGATATAGAGGTTACTTTGAACAGAGCATTAAAGATTGATGAGCAATGAACCACACTACCAGGGTGCCAGCAGTTTTCAGGCCTGACTTTTCTAGAGACTTGTCAGAGTAGCCAAATATTTCTATTTTAAAAATCTAAAAATTCATTTCAAAGGCCAAGTTTTAAAAGAGGGCCATGTGAATGCTTCCCTCATGGCCACAATCCCTCTTACATGCAGAGACAACATTTTACTGATGTGTGAGAGCTGTGCTGTCTAATATGGTAGCCACCAGCCATGTGTTTCAATTCCAGTCTAAATTCAGGAACTGGCATACCTGCAAACCCAGCACTTTGGGAGGCCAAGGCAGGGGATCACTTGAGGCCAGGAGTTCAAGGCCAGCCTGGCCAACATAATGCAACCCCATCGCCACAAAAAAATAAAAACATTAGCTGTGCGTGGTAGCATATAACTGTAGTCCCAGCTGCTCGGGAGGCTGAGTTGAGAGGATTGCTTGAGCTGGGGATGTTGAGGCTGCAGTGAACTGAGATGGCACCACTGAACTCCAGCCTAAGCAGCAGAGTGAGACTCTGTCTCAAAACAAACAAACAAACAAACAAACAAACAAACAATAGGTAGGAGCCATAGCTCAGCCTGTAGTCCCAGCTACTCCCAGGTCCTTGGAAGCCTGAGGCAGGAGGACTGCTAGAAGCTCAGAGTTTGAGGCAAGCCTGGGCAACATAGCTGGTCTTTAAAAAAAAAAAAAAATTCTTTTTTTTTTTTTTTATTAGCCTAGCGTGATGGTGTAGTCTCAGCTACTTGGGATGCTGAGGCTGGAGGATTGTTTGAGCCCAGGAGTTTGAGGCTGCAGTGAACGCATTCCAGTCTGGTTGACAAAGAAGGACTCTGTCTCTTAAAAATCAAAAATGAAAATTCAAAATCATTAATATTAAGCTAAATTAAAAATCCAGTGTCTCTGTAACACTAGCGATATTTTTAGTGCTCATTTGCCGTATGTGGCTGGTGGCTGCTCAAGAGTGCAGCTTGTAGAACACTTCTGTCATTGTGGAAAGTTCCATAGGGCAGCTCAGTGTTGGCGTTTCACTTGGTGCTTTGTGTGGAAACAAAACAAAAATCCATTTCCCTATCCCCTCAAAGGGGCAAGACTGCTAGAGTCAGACTTCTCTGTCTCGGATTTAGTTAACATTTCCTAAACAGGGAATGTCCCTAAGTAGGGAGACTCAATGGTTAAAAATAATCAAATTTTGAATATTGAATATATACAATGGCCAAGAAGTAACTCTCTTCTGTGTTAAAATCAAACAACAACAAAAAAGAACAACAGAACGTGAGGTTCTCATAGTAGATGTTTGTGATATTTTGATGAATGGAAGAGAATAAGCGATTTCCTGACTTATAGAGGCAATGACTGGAAGAACTCCTGAGTGCTTGCAAATCCTTCTGGAGATGGAAAGCGTTGTTTCCTAAGTGCCAAGTGCTATTTCATTACTTATTAATATCAGTATTAATAACAGGAAAACAAATGCTTTTTTTCCTGATGGATTCTTCTGATATGTGAGTTCCAAAATATATTTTGTGCACCCAGCTCTTCTAGAGTTTAAAAAGGGAAATAAAACAAACAAACTCAAGAAAGAACATATTGAAAATCTTCCAGGGAAATAGACACCATTTATTTATAAGGTACGAGGAGCTCCGTGTTTTATGCACGTCTTGCACAATCTCAAGTTACAGTCAAGAAGACGGTTCTTTAGGGAGCACTGGGCACCTTAGGAATGTGTACTAACTTCTTGCTGAACACGAACAAACCTATTTGAGTGGCACACCCTCAGTCAACATTAATCAATCCCGATCGGTCATAAAATAGCTAACATTTATAAGAGCGACATCTCAGGCTCTGTGTAAAGTGCTTCATACACATTTTCTCATACAATCACACAATTAGCCGCAAGTTAGGTACTATGGTTTTATCCGTATTATACAGATTTGCCAACTGAGGTAACAGGGTTTCCTGAGGGTACTGGGAAAGTAGGAGGAGGCCAGGGAACCAAAGTTTTGTGGGTGGAGTTTTGCATTCTGTGGAGGAACTGGACTCTAACGGGTTCGAGAGGAAGCCCTGAACAGCCCTGTTTCTCTGTCCAAAAGGGAAGACAATCCCCCCGAGACCCCAACATTCATTGCCAGCTGAGGCTGGGATCAGTGATCCAGGCAAGAGTGAGAAAAGAATTCACAAATTGAAAAAAAAAAATCACTCATGGTTTCCTGGAGTCTCTGGGGTTTCAATCAGCTAAAAAGGAGAACTTTGGAAAACCAGAATAGCTACAGACGGATCCCCAATGTCTTCAGCAATAGGAGGAAATGAAAGACAGTACTGAGAGGTTAAATGACTCTTAATTAGCATACCCCTTGGGGCTCACAAGGTGGAACATTTATAAAACTCGTTTCTGTGGCAGAATCCTTAAACAGGCTAATCCTCCACACCTTCATGGTGCTCAAGGGATGCAAAACTTCACATTCAAATTTCACAAAGTAAGATGTTCCCCCCATGTTGGTGAATATTTGGAAAGGAAGGTTCTAGAGGAGCTCAGAACCAGGAGTTTGCATAGAGGAGCGCTATATAAAATCTGTTCTGGTCGGGCGCAGTGGCTCACACCTGTAATCCCAGCACTTTGGGAGGTTGAGAAGGGCAGATCACAAGGTCAGGAGTTTGAGACTAGCCTGACCAACATAGTGAAACCCCATCTCTACTAAAAATTAGCCGGGCATGGTGGCATGGACCTGTAATCCCAGCTACTCAGGAGGCTGAGGCAGGAGAATTGCTTGAACCCAGGAGGCAGAGGTTGCAGTGAGCCAAGATTGTGCCATTGCACTCCAGCTTGGGATACAGACCACAGCTTCGTCTTAAAAAAAAAAAAAAAATCCGTTCTGAGAGGCTTTTGAACAATGCATGTGGAGGGTTAGTTGGGAAGGATTCGCGTTGATAGCAGATTCTCTATGATTCCCACGGAAGGAAGGGCAAGTCTGATCCTAAACAGAGCTGCCTTGTCTTATGGAGGAAGACTGCTAAGAAGAGGGGATTCACAGACAGCGACCCACCCTTGGGAGCGCCAGGAGTGGGCCCAGTTGCTTTGCCAGTAGGAATGTCCTAGAGCCCATCGTCTTCCTTTTTTTTCCTTCTCTAGAGCTGGAATAAACCTCTACAAAGCACAAGGGGGCATTTAGGAGGCGAAGCCCTGCCCGCTCTGGTTTCTGGCTGCCCCACCTTAATCATGGTACTGTGAGTTGCCATCCACCTTGGGGTCCCAAACTCATAGGTAGCTAGGGGGCCAGCGACGTTATTGGTGGATTCCTTAAAGAACAGAAGTTGAAACAGAAGGAAGCGAGGGGAGAGTTATTCTTATTTTTTGGTGCCTATTAGACGAGGTAGCAGCCCATTTGATGACATTTAAGCTTATTGATATTTTCCCCAAATCTTAATTATTTTCACGTAAATGACAGGAAGGTTTTAGATATTAATAGGCCAGTGAACCAAGGTGCTTCTATGTCCTCCAGCTCCTTTCTTTCTGCCCTGTTAAATCAGCCTTGGAGGTTCTCATCTCAGGGTAGGGGAGCAGTATAAGTGCTGGGCACCACTTGGGCTGCATGGGACGGCGGGGTGTGACATCTGGGGTGTGTGATGAAGACACCGACAGAGGTTACAGGGTGTGGGCACAACATCTCAGCTGCTAGACTTGCAAATTCCACCAGATAAGCAAACTGTATACAGGAGCCAAGGTTTCAAAGACTTCTCTATTATTTATTTTTTTTTTTTCAGATGTGGTTTCTATCTTCAAGGAGCTTTCAGTCCTGGGGCAGAGGAAATAGATGCTTGTATCTATGTCCTGTGTGTCTTTATCACCACAACATAGGTTCCAACAGGGCAGGACTGACCTGGCTTGTTCCCTGAGGTATTGCCAGCATTCAGAGCAGTGACAAGCAGTAACAGGTGTTCAGCTTGATTTGTTGAATGAATCTAATGGAAAAGACAGGGAGACACAAGAAAGATACCTAGTGTTGTGGAATTTAGCAGGAGGGTGACCTTAACTACCACTGGAAGGATAAAGAAATTATTTACAAAGAAGGTACAATTATTTAGTGTTCCAATTGTTTTATCAACTTAACTGAATTGACCACTTGTTAGTTAACAATACACATAAAGCCTGCAGCACTTCATCAATTCTCCCAGGTGTGGAGTTTCCAACTGTCACTGGAACCAGTCCTAAAATCACCCTGGAGTTCTTTTTATTAAAGCACAATCTCTCTGAAGGCCCATTTTAGACAATGCGTGTACATTTTCTTCAATACTCAACTCTAAGTACTTTTCATTTTATGATTGCAGATTCTAAATTCCATGAAGTTGTAGAGAGGTATATGTTTATTAGAATCAAATGTTACTTGTATCAAATCTAAGGGTGACTTAGAACCTGAGGCCAGACACTTGGTTTTGCATAGAAGGTTGCAGAATGCTAAGGCGCAGCAGTCATTTCATCCAGAAGCTCTGTAGGTGAGTATCTCATGGTGGGATGGTGTTCTGATTAAGTGCTGGAGTGTCTTCATTGGAGACCTGATGGCCAAAGTGAGCCATCTTTACACAGTTGCTTGAAGGTGGTAAGACGGATGAAACAAATTCTCAACTACGTGATTCAATAGATACTTCCCACTTTTGAATAATGACAACCAAGTATGCCACAATATTTATTTACCAGCTATTATATGCAAGGCCCAGGCTGCTTATGAAAGAATATTTACATAATGAATTGGATGACATAGCTACTGCCTGTATGGGGCTTGTGCATCCAAAGGAACACATGATACGAACAGATCATACAAGGCAGTAAATGGTAAACGCCAAGAATACATTGGTTCCCACCCACTGCCCCGTCTCTGCCTTCCCCAGCTCTCTGATGCCTCTGACTGCAGTTTCAGTCCCACTCCAGGCCTGGAGTCAATTCTGACAGGCAGGAAGTATATAAATAACCGTAGCCCTGTTCACTTCCAATGCATGTGGGATGTTGTGCACAGCCTTAGCAGAATGCATGTTCAACAAGGGACGTCTGCATGAGTCCATGATGTGTTCGGGTGTCCAAGAGTGAATGAGAGACAGAAGGCGGCATAAATCACAGTGATGTCGCACAGGAGGTAGGATGATAGGCACGTACAAGGACACCTGGAAGTCATGATTAGAACCGCTTAGGTAGGTCAGAGAAAGCCTCCTGGGAGAAAAAAAAAAAGGTCTGGCCCCAGTCTTGAAAGAGTTTGCCAGGTGGGTGTGGGAGGCATTCCAGACTGGGGATGGCAGCAGGTGAGCATTAGGAAGCTGTGAGTCGGGTTGAGCTTGACCGAGGCTGGGGGTAGGGGGGAATTGGGGCTGAAATCCAGGTCAGGCTTCATGTGCCTAGTTGTATGTGCTGCCCAAAGTGACACGTGGAGGTATCCATCGCTGTATGCATGCTGTGCCCCAGCAAGGAGCAAGAGCAGGCGTGGACACCATGTGGTGAATGAATGAGTGAGTGAATGAGTGAATGGCCACTCTCAGTCCAGTGATGACCCGTGGACTCTGCTTTCTCCCTACCTAATACTTCTGTTCTTGCCAAGCACAGGTGCTGCGGGGATAGCGGGGCTGGTGCTATAAAGAGAGATACATTTTCTGGGAAAAACTGAAGCCTGAGCTTCAGACCCTTCTCTGGCTTTGAGAGGGGTCACAGCAGTGTGTTCATATGATCATGTATTTTTGTAAAATTGCAAACATAAGATATTTCTGTGTTCTTTTTCTTACAGCAGACTCTCAAAATTGAGCCACAAACACTGGGATCCGCCCTTGGCTATGAGCACGTTGGATCTTTATCAGCCCCGGACATCCGAGTTGCCTGAATTCCCAGTGCTCCAGCCCCTCCTGCTGATCAGCATGAGGACTGAGCTCCTGCCCTGGTCCTGCCCTAAGTGCGGTGGGTTGTGTCGATCGTCATTGCTCCGGGTCCTGTAAAGACCAGACATGTGCTCTGAATTGCTGGCCTATTCCAGGTAGCCCTGGAGGAGCAGGGAAGGGTTCTGAAGAATGGGCCGGTGGGGAGACAAGACAGCAAGTGAAGGCAGGAGGCGCAGAGCACAGCATGAGTTCTGAGGGTGGCCTGAGGGGCTGTGAAGGAGGGGAGTGGAAAATGAGCCCCGCATTAGTTCTTCATATCTTGGGCTAGACGCGAGAGCAAAGCATCCTAAGGAGCAACACCAAACTGAAGAAACAGAAACTGAATCCACAGGGACAAGTAGCACTCCCTGCGCATCTTACACAGTGGCTTGGTGACATTCTTTCAGCCTCCGAAGGGATGATGAGAGGCTATTAGGGAAATGCTGCCGTGTGGGGCTGACGGTGGGAAGCGTGAGCTCTAGGGGAAGAGGTTTTGGTGGTGGCAGCTGTAGCCTGCTGAGGTGGAGCCACTACTGCCACAGACTGTTTGGATGGAGTTCCAAGGCGGTGTGTGTGTGTGTGTGTGTGTGTGTGTGTGTGTGTGTATGTGTGTGTGTATGAGTGCGCCATCATATAGATATCAGAGAGCAGAAAACCCTCCTGCAGGAGAAGTATTATAAATAGAAGCCAGTAGAAGAAGGAAATAGCTTGTCTAGACTTCAGAGCTGGCTTTTGTGGCTTGGTATTTATCAGTTCTGCCACTAGCACTTCTTCTGCCTATAAAATACAGTCATCCCTTGGTATCTGTGGGGGATTAGTTCCAGAACCCCCACAATCTTCTTGGATACCGAAACCCATGGATGCTCAAGTTCCTGATATAAAGTGGTGTAGTATTTGCATATACCATATGCACATACACCCATATATTTTAAATCATCTCCAGATTACTTATAATACCTAATACAATGTAGATGCTATGTAAATAGTTGTTATACTGTATTGTTTAGGGAATAATGAGAAGGAAAAAAGTCTATACATTTTCAGTACAGATGCAAATATCTACTGAAAAACCATGAATGCAAAACCTGTGGATACAGGAGGCCCAACTGTATACTTGCCTGTCTCTTGTTAACCCCTTGATTTTTTTTTTTAACCAAAGACAGCTTTTACCTGTTGCCCTTGGGGTTCATTGGAAAGCCTGTCATCCAGCACTCAAGAGGCAGCCAGTCATTTCTGGTAATATATTCTACAAACGTAGAATATGTCTCTTACCCTCATCACCTGCCTGGTATATGTGTTCCTACTGCTTCCAGAATAAATGTTTTTAGCAATAGCATTCAAAGTCCTCTTGTCATAAATGTTCGCCACCCTACAAATGCCTTGACCGAGCTGAGCTAAGGACCTTCCCTGGCTCGCCCTGTATCTTCCGTCCTCCCAGCCTTGCTCAAGCTCTTCCTCTGCTTGGAAGATGCCATCCCCATCATTAGGTCCATAAATTCCAATATTCCTCCAAGATCCATTGCATTCATGCACATGTTCGAAGTCCTTCAGAATGTTCTTCCGATTTTCTGCAGTCTTTCTTTGACAACCAGAAGTGGAATGGGCTTGTGTGATTCTAGGACCAAGAAGGTTTTAGTTACAGTCCCAGGGTTCCTACTTCCTTCCCTTTTGGAATCCCCAGGGGACCCAGGGGGTTTATTTGACAGTGGTTTTGGTCTTGGAGATCAAACAGATAAGGCCTAGAGCTCAAAAACATGCTGTCAGTTCATCACTAGAGGACAGTTTTCTTGGTTAATAAATAGAAAGCAGAGAGAGCATCTGGCTTTAAGGGGAGGTTGTATGATGAAGTTAGTGTGGCGGATTGACTTGTTGGCCTCCAGGCCAAAGACACACTGAGAGCTGTATATTTAGCTGAGAGATTTTAGAATCCCCTGATAGGCTGATGTAATTTGGATATTTGCCACCTCTAAGTCTCATGTTGAAATTTGATTGCCAGTGTTGGAGGCGGGGCCAGGGGAAGGTGTTTTGGTCATGGGGGCAAGCCCTTCATGAACGGCTTGTTGCCCTCTCCATGGTAATGAGTGAGCTCTCAGTCTATTAGTTCGCATCATATCTGACTGTTAAAAAGAGGCCAGCACCTCCTCTCTCTCTTGCCCCCTCTCCCGCCATGTGACATGCCTGCTCCCCCTTCACTTTCTGCCATGGTTGGAGGCTCCCCGAGACCCTCACCCGAAGCAGACACTGGTGCCAGGCTTCTTGTAGAGCCTGCAGAACTGTGAGCCAAATAAATCTCTTTACTTTATACCAGTCTCAGGCATTCCTTCATAGGAACACAAAATAGACTAACACGTAGACCCTCCAAAGGAAGGACAGATACATCTTTTGAGGTTAGAAAAGGATCTCAGTTTTAGAGAGTGATAACGGACTGGCAGAGGGGCTAAATGTTGTAAATTACTCTGGAAAGTGGAAAAGTAGGAAAAGTATCCATCATTTCTTCCGTATGTACCCATTGGGTGCCTGTGTGGCGGGCGCTGTGATGCACATCCAGATCCCCCATTCCAGGAAAGGTCTGTGGATGGGTCTGGAGCTAGGGGTGGGTTATCAACAGGTATCTGCAGCTGTCACCCCTTCAGTGTCCCCTCAGTGCAGAGAATCACCTCTCTCAGAATCACGCTGCTTCCCAGGGCAGCCACATATGGTGATGGATCAAGTTTGGGTATATGAAGGCCTGGCCACTTGGCCCTTATGTGGGACGAGTCTGAAGGGTCACTTTAGTTCCGGAACTCTCCGTAGAACTGGTCGGGTTTGTCATTGGGTCTGAATCACTGCTTGATTTTTTCCTCTGCCCTACGCTGTTTCCTTCCCCTCTTATCCATCATCTCATTGCATGATACCCAGGGCACTACTTTAAAAACATCCCACATGCGAAACTCCCACTCAGCAGCTGCTGCCTGAGGAATCCAACCTTCAGCAACCTGCTTTGTGAAGAGCATGGTGGGTGATTACTAAGGGTTTTTAATCCGGATTATAAATGTTTGAGAACTATTTAGAACTTTCCATAGAATCAGATAGAGTGTATTCCCAGATCTCTAGAAATATTTAGTAAACCAAAGAATGGATAATAGGATGAAACTGCAAACTGGGTTTGAAGGCAATGATCCTGAATCCAGCACGCCCCACTGATGCCCTCTCTGTTTCATGTCCATACGCATCAGTTGAAGATGACCTTCCTAGAGAAAGGAATGTGGCTCTTCAGTCAGCACATATATGGAATTCTGCAATCAGATTCTGATGTCAAAACCCAAAGTGCACAGCTACATAGTGGCTGAGCCCTAATTAGAAATGGAATGTCCTCTGCCTAGTCCAGACCCTTCTTCACTACTTATCTGAATTCTTTTTGGCCAACCTAAATGTTGGTGTATTTGGCAAATGTTGGTGTACATGGCACAGGGAATGCAGAGGGCTGAGCTGTCCAGCTAGACCTCCTAGTGTTCAAATGGCCCACAAGCTATCGAAATGAGAAGAGAAAGGGCTGAAGCTATGAAGTTCATCACTATATCTTGCAACTTGGAACCCTGAACGCAGGTATAGTTCATAAAAACCCGTGTGAGTATCCAACACGCAAATTTAAACATTTTATGGGAAAAGAATTAGGCTAAGAGCCAGAACACGTGAGTTCTGGTCTTAGCTATGCCTCTAACCAGTTACATAAACTGGGACAAACAATTCATTTATTCATAAAAATATCAGTTTTTTTCATAGATAAAATGAAGGTGATGAATTAGATCCTCTTTTAAGTATTTGTGACTAAGTCATTCTAGGATGGGGTCTCTCTTTTAAGGAAATTTGTTTGAATGCTCATTCCATCTTTTTGAAAAACTTCATGGACATTAATTTTTAGAACAGTGTGAGGTTTGGGTTTCCACGTCTCTACTACTCCGGTGTCCTACAGAGTAGTTTCACTGCCGTAACAACCCTCTGTGCTTCCTGCACTCACCCCTCCCTCACCCAACCCTGGGAAACTGCTGCTTTTCTCACTATCATCACAATTTTGCCTTTTCCGGAATGTCATATAGTTGGAATTGCACAGTGTGTAGCTTTTTCAAGTTGGCTTCTCTCACTTAGCAGTGTGCGTTTAAGCCCCCTCCATGTTATTTTGAGGCATAATAGCTGAATTCTTTTTACTGCTGAATAATTCTTTTTTTTTTGTCTCTCTATTAGTTATGTCTTCTTTAATTTCTCATAGTATAGTATTATAGTTTCAGTGTAGAGGTGTTGCACATCTTTTTTTCGGATTTATCTTTAATGCTACTTAAATAGTATTATTTTATAATTTCAGTGTCTTAATTGTTTGATGCTAGTACATAAAAATAAAACTAATGTTTTCTGTACTTGTCTGATATCCTGCAAACTCACTTTTTATAAATAGTTACAGCATTTAATAGATGTCATTGATGCATAGATGATCATGATATCTATGAATAAACATTTAATTTTTTATTTCTAATCTACATGCCTTTTACTTATCTTTCTCACCTTATTTCTCATTGTATTGCACTATGTTGTACAGTAAGATAAACAGAAGTAGTGAGAGTGAACATTCTTGTGTTTTTTCTAATCTTAGAGGTAAAGCATTCAGTTTTTTAAAATCATTAGTTATTTCTTAATGTTAGTAATAGGTTTTTTTTATAGACACCATGTATCAAATTGAGGATGTTTCCTTCTATTCTTAGTATGCTAGAATTTTAATGAGAAATGGTTGTTGGATTTTGTCAAATGTTTTCTCTATATTTATTAAAATTATTGTTTCTCTTCACTATGTTTACTAAAATTATGGTTTTTCTTAGTTTTTTTTTTTTCCCCATCAGCAATGTATGAGGGTTCCAATTTCTCCATATTCTCACCAACACTCGCTATTGTCTTTTTTATTTCAGCCATCCTAGTGGGTGTGAAATAGTATCTCATGGTGGTTTTGATGTGCATTTCTCTAGTGAAATGCAAATGAGGTTTAGCATTTTTCTTTTTTTTTTCTTTTATTATTTTTATTTTTTTATAAGAAAAAGAATAAAGAAGAGGAAGAAAGAGAAAGAGGAAGAGGGAGACAGAATGGGGGTATTGCTTTATTGCCTGGGCTAGAATGCAATCTAAATATGGGTATGCCTATAATTGTCCTTAATAATGGAGATATAAAAGAAAATGAGGGAAGAGAATAACAAACAAGGAGCCAACGAACATTTCGTTTAAACTTCTAAGTTGATATGATGTGGTACTGATCTACGTATTCCTGTATTGGGTGTGTATATATTTAGGATCTTTAGCTCTTCTATTTGTTGCATTGATCCTTTTATCATTATATAATGTCCTTCTTTGCTTCTTTTGATCTTTGTTGCTTAATTGTAACTTCTGCTTTTTATTTATTTATTTTAGCTCTCTGTTTGGTTGGTAAATCCTTCTCCATCTCTTGTTTTAAATCTTTGTGTATCCTTGAATGTGAGATGGGTCTGGATGCAGCATACTGATCGGTTTTAGTTTTTTATTCAAATTGCCTGTCTGTCTTTGGATGGGGGATTTAGTCAATTTAAATTTAGAATCAATAATAATATATGTGAGTTTAATACTGCCAGTTAATATTAGCTGGCTATTTTGCCCATTAGTTGATGTAAATTCTTCATTATATTGATGCTCTTTTTGGTATCTTTTTAGAAAGGCTGATACTGTTTGTTCCTTTCTATGTGTGGTGGTTCTTTCAGAAGCTCTTGTAAAGCAGGCCTGGTGGTGATGAAATCTCTGACTGCTTGCTTATTCACAAAAAACTTTATTTTTCCTTCACTTGTGAAGCTTAGTTTGGCTGGATGTGAAATTCTGGGTTGAAAGTTCTTTTCTTTAAGGATGTTGAATATTGGTCCCCACTCTCTTCTGGCTTGTAGGGTTTCTGCTGAGAGATCTGCTGTAAGTCTGATAGGCTTCCCTTTGTGGGTAACCTGACCTTTCTCTCTGGCTGCCCTTAGTATTTTCTCCTTCATTTCAACCCTGGTGAATCTGACGATTATGTGCCTTGGAGTTGCTCTTCTTGAGGAATATCTCTGTGGTGTTCTCTGTATTACCTGGAGTTGAATATTATCCTGCCTTACTAGGTTGGGAAAATTTTCCTGAATAATGTCCTGAAGCATATTTTCCAGCTTGGATTCATTCTCTTCCTCACTTTCAGGTACACCTATCAAGCGTAGATTAGGTCTTTTCACATATTCCCATATTTCTTGGAGACTTTGCTCGTTCCTTTTTATCCTTTTTTCTCTAATCTTGTCTTCTTGTTTTATTTCACTGAGTTGGTCTTCGACCTCTGATATCCTTTCTTCTGCTTGATCAATTCGGCTGTTAAAACTTGTGCATACTTCACGAAGTTCTCGTATTGTGTTTTTCAGCTCCATCAATTCACTTATATTCCTCTCTAAATTGTGTATTCTTTTTAACATTTCGTCAAATCTTTTTTCAAAGTTCTTAGTTTCTTTGGATTGGTTTAAAACAAGTTCTTTTAATTCACAGAAGTTTCTCATTATCCACATTTTGAAGCCTGCTTCTGTAATTGGAACACACTCGTTCTCCATCAAGCCTTGTTTCGTTGCTGATGAGGAACTGGGATCCCCTGCTGAGGGAGAGGCGTTCTGATCTTGGGTATTCTCAGCCTTTTTTGGCTGTTTTCTTCCCTTCGTTATAAATTTATCCATCTGTGGTATTTATAATTACCATCTTTGTAGTTGGGTTTCTGAGTGGACGTCCGACTTATTGATTCTCAGCGCCGAAATCTGAGCAACCCACTGCACCGACTCAATCAGCAGCGTTAAGATTGATGGTGCTTTTCTGACTCTGCACCAAGAACCGCTCCGAGGCGCCGGCAAAACCGCCTCCCCGGTCACAAGAGTCGCGCTGGCGACCCATGGGGCTCCTCCGCTGGGAATCTCCTGGTGTGTGAGCAACAAGAATTCATGTGAAGGTATGGCGTCCTCTCGTTCTTTGCGCTTTCACTGGGAGCTACAATCCCGAGCTGCTAGTGATCAGCCATCTTGGATCTCTCTTACTGCTGAGTAATTCTACTGTCTGGATATACCACAGTCTGTTGACTCATTTACCTTCTGAAGGACAATCTTGGTTGCTTGCAGGCATCCCCAAACTTTTTACACAGGGGGCCAGTTCATTGTCCCTCAGACCGTTGGAGGGCCGCTACATACTGTGCTCCTCTCACTGACCACCAATGAAAGAGGTGCCCCTTCCTGAAGTGCGGCGGGGTGGGGGGGGGAGGGGGCAGATAAATGGTCTCAGGGGGCCGCATGCATCCCGCCGGCCCTAGTCTGGGGACGCCTGCTTCTGAGGTTTGGCAATTATGACTAAAGCTGCTCTAAACATCTGTGTGCAGGTTTTTGTGTGGACATAAATTTTCAGCTCCTTTGGGTAAATACCACGTAGTGTGATTGCTGGATCATATAAAGAGTATATTTAGTTTTGTAAGAAACTCTCTTCCAAAGTGACTGGGAGTTCCTGTTGTTCCAGATCCGCACTGGAGTTTCGTGTTGTCAGTGTTTCAGACTTTAACCATCCAGTCAATGACCTTTCTCCATTGTATTTTTCTTCATTATATGCCTTAGTTCATTTGTCAAAGATCAGTTGACTAGATTGGTGTGAGTTTAGTTTTGGCTTCTGTATTCCATCCCACTGATGTTTTTTGGGTCTATTCTTTTGCCAATACCACACTGTCTTGACTATAGTAGAATTAGAATTAGTATAAGCAGTAGTAATAAAAGTAATAAAAGTCAGGCAGCATCAGTTTTCTGATTATATTCTTTTCCTTCATTATTGTGTTGGCTTTTCCTGGTCCTTTACCAGCAACTGGGACTCCCATTCATTGCTAGTGGGAATGATATTGCTGCTTTGGAAAATTGTTTGCCAATTTCTTTTAAAATTAAACATACATTTACCAAATGTAAACACCTGTGCTAAATGTTTATTATTTATTCATTTTTAAAACTAGAAACAACTGAAATGTTCCTCAATGGATGAACAAACTGCAGTCCATTTATACAAATGGAAAACCACACAGCAATAGAAAGAACAAACTATTGATACATTGGATAATGCAGGTGAATCTCAGCACATTACGCTAAATGAGGAAAGCCAGACTCAAAAGACTATGTACTGTATGATTCCATTTACAAGATGTTCTGGAAAAACAAAAACTATAGGGACAAAAACAGATCATTGGTTGTCGGGGGTTGGGATGGGGCAGAGAATTGATCACAGTGGGGTGTGGTGGCACCTTTTGGGGTGAAGAAACTGCTGTATCTTGATTACGCATGTAATGGTTACCTGGCTACCTGCATTTGTCGCAAAACTCATAGAACTGTACTCTAAAGCAAGTGAATTTCTCCTCACATAAATTATAGCTTAATAGAAAACATTGTAAAAGTCACAAAAGTTAAAAAAAATCACATCTTTGCAGAGCTATAATTGGAATGAATACTATATACGCTGGCTTGCTTTTTTTGTTTACAGTATTACTCCACAGAGTTATTACTAGTGTCTGCTGCAACATCTAAAAGCACCTTATATTCCACGAAGGATAGGCATTCTCTGCCATCTATATGTATCTATGTATACTGCATCTGTATCAATCACACACTTGAAACCAAAATTAGAATGATCATCTACCTCCTCCTGAAAGATCAGCAGGACTAATTTCAGTGTTTATTGCATCCTATTTTCCTACTTCCCTCTGTCATCACCAGAAGTAACCTGACTTCCAGGTCAGCCCCAATCAACCATACTCTTTTCTGCTTAGTATCAGTTAGGAATTGTGTCCAGACACTAGTAATATTAACCAGACTACAGTGGTTAAACAACTAATGCTTTATTCTCCCATATAAAACAGTCCAGAGGCCACAACATCATCAGGGACTCAGGCTATTCTAATATTTGTACAAATGGCTTTTTAAATATATGGAATTATTTTGTTAGAACAGAAACTCAGAACTGGGTTAAAAGTATGCATATTTTTGTAGACTCTTGATTTGTACTGATAAATTGCTTTTCCAGTGAGATGTACCAATTCACAGTGCCACTAACCATATGTCAGAGCACCCATTTTATTACCGAGTCTGTGTTGGAAATACTCTGCCTTGTGGATTCATAAAAAGAGGCTCAGGTACATTAAGTGGGCAACTTATGTCTGGTAGGTGAACGCCAATCTCCAGACTCTGAATTCCAGGTGCTCTTGTGCTATAAATTTGTGAAAATTACATGGTTGCTGAGTTCCTCTTTCCCTGCCTCCCTATCTGGTTTCTGTTCCCCTTTCTTCTTTCCTTCCTTCCTCAGCTCTTTGATGAGATCCCACAATGAGCCAGGCACCGAATTAATTCCATCATAACACCTTATTTTCAGGGAGGAGCATTTTAAGAGTCTTCCTGAAACACCTTCTTTTCTTGCCTTCTAGGGCATCAATCTCTCCTCCTACAGAGTGGAATACCTGTTTGGGGTTGGGGAATGGGTCTGAAGAGGGGGTGGGCAGAGTCTCGTTGCTGAAGGAGAGAGATTGTTGGGTACCTGCACAATAGCTAGCATCCTTCTTTCTTGATTTTATCAGGTCCAAGACTTCATTGCCCAGCCTCCCTTGCAGCTAAGTGTGGGCCCATATAAGCTGAAAGTGGAACTTACTGAGTTGTGGGATACTTTTAGGAAATCTCGAAAGGGGACAGACAACTGATAGAATATTCCTGTTCTTTGTTTCCTGCACATAGAGGACGTGTCCAAGTCTCAGTCCTCAGACCTCTCCTCTTCTCAAATACTTTCAATTCCTAGGTCACCTCATTTCTTCACAGGGCTTTAAATACCATCTATAAATTGGCCATTTAGAAATTTCTATCTCCAGCCCTGACTTCTCTCCAGATGCTCTGATTCCTATACGCAAAGACCACCTCAACATCTGCACGTGGATGACTAATAAACAGCTCAAACTTAACACGTCTAAAACAGAGCTCTTAATTTCATGCCAGAATCAGATCTGCCCCCGTTGTTTCCTTTTTAGTAAATGGCACCATTGTTCACTCAAATGTTCAGGCCCAGATCCCGTGAGTCTCATTGACCCCTCTCTTTCCCTCACACCCCACATTCACACCAGCAGCAAATATTCAGCCTCTACCTTTAAATTATGTATTGAGTCTGATCACGTCTTACCACCTTCACAACTCCTTCCTGGCCCAGTCACCCCGGGCTCTCATCTAGACCACAGGATCAGCCTCTTCACTATTTCCCCCTTTGCTACTCTTGTCCCCCACAATAAAGTCTCCTCACAGTGTCTGGAATGATCTTTTGAAAACCTAAGAGAATGTCACATTCTTGAGTTTCTTGACACTCGAGTTTCTTTTGGCACTCAGAATGAATCAAAGTCCTTTCAGAGTCCTCTGGTCCCTGCCTATCAGCCCAACCTTACCTCTGCCAAGCCCCCCTTGCTTTGCTCTGGTCCTTCTAGGCACATTCCAGCCACAGGGCTTTTGCACCCGCTGTGCTGTCTGCACTGAACATGCATTCAGGTCTATGCTGAAACGTTGCCTCTCCAGAGACTCCCCTGACCACCAGATCTGTCCATCAGCCTCTGATAAGGCATAGTGTACTTTGTGGTTTATTGGCTCTCTATTTTGGTAGAACAGAAGCTCCTGACTGTGCTGGTTTTGCTCACTGCTATGCTTCTTGGGCTTAACGAAGCTTCGCTGAATGAATAACATGAATAATTTAGATGCTGTTAGTTTTGATGCTATTTTATTTTCCACGGAATGCATGGGTTGCTTCATTAATTTCTTCCTTGTTGTTTAACATTAAGTTGTCTCTATATTTTTGATATAAAAACACTTTAATTAGCACAGCAAATACTCAAGTAGTTCAGTCTAGCTCTTAGGCTATAACAACTTGGCAAAAAAAAAAAAATTAGCTCAATTCAAGTACATGGATTATGTATTCTAAAGCGGAAACCAGCAGAAATTCTGTATTTCTTTGCCTTGGGCTTCCGTTAGGTTATCCTTTTCCCTGACCCAATGATCCATCCTGACTTTTTACAACCAAAAACTCACCTTCAAGTCTCAAAGAAAAGTTCTCTCTGTGTGAAGCTGTCTGACACCCTCCTGCTGGCAGGACCAATGGATCCTTCATCTTGAGTCCAGATCATTCTCTTCCAGCATTTACCAGACTCCTGTGGGTGGAGTTGCTTTCCTTTCTGCATTCCCGGTGAGAATGAAGGTTCTTCAGGGTCAAGAGCTGTATCTTATTCACCTCTTTTTTGGGGCCAAGCACGGTGCTTAGCACGTCATAGATGATTAATAAATATTTGTAGAGTCTGGGTATGGTGACTCACACCTATAATCCCAGCTCTTTGGGAGGCCAAGGCAGGAGGATCACTTGAGGCCAAGAGTTCAAGACCAGCATGGGCAACACAGTAAGACCCCCATCTCTAAAACAAAAAACAAACAAACAAATAAATTTATGTTTGTAGAAATGTGGACTGAATTCTGTTCCTCCCAAATGGTTAGAAGAAACATTGTGATATCTGTGCTAGGAATAAAAAATGGTGTATGACCATTTTTTGTATCACCACTACTCCTCTCCTGATGAAGAGAATATGGCAACAAACATACTGTTAGGTCCTGGAAAGAAGTCTTCTGTGAAATTCCTCCCCATCACACCCGCATGGCCTGCAGCCCCTCCCCACCCCATGCTGATGCCTTCCATGCAACTTGGTTTATTTTTTCATCTTCTACATTTTTTTTAGATTTCTTTTGAATGTGTTTGCTTCTTTGGGGACACACTGTTGCAGGATATGAATAATTGAACACAACAAATTTGGCTGATAAATTATGGATTACAGATGCTGAGTTATTTTGGAACCGTGGCTCTGTGTGTTGTAGCAAGGCACTGGAATATTAAAAGTGTGTGTTTTAAATGATCTTAATGTTGCTTGTTGAGAAGAAAAGGAAGAAAAACTATGAAAGCCTACAGCATTGGGAAAGATTGCTGTGCTTGGAGCCGGTGACTCTCCCAAGTCAGGTTCCGCAGCCCCAGGGAGACTGGTAGTGTGCTGGGCACTGGTAGCATTCAGCTCGGGGAGTTCTGGAATAGCCAGCGCCAGCTAGGTCTGATTGGGCACACATTCTTTGGCCCTTGGTGGGGAGTTAGGAAAACAGAGGTGGGACGTGAGGAGGAATTTGTGACTGCAGCCTTCCAAGAGGCTTCCAAGCAAGCAGCGTGGAGTGAGGGAGCACTGAGGAGGTGGCCAGCCAATCCCTATGCAGTGGGTTGGCGATTTCTGCCTTAGCGTGACCTGCCAGGAAGGAGTTGGTGCCTACGAGGAATGTGACAGATACACAGCTTAGGAGGTGCGGGTGCTGCTGAGTGCAGGTGGGGGGACTGCAGCCCCAGGGCATCCTGGCAAGGCTTGAAGTCTCAGAGGGGCCCTGCGGGCAGTTTGGGGAGTTTGCAGCATTGTCACCTGGATTTGTGCGGCCAGGACAGCTGTCCCCTGCTGGAAGCGGGACTGAGAGCCTGTCCCCGGAGACAGCAGCAGTCCCCTGAAGCTCCTGGTCCCTGCTGCCGGTCCTGGAGGGGAGGTCTGGGCAATTTCAGGGCTTGTCATCCTAGACCCTCTGTAATTCCAAAGTTAGTCAATTCTGATTGCTCAGGGGAAGGTTGTGTTTGTTATTTATTCGTTGGGACAGAAATAATGATTTCCCATCTGAGGACACAGTAGGTTGGCAGGCCCCTGGCCTCTGGGTAGGGAACAGATTTGCTCCAAGGAGCTCTGCCTGATCATTCAGGCCTCACATTCTGAGTGGAGGATGCGCCTGGAAAAAGCAGTCCTGTCTCAGCAACGGCCTCTGAGGTCTGTATAAGGAAGCCCCGTGCTGGGTGTTGGCTGTAAGTTGTGTAACGTCCCTACCGAACAGGTGCTGTGGTAATAAAAATGTCCCATGTGTTCTTTCTCCTGTGGAGATGGGCATGTCTTGGAAATATGAGCTAGTGGTTAGGCCTGAGCCCTCATGCTAGAAAGTCTCAAAGGGACTGATAGAAGGGGAGAGAAGTCTGATGGACAAGTGCTGGTCAGCGCTTCCAGGCCATGTCAAGTTCCCGGAACTAGCAGGCAGGCGATGGAGAGGAGGGGTGTATGTGTGTGTGTGTGTGTGTGTATGCATGCATGTATGTGGGCATGGTGTGTGCATGTATGCATGCACGTATGCGATGTGTGTACTCATGTGTATGTATGGGTGTGTAGGTGTGTGTAGATGTGTGGGGTGTGTGCTTGCATGTACACGTGTAGTGTGTGAGACGCCTGCATGGGGCACGTGTATATATAATATGTACATAGAGTATGTGCATGTATGTATGTTTGTAAGGTGTGTATGTATGTGGGTTGTGTGTATGTGTGTATGTGTGGGACATGTGCATGCACGTATCTAGGTAGTGTGGGAAGGTCCGTGTGTGTATGTGGGTGGAGTGTATGTGTATGTACCTGTGTGGGATGTATGTGTGTGACTGGAGCATTTGCATATGTGTGTGGGCTATGTGGGGTGTATGCATGTATGCATAGTCAAGGGGTCGTGAGGTGTGTGTATGCATGTGTGTTTGGTATATGTATGCAGTGTGGGGTAAGTTAGCATGTATGACTGTGTGTGGTGTGCATGCATTTATGTGTCGATGGTGTGTGGATGTATGTGTTTGAGGTGTGTATGTGTGGGTTGGGTGTATGTGTATGCACGTGAGTGGGATGTATTTATGTGGATGGGGTATGTGTATGTTCGTGGGCTGTGTGTATATACATGGTGGGGTGTGTACATGTATGCATATGTGTGGGGTTGCAAGTTGTGTATGCATGTGTGTGCAGTATGTGAGTGCAGTGTGGAAGGAGTTAGCAAGTGTGAGTTACATGTGGATGGTGTGTGGCTGTATGTGTGTGAGGTGTGTGTGTATGTATGTGTGTGTGGGGTTTGTATATTTGTGTGGGGGGGGTTGTGTGTGTGGGTTATGTGTGTGGTGTGTGCGGTACAGATGTAATGTGGGGGGCTGTGTATGTGTGTCTGGTGTGTGTATGTGTCCTGGGCTGACACAGAGCAGGGAGTGTCATCTGCTGGATGTCACTGAAGACACAGGAAGGAGTCTGGATTCTGGAGAAAGCGCATCAGCATTTTATGAGCAGAAGCATCTTGTCATTTTCCCAGATCCTCGAGGTGGGAATTGCTGGCAGGAAGACCCAGGAGAGGAGGACGGGGAAAGCTGGTGCTGTTCCCGGAGTGACAGCCGGGAGCCGGGAGATGGCTTCTTCCCTCTGGACAAGAAAGACCTGGTGCGTGCCAGACCTGGTCAGCATTTGGGTGTGAGTGAGAGGCCTGGGAGCCTGGGATTGGCCTCCGCTTGCACAGTGTGGACGCTGCAGAGCAGAATTGGGAAGATCCAGGGTGATACCGGGAAGCAGGCGGGAGGTCAGTGTGGGATTTAGACACCGGGATACAGGGTGAGGTGTACTGAATCGGGACCTGAACAGTCCCTCTGGGAAGCAAGCGAGTTCTTAGGGCTCTTACTAAGGCACCTGCAGCACATCCGTGGGAGAGTGAACCACCAAGAGGCAGCACTCAGAGAACCGAGAAAATGGGCAACTGCCCTGGCATGAGCCTCCTCATCTCCACTAGCCTGGCCAGACCTACCGTTAGATTCGGCCTCCTGGTTTGGGGGCCGCTAATCCAGATGCTCTGAGTGTGCTCTGTGACCCCTGGAAGGACACTTTGCAGTTGATGAAGAGTGAATCACCACATGAGTGTTCTTGAAGTGGGTGCCGAGAGCTCACTCAGGGCTATTTTGAAGAGTGTGGAAGGAAGAGAGTGAAAGGGAAAGCCAGCGATTAACATGCCTGGGAAATGTATGTCAGAGCTCAGCCATACTGCAATCAGAGAAGACAACGGCAACAAAATTTTGGAAGCCAGAAGAAGGATGAGTAAATGGTTTACTGATCTAGAAAAGGCTAATTCTTAAACCAATAATGGGAAAACTTGAGAAAAATAACCCAGCATAGACTGAAGAGTTCCCCAAAGGTTTGAGAATTGAAGATTCCAAGCACTCCTGGTAGTGTGGTTAACATGAGATGTTAATATAAGATTATATAGGCCGGGCACGGTGGCTCACGCCTGTAATCCCAGCACTTTGGGAGGCCGAGGTGGGTGGATCACGAGGTCGAGAGATCGAGACCATCCTGGTCAACATGGTGAAACCCCATCTCTACTAAAAATACCAAAAAAATTAGCTGGGCATGGTGGTGCGTGCCTGTAATCCCAGCTACTCAGGAGGCTGAGGCAGGAGAACTGCCTGAACCCAGGAGGCGGAGGTTGCGGTGAGCCGAGATCGCGCCATTGCACTCCAGCCTGGGTAACAAGAGCGAAACTCCGTCTCAAAAAAAAAAAAAAAAAAGATTATATATTAATCGGTTAAGCACTGATTAAGAAGCAATTAAAGTCCTACAAACATTTTGCAATCTTTTGTTCAGTCACATACCTGCCCTCTTCAATGCTAGCAGAACACAAAAGGTTTTTTCCCCCAAGGAAGTGTCTTTCCTAATCAAATGATTCTGCCAGAACACCCTGAAAGGAAGGGGTGAACCCACTGATGGTGCACCCTCTACATGCCCAAAGTTTCCAATCAGACTTGTAGTCCTCATTCTTAAATGCAAGCACATAGCCGAGAAGTACCAGATGCCCAAGGAAAACTTGTTTCACAAGACACGAATCAGTGTGCAACCAAGGAAACAAATACAACATAACTTGAAAGAGACAGACTGCAAGGTGGGAAAAATCTTTAAAAAATTATGTTTAGTATCCTGAGAGATGGTAGAGAATATATTGAGACTGAAGCAAGAACAAGATTCTCAAAAAAAAAGGAAAGAAAAAAAAAAGAACACTCAGGAAATAAAAAAGCTCTTGAAAATTAAGACAGCAAACATAAATAAATGCTAGCAGAAATTAAAAACCTCAACAAAAAACCTGGAAGATCTACTTGTGGAAATATTACGGAAGACAGAGAAAAGGAGAGATGGAAATATAAATTTTGGATTCCAAGGGCCCACCAAGTACCCAGCAAAATCAATAAAAGTGAACATTCATCAAGGGGTATTTGTGGCACATTTCAAAACACTGGAGACAGAAGATCTTACACATTTCCAGGAGGGGAGGAGACAACTTGGCCGCTCAAAACACTGGAAATTTGAAATCTCAGTGGTAACACCAGGAGCTACAAGACAGTAAAGCAATGCTTTCAAAATTTGGAGGAAAATCATTTTAATGTATATTAGCCAAACTATCAACCAAGCGTGAAGATTAAAATAAGTGTATTACATATACAAACGAATATATATTCCTTTATTGTTTGACTAAAGAAGAGTAAGGAGAATAGTACAGCTATGGATTTGAGAATTCCAGCATTGCACTTTTCTCAGAAACTACCAACAAGTTGATTGGTTGGGGCTTCCAATTCCATAGTTTGACTCTGTTCTATTTGCCTTCTCAGGGGGAATGACTATTCCAACGGGGTTCTCTTGTCTTGACCACAGAAATGAGCAAGGAGGACAGGAATCTGTGGCTGTGTGGCAGTCCAGAAGTGAGATGCTTTGGATTCTGGTAGCAGCATCAAATCACAGCACAGAGCTGCCCACCCTGTCTAGGGCTGGTCCACAAGTCTGCATGGCCCTGGGCACAGAATTGGAGGAAATGAGGCAGACTTATCAGTTGGCCACTACGCTGCAGCCTACCTGAAACCTCCCCCACCCTGTGCACCTTGCCACCCTGGAGAAAAAGATGCTTGCATCCCTCTTTCTTAAAGCCTCTACTGTCAGAAGACACTACACAGTCCTATAATTATTTGTTTACCTGTCTGTCTCAATCTTTTCTCCTACCCCAGAAAGTGAGATTTTTGAGGCTATAGATTAGATTACACCTTGACCTTCCCTGAATCCCCAACACCTTACACAGACCCTGGTAATGAGGGCTAGCAATGAACAAACCATTCACTGGAAAAATGGATCATTTCATTTCTTCATTCAGCTCCATTATACAGTATTCTGGGTACTGGGGATAGTGGTAGACAAACCAGTCAATGTTCTCAGACTCATATTCCAGTGGAAAGGTGACACACCCAAAATAAACAGCACAGGCACTAGGCAAATGTCCACACGGCCTGGGATATTCTGACTTCATGGAAGAGCAAAGCACTATGTTCTTGTTACTTGTTCTAGAAAGTTCAGCTATAAACAATGATCCTCACTGTTGTCTGTTACTGAGTTAGTTAAGAATCTTTCAACAAGAAACCTGTATGGATATAGTCTAGTACGAAAAACATTTTTTAGTACCTGCAAGCTAACCACTGAATATGCAAAGATGCATATGAATTGGTCCTTACCTTAAGGGACTTGCTTTCTATTTCTAAGAAACAGACATAAAAGCACAATATTTTAATAAAATATGGAAAGTGCTGTCTATGTTAGCAATCAAGGTGCTGAGGGGCACAAGCGGACATCTGGAGACTTTCTTGGTCCACTCTTACCAGGATCACAGGCAGAAAGGCTGGATGTCCAATATAGCCATGACCCGGCACCATCTCAGTCTACCCAGCAAGGACTGAGGCCCTGTGTATCCAGCAGTCTTTGTATTGGGCTGAGGCTGACAACAGAGACTGGGGAGCTATTGGGCAAATGTCAGGACTCTTGGCTCCTCTGCAAGCCTTTAGGGCCGTCAGCAGTTCCAGAAATACTGAGAGGAACCTGGGCAAAACTGTGACGTGGTTTCAGTGTGTCTTCTGAAGAGCTCACCCTCCTTTTGCTCTCTGCTTGGAGCTCTCCACCCACACCCAGCACCCTGCTCTCAGGCCCTCCTGCCCCATCACCCACCAAGGTAACCGATTTTACCAGCGTGCCCTCTATCTGCCCACCTCTCTCCTTGTTCACGCAGCACATGTACGTAGGTCATCTTTAGAGAGACGGACCGTGCAGGGTTCTGCTTGTGCAACTGATATGCTCTGCAAGCATGACTCGCGGGATATGATCCAAGCTTATTCATTTTAATATCCCACTGTCCCTTCCCAATGCATTTAGTGAGGGAATTTCGTTCCCTACCACTGTCTGGATGGAGACTCCAGCAGGCCGCAGGACTGTGCTTGTCTCACATGGAAATAGAAAGTCTTAGTCATTTTTCATAGCAAAATTCAGTCTCTATTCAAAAATTAGAATATCTTGTTTAATACATTTTCATTCAACATTCAGATTTCTACTCATTGCGTTTACCACCCCCGCTTTCCCTCCAGCCTGTGGGTGGGATGTCTGTCCTCGGGACGAGGGCTGCGATGGCACCTCTTCTCATTCCTTCTCCATTCCTCCCTCCACTCCTGCTGCTGCTACTGACCCTTCTAGGGTAGGAGTCAGGAGGGCACACTTCTTACTTGGCTGGTGCCATGGTGAGACAGCCATGTGCTGTCTTGCTCTGGTGGGTGTTTAAAGTGGCTTTGTCTTTCTCATGCATGTCTGTAGGTTCATCAGAGGCCTCCCTGCTGCCTTGAACTGTGACCCCCATGGCCCCTTCCCTGGGCTGGCTGTTCCCAGGTCCCCCTGAGGTAGGTTTGCTAGCCATCCATCACTCAGGTTGTGTGCAACAAGGGCCACTCAATTCAGAAATACACTCTTGGACAGGATTCCTGTTTCTAAAAATCCAGGCTAATATTTCCCTTGCAGGCTTCAAACCCAAGAAATCCCTGGCTTTCTTGATGTACCCTTGTCTTTGTCCTGGGGGATGCAGTTACTGCCTGACTCAGTATCTCTCTCCTCTCTCTCTCTCTGTCTCTTTTTCTCTCCTATGTTCCCTTCAGGCTGATGGCTGAGGTCTCAAGTAGAGAGGCACTACTCACATCATATATGATGAGAACGATGTCCCCTGGCCCTGTGCATTGCAGTCAACCTGCTCAGGTGTCTGTTGGGCCAGTCTAAGGTGTCTCTCTACCTCCGTGGGCAGATATTCAGGCTCCCTGAGGGCTGTTGAAGCTGCCTTTCTTTAGGAAGGAAAATGACAAAGTAACGATTTCAATGTCCTCCCCTTGAAATGGGGATGTGGGACTCACAGAGATAGCAGCCTTCTCTGAAGAAATAACAAATCTTCCCCTTCTCTGAATTTTGTAACTTTAAAAAAATCTTCCTTGTAAATTTGTCATCTAACCTCTGATATCTATCATTTGAAAATATGTGACAAAGCTTCTCATTTAACATTTTGTTTCTTGTATCTGTTCTCACTGAAATAGAATTATGATTCTGTAACTTGCCCTTTTCATTTGTCAACATCATGTATATTTCTACAGGTGCATGGATACAGATCTAATTCTATTTTCTTGGTAGTTCCTGGTACACATATGCCTATATAGATGCTTATGTAAACGGCAGAGCTGAGACTGAGGTGGGCAAACAAGGTGGCTAGGCGCAAAATTTAAAAAGGCACTCACTGTCAGGGTCATGCCCTGGTGAAGGGGACCTTATCATACTTTCTGTCTTTCAGGCAAACCATCCCCCAAACCCCTGCTTCTTTAGGAGGCAGTGTGTTATAGTAGTGAAGAGCACAGACTCTGGAATTAGCCTAGTTTGGAATCCTGACTCTGCCACTCATTAACTGTGCAAACCCAGGCAACTTTGCTCTCTGTGCTCCTGTTATGGCATCCGGCAAAATGGGGTCAGTACTAGTATCTATATTATTTGTTTGCTATAAGAATTACATCAGGCTGGGCACAGTGGCTCATGCCTATAATCTTAGCACTTTGGGAGGCCGAGGTGGGCAGATCACCTGAGGTCAGGAGTCTGAGACCCGCCTGACCAATATGGTGAAACCTCGTCTCTACTAAAAATACAAAAATTAGCTGGGCGTGGTGGCAGGCATCTGTAATCCCAGCTACTCAGGAGGCTGAGGCAGAAGAATTGCTTGAACCTGGTAGGTGGAGGTTGCAGTGAGCTGAGATCATGCTGTTGCACTCCAGCCTGAGTGACAAAGCGAGACTCTGTCTCAAAAAAAAAAAAAAAAAAAAAAGAATTAGATTAACGTTTATGTATGCTTACAGAGAGAAGGGGAGTTGCATGCTATGTGTACATAGACAAAATATGTGTGTGTGTGTGTGTGTGTGTGTGTGTATGTGCGTGCACACACATATATATGTACATAATATACAGGGTACATGTAGAGAGAATCCAGTCAACACTCTGTATCTGTGGGTTCCACATCTGTGAATTCAACCAACCTCAAAATGAAAATATTTGAAGAAAAACAAAACTTGAGTTTGCCACATGCAGAATACCATGTTGAATTCACATGAACTGATATGTACACGAAGTGACGTGTGGATATTGTTTTAGCTATTATAAGTAATCTAGAGATTGTTTAAAGTGTACAGAAAGATGTGTGTAGATTATATGCAAACAATTCATCATTTTATGTAAGAGATTGAGTATTCTCAAATTTTGGTATCTTTGGTATATACATATATAAACAGTGTCTGAGACCTAGTATGGGCTATGTGAGTGTTAGCTGTTACTATTATTGTTATATTTGCTTTTTCTCACCCCTCCCTTTCTTTTTTTTCCCACTGTGTGACCTATTTTTCCCACCCAATCTTCCAGTGACAACTCATGTTAACAACTTCAGAATATTCTTTTTAAAAAAGTAAACATGATCTTTGACATACTAACTTTGTCATATGTTAAGTTTTTACTTCATATTAAAGTCTTTTTTTAAGATTTCTATCATGAGCAGTGAGAAAAGCCATAAGCCTTGGCAAATCTTGTTTACTTTTGTTTTTCTATTCCTAAAATTGAGTTGTTTGTTTTGGTTATGTTTTTGTGTGGTTAGTGGACTCTCAAATGTTTCTGGTCATATAGGGTAAATGTGGGTTTGGCCAGTGGAGTGTGTACGATATGGCATTGCTGTGTGTATGGGTGATTATTCTCTAAATTCTCAAGGATATCTCTTCTGTATTAATCAGAGACTCATATCTTGGCTGACAAGAGCATTCTTGGGCCACAGGGTTTTTCTCTTCACAGTCCACAGTTGTTAAATTACCATATTCTAGTCTCTAGGTAAGGTAAGAAATCTGAATCTCTTGTCTTACAACTAACTTGTCTATCTCCTGTAGAACCCTGTAAGAGTTCCTCTCTAGCTTCTGCCTCTCTTTAGGGTATTTTGCTTCATTCCCCTTCCCAGAGGTGGAATGGACTCCATCACCCCAGAGTTTATTTCAGGGTAGAGGTCCATGATGAGAAAGATCACTGAAGAGGTATCTGGGACGGGCTTAGAATGCCTTCTCTGGCTTTAGCAGCTGAAAGCTCTACACACTGCTACTTGACCAGGTTGCTGTCTAACTGCTGACTGGAACTGAAGGCCATGAGAATGGGGTATAGGATGGTGTTTAATAAACAACTATTGACAGGCAGACTCACTGTAAGGCTGCAGGACCTACAGTAATCACCAATGGGCATTACTGTGGTTTAACAAATGCCAAATGCTAGAGTTCCCTCTGATTACTCAGAGGAAGACTGCCAGTTCCTGACTTCAGCTAAATTAGGTTATGCTTTTAAGGAGATTCTCAGAGGAGAAGTCTAAATATGAGTTATTTTAAATAAACACTTAGAAAAATGTACAAATCATAAATATATGGCTCAATTGATGCTCATAAATTACAAACACCCATGCCACTACGAATTACAACAAGAAACAGACTCTACTAGTACCCTCTGACTCCCCTCACACCCCTTTCCAGTTACTGTTCCCTCTCTTCTCTCTGGAGGTAATCACTGTCCTCTTCCTCTTACACAATAGGTTTGTTCTGGCTCTGTTTTGAATTTTGTATAAAAAGAATCATACAGAATGTATTCTTTTGTGTCTAGCTCCTCTTGCTCAACATAATGCTTGAGAGATTTATCTGTTTTTCTTGTAGTTGACTGTTCATTCTTACTGCATGGATGCACAACAATTAATTCATCAACTATATTGTCAACGGATATTGAATTATTTTTAGTTTTTACTATCATGGCTAATGAACAAAGCTATAGACATTCTAGTAAATTTTCTCACTTAACTTTGTGTTTCACCTAAGATCTCAATTACTGAAACTGAAAGAAAGGTATAGTAGGTATAGCACTCATTTCTCACTCACATGCTTCCAATTCTGCAGATCCTTGTTATGGACTGAATGTGTTCACTTCATCGGTAGCCCATCTTCTGTTGCTATAACAGAATGCCTCAGACTAGGTCAGGTGCAGTGACTCGACTCATGCCTCTAATCCCAGTACTTTGTGAGGCCAAGGTAGGCAGATCACTTGAGGCCAGGAACTTGAGACTAGCTAGGGCAAAGCAAAACTCTGTCTCTGAACAAAAAATTAAAAATTAGCCAGGGATGTTGGTATACATGTGTAGTAGCTACCTGGGTGGTGGTGTACATGTGTAGTAGCTACCTGGGAGGCTGAAGTCAGAAGATTGCTTGAGCCCAGGAGATGGAGGCTGCAGTGAGTTATGATTGTGCTACTGCACTCCAGTCTGGGCAACAGAGTGAGGTCCTGTCTCAAAAACAAAAGAAAACAATACTACAGACTATGTAACTTATCAAGAACAGAAGTTTATCTGGCTTGTGGTTTTAGAGACTGAGCAGTTGAAGAGCATAGCACCAGCATCTGGTGAGTGCCTTCTTGCTGTGTCGTTACATGGCAGACAATATCACAAGAAAAAGAGAGCAGGAGCAGGAGGGTCAACTCAAGTCCTCTCTTTCTCTCCTTATAAGTCTTCCAGTTCCATCATGGGGGCCCCACTCTGAGGATCTCATCTAATCCCAATTATCCCCCAAAGGCTCCACCCCCAATCAATGTATGAATTTGAGGATTAAGTTTCCAACACATGAAATCTGGGGGGCACATTCAAACCATAGCACCTCCCACTCCCTAAATTTATATGTTGAAACCTTAACTTCCAACATGATAGTATTTGGAGTTGGAGACTTTGAGAGGTAGCTAGGTTTAGAAGAGTTCACTATTGAACCCCCATAATGGGATTAATACTCTTGTAGGAAGAGAGAAAATATCTCTTTCCCTCCTTCCCTCTCTTTCTTTCTCCCTTCCTCCCTTCTTCTCTCATCATATGAAGACACAGCAAGAAGATGTCACCTGCAAGCCAGTATGAGACACCTCACCAGCATGAAATTTGCTGGCACCTTGATCTTAGACTTCCCACCTTCCATAACTGGGAGATATAAATGTTTGTTGTTTAAGCCATACAAGTTGATAAAACAGACTTCTTTTTAATTTTAATCTAGATCCACTAGTATTTAAGCTCTGTATGTGCGTCCTGTTTAAGAAGCCTCTGCCTACTCAAATGTTATGAAGATATTATCCTAATTGTATTCTAGAATGGCACTATTATAGTAGCCACTAGCCACGTGTCTCTGTTGACCACTTGAAATATGCCAGGTCCAAATTGAGATGGGTTGTGTTGGGGAAACTCTTCTAAACACAAGCTTTGGCAAAGAATTCATGACTAAGACCCCAAAAACAAACATGATGAAAACAAAAATAAACAAATGGGACTGAATTAAACTAAAAAGCTTCTTCGCAGCTAAAGAAATAATCAACAGAGTAAGCAGAGAATCTACAGAATGGGACAAAATATTTGCAAACTGTACATCCAGCAAAGGTATCCAAAATCAAACAAATTACCAAAACAAACAAACAAACAAGTAATCCTATTAAAAACTGTCCAAAGGAAATGAATAGACATTTCTCGAAAGATGATACACAAATGGCAAAAAAAAAAAAAACATGAAAAAAATGCTCAACATCACTAATCACCAGGGAAATGCGAATTAAAACCACAATGAGATACAGCTAGTGCTTGACTTACAACCACGATTGGTTCCAACAGACAGGTCGTAACATGATTTGGTTGTAAGTTAAGTAGGCTACATGTATAGTACTGTGAAATGATGTTATAAAAATCTTTAAGTCATATTTTATCATAATTTTCTTTCATTGTTATATATCATAATTTTCTTTGTTCATTTTATGCCATTTGTATCATCTCTACACCATTTTCTTTCTTATTTTTACATTAGTCAGTTTTAAGTAAAACACTGCATTACCAGTACAACTGGTTTAATATTTTCAAAACATACAAAATTACAAAATACAGGTGCATACAAAAATACAAAATACGGGTGTAAAAATACCATAGGAAACATTTTCCCAATTGAAAAACATATCAAAATATATAAACAGGTACGAAACATTTTATTGGCCACTGGTGCTTGGCTGCAGAGCGTTGATGTTGTCATCTGAGGCAGCAGTTGGGGTTACCGGAGTTGGTTTTTTCATAAACGTGGTAAGCTTTGTCTGAATTGTATGTTTCTTTTTTTCTTCATAAATTTCACGATATGGAAAAACACATTGTGCGCCATCCGTTCAATCCTTGCAAATCGTTCGATGTTTGGGTCCATTGCTTCGAAATGTATAAGTAGTTTATTCAGTAAAGATAAACCATCTGATAATCCCTTAGTAGTAAACTTTCTTTCTGGCTCCTCCTCTTCTTTCTCTGCTTCTCTTCTTTCTTCTTCCGCCACTCTTTCTTCTTCCAGTTTGATTAGGTCTTCATTTGTAAGTTCATCAACATTGAAAATCTGTTCTGCTAGATATCCCTCATCTGTAATTAATTCATCCAGACTATCAACAAACTTACGTGCTCCTTCCTCATCCGCACTCGCTGCTTCTCCAGTCACTCGAACACTATACATTTGGAATCTTTTCTTGAATCTCTGGAACCAGCCAGTGCTTGCTATAAATTCTTGACTGTAATCTTCTCCAGCACGCTCCTTCAGAGTCTGAAATAGACTTCTCACCTTCATCTGCACAGTAAAAAGACTTATGGGTGTCCGTTTTTTAATTTGATCTTCCATCCAAATATATAGCAATTTCTCCATTTCGTGGATGGGCCCACTTCATTGCTTTGTTATAACTGTTGATCACATGGGTGCAGAACCTTTCACAGCTTCACAAATTCTTTCTTTATCTTTCAAAATCATTGACACAGTCAAGTGTGATAACTTCGTATCACGTGCGATCACATTCACTTTCTTTCTTCCTTCGTACTGCTTAATTACCTTCATTTTCGTGTCAAGATCGATGGCCTTTCTTTCCTTCTTGGCAGGCTGAGGCTTAGACAAAGACAATTTCCTCTTGGTAGACATCTTGGGAGGGGTTTGATGAAAAATATCCAAGACACAAAGCACAAATTGCTGTACTGAGTCTGTGATAACAGTTGAAATGGTGCACACGGAAATGGTAGTGCTTCCAGAAGCTGGTCCGCACTGTCGTACGCCCAGCTGGGCAACGTTTGCGCTGCCAGACGCGGAGCAGTCGTGGCTAGCGATTGTGGTCATAAAGTCGAATGGTCGTAAGTTGCACACGTCATAAGTCAATCAATACCTGTACCACTTTTCTCCTGCAAGAATGACCATTATTAAAGGTCAAAAAGTAATAGATGTTGGCGTGGATGTGAGGAAAAGGGATGCATATACACTGCTGGTGGGAACATAAATTAGTACAACCTCTATGGAAAACAGTATGGAGCTCCCTTAAAGAGCTAAAAATAGAGCTACCATTCTATCCAGCAATCTCACTACTGGATATCTACTCAAAGGAAAAGAAGTCATTATATGAAAAAGACACTGGCACACATATATTTATAGCAGCACAATTCACAATTGCAAACATGTGAAGCCAACCTAAGTGCCCATCAACTAATGAGTAGATAAAGAAAATACGGTGTATACACAACATGAAATACTACTCAGCCATTAAAGGGAATGAAGTAATGTCTTTTGCAGCAACTTGGATGGAATTGGAAACCAGTGTTCTAAGTGAAGTAACACAAGAGTGGAAAACCAAAAACCGTATCTTCTCACTTATAAGCGGTAACTAAGCTACGAGTATACATAAGCATACAGAGTGTTATAATGGACTTTAGAGACTCAGAAGTGGGAGGCTGAGAGGGGGCCAGGGATAGAAAACTGTACATTAAGTACAATGTACACTACTCGGATGAGGGCTGCACTACGATCTCAGAATTCACCACTATATAATCCACCCATGTAACCAAAAACCACTTGTACCCCCAAAGGCTATTGAAATAAATGCACAAATTGAGATGGATTGTAACTGTAAAATATACACTAGAATTTAAAGACAATTAAGTAAAATATCTCAGTAATGCTTACACTGGTTACATGTTGAAATGATAATATTTTGCACATATTAAGTTAAACACAAAATGTAATTAAAATTTAGTCTGTTTCTTATTACTTCTTAAAATGTGACAATGAGAGTACTTAAAATGACGTGTGGCTCAAATTTGTGCTTGTATTATGTTTCTATTGGACAGTGCTATTCTAGATTGATTATTTTATCATTCACAGGCACATCTAAAACCCGCTGGAATTGAGTTGTTAATTGAGAAAGGAGTCAGTTTTATCTATTTCCATGTGAGTGATCAGTTGATCTGGTATAATTTGTTGAAGAGGCTGTCCTTTCTTTGTTATAATCAAGTGTTCATCACGTGAGTCTCTTTACAGGTTCTCTCTTCTGTTCCATTGTCTGCATGTTTATCCCTTCACCATTCATCATCTTAATTGCTGCAGTTTTATAAGAAGTCTTTAATTTGGGTCGTTAAGATGTCCTACTTGCCCTTTCTCCATTACTAGCCATTTGCATTTCCAGGTACATTTTATCATTGACTTATCAAGTCTCTCAAATATTCCTGCTGGAATCTTAACAGGCATGTGTTGAATTTATAGATCTCTCTGTGAGAAACTAACATCTACCTTCTAATACATAAATATGACCCACATATGTATGTATGTCTTCTTTAAATTCCTTCAATAATGTTTTACAATTCATTGTGTGAAAAGGTCTTGCAAATCTTCTGTTAGATTTATTGTCAGGTATTTGATTTTTAAATGCTATTATAGATGCTATTAATTTTAAATTTCTTTTTCTACTTCTTGTTACTTGTATATAAGAATACAATGATTTTTATTAACATTTTATCCAGACCTTGCTAAATATTCATTCTAATAGTGCATTTGTATAGACGCTTGGATTTTCTGTGAACACAAGCATGGCATCTGTGAAAAATGACAGCTTAATTCTTTCCATTCAATCTTTTTCTTTCTTTTTCTTTCCTTACTTCACTGAATAGGTCCTCTGATAAAATGTTGAATTAAAATGGCGATAGCAAGCATCCTTGTGTCGTTTCTAATTTGAGAGGGAAAGGTTTTCACATTTCACGGCTAAGTATAACTTTTTAGTTTTCTGTGGTGAGGAGGCTCTCGTACATAAGGACATTGTCTTCTAGCTGACTGGGAGGCTTTAAAAATATATATAGGTATGTGCTAAATATTATCACATGCTTTTCTGCCTCTACCAAGATAATTACATGATTTTTCTTCTTTAGAGTTGTATTTTAGTTATTTATTGCTGCGTAACAAATGGCCCTCATAACTCAGCCTCTTAAAACGAGAAACATTTATTATCTCTCATAATGATGTCTAAGTGTGGCGGGTCTGCAAATGGCTTGACTGGATAACTTTGGCTCATGGCTTCTCAGGAGGCTGCAGTCAAGCTGGTGGTCAGGCCTGCAGTCATCAGTCATCACAAGACTCAGCTGAGGTTGAAGAGTCGGCTTCCAAGCTCATTCACATTGCTGTCGCAAGTCTTAGCTTATTGCTGCTGGCTGGAGGCTTTGGTGGCAGGCGGGCCTCTCCACGGCTGCTCACGTGTGGTAGCAGGATTTCCCTAGAGTGAGACAGGAGGAAGAGTTGGGGGTGGGGTGGGGAGCACCCTAGTTGGTAGCCACACACTTTAAGGATCCAATACCAGAAGTGACTTACCATTACTTCTGCTGTATGCCGTTGGTCACACAGCCTAGAAATCTGTGCTGTATTTTTATAATGTAAACCAAGAAACAACGATGCAGAGAAAACCCAGTAAAGGGACAGGCAGACAGCCCTGCTGCCCTTTTCATCTCTCTCTGTCTCTAGCATTGCCTACAGACATTCGGTTTGCTTAGCAAGCAAGTTCAATCTTCTTTAGAGAACAAGAGTGACTCATGTCCCCATAGCCTGATGAAAAGAACCCTTGACATATTATTAATAGAACATCTGCAATGCTGTATGTATTTCATTCTGATTTACCAGCAGTCTTTAGGCAAACCAACTTCTAAAACAAAGTACAGATCCGAATCCTACGTTTTAAATTACCATAAGACCTCATTGGGGAGCTTCTGGCAAGGTCTCACCTATTTTCAGAAGCGCTCTGGCACTGTAACACTGTAAATTGCTACCCAGCACTGCTTCCTAATCTTTTCTTTCTTGACAATCTCCATTAAAAAGGCTATAAATGCCATGGGGTATAGTTCTGACCAGTGAAATATATGTAGGATTATTCTGAGGGATATTCTGGGAAAATCATTATGTTCCTGCTGAAAGTGGCTATTTGCAGCTTCTCGCGTCCCTCCTTCTTCCTTCCTTGAACATAGATTTGATGCCTGGGGCACAGACCAACCCTCTTGCCAACATGAGAAAAGGGCTGAGATAATCACAGAGATTCCGGTTCACTTAGGGAGTGAATCTGGCATGAACACCAGCAACTACCTATCTCCAGACTTGTTATTTTAAAAAAAACCAAAAAAACTGTATTTTTTTTAAGCAACTATAGGTGAGATTTTCCATCACTTGCATCCAAAAATATTCCAAAATCATCCAGTGACAAATCTTCCTTTGGGAATGGCTTTGATTTTGGAGAACTACTAAGTTATCTGGAGATCTGAGGTGCCTAACATAAGTGATTCAGTTAGATGATGCTAATTTTAGCACGGTTTTAGAATCATACAGATTATTAACAATTTGCCCTAAAGAAAGTCCTAAAGCAGGCAACCTGAAAGCATTTTAAAAAATATCAGTAATGTTGGAATCCATTTTCAAGTGACTATTTTGAAAGGTAACAGTCAATCTGATGACACATTTTGGTATTTATTTTTAAAAGTCAGTGGTATTCTTTATTTTCTTCTTATTTTTCTCTTTATACTCCAACATGACCCTGTATTCTCAACAAGAACTTCTAAGAATTAAGCAAGCAAACAAACAACAACAACAGAAAAACTACCCTGGAATCAAGGCCCGGCACAATCAGCCTTCCAACCTCTCTCCAACTTTACCTTTCTTGAGCTTCCAACATCCATGTCCTGCAAGACAAATGCTCAGGTTGAGACTTGTGGGTTCTCGAAGACTCCTCAGGCCCCCACTCTCACCCCCACCCTCAGCTCACAGAGAATGTGCAATGCTTTTTGTCTGTCTCTGCCACCTGAGCAAACCATGCATTCCTTTGGATTGCCGGCTGCCTTTCCACCTGTAACGAAGATGCTATGAATAAATTCCTGTTGATTGACTACACATATAAATGCCTTGTCCTAGGCTTATTTTAGTTGTATACTAAGCTTTTTCTGCCTTCTGGAAGTCCTAAGCATCCATGTGTGCCCTAGATTAGAAGCTCCAAGGAAACAAGGGTTGTTTAGTTGTCTCATTCCTCATTCTATTGTGCACCATAAAAGATGGTATTAATGATTTTTGTAAAGACAATGATGATGGTAATGGCGATGATGACAATGATCATGATGGTGCAGAGGGTAGGATATTGGTTTGAATGACCCTACTTCTGTCTAGTTCAAAGAAATTCCTGGTATGTAAAACAGGGCTGGACCTGAATAATCTCTGCAGTCTCTCATTCTATGAAGTGCAGCCAGGAAGCATGCAAAGGAATGTGCGGACATTCGACTGGTGGGCTCCTGGCCCCAACAGGGCTTATCTCAAATGCCCATCTGCCCAGAGTGCTGGGAACATACACGAAGACCCAGGGCTCTGCACAGGCTCCAGGGTGATTTCGGATGAGAAATACAGGATACTGTGGTGTGTCCCAAAGTGTGTCTGGGATCTGCGGAGCTGGGTGGTCCCATTGTTGATATATGCCAAGTACTGCTAGGAGCTCAAGAGCTCTTTTGAGCACAGTGTCTTCGACTCAAATAGCATGTTCTTCCAGAGGGCTCATTCCCACCCCCCTGCCCCCCCCACCCCCCCCCCCCGCCTTTTTTTTTCTTTTTGAGACAAAGTCTCACTCTGTTGCCCAGGCTGGAGTGTAGTGGTGCTATCTCGGGTCACTGCAACCTC
The DNA here is from genome assembly GCF_048565385.1 of Saimiri boliviensis. Lineage (NCBI taxonomy): Eukaryota > Metazoa > Chordata > Mammalia > Primates > Cebidae > Saimiri > Saimiri boliviensis. The sequence continues at coordinate 79,036,455 of NC_133462.1, read as the reverse complement.
TGCTTCCCCGGTTCAAGCAATTGTCCTGCCTCGGCTTCCAGAGTAGCTGGGATTACAGGCACCCACCACCATGTCCAGCTAATTTTTGTATTTTTAGTAGAGATGGAGTTTCATCGTGTTGGCCAGGCTGGTCTTGAACTCCTGACCTCAAGCCATCCACCCACCTTGGCCTCCCAAAGTACTGGGATCATAGCCATAAGCCACCACACCCCACCCAATTCCTCTTTCTAGGAATTTCTTCCTCAGCAGTCACTGAGTCTCTGGGGTAGTGAGAGTGTTTCTGACCCCAAGAAGGCTGTTCATAGTGTCATTACAGGTGGAAAGGCAGCCGGCAATCCAAGGGAATGCATAGTTTGCTTAGGTGGCAGACAGACAAAAAGTATTGCACATTTTCTGTGAGCTGAGTGGGGGTGAGATTGGGGACCTGGGGAGTCTTTGAGAACTCTCAAGTTTCAATCTGAGTATTTGTCTAAGAAGTCCTATGAAGATGTTTGACATGGAGCAGGGTTTTCAGCCATGGTGCTATTGATATTCCGGGACAGCTCATTCTTTGTGGAAGGGGCTGTGTACAACATGCATTCCAGGATGTCCAGCAGCATCCCTGGCCTCTTATCCTCTACGTGCCAGGAGCAGCACACACGCCCGTGTGACACACACAAACATCTCCTGACACCACCACATCACCGGAGGCAGAACTGTGCTGGTGGGGAACTGGTATAGAGGACCACCTGTGGAGAAGGACATTCAGGAAATTGACCTGGCAGCAGTACATAGGTGGCTGGAGGCATGCTGAGGACATGACTGATTGGGAAGCAAATTCAACAGCCCAAGAGGATGCTGGAACGGAGGCTAGCTGCGCCCGGGAGGGCATGGGTGGATAAGAGGCAGTGCTGGGAGGAAGTGGATGGGACGTGGGGTTGATGGAATGCAGATGACAGGAGATGGGGAAGAGTCAAAGACAGCCTCAGGCTGGTGCCCAGGGGAGTCTTACCATCATTGCCTGAAACACGCATGTCAAGAAATGGGCAATTGGGGTGAGGAGTGGTGAAGTTGACCAAACGTTTAGATTTTAACATCCTTTTAGGGAAAGAGGTTGCGAATTCCAGTACTATTTCTATTTTATAAAACGGAAAGTTAAGTCAAAAAAAAAAAAAAAAGGATGAGTTGTTGACCTGTCTAAATTGAAAACACTAAATTCTAACACAGTTTTGGCAAAAATTAAGAACTTGTGACTCCCCATCACAGCGTCAAATGAATGGCCAACTTTAAAAACGTCCATTTCTATTCTCTATGAAAATATGAGGACACTGGGAAGGCCGTATTTCACCGACCTTTCCTTTCAAACACGCCTCCAATATTGCATAGCCTCGCCCATAGGGAAGGGAAGGCTCAGGCTTTCAAGAAAGCAATAAAAACCTGAGTTATTGTTGCCTCTGGAAATCACTGAGCGATTAGAGAAGGAACAGGGAGGAAGCTGCCGCCGCCACGGAGCAACAGGGTGACCCCGCCGACCGCACTGGGAGGGGCTTCCAGCCGGGGTTGGTGACTTGGTCAGGCCAGCTCAGAGGCTCTAAGGGCAGTCTGCGGGACAGCCCTGCCAGGACAAGCCACTGCAGCCTGAAAAGGCTTCAGCCTGGCGGGCACAGAGTCCACGTGACCACTGCAGGTGGCAGGTGAGCTGGACACACACGTGGCCCCACACAGTTGGGAGACCTTCCTGAGCCAAGGTGGGCCCCTGGCACTGCTCAGCAGCTTTTTGGGGCTGCACATTTGGCACTGAGCCCAGGGACTCCAGTTTTGCTCCCTGTGCGAATCCTCTGTGGAAGCAACGCTGGAAGCTGTGAAGCAAGAAACAGAGAGAGAAGGAGAAACAGAACCCGGGCAATCCGAGAACCAGTGGCCTGGCACTGACATGCTCACCCATGTCTCCCGCTGCTGCTGTTCCGCACACCCTAGGTGCCACCCGTCACGAAGACCTGCACGCAGCCTGGCCTCTAGAAGCCTTGTTCCTCAAGGCCTCTAGACTGCCTCCTCCGGGAAGCCTTCCCCAGCAGCAACTTCCTCTTCCTCCAAGAGCTCAGTATGGTGCATCTGTGTGCAGGCTGGTTCCTCTATCTAGATCCGAATGCCTTGAGAGCAAGGATTCCACCATGTTCCTTTATGTTTAACCCAGAGTCCCAACCCCTCCACACTCCTGGGTTAATCGCTCCAGAAACATCAGCTCGCCTGACTCAAGTTCCTACTGGTGCGAGCAAAGAAAGGCAGGCCCCAGTGCCCTTCCTCTCCCACAGGCCCCTTTCCTCTCCGACAGCTGCCCTGGGCGAGTTCGTGCCAGTGAAGCTGCCCTGTCCCTTGTCCCCATCAGGCATAATCGTTGATCCTACCCAGCCCCGCCAACAGTAAACCGCACTGTCGAACAAAGCTTTAGGAAAGGCTGAGGGTAACATGGAGTGAATAACAACTTAGAAAGAGAAAGCTTCAGAACAGCCACTCCTGAAGTCCTCCCACCTTGCTCTCTGTCGGGGGTCTTCCTTCAGCCTTCTTGATTCTGGCTTGCAGCCATGCTTCCCAGATCTGCTCCAGCCAAACAAACCTGCCCCATAGTCCCTCCCTCCCCTGACGACGCAGAGGGCCACTCTCCCTGTGACGATGCTCCCCACCCTCAGTGATGATTGCCGCCCCCACCATTTCCTGCCACACCTTTGCACAAGCAAAAAGTCTTTACAGTTCATATTCTAAATACGAGCTGTAGTGCCACACTAGAATACAGGGACACACTGCACTTTAAAAACAACACTTTCCCCAGCATTTTGTCTTTTCTTAGTCTTATCATTAAATTCAAAGCACTTAACAAGTGTGTCTGTGCCATGCTAAGTACACACTAATGTTGGTTAATTGAATTGATGAACCTGATTTCCTTCATTATTTAATTTGGGTTGAGATAAAACAGTATTTGCAACTTGCTTAATGAAATAATTGAGAGATGGTAGCTGTATCAAATAGTGGGAAAATTTTACATTTATATCCCCTGACGCTGGATTTGTTGAAGCTGGCTGATTGGTCATTCCTCAGTTGGCTATAAAGATACGGTAGACATGGTTCGTGTCCTCAAAACCAAGAAAGCTGTTTGATCAGATTCAGAGAGCCCAGGCAGACAGTGGGCAATGGGCGGACAGTTGGAAATCACTTTCTAATACAGGAAAAGCCAACCCGTCCACTGTCATCAGGTGGGCTGGATAGCATTAGCCCATGAGTTAGAAAACACAGCAGAGGTGAAATCCAGACACAAGAAAATAGAATAAAACTTGAGTGAAAGATTGGTCTGAGCCAGAAAGACAGCTGCAAGTGTGAGGCCATAGGACAGTCACTGGGTTCCCAGAACACAGATTTCTGGGACAGGCAAGGACTTAGAGCCTCACAAGATCCCCGGAGCTGCTGGGCAGCAACCAGGGTATTTTTCACGGGGCAGCTACGGCCTGCTGGCCAAGGGAGCTTGAGCAAGTGTCAACCAGAAGTGAGAGCTCATGGGTACGTATCTCACATTTGGTCTGAAAGCCCACACAGGCTGCCAAAGACTGGAATAAAACCCAAATGTCCACTGACAGGAGCATGTGTAAAGTGTAATTCACACAATCCAACGACAACAGCCAAACTGCAGCTGTGCAAACACGAGCAACTCACAAACATTATCCTGAGTGAGAGAATCAGGACAAAAGAATACATTGATATGCTTTCATTCATCCAAAAACAGGAAACACAGAGCCGTATTTTTCAGATTTGAAGTACATAGGTGGCAAACAAAGAAAAGCAAGGAAATTATTAGGCTGGATCACAAGACAATGATTACTCTGGATGGGAAGGACGTCGAGGGGGCTTTGGCCATGGTGGTGACACAGGCCAGGCGTTCCTTGATTGCATCGTAAGCCCATTGTAAGTGGAAAATATTGTTAGTTGAAACTGCATTGAATCCACCTAACCTACCAAGCACCATAGCTTACCCTAGCCTGTTTTCAACATGCTCAGAATATTTATATTAGACTGCAGTTGGGCAAAATTATCTACTACAAAGGCTAGTTTATAATAAAGTGTTGAAGCCAAGTGCAGTGGTTCACACCTATAATCCCAGCACTTTGGGAGGCTGAGGTGGGTGGATCACTTGAGGTCAGGAGTTCGAGATCAGCCTGGCCAACATGGTGAAACCCCATCTCTACTAAAAAAACAAAAATTAGCCGGGTGTAGTGGTGGGTGCCTGTAATTCCAGCTACTCAGGAGGCCAAGGCAGGAGAATGGCTTGAACCTGGGAGGTGGAGGTTACAGTGAGCCAAGATTTTGCCACTGCACTCCATCCAGGGTGACAGTGTGAGACACGATCTCAAAAAAATAAAATTAAAAAATAAAGTACTGACTATCTCATGTAATTTGTTGAATACTTTAGTGAAAGTGAAATACAGAATGGTTTTATGGGTACTCGAAGCATAGCTTCTGCTGAATGCCTACTGCTTTCATGCCATCAAAACATCGTAAGTCAAGCCATCATGAGTCAGGGACTGCCTCTATCTTACTTTTTAATCTGCCTGCTGGTTATAATTGGCCATATATGTTTTGTGCACTTTTCTTTTTCTGTGTTATAGTTCGTAATGTGTTTTAAGTGGAAGGAAGTCGTGCTAGGTGGAATTCTGCAGCCAGCCCTTCTGAGGACTCTGGCTTGTTTTTCGCTTTTCCCGACACTGCTTTGTTTGCCAGCCATCAATGACAATTTTGGCAGGCTCCCCGTAGGCGAAAGCTGCAGGCTTCTTGGCCCATTTATTCAATCGACAAATACTTCCCAGGAGTGTACTATGTGCTGGGCACTGTGCTAGCTACCGGGGGTTCAGGTACGCTGCTTGTTCCCACGGCGTCCCGCTAAGCAAAGAAAATTACGTGACGCCACGGTGTCCTGCTAAGCAAAGAAAATTACGTGACACACGACACTTCTCTTTGCCCCCTCGCATTTCTGGAAGCTCAGAGCTGAAGTTTGTTTTTCTTTTTAGTAGCTTCTCCTATGGTTGATTTTTGGATGTAATGATCCCTGACCCCTTTTGTTACACAAGCTGTGATTTACTCCTTTAGTTTTGCAGGTTTACCAACTTTTACTAGAAGCCACTTCAAATCCTTGTGGGTGGTAGTTACAGAAAGTGGGTGAGCCATGGAACGCCCCTTGCTCTCCTCTTGGCTCCTCTTCCCAGCGGTCATGTCTGGCCCCTCCCTCTCCAGCTGTGCCCTGCCCCAAGGCCCTGAGCTTGCCCTTCCAACCCTTCTCCTTCAGTCCCCACCTAGGAGGCTGTGCCTAACCGTGAGACGTTTTCAGGGACACTTTTACTTTCATACCCGTCATATTTCCCAGTCCTTCAGAGTCAGGAACTAAACCCGTGAGCAAAGCTTTTTCATCTTATCGGCTCCTAGCCCAGCAGAATTAGACTCAACGACTGTGTCAAGGTGAGCTGTGGAGCACAGGCAGAGCGAACCCTGGATTTACAGGCTCTTGCTTCCATTACCCCAACAATAGCAGGCCGAAAGGGGCCTGCCCCAGCAGAAATGCACTTGAATTTCCTATTTTGAAACACCCTTCATCAGCCCTCATTTGCTAAAAGGTAACCTGGGATGAAGTGTATTTTAGCAAGCCAGGAATGCCGGAATGATTTTGCAGTAGGGAAAGTTATTTAAAACATTGCCCCCAAATAAATATGCTGATAGACCCTGAGCCTGCCTGGAAAGAGGGCATTCATGTTGCTGTATTTACTTCAGGCCTCGTTCCAGCTTTGCATGACACTGTGGAGGGGCTTATCACAAGGAGGGGGCTGCAGGAACGTTTTCTTTTTCTCCCCCTTGATGTGATAAACCTGTGGAGGCATCTTTGGAATGTAACCATACCAAAGATCCTGCTGCCTTTACAACTCCATAGGGTTCTGGGCCATTTCCAAGACATTATCTGGAGAGAGAAAAATGTTCAGGGAGCTGAAAAAAAAAAGTGCCTTAATTATGTTTAGAGCCATTTTCAGCATGACTGCAATAAGTTTCAGCTGTTCTGGGGAAATGGGCTGAGAGCTTTGTGCTCTATGATTGGACTTTTTTGAGTTGGAAGAAAAGGCATCTAGAACAATGTGAGGCCCTGAAAATGTGCGCAATTTCAATGAAAACACATACCCTCTAACATTACCAGCATGTACACACACGTGCACCCACACACACAAGCATGCACTCACAAATATACACACGTGCACACAGACCACATGCACACAGGCACATGCACACACAATACACATGTGCACACATGCACACACACACACAGAGCACTTTGCCCAAGTGGATGGGGACACAAAGGTCAGAAAGGGGGAAAAAAAAAGGAGAAAAAGGCGTATCAAGAAAACAAAGTATTTAGCACAAATACCTAGACTGAGCAGATTCTAATGTTACGGGCTCTCAGGCTGGGTACAGTGACTCACGCCTGTAATCCCAGCACTTTGGGAGGCTGAGATGGGTGGATCCCTTGAGGCCAGGAGTTCGAGACCAGCCTGGGCAACATGGCGAAACCCAGACGCTACAAAACAACAACAACAAAATTATGGATTCTCTGTAAAATATATATATACATACATACACATATACAGTCTTGAAGATGGTAACATTATTTCCAGAGTCTTGGGAAAGGTCCTGAAAGTGTGGGTCATGATGCTTTAGAATCCTGAGTTTAAGAGTAAATACGGTGCAAACAGATTTTGTTTTCAGCCTCACAACAAATGTATTCCTATGTGGATTTGATTTTCCCACCATCTCCCCTTGAGCCTCCCCAGGTCTCAATACCATGCCTAAAAGATCGCCTCATGTCCCAGGACCTTTGTTCAAGAGCTGCCAAGGCTCTGCTCCTCTTCATGGCCTCCGGCAGCTACCTGGGACAAGGGGTTTGCCTTCAGTGCAGGACTCCTGCTTCTTGAAGGAACCCTCTTCTGAAGCTTCCCTCTCTCAGTTCTTTATCCTCTATCTAACTGCTATAGTGTCTCAAAGCTAAGGATCTGGGATTTTGTTATCCAGTAAAAAAATATTGATTTTTATGAAAAGACCTCAGCATGAAAGCTGTGCTTTTAAAAGCAGACCAATCTCTGCAAGCAGATTTTCAGATATCCCTGAGCAAGCATCTGGGGAAAAAGTACTCCCAAATTACTCAGATCCCACACGTGCTGGCCTGTGGGATGGTCTGGCCATTACATAGTGAGAAGGAGAACCTGAAGAACACAGGAAAGGGTTTCCGCAATCGCAAGAAGGACTGTTTCCCACACCGCAGTCCCAGAGACAGTGGCTCTGCAGAAAGCTATGGCTGGAACCTGAAAATGACTTTTAGAAATGCTAGAATAAAACAGTTTTGTTCTTATGGGATTTCTCATAACATACTAATGTAGGTTGTACATTGTCAGTGGGGTAAAAGGATGCAGTAACCCCGAATTAGTGAACCTTGGAACGCTTTCTTTTTCAGGGAGTGGTGGTTCAGACAATCCTCCATGTGATACACGTGTAGGCACCACTGCAACAGGCAGGTTTGATGGAGTTGGGAGTGGACTTTGCCGACTTATTTGGAGCTGAGTTGGGTAGGGAGATTGTTAGGAGGTGTGGGCCCTTCTAATTACTGCTTCTTATAAACTCTGCTGGAATAAGCCACCCAGAAACAGATAGAGGACATTTGTCATTCTTTTTGGCTGCACGGCAGCTGAACCCCTTTCCTGGTCTTGGGGAAATCCCCACATAAGGCGTCTTGGCAGCAAGCTGAGCCAGGCTTCCCCCTCAGAAAGTGTGAGCCCCTTGCTTTCTCAGCTTCTTTTGCAACTAGGGGCCACACCTGTCAATCAGATGCAGGTGCTTCTGTCTCCCCAAAAGGCACAAACGAGATCATTCATAGCAGCTTAATAGCCATGAACTGGAACATCTTTGCCAACATTTGATACAGTCAGTCTTTTGAATTTTAACCATCCTAACAGGTATGTACAAACAGTCCCTGATTTACAATGGTTCAATTTAGGAATTTTCAACTTTGCAGTGGATTTATCAAGATGCAACCCCACTGTAAATGGAGTCTACATGTCCACCAGCGGCAGTACAATAGATAAATGAACCATGGTTTATTCACACAGTGAAATATGACACAGTAAGAAATACGGTTCAACAATGATCACATGCAACATCAAGGATGAGTCTCACAAACCTAATGTTTTGTGAAGGAAAGCAGGCACAGGAGCACACACTATGATTCCACTTATTTCAAGCAAAGAAACAAGCCAAACAAATCTACGATGGTGGATGTCAGGAGAATGGTTTTGTTGTGGGAATTATTAATTGGAAGGGGGCATGGGATACTTCTTGGGGTTCTGAAAACATATGCAAAAATTTATCAGGTTATATACTTAGTATCTGTATAATTTACTGTATGTAGGTTACATCCCCTTCTCTGCAAATAGGTTAAAAGAAAAGAAGGATGAAGGTAAAAAAGCCAAATGTACTATCTATTGACATAATATCAAATATATGATATTGGTTAGAACCCCAGCACCATGTTGAATAAAAGTAGTGAGAGCAGAAAGTCTTACCTTGTTCCAGATTGTAGGGAGAAAACAGTCTTTCACCATTAAGCATGAAGTTAGCTGTAGGTTTTTCCATAGGTGGCCTTTATCAGATGGAAAAGCTCCCTTCCATTTCTAGTTTGCTGACAGTTTTTATTGGGAATTGATGTTGAATACTGGAAAATGCGTTTTATGTCTCTTGAGATGACATGAGTATTTTCCCCTTTTTTTTTTTTCAGTTTGTTAGTACGGTAAATCACATCAATTCATTTTTCAAATGTTAAACTAATCATGCATTCCTCAGGCAACCCCCACTAGGTCATGATGAATAATCTCTTCTAGATTTTTTGTATTCAATTAACTAAAATTTTGTTAGGAAATTTGTATCATAGTCATGAGAGATACTTTTCTGTAGCTTTCTTTTCTTTACCTGGTTTTCGTTGTTAGGGCTTAGTATCAGGACTGGCTTCACAGAATGAGTGGAGGGAAGTATTCCTTTGTCTTCAATTTGCAGAATTGTAGAATTGATATTATTTCTTCCGTAAGGAAGAATTCATCGGTGAAACCATCTGGTCCTGCGTTTTTGTTTTTTGTTTGTTTGTTTGTTTTTTCCTGGTGGGAAGGTTTTAAGCTATTATGACTTTAGTTTCTCTGATAGATATAGGACTATCCAGGTATTTATTTCTTAGTGAGACAGGTTATCTATTTCTTTTTGTGTGAAATTCACTAGTTTGTATTTTAAGAAATTTGACCAGCTCTTCTAAATTGTTGAATTTACTGGTAGAGTTGTTCATAATTGTACTGGGTTGAACAGTGTCTCCCAACAATTCACGTCCACCAGAACCTCAGAATGTGACCTTACTTAGAAATAGGGTCTTTGCAGATGTAATTAATCGAGATGAGGTAATATGGGATTAGGGTGGGCCCTACATCTAATATAGCTGGTGTCCTTATAAGAAGAGAGAAATATGGACACAGAAACATAAACCCACAGACAACAGAGGCAGAGATGGGAATGGAGCAGCTGTAAGCCAAGCAAGCCATGAATTTCTAGCCCGCACCAGAAGACAGAAACAGGCAAGAAAGAATTCGACCCAGAGTCTCAGAGGAAAAAGGACTCATTGACACCTTGATCTTGGACTTCTAGCTCTAGAAGTAAGAGAGAATAAATTTCTGTTGTTTAAGCCACACAATTATGGTGCTTAGATACAGCAGCCCTAGGAAACTAATACAATACTAGTTCCTTATTATCCTTTTAATAGCAATGGAATCTGCAAGGATGTCACCTCCCTTACTTCTGATATTAGTAATTTGTGTCTTCTGTTTCCATTTTCCTGATCAGTCTGGCTTAAGATTGATCAACTTTATTGATCTTCTCAAAGAACCAGCTTTTGGTTTCATTGATTTGTCTCTTTTGCTTTTCTCTTTTCTGTTTCATTGACTTCCACTCTAATGTGTTATTTTCTCCATTCTATTATTGTATGTTTAATTTTCTCTTTTTTCTAGTTTACTAATGTAAGAGTGGAGGTTACTGATTTGAGACCTTTGTTCTTTTTTAATGTTTTAGTTTAGGGCAATAAAATTCCTTTTAAGTATTATTTAGCAGCATCTCACAAATTTTGATATGTTTCCACTTTTATTCAGTTCAAATACTTTTCTAATTTCTCTTATGATTTCTTCTTTGACTCCCTGGGGTTATTTGGAAATATGTTAGTTTTCAAATATTTGGAGATTTGTGAGTGATCTTTCAGTAATTGATCTATGTTTTACTTCCACTGTGGCCAGAGAATATATTTTGTATGACCAAATTTTTTTACTTTATTAAGTCTCATTTTACAGCCCAAACTGTGGCTTATTTTAGTAAACATTCTGTGTGCATTGAAAAGAACGTATATTCTGCTGTTCTTGGATGGAGTGTTAGATGTCAATTAGGTCAAGTTGGTCGATAGTGTTTACATCATCTATTCTATACCCTAACTGATTTTCTTTCTATCGTTTTATCAATTATCAAAAATGAGATAATAAACTATCATTGTGGATTTCTCTATTTCTTCTGGTTGTCCTATCAACCTTTGATTTGTATGCTTTGAAGATCTTTTATTAGGTGTATGTATATTTAGTATTGTTACATTTTCTTGATGAATTGATTCTTTTATTATGAAATAATCTTTTTATTCCTAATATTTCCTCTGAAATATACTTTGTGTGATATTAATATAGGTACTCCATCTTTCTTTTAATCAGTGTTAGCACAGTTTATCTTTTCTCATTCATTTAACCTATTTTTGTATTATTATTTTATTGCATTTCATGTATGCAGTGTATAGTTGGGCCAATATGGCAATCTCTACCCTTTAATTGGGGTATTTAGACCATTTACACTACATTTAATGTAATTATTTATATGGTTAACTTTAAATATATCATCTTTTTATTTATTTTTTCTATTTTTCCTTTGTTCCTCCTCATTCTTTTCCTGACTTCTTTTGAATTAATTGAATATTTTTGTTATTTATTTTCAGTTCCTTTTTAGGATTTGTAATGTACATGTATACATATACATGGTCACAAAATTATGGCGTACTTGTCATACATCCTAGTTCTCTTCCCATTTCACAAATGTATCACGGACAGCTTTCCATGACAATACAATTGTCTCTTGGTATCTGTGGGGAATTGGTTCCAGGACTCCCCATACATACCAGAATCCACCAATTAAGTCCTTTATATAAAATGGCATAGTATTTGCATATAACTTACACATACTCTCCCATCTACTTTGAATCATATCTAGGTGACTTATAACACCTAATATGATGTAAATGCTATGTAAATCGTTGTTATATTGTGTTGTTTTTATACTTGTATTATTTTATTGCTGTATTGTTTTTAAAACAATTTTTTGAGCTATGTTAATTGAATCCACAAATTTGGAACCTGTGGATATGAATGACGAACTGTATATAAAGTGTATCTTTTTAAATGCTGCATCCAAATGTACTATATTTCATTCAATCTTTTTGATACAGATTTAGGTTATTAACAATGCTTTGCCGTTGTACAAAATGCTACCTGGAACATCCTTGTATAGTTTTCTGATTGTGTCAGATATTTTTGTTTGCCCCTCCAGACCTAGAAAAAAAATGGAGCAAAGAAAAGTTAGGTAACTTATTTGAAATTCTCCTTACCGCAATAAAGTTCATTATAGTCTGTGTCAATATGTATAATTGGATTGTCTGTAATCCCAATTAACTTTGTCATATAACCTAAAGGTCAATTCAATTAAACCACCAGTGTGCCTTTTTGACTAAACTGATAGTCAGGCATGGCCACGTGTATACAAAGCCCTCTCTGGATTTTTCAATGTCACCAGAACTTGGGGGTATGAGTCAGAATTTACATTTGAGTCTCTGTACATTCTGAGGTAAAAGGATGAGCTGGAAAGCCTCACATGGGAGTCGGCATCAACACACTGACATCTCAGAGTGGAATTTGGTAATCTTGGCATAAGGCGCCAAAGTATCTTTATCATTATGTGAAGTGAAGTAAGCAACACAAAGAAAGACAAATATGTGGCCGGGCGCAGTGGCTTACGCCTGTAATCCCACCACTTTGGGAGGCTGAGGTGGGTGGATCACGAGGTCAAGAGATCGAGACCATCCTGGTCAACATGGTGAAACCCCGTCTCTACTAAAAATACAAAAAAATTAGCTGGGCATGGTGGCATGCACCTGTGGTCCCACTACTTGAGAGGCTGAGGCAGGAGAATTGCTTGAACCCAGGAAGCGGAAGTTGCGGTGAGCCGAGATGGCGCCATTGCACTCCAGCCTGGGTAAGAAGAGTGAAACTCCATCTCCAAAAAAAAAAAAAAAAGGCAAATATGCATGTTCTCTTTCATATGTAGGGCTGAAAATGTTGATCACATGGAGGTAGAGAGTGGAATGATAGATCCCACAGGTTGGGAAGGGTTTAGGGTGAGAGGGAGAGGATGAAGAGAGGTTGATTAATATACAAATAAACAGTTGGGAGGAATGCTGTAACGTTTGATAGCAGAGTGTGGTGACCGTAGTGAACAAGAATATATTGTATTTTTCACACTAGCGAGAAGAGAAAACGAAATGTAACCCAACACTGAGAAGAGATAAATACTGAGGTGATGGATACCCTAAATGATCTGACTTGGCCATTATACATTCTATGCATTTAATTTCGCATTACATGGGCACCCCATAAATATGTACAAATATAATGTATCAAAAAATGTAAAAGGAAGTATATCTTTGTCTCTGGGGTCTGGACGAAACACAATAATAGAATAACAGGATGACAGGCTAATAGAAGAACAGTAGACTATTAGAACGATAGTAAAGATATCCCAAATTTGGAGTTATCGAGCCTCAACACCATGCGGGCGACCCCCACAGCTGGGGCATGCTGTGTGGCAAGGCCAAGTCTTTCCGCTGTCCTCTTGCCTCTCAGGGAGGGAACACATGCATGTTCCTTTTGCAGTATCCTTATTTCTACTCTAGTATCCTGGAAGCTAAATGATAAATAAAATAAACACATGTATCACTCAAAAACCGGTGTTAAACATAGATGAGTCCAGCTCCAGATTTATGAAAAATCAAAATTAAATGGGAAAACAGTTCCAAATACCTCACCAGGTCTGAAGGATCATAGTTTTGCTAACTCATTCAACTTCTATTTCTAAACAAAACATTTACTTTGCAAACAGAGTTGAATATGTGTGGAGTGATTCATGTGCAAGGTAATTCACTGAAGCAGAATAGTAAGTTTGCAATGGGGCTCAGAAACTCTTACCCCCAGGTATGGCTCTTAGACATGCTCACATGAAGCAGCAGCCACGAGGTCTCTGTGACACGCACTGCCTCCCGCTTCTCAATCCCCTGTCTCTCCCAAAGCCTAAGATGAAGGTGTTCTCTGAAGTTCCCTGTGTGTGGAAAGTCCAGACCTGTCAAAGAAGAACAATGACCTCTGGTCCCTTCTCTGAGTCTTCATAAGAGGGACCCACATTGCAGGAAGAAAGACTGCAGTCTATCAGCATACCTGGACAGACTTGTTATGAACTATCATCTGCTCTGTGGGCTCAGCAGACTGTGTCCCAGGCCACTGCATGATTTTAAAGCATTGAGTTCCCCTAAATATCATTCACTAGCCACCTAAAATCATCCATACTTCCCCATCTCCCTTTCCTCTAAGCAGAAGGGTATGTAATCATCTGTACCCCACTACGTAAGTGGAGTCATCACTTTGTGATTCACACCCCAGCCCCGTGCATGTTAATAAGTTTATGCCTTTTCTCCTAAAAAAAAGAAAAAGAAAAGCCTCGCAGTTGGTGGGGTGCAGTGGCTCACACCTGTGATCTCAGCCCTTTGGGAGGATGAGGCAGGTAGATCATGAGGTCAGGAGTTCAAGACCAGCCTGACCAACATAGAAAAACCCAGTCTCTACTAAAAACACAAAAATTAGCTGGGCATGGTGGTGCACATCTGTAATCCCAGCTACTCAGGAGGCTGAGGCAGAAGAATTGCTTGAACTTGGGAGGTAGACGTTGCAGTGAGCTGATTCATGCCTTTGCATTCCAGGTCGGGCAACAGAGTGAGACTTCATTTTAAAAAAAAAAAAAAAAAAAGCATTGCAGTCAGCATGCATCCAGAGCTCCTGATGCCTGTCTTTCTTTTCTTAGCTTACTGTTCTTTACATTTTCCTTTGCTTTTCCCTGCAAATGAGACCTTCATGCTCCCTTTTTCTTTCCTGGAAAGCCCAGAGTATTTCTCATGAGTTCCACAATGATCTTCTCTGTCTCTCAAAACTCACTAACTACAGCAGTCAGGACTACATACGTGGCTCTTTCACAAACCCAGGTCACACCAGCTCAAGTTACCGGCAAATCCAGAATGTGTATTTGGCTTGGGAAGGCTTGATCTAGAGGCCCAGAGGGTCTTTCTCCTCTCTCTTTTTCCCCACCTCTCTCTCTCTCTCTGTCTCTTGCTCTCTCTCTCTCTCTCTCTCTTTCTCTCTCTCTTTCTCTGCGTGTGTGCACGTGTGTGTGTGTCTGGTTCTAGTCTCTGTGCATGTGTGTCTGTCTGGTTCGTGGGGGGGGGGGTTCTAGTCTCTGTGTGTGTATGTGGTTCTAGTTTCTGTGTGTGTGTGTCTGGCTCTAGTCTGTGTGTGTGTGTGTGTCTGGTTCTAGTCTCTGTGTGTGGGGGGGGGCTCTAGTCTGCGTGTGTGTGTGTGTGTGTGGTTCTAGTCTCTGTGTGTGTGTGTGGTTCTAGTCTCTGTGTATGTATGTGGTTCTAGTCTGTGTGTGTGCGTGCGCGCGCGTGTCTGGTTCTAGTCTTTCTCTCTTCCTCATTGTCTCCTTCTCTCCTCTCTTGCTCTCGAAAGCTGTCTCCCAGCCGCACCAGGTCGACATTATTACTGATCAGGACTCAAAAGGATGTGAGACCTTGCCCTTCTGAAATCTCAGGGAAGACTCTGAAGGCGGCTGCTCAGATCCCTCGGCCTTCCCTCGGTGGGGGAGGGAGGGGAGGCAGACAAAAGCACGCAAGTAAACACCCCCGCAGTGGCGCTGCACGTGTGGAGGATGGGAGGCGAACGCCTGCATCGCTCATCTCCTTCCCCTAGACCTTCAGTGACTGGCACATAGTTGGAGCCCAGTGAGATGTTTTCAAATGGAATTAAACGGAGGTATTTATTAAATCCAAGGGTGCTGGCTTTCTTGAACGCTTATCCTAACCCCCGTAGCTAAGTTAAGCATGTCTTCCAGCGAAGCTGGCAGCTTCTTTTCGTGTGTTCTATTCCTCTAGCTTTCTAGACTGTGGTGGTACTTGGTGGTGAGTGGTTTGGGGATGGAATGTTTCAGGCCTTCTCTCAGTACCACCTTTTAATGTTGAACTAACCCAGGGGGTCATAGAGCATTTGTCTGAAGGTTATGATGGTCTGGTCTCTGTTTTCTTCTGCTCTTTAGTTTTTTACCTTTTCTTCTGGGGGTTTGGCATGGGAGCACCCGTGGTCTCCTAACCAAGGATTAGATTCACAGCTATTTCCCCACAACCTGAGATGCTAATCCTTACAGCCCAGCTTGTGTCTGTCCCCTGCATTGGCACTGGGTGCCTCCGAAGTGTAAGGGCTCCTCGGATCCAAATGGTCAGCGACATCTGCTGCCTCCTGCAAGAGTTTGCTTTTTCTTCCAGAAAAAGGGAAAAAGAAAATTGTTTTTTCTTCTAAGAATTACAAAGGATACTGGAAGCATTTGGGTAAACCTGCCTTTCTGTGAGCTCAGGGTGGCAATATAATTAATCTGTCAAACAGGATTACTAATTTATCGAAAGCTGTGAATTCCACTTGAGGCAAGTTATTAGTCAAGAACGTCATAGATGTTATCCTTTATGGCCAAACGTATGTAGCTTGTCAAGTGCCAGTACTAAATCACATTTTGCTCTCGTGCCAAAAGAAAAAGCTATTTTTTGATATTGTTTAGAGCAGAAAACCACATATTGGTTTAAAAATATGTGTGAATAACCTAAGTCCCCAAACTCAGCTATAACATGACAAAGAGTAAAAAGGAATAAATGGAAGTTGGCAAGGACAAGGGAAGCAAAAACTCCAGGAAAAATGGCTAACAACAAAAAAGGGAGCATTAGATGAAGCGTTCCGAAAGCATTGCAAATGTCCTCATTGGGTCCTCATAATATAATATAGCATTTCCTTTGATGAGTGGAAATGGAGAACCTATTATTCCTTTAACTTCCTACTGGAAAAGAGTTATTGATTCATGTACTATAGTGACCCTAAGATTAGGGAGGAAAGGGAGGGATATAGGGGCCATGAAAGATGTTTGGTGGAAGCCATGGCAAAAGAAATTTGTTCTGGTGAATGTTCAGTGGTGTCTAACTCATTTACCAGGCGGGCCTTCCCAGTGCTATTAACAGTGCCTAGGTACCATCCTCCCTGGGAAGAATTAATGAAGGACATATTCTCCTGCTTCAACACTTCATTAGCTGAGAGGGCTTTGCAGCTGCAAACTCATTCATTCTTACAGAGTCAAATCCTGAAGATACTCAGAAGTTGAATGAGATTATAAACAGCTTCCAGATCAAAGAACACATTTTCAGATTTGGTTGCATTTATTTCTCCAAATCAAATATTCATTGTTTTCTCTTCTTTTCTCTCCTCTTCTCCCACCTGTTTTCTCATTACCGGCCCTCCCAGCTCTTCACAGAACACATCCACAACTGTTTTGGGGCCCATGTCCTAATGGGGTCCTTTTATTGTCCCTTTCTTTGGGGAAGAGTATTTCACTCGGCCCCGTGTTCTCCATTGTTCATCACTTTGCCGGTTCACACGTTTTCTCTCTTGGTGCCCAATAGCCTGTGGGCGGCTGTGTTTTCTCCTGACCACACCTGATAGCGGGCATATGCCCCGGGGCATTCCAGAGGCCCTTCCACCAGCGTGCTGTGATATAAAATGCTCCATGTGCTCTTTCTGCTTTGGCTCTAATTCACTCGTCTGTTACAATCTTTTGACAATCTTTTACTCCATTAAGCTTTCAGCCAGTGTTATCAGGCTTTTCACATGGAATGCAGCGTGACTTAGAGTTTAGAAGCAAAGACTCTGAAGCCAGAGAGCTCGATTCATAGTCCGACTCTGTCACTTACTAACTGAGTGACCATGGGCAAATCACTGAATCTCCCTGTGCCTCATTTTCCTCACCTGTAAAATGGGGGCAAAAATAACGGCTCCTCAAGAGTGGAGATTGAGTTTAAGTGTGAAATGTGAAGACTGAGTTCGTGTGTGAAATGTGCTTAGACTATGGTCAGACATATGGTTAGTAGTATTCAAAAATTTCTTACAGGTAAGTTATGTCCATGGTACAGAAGTCACAAAACATGTATAAGCAAAACTGAGTAAAAACAGGACACAGTTCCTAGGTCTCCAGGAGACTTGGAGCTGACTTAGGGCTTGAACTTGGCATTGCTGATTCAGTGCCCTTGCACAGCATCCTGCAAACTGCACTGATGGAAGAATTAGCACAATAGGACAGTGGCTTCTGCCCTGGGGCTGAGGTTACTTTGATGCCCAGGGAGTTATACAAAGAAACCTGTAGGTTCACATTCATGGCAGGCCTCACCTACCTTTGGAAAATGTGTATCTCAAACGGGTTCTCTACCAGTCTTTTCTCCCAGGGGAGGGTAGGCAGAGACCATGAGAGGTGCCACAAAACTCCATCCCCCTAGCTGACAAATGACAGGCACATTGTCCTCCTCCATCAGTCCCACCTTTCTACTACATTTTTCTGTAGAATGTTCTTCACTGTCAGCATTAGGTCTGTCTAGCCTTCATTCTCTACTATTTCCTTTTCTTTCTTCTTTCTTTAAAATTTCCTAACACAGAGTTTTAGGCATTTAATTTACATTTTTTACATTTTTTAGTAGCTAGCACTGTGGGGTGTTTTTTTGTTTGCTTCCCATTGTGATATTGACTAGCATCTCTATTAAGCAATGCAGAACACCAGCCTTTAAAAAAAAAAAAGGGCAGGGTGTGGGGGCGGGGGAGAGACGGGAACCAAAGAGAGTTTGTGAAACAACCCAGGCTGTTGGTGAAGGAAGAAAAGAGACCTGTCCTAGGAAGAAGCTGAGTGCAGTGAAGAGAGGCAGTCTGAGGAGTACGAGCCTGGTGGGATGGGCTGGGTTGGGGGCACAGCAGCTGTTTCGTTACGATGGTAAAAGTGAGAAAGGACATTTTCTGGAAATGGGATGTGTACTTCCTGTCTGCTGCACAAGCCTGGACTGTGGCAGTTATAACTCCAGACTTGCAAGAAATAACCTCAGCCCAGGGCACAGAATGACCTTGACTTTGGCTTCTTGGCATCTAGAGATGACCCTGTGCCGCTATCCAAAAGGATAAGCACAGTGTTTAGGCAGTGAGGGACAAAGGACCTTGCTGGCTGCAGCACCTGGGGTGGGTGGAGAGGTAGCCGTAGCAGCTGGCTGGGGTGAGGTCGGCAGAGGAGGAAGCACCCACCCATGGAGCCACACTCCACCCTGCCAAGCCTGTGAAATTTTGCAACTCCACCACCTCAGTGATCCTGGATAACTAAAAGTGTGGAGAGGGTCTGCCTGTAATTGTTTTATTTTTTCTTTCTTTTTAGTAGGTAGGTGATCCAGGGAATGCACGTTGTAGTCATTTGGTCTCACTTGTCTTGCAGTCTGCAGAGCCACCTGACCTGAAGGAAGAGGACCTCAGAGCAATGGAAGGGTGCCTTCATCTCCCCCACACATGCCTACTGAGTGAGTTTCTCAGCGCCCTCAGCACCTGCAATGTGGGAAAGTGATGAATGAAGGAATGAAAGAGGACCATACTGAGTTCACACACTCAGAAAGTTTAAAAAATTGCATAAAGCTGTATATTCTGTAATACAAAATTGTATGAATGAGTTGATACCTGAAATGTTCTGTAAAGCAATTTGTTAATGGAGAGAGAGGGTAAGAATTGGTATAGAGCTCAGGACACCAGAGACTGAGAATAGAAAATGCAGAAACCGGGCATGGTGGTATGTGCCTATGATCCCAGCTACATGGGGAGGCTTGTTTGAGCCTAGAAGTTCAAGACCAGCCTGGGCAACAGAGCAAGACCCTTTCTCAAAGAAGAACTTCTAAAATGCAGAAGAGATGTATGGGTACATGACCATATACTTTATGGTTAAATCAAAACAATTTTGAGAGTAAATTAAAATGATTAAAAGTATTGATTTACTGACTGAAAATTCATTTCTTATATGGTTGGATCTGTAGGATAGTCCTATATTAAAAACTATTTGACAAGAAAATCTTCCTAAAAAACAAAAATAGCATATATTCATGTACATTTAAGCAAATTCAAGAATAACCTCTTTATACTGATTTGAACGTTAAAGATAATACAAGCAGAATTATCCTTGACACAGTCACACACTTGAATCAGTATTATTGGTGATGATTATTTCTTGATCATATCTACGTCTAATACTTTGTCACTTTTACTTTTCTGAAAGATTTTTTTTTACATTTTTTCCTCTGTACTCTTACTCCTTTAAACTTCTTTTACCCAATCATCTGTGATCTTCAAACTTGCATATGAAGGTTAATTAATTTAAAATTATTGACGTCTTTAATTGACACTTTGCTGTAGACCTTGAAATCTTTAATTAAGAAAGCACTCCCTACAGGTGCTGAGGTACCTGGTAAGCTCAGATCACATTCTGCTAAGGAAAGGATATTCTCAGTCGCAACCGTTTTTGCACTGAATATGTAAATGTTTCAGACTGAATATTCACACAGGTGCTGTCTTTCTACATCTATTCAGATTGCCTTTCTTTGACAAAATTTTTACAAGACCAAATTTCTCAAGTAATTTACCTTGTCATAATTTTTCAATGTTTAGCAAAAACGTAGATGCTATAAAAATTATAGCCTTTCTCAATTTCATTTCATTCCAGTAACATAAAATTTATCTAGTTGAAAATAAGATCTTCATCAAAAGACTTAAAATATTCCAAAGCTTAATTATAGAATTTAAAAACTAAATCTAGTACTGCTCTTTTAATTCATTTATGGCTTTCCTCATTTTTGTAGGTTAATTTATGATCTGCCTATTTGCAAGTCTTATTTTGAATAAATACAATTCTCTGGAAGTGTCAAAAGCTCTAACTGATTTTTTGATGCTCTGTGCATTGATTCCTGGGAGTAAAGATTTTCAGTTGATTTGGGGGAAGAAAGCACCAAAAACTTAGAGGATTTGGTTACAAATGACTTCACCCACTACCATTTTTAAATACTTAGGTTAATTTACAAATTAATTTCTCAAAGGTTTATATATTTCCAATGTCCGATTAATATTGGCCAATAAAGTTTGTACTTCCCTGATGAAGAAATTTTGTTATCCATATCAGCTTTCTACATTAAATTTTGTAGTTTAATTACTCTAACTATACTGTATGCTCTTTTTTAAAAAAAAAGTGATGACTATCACTTCTATTTCATTGACAAAACATCATAGCATTTTTGGATACATATAATCATAAAATACGTGTGAACCAAAATCAGTGCCAAATATTATTTCTACCAGTTTCTTTATTGGTAACATAATTGTTTCTAAAACGGTGCTGTGTTTTATCAAAACATGTATCTCTCTTATCACTTCAAAAACAAATCACTTTATTTTTCATATTGAGGTTTCTACTGAATTTACAATAACATTTGCAATAATATCAAGTGTTTCATCATTGACAGAGTGAATTTCCAGAAGCTTTACTTTGAAAGTATGTGAAAAATTACATAATTGTTGTAATTTACTTAAATTATTTTCTGTTTGAAGAATCCGATGACACTATTGTAACTGGTATTATTGTTTATAAAATTTCTCTTCTGCCAAAGCAACACAAATTACTATCATTTTGCTTTTCAAACATGATCAAGAAAACTTAGAATTGTAAGTAAAATTAATTTAGAACACCAGTTATTTGATCTAAATAAAAGTCTTAATTCATAAAGTAATATGTAACCAAACCTTTTCTGCTGCCTATATTAAACTGTCATTTTTAAATACAGTTTTCTTAAAGTAACCTTAAAGGAACTAAAGTAACTATTAACACTCTTTTTTTTTTTTTTGAGACAGAGTCCCGCTCTGTCACCCAGGCTGGAGTGGAGTGGCTCAATCTTGGTTCACTGCAACCTCTGCCTCCCAGGTTCAAGTGTTTCTCCTCTGTCAGCCTCCTGAGTAGCTGGGACTACAGGCCTGCGCCACCATGCCCGGCAAATTTTTTGGTACTTTTAGTAGAGACAGAGTTTCACCATATTGGCCAGGCTGGTCTCAAACTCCAGGCCCCAGGTGATCCACCTGCCTTGACCTCCCAAATTGCTGGGATTGCAGGTGTGACCCACTGTGCCTGGCCTTTTGAAATAGATACTGATGCCTTTTCACCTGACTTAGATCTTCTGAGTTCCATGTGGTCAGTGATGCAGCCCTTATGGTAGATGTTAAATGTTGGCAAGCATTTTGTATAAGTTACGTGTTTATCATCAACTATCTTGAGAAATGGAAATTTGCTACTTAATTTTTTAATTAAACATATAATTCCTATTGTTTTAGCTCATTTCTGATAAAAGGGTTATTGTAACATGCAAAAGCACTATCAAATAATAAAATGAAGCATTCTAAATGTACTCCATGCAGTAACAATAAAACCACAGTGGGAAGAGCATTCAGACTATGATGTTTTGCTTTACGGCAGGCCTATTCAGTCTCTATTTCCTACATATATATCATATGTGTTTAATCTATAATTTTCCACATTCCAATTGACTACATTGACTGGGACTCAGCAGCTTTATGCCCTGCACAGGTCACAGCATGGGAAAAGGCCCAATTGATTGAGGAACCAAATAATCAATTAGGACAGCGATATCAAATACGTCTGCCACTCACTGCTAGAAACCAAAAGAAGTCAGCTGTCCCTACCTCATTGGTACAGAACACATTACTTTTTCCCACCGAAAGCTCCTTGCATATTGTGTTTAAAAGGAAGGAGTTTATTAAATCATATCTGGAAAGGTTCAAGAAAATAGATGGCTGGTAGCTATTCATATTTCAGGTTTAATGTAGTAGACTGAAAATTCTGATAATTTCACAAAAATCTCTCATATTATCAATGTTCATGGCAGTTGACATACAGAGACCTTCCAAATACATTATACATTCTGGCCCATTTTAGTGTAATTATTTATAAAAATACTTTATTGAATATAAACATATGCCAAATTGAGTGATATACAATGTCATTAGGTATAAACCATAACTATCCTGGGAAAACCAGGACATAAGAGTCTCAGAAAACACAGGGGACAGAGAAAATCATAATAGATTTTCAAAAGCCAAATAGACAGGAAATAGTGCAAAAGCAGTATTTGAAACATTAATGACATTAGTTTTCAAAACTGATTAAAGACATAAAGCCACTGGTTGAAGAAGCCTATAGAACACCAAACAGGATAAATGAAAAGAATCCTATGAATAGAAATAGAAAAGAGAATTGAAAAGCAGAGGGAAAAGTACATGTTAAAAGAAGCCAGAAGTAGAAAAATTTATATACATTGCCTTCAGGGGAGCAACAATAATGCTTATAGCTGATTTCCCAAGGCAACAGTGAGGTCCAGAAGACATTGGGATATCTTTTAAAATGTAAAAAGAAATAAACTATTTAGAATTCTGTACCCAGAGAAAGTATCCTTCAAGATGAAGCGAAATTAAAGACATTTTCAAACAAACAACAATGTCCCTGCTTTCATCACCAGCCCTGCACTAAAGGAAGTGTTAAGTGGCATTCTGAAAGACAAAGTAAGTGATCCCAGGCGGAAGTCCAGAGCTAATGGAAAAAAGAAGGAGAGTAGTGAAAATCATAAGCATGGAGACAAATCTAAATGAATATTAACTGCATAAAACAGTAATAGAAACAGAGCAAACTGAGTATTAATTGCATAAAATAGTAATCTTGTAGCTTTTCAAGTATATAGGAAAACAAAACATGGAAGTGTAGCATAGAAGTCAGGAAAGGAAAAGTGAAATTAAATCATTTTAAATTAGAATTGATTATTTAATAAAATCAAATATTCATGGGTATTTTTGCAATGTCCACAAATAGGGCATAAGTGTGACTTAATTTTATATTTTTATGAGTCAAGGATGCCTGTTATAATTCGTACATAACCACAAAAAAGAATACTAATGGAGGGGGAAAATTTAAATAATAAAAAAGAGAAGTATACAATCAGACCACATCTAGGTAGGTAGAGCAATTAGTGGCGTGCCAATGTTCTTGCTGAGAACAAATCATATTTTTAAGAGAGCTTTGGAAGCAGAGAAGTCCAAAGCAACCGAAATTCCAGAAAGAGGAGAAAGTTTCAGAAGGAGCTAAAGATAAGCCACTGTCTTTTCTCTTTGGGGCACTGGTTGACTTTGTGCCTAAGCTAGAGGCTGCGAATCCGTGCTTTCCCTTGGTGAGGCTCTGAGGGTGGGCAAAGGATGGAAGCAGGGAGGAGAAGAGAAACCATAAGAGCTTTTGGAAATCCTGTGGTGCTGAAGTGTAAACATTAGACATACTTAGTCTTTCCATCCAGAAATTTGCCACATTCTGAATCTATCCTGAAACAAGAGGCTAAAAGAACTAAATCAAATATTCCTGAAAAGTAGAGAGAAAGTTTCCATAAATCTCTGGTATTGAGTAGACACAGTCTGTTTGATTTCTTAGGTATCTGCAGTGAGGGCTCTTTTTCATTCCTGATATTGGTTATTTGTGCTTTTTCTCTTTTTTTTTTTGCTTTCATTGGTGGTTCCAGGAGTTTATCAGCTCCAATCTCACTGGCAGTGAATGAAATGCAACTGAAATATACAATGTAATACTACAAAGCACCCTCCAGAATGACTAAAATTAAAGAGAGATAATACTAAATGTTCATGAGGATGTGGAACATTAGGCATCCCTATCTACTGTGTGTGAGGGTGTAAATTGGTACAACTTTGGAAAACAAATTGTCATTCCTATAATAGTTGAATAGATGCATGGCCTTTGACCTGGCATTTCCACTCCTAGTTATAAACCCAACAGAAATGAAGGCATAGGTACAGCAAGAGACTGCACAAAAATGTTCATAATAGCATAATATTTATAACTCCAAACTAGAAATAACCAAAATGTCCATCAACAGTAGGCTAGGTGAATAGCAAATAGAATGGATAAGTAGTCCATAACCGTTTTTACCCATATTTATAAGCAGTCCTGTCCATTCCTGCACCATTTCATCCATCTTTGCTGTTTTATTAGTGTGGCCTTATGAAATTTTTATTTTGGTATTCGTATCAGGTATTTTTATTATACTATATCCATGGCACCTTAGGGGAGGGGATATGGCACTATAAAGAAAGATTCATTTATCATCGTGGCTAACAAAGTTCTTATTCTCTTAGTTCTCTTTATATTTTTCTTTTTATCTGGGAGCCAAAGCACACAGCAAATGAAGTCTGACATCTATGAAACTCTCCATACACATACCTTAAAGTGTGAGCTGTGAAATTCCACTAAAGCAAAAATAAAATATAAGGTAAAGGAGTATTAAGATCCTCACATTGCACCACATGAGCTAATTCAATCACTGACCACTGACTAGAACCTGGGCAGTGCCCCTTTTGTCCATTTTCCACTTGTCAGTATGGTTAGGTCTCCCCTTGACTCCTTTCTTTAGAAAGAGCCCCAGAAAATTTCTTCTATCAGGACAGCTTTTACCTTTCTCTCATTTCAGTTCAGCAATCAATGTATGAACTCTCCCAGGTGCAGAATGCTAAGATAGGTAGTAAGTTTCTAAAGGTGAATAAACCTGGCTCCTCTGAAGAGTTTCAAAATCTAGGTGGGAGACAGAGAGGGGTGTAATTCCCCTATTTGGCCAACGCCGACTAGCATCAGTGGTGAAGGATTACGCCAAGAGTGAGAAGGGGGCATTTTTTTCCCTGTTTAATCATGTATGCCAGAAACCACTATAACCCTAAAATTGAGACCCTTAAGAGCTCAGAAAGAAATATGTATATCATCCTATAATTAAGAAGACCAATATCCTCTGCCACTATTTATATGACCTCAAAATACATTTTAAAGTATTTCTTGTGTTCTTAAGGATAATTTTCTATATTTTTCTTAAAAGAAGGAGAAATTTCAACTTATATGACCTTATAATCTATTTTGAAATATAATTTCTCATGCTATTATGAAGAACCTCCTATATATGTCTTCAAAGAATGAGAAATTTATAAGTAAAAGAGGATTGCACGGACATTGTTCTTCCTTGATTTTCATTCTCAATGAATGCTGATCATCAATCTTCAGGAGACAACTAAGGCAGCTTTTGGACTCCTACATGGGGTGGTGTGAAAATGACAGGCACAGTAGCACCATGGACTGACATGGATAACTTATAGAGGGAGACAAATTGAAACAAAAAGTCCAGAGCAGATAGATGTGCCTGAAGAGATAACATGCTTTGTAAAGATGACAGCTCTTTTTCTTTCCACAAAATATTGGGGAGATGGGTACTTCACTTCTAGGAACCAGAAAGTGACTTACTAGTAGAAGCCTAATCCTCAAAACCATCTCTGAGAGGTGGGACTGTATTTGCCATTTCTTTCTCTGTATACTTTGAAGAGTTTAATTACCAGCTAATTAATTTGTCCATCCATTTGGTAAATGCTTGCCATGGTCCAGGCACTTGAGTAGCCCTGGCGATACCAGCAAAGCCCATCTTCATGGAAACTATATTCTAGTGGAAAAGACAGTCAGCCAACAAGCGGGGCATAGTAGAGAGTAACTGGGACTCCTATAGGGGAGCTGCTGTAGACATGGCCATGAAACATAAGCTTTTTGCAGGCCGTCTACATACAAAGGTGAAACTGAAAAGGTAATGGGGAAACTGGCTGACTTCTCCAGTTCTGTTTTGCTGCTTGTATTGGTTTGATAAGGTTGCCATAACTAAGTACTAGTGACTGAGTGGTTTACAAGCAATTTTATCTTCTCATAATTCTGAAGGCAAGAATTCTGAGAGCAAGGTGTCAGCATGGTTGGTTTCTCCTGAGGCCTTTTCCTTTGACTTGCAGATGACTCCTTCTTGTGTTCTCACATGGAATTCCTTCTGTGTGTGTCTGTGTCCTAATCAACTTTTATTATAAGGACATAATCATATTGGGTTAAGCCCTTATAGAACTACTATAACAAAAACAAAACAAACAAAAACAAAAAACCATCAACTGGCCAGCTTATAAACAACAGCATTTTATTTCTTACAGTTCTAGAGGCTGGGAAGTCCAACTTCAAGGCATCAGCAGCTGTGGTGTTTGGTGCAGACTTACTCTCTGCTTTATAGATGGCCCCTTCTTGTTGCTTCCACACATGGTGGAAGGGGAAAACAGGCTCCCTGGAACCTCTTTTAAAGGGCACTAATCCAATTCATGAGAGCAGAGCCCTCATAACCTAATCACCTCCCAAAGGCCCCATCTTTTAATACTATCCATATTGTGTAAATTTTGGGGGTCAGAAACATTCAGATCATAACAGGCCCATGCTAACAACCTCATTTTAACTTAATTACCTCTTCAACGACCCTGTCCCCAAATACATTTACATTCTCAGGTACTGGGCTTTAGGACTTCAACATATGGACTGGAGGTGATGAAATTCAGCACATAATAGCTATAACAATAAAATGAACTCTTGGTTCAGAGTGTGCTTTACCTTTAATCCTACCCCTAACTCCCACTATAGTCCGCAAGCTACTCGCTTGAGAAGACTAAAGCTCAAGAAGCTTAAGAGACTTGCCAAAAACTTGAGAGACAGAAAATTCTAGAAGCAAAATTTAAATTTAGCTTCCTCCCTGCAGCTAAGCCTCTGGGAAGCTGATGATAGAAGGCTGGATTTGAGCAATCACCTTGTGGCTGCAAGTCACCACTGATACTTGGTAGACCATGAGATAGGCCAGGTTTTCACTCCACTGGCCTCTGTCCTGCATTCCAAAGGATGTGAGGAGGATCACGCCGTGAAGAAGTGCAGATGTGTGCAGTCAAGGTCTGCCATTGTCCAGTTCTTTGACCCTAATTAAGTTTTTCAACAATTCCCAAGTTATTCCATTTTTCCATTTGTAAAACCCTTCAAGGAGGGGAGTGATAATTAGCAGAGATAAGACACATGAAGTAGCTGGCATGAGTAGCATCTTCTCTTAGCCCCCAGGAAAATACATTTCTTCATCTGTAGAATGGGAACATCAATGGTCCCTCTCCCGGAGCTTTGAGATCTGTGATTGAGACAGCAGATGGAAAGTGCCTGGCAGGCAGCTTTCAACAACATGGTTACCATCATTGCTTGTTGGCCTGTCCTTCCTCCCTCACTTACACTGCCTTTCCTCCATCCCATTTCTGTTCTTCTGGTCTGCCCTAAACCCTGTCCTATCCTGGGTTTTACCTTGCTATCTTCATGGATTACTGTGCTCTCACACATGTGGATTCTGAGCCTGTTCATAGGAGCAACTTACTCTAATGAGCAAGATCTGACCAAGTCGATACATCACATCTGAGTATCCGAGCAAACCATCAGTGATTTCAAATGACAGCAGCAATCATCCAAGCTGGGGCTGGCAGCTAAAACATTAACTCCTGATTAATTAATTCAATCAAGACTTTGCCAACTCATAAATCGTTCAGGCACACTGTTCACTCAAAAGATCTCTTGTTGGCTAATTGCTTAAGTGATTTTTAAAATTGTTTTAATGAACTGTGTTGCAATTGGATTCTGTGCTATTTTTTCCTGTCAATAAGAGAGAGGTACATGAATATGTAAGAAAAAAATAACATTGGTTATGATATGCTTTGTAAGAAGGAAACAGACGCATGCTGCAGCACATTTGCCCTGGCCCAGGGATTTAAGCCACAGTGAAAGCTTGATATCATCCCCTTCTTATTCCTTCCCCTTCGCCTCATCTCAGCATTCTGCTTGGAACATGTGTCATTAGGGACGCGGCAGTTCAGAAGTCAGTAAACCTTAGTGAGCTCATAGCTCTTATTATGTACAAAACTAACTGCCCTGAAGTACCGTGGGTGTGGTTTACAGCCTGACAATAACATCTCTCTAGTTGCTGCTCATGCCAGTTCCCCTGGGTGTTGATGTCTTCCTACCCACCCATTCCCAAACCCTCCCTTTATGCTGGCGGGCGTGCGTCTGTGAGAAAGAATCTGGAGGGAATTAGGAGGTTTTATGGGCTAATGTGTCTGCAAAGGTGAGAAAAATGAGAATGAGGTGGATGGCAGCTCAGATGTTACCTCTCTGTTATCCAGGAATCTAATAAAACAAGAATTGGGAGAGAGAGAGGGAGAAAAGGAGCGGAGGAGATCCACAATGGCAGTGCTAGTAAGAGAGAGGAAATGAATGAAAGGCAAAAAGAGAAAGATTATCAGGACAAAGTGAAAGAGAATGGCTCTAAAAAGAGTTAGAAAATGAGAAATTGGATACTATAGAGAAAGAGCTAGAAAGATAGTGATAAAAAGAATTAGGGATCAAGAGACAGAAAGAGACAAACTAGGGAGAAAATAAGAAATTGAATGTCAAAGAGAAAAAGAAGCTAGTGAGAAAGAACGACAAAGAGAAAAAAAGAGGAGCAGAGAATACAGTTACCTGGAAATGGTGTTTGGCATCAATATTCCATTTGCTCTCTCTGAAATTAGCTCTTAGAGAAAATTCCAGGACTTCTCTGATGAAGTCTGTACATCCTCTCTCATGTTCAAAATGTTGCTGAGGTAATAACTTCATTGATCTAAACCTTAGCTCAATTTGACATGCTGTTTTGCACCTCACAACTTCAACGATTGAGCACTTAAACTTTGTGGAGTGTTACCGAAGTGTGACACTGAGCACTTGTCATGGTTTCTTCAGCTGTAAATGACTTTCACCCTCTATGTCTCAAACTTTTAAAGATGCTCTAAACATTTTCTATCTTGGGAGACCCGTGGTCTACTGCTACAGTGCCGAAGAACTCGAACAAGTTTGATGAGAAGTCTATTAGAGTTTCCAGAAGGGAGACCATGGAAAGGGAGTTTTGCACATGGCATAAATGTCTTAAAAGCTTGACCTCCTGCTGTTTCTTTGTCTTTGAAGTCTGAGAAATTTTTCTTACTTTGAGTTTCCTTGTGGGCTCTGAATTACTGACACTGCAAACAAAGCCGGTACGCTCATCCTCATCTTGACACTGCTTACATCAGGACGACACAGGTTGTATTAATGATTCCTCCCACTACGCTCACACTTAATGACGAGCACATGCTTAATTTTAATGTAGTATCATTCATCAGTTTTTTCCTTTATGGTTAGTGGTGTTTGTGTTCTGTGTTCAAAGCTCCTTATCTGCTTCAAGGTCACAAAGAAATCCTCCATATATGTTCATGGAGCTTTATTATTTTACCTTCCACACTGAAACCTATAATCCACTTGGAATTTATTCTTATATATGTAAGGTAGGAGGGGAGATCAAGTTGCATTTTTTTCCTCACTTGAATATCTAGTTGATGTAGCAACATTTATTGAAGACTGTCATTTCCCAATTGGTCTGCGGTGCTATTCCTGAATAAATTCAGGGATCAATTCTCTATTCTGTTCCATTGGTTTCTCTATCATTACTCTAATATCACACATTCTTGCCTTATGATAAGTCTTGGTATCCTATAGAATAAGTAAATCCTCCACATTGTACATCATTAGATGGTTTGACAATTGCATTTCCCTATGAATTTTAAAATCAGCTTGTCAATTTCCATATAAACAACACACCCACAGAAATCTGAGGAGATTTTGATTTGAATTTTACTGACTCTATCAATTAAGTTGAAGATAATATATTTATCAAGCTTTCTCCATAACTTTTACCTCTGTTTAATTCTTGATTTATTTCAATCCATGATCATTATACATTCTTCCATTTATTTAGGTCTTCTTTAGTTTCTCTCAATATTATTTCATTGCCTTGAACATTGTCATTAGATTTAGTCCCGTTTGATTTTATATGCTATTGTATACAATATCTGTTTTTAAGTTTATGTTTGTTGCTGCTATAGGAGTACAATTATTTTTAAAACATTTTATACTTATCTTGTATCTTGTAATTTATTGCAATAATCTGTAGATTTAAGTAATTTGTCTGCATACACAATTATTTTTTTAATTGCATTTTAGGTTTTGGGGTACATGTGAAGAACATGCAAGATTGTTGCATAGGTACACACATGGCAGTGTGGTTTGCTGTCTTCCGTCCCCTCACCTGTATCTGTCATTTCTCCCCACGCTATCTCTTCTCACCTCCCCACCCCCCATCCCTCCCCCATTTTCCCCCAACAGACCCCAGTGTGTGATGCTCCCCTCCCTGTGTCCTTGTGTTCTCATTGTTCAACACCCGCCTATGAGTGAGAACATGTGGTGTTTAATTTTCTGCTCTTGTGTCAGTTTGCTGAGAATGATGGTTTCCAGATTCATCCACGTCCCTGCAAAGGACATGAACTCATCGTTTTTGATGGCTGCGTAATACTCCATGGTGTATATGTACCACATTTTCCCTATCCAGTCTATCATTGATGGGCATTTGGGTTGGTTAATTTGCAAGAAACACAGTTGTAATTTTTTACCTTCCAATTCTTATCCTTTGTATTTATTTACATTTTCCTTACTGCACTGCTGTGAACCACCAATAAAATTGTAAATATAGGTGGTAGAGCAGACATCCTTATCCTGACCTCAGAGGGAAATCTTTCAGTATATCACCATAAAAGTGATATATTTTTGTAAGCTCTTAAGAGATAACCTTAACTGGTTAAGAAATTTGCCTTCATTTGTTGGTTTTGCTAAGAGTTTCTAAAAATTATAACTGGAAATAGAATTGTATCAAGTTTTTTTTTACATCTATTAAAATAATTGTATGATTTTACTTCTTTCTTCTGTCAATATGGTGATTTGCAGTGACTGATATTCAAACGTGAAGCTAGTTTTGCATTCTTGGCATAAACCCAACTTGATTATGATGTACCATCTTCTTCAGTGTGTTGCTGGTGTGGGTTTGCTAATGTTTTATTTGGGACTGTTGCACAGTTAATGAGTGAGATTGGTCTATAAACTTTCTTTTTTAATACTGTCATTGTGGACTTTGGAATCATGGTTACATTTGTCTGAAGAAATAAGTTAATAGACCTTCAATCTTTTTCTATTATTTGGGAGTTTTTATCCTGAGTAAACATTACTTTTCCTTAAATATGTGGTACAACTTGGTAGTGAAGTCATCTGGGACTCTGGTTTTCTTTGTGGAAAGGAATTTTCAAGTATTTTTAAGGTAATATTTTTGAGGTATAATTCACAAAGAGTAAAACATACTTGTTTTAGGTGTACAATTCAATGTGTTTTGACAAATGTATACAGTTGTGAATCATTATCTAGAACATTTCCATCTGCCCAGAAAGTCCCGTATGTCCTTATTTAGCCAATCCTCTTCCTTTAATAGCAGTCTCTGGCAATCACGGCTGTTTTGTGTCCTTATCATTTTGCCTTTTCTAGAATGCCATATCAATAGAATCATACAGTTTTTAGCCTTTTGAGTCTGGCTTCTTTCACTGAGCATAATAATACTTATGAGATTCATCTAGTTGTCGCATGTGTCAGTAGTTTTGTTTATTTTATTGCTGAGTAATAGTCAAGTAAATGATTGCATACAGTTTGTATGTCCCTTCAGCGGGACATGGACATTTGGGTTGTTCTTGGTTTGGGCTGCTATAAAAAAAAAAGGGTGACTAAAAACATTCACGTGCAGATCTTTATGTGGACATGCCCAGGAGCAAATAGCTAGCAGTAGCAAATACCTAGAAATGGGATTGCCAGATCATTTGGGCAGGGTATGTTGAATTTTATAAGACATGGCCAAACCCTTCTCCAAAGTGGGTATGCTATTTAGCATTCTCACCAGCAATGTGTGAAAATTCCTGGTGCTCTGCATCTGGCACCAACACTTGGTATTGTGTTTTGTTTTGTTTTGAACTGCCATTTTAGTTTAGGGGTTTTAAATATGCATTTTCCTAGCAAAGTTATTTCTAGACACCCTGTTCATTTACATTGACCAATATATCTATCTTTATTCCAAAATTACACTTTCTTGATTACTATAGCTTTATAGTAAAAGTTGAAATCAGATATAAGGGTCCTCTAACTTTGTTGTTCTTTTTCAAAACTTCCGTATTCCAAATACATTTTACAATTACCTTGTTAATTTCTACCAAAGAAAAACATTCTGCTAGGATTTTCATTGGATTTGCTTTCAATCTACGGCTCAATTTAGGGAGAGCTGACATGTTAAAAATGACTTTTCCTGTCCATAAATACAATATAGCTCTAGATTCGTTAGCTCTTCTTTCACTGTGTCAGCAGTGTTTTATTATTTTTGACATCCAAGTTTTGTGTATCTTGTTAGCATTATCTCTTAAAATGTATATATTTTATGCTACTGTAATGGTATTTTAAAAATGTCAATTTCCAATTGTTTTTTGCTAGTATACAGAAATAAAATTCATTTTAGTATTGACTCTATCTTATGACCTTGCTAAATCCACCTGTTAATTCTAGCTTTTGTGTAGATTTTCTGAAATTTTCTACATAGAAGAAAATGTTGTGATTAAAGAGACTTATTTCTCCCTTTCCAATTTGCATGCCTTTTGTTTCTCATCCTTGGCTTATTGCACTGCCAAAAGGCCTCCAGTACAGTGTTGTACAGAATTGGTGCTGCAAGCAGACATTTTTTTCTTGTTCAGCTTTAGCAGTAAAGCATTCAGCCAGTCTTTCACTGTTAAATATGAGGTTAGCTGTAGCCTTCTTATAGATGTCCTTTGTCAGCCTGAATAAGTTCCCTTCCTTTCCTAGTTCTCTGAGTTTTTAATCGCAGATTGAAGCTGAGTTTTCTCTGGTGCTTCTTTGGCATCTATTGAAATGAATATGTGGTTTTTCTTCTTTTTAAATCCATAGATAGGGTGAACTGCAATGATTGATTTTTAAATGTTGAATCAACCAAGCATTCCAGGATAAACTCAATTTTTTTTAATATCAATACAAAAATATTAACAAATTTGCTAACATTTTTGCATTTATATTCATTACTGATATTAGTCCACAGTTTTCTTTTTTCTCATACTGTCTTTTTCTGGTTTTGGTATCATAGTAATGCTGACCTCATAGAATGAGTTGGGAAGTATTCTCTGTTCTCATATTTTCTGGAAGATTTTATGTAGAATTAGTATTATTTCCTTAGTAACTGGTAGAATTCACTAGTGAAGCAACCTGAAGTATTTCTAATGGGAAATTTTACATATGAGTTTCTTTTCTCTAGAAGATAGTGCACCATTCGAGTGGTTTATTTTTTCTTAGTTATTTTTGATATTAGGCACTTTTAAAAAAAATTGTTCATCTAAGTTGTTGAATTTATTTTTATATAGTTGTGTGTAATATTCCTTTATTAATCTTCTATTATCTATTGGATCTGTAGTGATGTCCTTCATGTCCTCCTTGTCTTTCATTCCTGATACTGATCATTTGTGTCCTCTCTACATATATACTTTTTTTTTTCTTGATAAGTCTGTGTAGAGATTTAGCAATATAATTTTTTTTAAATAATCAAGTTTGGTTTCATTGATTTTCACTATTATTTGTCTGTTTCCAAATTCATTTATTTCTTCTTTTCTTATTTCCTTCCTTTTGTTTGCTTGGGTAATTTGCTCTTCATTTTCTGAACTGTCATTATAGTCTACATTTGGCATTTGTGAATTTGTTAAAAGTTTCTGCTTTCTTCTTATCCACTTTTATGATGGCAGCTTTTGGATTCTGCTGACAGTGAAACAGTTTGTTTGAACTCTCCTGAAAGGGGCTCTCTGGAATTCATTCTACCTGTTTACCTGGAAAACTCAGCTCTTTGATGGGCTCAAAAAAGTTATCATTTTGCAGATTATCTGCCTTTTTCTCATTATTATGGTAGGAGTGACATTCTCTTGTGGCTTTCTACAAACTGAATAGAAATAGATTTCCTAGGAAAGGTGGAAGGTTTTTCATTCCAAAACTCAATTTCTTTAGTAGATACAGGAACATTAAAATTATCTTCTTCATCTTTGGTAAGTTTTACTTTTAATTAATTTGTTCATTTCCTCTAAATGTTCAACTTTTGCCATAAAGCTGTTCATAATATTCTACTGTTATCTTTTTATTTTTAATAACTCAGAATCAGTAGTAATGTTGCCTTTTTTATTTTTGATATTGGTTATTTAAGGTTGTTTTGGTTTTTAACTCATTCAATTTTATTAGACTTTTCAAAGAACCAACTCTTGACTTTGGTGACTTTCTCTATCTTATACATATTTTTTGTATTTTAAATTCCTATTCTCATCTAAATATTCAATTTTTCTAGTTTCTTTGGATTTAATTTGCTGATTATGTTATAGCTTCTGGTGGTATCAGCCTATCGATTTTCAACATTATCTCTTATAATATATGCATTTATAGCTACTGTTTCGTTCCATGCATGGTTTAAGTACATTTCGTTAAGTTTCTATATGTAATGTCATCCATTTCATGTATTTCCATGGTGATTTCTTCTTTAACCCACAGAATATTTAGAGGTATATTTATTTATTTCCAAACGAATGAGAATCTTCTATTTATCCTTTCTGTTATTTATTTCTAGCTTAATTATCTTGTGATCAAAGAACATACCCTGTATTATTCAGTCCTTTCAAATTTGTTCACACTTACTACGAAAAGTCTAACACATGGTAAATTTTTGTATTTTGAAGAATATTGTTATACACAGCTGTATTAAGGAGACTGCTTTATATATGTACACATACACATATTAATTTGATTAAGTTTATTTCTTGTTTTGGCCACTTCTATTTCTTTATTAAATTTTTTATTCTACCAATCACCGAGAGAGGTGAATGAAAATCTTCCATTATAATTGTGAATTTGTCTATGTCTTGTGGTTAGTTTGGTCAAATTTTACTTTGTACACTTTGATGCTATTTGGTATATCCAGATTAAAAATTGTTTTAACTTTGTGGGAATCAAACCTTTTATTAGTCTACAAGACTTTAATAGAATAGAATAGATTATTTTTTTAAAGAGAGGGTCTTGCACTGTCACCCAGGCTGGAATGCAGTGGCATGATCATAGCCTTGAACTCTTGGGCTCAAGCCATCCTCCTGCCTCAGCCTCCTAAGTAGCTGAGACTACAGGCACATGACACCATGCCCAGCTAATTTTTAATTTTTTGTTGTTGCTGTTGAAATGGGATCTCACTGTCTTTGCCTAAGCTGATTGCAAACTTCTGGCTTCAATGCATCCTTAAGTTTTAGACTCTCATAGCATTTGGATTACAGATTATAGCCATCATGCCTGGCCCCTAAGGACAGGATAGATTATTGTTAGTCCCACTATTCTGAATTATTGGTTTGTCTAGTCAACCCAACTACTGAGCTCTCTTGGACTCTGAACTCAAACTCCTTGGGTTCAAATATGGGTTCTGTGTGTCCTTGGGCAAATTATTTAAACTTTTGTAGCTTTCTTTCATTAGTAAAACACATATAACAGAGTTGTTATGAGGATTAAATGAGTATGTTAATTAACTAGTATCTAGCATATAGTAAAAGCTCAAAATAAATATTAGCTACTAATATTCTTTACTTGATTAATCTGGGGATACAGTTTGACCCCAGCTTCTATTTTGGAATAGTTGAAAATCAATGACAGTTTCTATAGCAAGGGGCTTTCTGATTTTGAAGATGAAGCATCTAAACTGGATAGGCAAAGATGAACTCTTTTCTCAGACTGCATGACAGATTACATGAAAATAGCTTTAGAACAGTATATGCTGGGTTTTTATAAGTCATATTATAGTGACAAATTACATCCAAGAATCTCAGTTTGCTTATCTCTAAAATTGGGTTATTATAATGCCAGCTCTGCTTGCTTTACAGGGCCGTTATGAAGTCAGAGCTATAAAAGTACTTTAAAAATTGTATAGTGCAATGGAAATGTGGGTATGATTTCTGTGATCATTTGTTAATGTCACATATCAGAAAATTTCTGAATATTATTTAAACTAAGAAGACCAAAAATTAAATTATCAGGAGTGTGTGGGCACATGTGCACACACACACAGAATTTGCTTGCTGAAAAGAGAAAGAAGAATCTGCCAGCTGATTTAAGTCTTTCACTTGAATAGCTCTTCCCCAGTAGTCCTGGCTGCCAGCAGCTCCCCCTGCAGCCACTGAAGTAGAGCCAGGTGGAGTTGTGGAGTTGTGGGCTTATTGGATGCCAATAGGCCTGGAGCAGAGAAGCTCAATTGTTCTAACGTTCTCACTCCTCCTCAGGGGGCTGTGGCTGTCAGTGGAGTAATGAGAAAGAGGAACAAAGATGAGAAAAGACCAGCAGCTATTTGTGAGGCTGTGGCCATTCCTGCCTCCACCCCCAGACCACCTGCTGAAGGGAGAGATGTTAAAA
Source organism: Saimiri boliviensis (assembly GCF_048565385.1). Classification (NCBI taxonomy): domain Eukaryota; kingdom Metazoa; phylum Chordata; class Mammalia; order Primates; family Cebidae; genus Saimiri; species Saimiri boliviensis. The sequence continues at coordinate 78,999,717 of NC_133462.1, read as the reverse complement.
GAACCACGTTTTCCATTCCTCAAAGCCAAACAAACACAGAGAGTCAGCCCAGCTTCTCTAAATCAGTGACTGCCAGGTGAATACAATGCTGAACCCACCGAAAGGGCACACCTGTTAAATAAATCCATGGCCTGAGAGCCAAATCAAAACAGATGTGGTCGCACAGCAGGGACCCCTCCCACGGAGACACCTCTACCTCAGTCCCACCCGGGGCCCTTTCTTGTTGGGAGATCTGGCCAGGTTATGAGAACCATATACTTCAGGCCGACAGCGGTGGCTCACACCTGTCATCTCAGCACTTTGGGAGGCCAAGTCGGGCAGATCATGAGGTCCGGAGATTGAGACCATCCTGGCCAACATGATGAAACCCCATCTCTACTAAAATACAAAAAAAAAAGCCAGGTGTTGTTCGTGCCTGTAGTCCCAGCTTCTTAGGGAGGCTGAGGTAGAATCGCTTGAACCTGGGAGGTGGAGATTACAGTGAGCAGAGATCACACCATTGCACTCCAGCCTGGGAACAGAGTGAAATTCCATCTCTAAGTAAGTAAGTAAATAAAATAAATACTGTGTACTTCCATGGTGACTCCTCTTTGGCAATGCTGGCTGGTGCCCAGTCCTCCTCGGGTCTTATCCATACCATCTCAAGGAGCCCAGCACTCTCTCAGCCTGAAGCCATAGTGGAAGGCAAACCCAGGGACAGCTGTCAGTTAGACTCAACAGTTCTCAGGTCCTGTTCACGGGGTCAATGGGCAATCCCCTCCCTTGCCCACACTGGGGTTGAGAAAGCAAGGTCTGCTCCTCCTCCAAGGCCCAGCTCAGCCACCACCTTCTCCAGAGGCTTCCTCCTTCCCCCAGGACAGAACTACCGCTTATTTGCCTCTTTCCACAAGACTTTTTTGAGAATCTCTTCCACCGAGAGCCCTAGCGATCCACCTGCTTGTCTCAAGGATCTGTGAATTCCTAAAATGTTGTGTAGATTTTTGTACATGAGCATCTGTATGTTTTTATCTGAGGAGAAAAAAACGGATACCTTTATCCAGACGTCCCCAGACTTTTTACACAGGGGGCCAGTTCACCGTCCCTCAGACTGTTGGAGGGCCGCCACATACTGTGCTCCTCTCACTGACCACCAATGAAAGAGGTGCCCCTTCCTGAAGTGCAGCGGAGGGGCAGATAAATGGCCTCAGGGGGCTGCATGTGGCCCACAGGCCGTAGTTTGGGGACGCCTGGTAAGGGAATGCTTTTTCTCTCTACAAGGAAAGTGGGCCACTTCTGCAAGCCCAGAGAGTTCCAGGGAGTCTGAGGATTGAAGGTTCTCAAGCACATCTACCTGAAAGTCCTCATTTCAGGTCCTCAGGCCCCCTCAGCCCCTTGACTTTGGCATAGAACATTCACTGGAGCCATAAATTCAGACTTGGCTATTCTTTTATCAGATCATAAGCTTGATTTTCAGCAGGCTGTGTCATCCAGTTACCAAGCCTGGTTAATTGGTAGATTCTCTGGTCTTACATAATCTATTTTTGTATGCCTACCTTGCTAAACATTCAACCCTTTCTGTTGCCAAGGCAGTTCTGGCATTAACAGGAGGTCATTATTGTTTGCAAGCTGTAAGGCAGTATTTTGGCAGTGTATTAGGACTGGCTCTAGGTGTTCCATACTGCTATAGATATTTTCTGGCTTCTAACTTTGTGCTTGCTTTGATTGTTGGCTGACTCAGGCTGGGCTATTTTCCCCCTTCAGTGCACGGATGCACCTAACAATCCCCAGCCATCTCCACTGCACCTGTATGTGCTGTCACCACCATAGCTCTCAAATGCTAGTGACGCTATCGCACAAGCTGGTGCATCCTCTAGCACCTGCACTTCTTCCTGTGTCAACAAGACTCCAGCCAGGAGCTATAAACCTTAGATATTTTTACAGAGAGAATTTAATACAGAGAATTGAAAAACCAGACAGGTCCAAATGGGCACATTGAGGTAGGGCGAACAGCTATCCCAGTTTGCCCAGGACTGTTCTAGTTTTAGCACTTAAAGCACTGTGTTCTGGGAAAAACTTTGGTCTCAGGCAGACCAGGACTGCTGGCTACCCTCACTGAGGTATCACAGAGGTGGTAATGGCAGGAAGCAGCTATCACCCCAGTACTAGGGGGCACACAGGAAAGAGTTTAGTCTAAGTAGATACAAGCTGGGGCTTGTATCCCTGAGGGGTGCCTTGAAGCTGGTTTGGGCAAAGCTACTGGAACCAAGTGTTGTGACTGCAAGGGTGATGCATCACCGCTGGGATGAGCCTGACACCAGAGGAAGGGAGCGAGCCAGAAGGAGCACGTCCCTTCTTTCTTGTCTAGCCTACAGTTTTCCTCCAACTTCCCATTATCCGACCCCTCCCAGAGCCTAACTGGGAGCCACCGTCAGGGCAGAAATGTGGTAGGCGGGACGTCCTGGCCACAGCATCAGAGAGTGGTGTACCAAAGCCCCGTGTCTACCCTGGCATGCCAGCTGCTTACCAGTGGAGCTGCAGTAGCTTATTCACCACGTGAAGACATTCTTAACAATTACGATGCATGCTGAGGGTTCATTACCACCCACTTACCACCGAGAAGCAGGGCCTTGTTGCCCTCCGAGCGGCAAAGGACCCATGACAAGGATCCCACAAGACTCTGCTACCAAGACCGCTTCAAACACCAGCTGTCCTAGTTTGGGGAGCCGCCCTCCCCTATAAAGCAGACCCCCAAGGCAAGTATTTGAGCACAAGCAATTTATTTGGGAGGTGTATGGGGAAAATAAAGATGTGCTATCGAGCCAGCTAGCACCACGGGAGACTGTAGGGCTGCTCTGGGCTGGGTGCAAGTGGGCTCCTTTGGGATCCAGATGACAGCTGGGGGAAAGAAGCACATTCCCCATATCTTCAAGAAACACAGCCTACCTGAGGAGTGCAGGGGAGCATCTGAGAGGCTTGAGACCGTGGGGCGGGAACCCTCACAAACGGTGCACGCAGTTCACATCTGCCACAGCCGTGATGAGGAGCTCCACTGGACATCTGGCCATGGCACACAGCAGCCACCACCGAAAGGGCGGGAAGAGAGAGACATGAGATCTCCAATCAGCTTCAGTAGGAACCTGAGATGCTGAAGAAATCAGGAGAACGTGGAGGGTAGTGGGCAGGGCCTTAGTTTGAGTTACCCCCAGAAGCGATCCCTGAAAAAGGACTCAAGCATACATTGCTTCTTTGGGAGGTGAAGGAAAATGTCGTCAGGGGAGTGGTGAAATGAGACAGGAAGGGGGATGTGGCCAGTACAGGGTGTGTTATCACAGCAGCATGGCCGTGGGTAATAGGAGCCTAATGTCGCAGGGAGCGGGGAGTCAGCAGAACGCACACACCTTGCGGGTGGGAGAGGCTTCAGTGCTTCCATGCAGGACTCAAAGACTGCTTTTGTCATTAATTCTCCTCCTGGACTGCCTTGCTTGTGGGCAGAATGACCTTCTGTGGCTACAGTCAAAGGCTTCAGGCAAAAAGATGCAGCTCTGGGCCCTGGAGTCTGCTGGAGTACACTGAAGTGGAAGATGGGGCTGCAGGCAGAGAACGGGCAGCTTCTGCCCCACGGAAGCCAGAGAGCCAGAGAGCGGATTCCATAGAAAGAATAACCCCCACTCCTCACGCACAAGGCTCTCTACTAAATGCTTCCCGTGCACCACCTCCAGAAATCCTCCCAAGCCAGGACACCAGCAGCACTGCAGGTGGAATATCCCTTAGCCAACATGCTTGTGTCCACAGGTGTTTGGGATTTGTTCAGATTTTGGAATATTTGCATGTACATAATGAGATATCTTGGGGATGGGACTCAAGTCTAAACATGAAGTTCATTTATGTTTTATATACACCTTATATGCACCACATAGCCCAAAAGTGATTTTACGTAATATTTTCAATAGTTTTGTGCATGAAGCAAAGTTGTGGCTGTAACTTGACATGAAGACAGGTCGGAATTTTCCACAGGTGGTGTCATGTTGATACTCAAAAAGTTTTGGGTTTTGGAGCATTTTGGATTGTGGATTTCCAGAGTAGGGATGCTCAGCTGTATTATTAGTTTCATTTTACAGGAAAGAAAACGGAGACTCCCAAGATTTGACAACCTGCCTGCAGTGACTAAACCAGCCTTGGTGCTAGGTGTGCACCTCCCCAGGGCCGCGTGTCCACACGCTCTGCTGCCGCTGCTGCCCACTGCCCCTGCATGTGTCAGATGCTGCAGCGTTGACTCTCTTCATGGGCTGTGAGGCCGATGAAGCTGGTTGTGCTGAGCCTGAGAAAATGTCCAATGTGCCAAACTGTCTTGTGTGCTTCCCTCTGCTGGTTATGTAGCAAGCCCAGGAAAAAAGCAAATCCTGCCCCAAACAGATGATCCTCTTGGTGAGAGTGGTTATGGCGATGATGCCAGCATGCAGCAGAGAGATTCGACTTCTCGAGATTCTTCTAGCCCTTTGCTTCTCATATTTCATAATGCCTGATGGTGACAGCTCTACTGACTGGGAAGCAGATAATGGTTATGTCCTTTGTTTTTCTTTTCCTGAGACGGAGTCTCTCTCTATTGCCCAGGCTGGAGTGCAGTGGCGCAATCCCGGCACACTGTAACCCTCTGTCTCCTGGGTTCAAGCGATTCTCCTGCCTCAGCCTCCCGAGTATCTGGAACCACAGACACACGCCACCACACCCAGCTAGTTTTTTTTTTTGTATTTTTAGTGGAGACAGGGTTTCACCATATTGGCCAGGCTGAACTCCTGACCTCATGATCCTCCTGCCTTGGCCTCCCTAAGTGCTGGGATTACAGGTGTGAGACACCACGCCAGTCTTCATGTCCCTTTCAGAGACACCTTACTCAGTCCCTCCCACAATGCCTATTAAATAGAGAAAATGATAAAATTAACCTGATGTGCTCATCACTCAGTTTGGGCCATTATCAACTAATGGCCACTATAGTTTCCACTGGGTCCCCCTATACTCTGCCCTGATTATTTAGGTTCTAATCCCAACATTGTATCATTTTGAGGCTTTCAAAAGCAAAAATATTGATTTCTAAGCTACCCTTGTAAATTGTCTGATTCAGGAGGTCAGGAATGGGGCCTGAGAATCTAGATATATTTTCTATTCTCCAGGTTTGGGAACCTATAATATAAAGAAATGAGCATGGACTTTATATTAAGAAAGTCTGAGTTTGAGTCTTGGCTTTGCCCAAGCTTTATAGCTATGGAAAAAAACTAAGTTTTCAGACCCTTGACCTCTGTCTCGAAGGATCACCAACTCTGAACTTGCGGTCCACCAAGACCCTTCAGCATTTTTCACATTAAATAAATGCCGTCAATCTTGTCTCTCAGCCTTCCCCTGCCTTGGTGTTAGGCTGGGGGTGGCAGCAGCAGGATTACTTGTGAATTATCCTCCTTTGTGGTGGTGGTTTTGTCTACAAGATCTCCCCAAACTGTGTGCCCTGGCTCCCATGTGGTGTGCCCCGACACTGTGTCCCCTTTAGTCCCTTTCAAGCCCCCCTCACTCTTCCCATTTGCTCCAAATGCGCCTGTCTCCTTGGGAAACTGCTGGACAGAAGCTGCCCCTGAATGGTAGCCTTCAATTACAAAATTCCTGCACTTAGAGTAAAACTGGCGTTTGATTCAGGTGGATGATCTTTTTTCCCCAATCAAAACCAAATCCTAATTTCCATGGTTGGCATGCAGTCACTGCGTGCTTATGAAAGAGAATGCAGGCTTCACTGAGTTGCAAAAACAAGAACTTTGTTGGCTTTTGGTGTGCTCAGCATTTTTCTGAATGAAGACAGCAACTCACAATAAATAGAGCTTTTTTTTTTTTTTTGGTTATTTAATTAAATGGAGTTCAGACGGAAGGAATGTAAATAAACAAGACAAGCAAATTGGGACACACATTTGAACTGAAATGAGAAAGGAGCTGTTTCCTGAGGCGGAGCACCTTCACAAGGGAACACAGCTTTATTTAGTACAACACTGCCCCTGCAAACTGTGCCCTCAGTTGTTTTGGGGAGTTAATGTAACTGGTGCTTTCAAAGCGACAGCTAGTAGCAGAGAAAGGCCCTAGGAAGTGCAGGGCTGTGAGAGACCGACTTACAGTGGGAATTTGGGAAGCCATGTGTTAGAACAAAAAGGAACTGCAACCACCTCATCGTATGCCTGAGAAACAGAAGCCGCGATCACATCATTTGCTCAAAGCTGCACAGCCAGTTGGTAGAAGAGCACAAACCAGCACCCTGGGCTCCTGAGCAGCGCTCTTTCCATGGAGAGGTTTGGGGGGTGGTCAGAAGCACGGACACTGGGACAGACTTCCTGGGTTCAGACCCCGGCTGTGTCCCTTCCTGGCTGGATGATCTTGTGCAAATGAATTAAGTCCCATAGGGCCCATATCAGTCAGAGTTTAAGTAGGAAACAGATGGAACACCAAATTAGGGTCATCGGAGGGGGTATTTATTTATAAAATGATCATTTCACAGATGTGAGTGGAGCATGGGGAAAACACAGGGGCCAGTACAGGGCCACAGGGCCAGCAGTGTTAGAGCTGACCCCAGCACTGGGACAGAAGGCACAGGGGGAGAGGGAGGCTGCAGAGTCCTGTTCGGAAAGCAGCTGTATCCTCAGGTTGGGGAACACAGTCACCGTCACCTTGCGGGGAGGAAGGCAGGGTAACGAGTGCACTTCCTCACTCTCCCCGCTCTCACTCTGTCCTCCTGATGAGGCTCCTCACTGGCTAAACCCAACCAAAAGCACAGATACCACAGAAGCTTGCCTATGTGGTCTAGCTAGACCTGGCTCCTGGGGTGGAGAGCAACCCAGAGTGGGGGGCAGGGATCTGTGGGAGGGATTATAACTAGCTGCCACAGGGCCTCCGTTTCCTCATCTTAAAATGGAATCATAATGAAACCCACTCATAGTTTGTTGTGAAGATTAATAACTGAATAGCTGCAAAGTGCTTAGAATGGTACCATCTATCTCTCTAGTGTTGATCATACATACATACACACATTATTATAGTGCTTACTACACAACTACCACAGTGCTTACCCTAGATATGTAACACATAGTAAGCATGTATTAGTACGTATATATATATATATATATATATATATATATATATATGAGAATAGTAATCATATAGCAAGCACTATGTATACTTACTACATATGTCATATACATAGCAAGCATATACATATGTAATAGTCTAATGTATCATGGCATGGTAAACTTTTCCCATTTGCCTGTCTTGGCACTTGGACTACATATGGAAGCCCCCTCTATGGTCCGAGTTGTGCATCTGGTACACTCTTTATTACCCCGTCAATTATATTTATGAACTCCATTTACCTTATCATGCATTTTGAATAGGAAAGTAAATATTTGCTTGCCCCTGAATTAAAAATGATTTAAGAACTCAGGGCCGGACGCCATGGCTCATGCCTGTAATCCCAGAACTTTGAGAGATGGAGGCAGGCAGATCGCTTGAGGTCAGGAGTTCTGTTCTTGACCCACAGACTCCAGCCTGAGTTCCCTCTCCCTTATGCACCCGAACCGCCTTCCTCAGCCCTACGCTCTCCCCGCTGACCCTCCCAATTTGAAACCCACTTCCTATGCATCTGCCCCCTCCATGTGTTTTTCACTCTGTTTTGGTTACTAGACTCAGCTTCAGGATTCACCACAGTTTCTACGCTGACTCTCAGATGCTAACTCTACTACCTGTCTTTTTGTTTTTTTGAGGCTGGGTCTCTCTCTGTTGCCTGGGCTGGAACGCAGTGGTGTAATCTCAGCTCGCTGCAACCACTGCCTCCCCGATTTAAGCGATTCTCCTGCCTTAGCCTCCTGAGTAGCTAGGATTACAGGTACACGCCACCATGCCTGGCTAATTTTTGTATTTTTAGTAGAGATGGGGTTTCACCATGTTGGTCAAGCTGGTCTCGAACTCCTGACCTTGTGATCCACCTGCCTTGGCCTCCCAAAGTGCTGGGATTACAGGCACCAGCCACCACACGGGGCCTTTTTTGTTTGTTTGTTTGTTTGTTTTTGAGATGGAGTGTCGCTCTTGTTGCCCAGGCTGGAGTGCAATGGCACAATGTCAGCTGACTGCAACCTCCACCTCCCGGGTTCAAGCGATTTTCCTGCCTCAGCCTCCTGAGTAGCTAGGATTACAGGTGCATGCCACCACACCTGGCTAATTTTTGTATTATTATTATTATTATTATTATTATTATTTTTTTTTTTTAGGAGAGAAAGTGTTCACCATGTTAGTCAGGCTGGTCTCAAACTCCCGATCTTAGGTGACAGCCTGCCTCAGCCTCCCAAAGTGCTGGGATTACAGGCGTAAGCCACCACGCCCAGCCTCTACTACCAGTCTTTATGCCGGGACTTCACTCCTCTCAATTCCCAGCAACTCTAGGAGTCAACTGCGCCTGCCAGGCCATCTTCCTGGTGCTGACGGCCATTCTGCTTCTGCCCCAGCCAGCCTGTCCGGCTAAGGCCCTGTCCTGGGTACCACGCTCACCCTGACCTCTCTCTGGACCTTGATACAGTGGAGGGGAAGGGTCTCTGTCCCAGGAAAGAGGTGGGAGTAGGGCATCCTCTCCCTCCTCATCTTTCTCTTCCTTAAACTAAATAGCATCTGCTGTTCGGGATCCAGGACTCTGGCTGGTTCTGTAAATACTTTTGTCCAGCTACCTTAGAGTTTAAGTGAATTGGACTATTATTATTACTCTGACCAGTGGAATTTACCACTAAGCAGAACACTATTTCTTTAGGGAAATAATAAAAGTTTCCAAAAAAACAACTTAAAATGAACTTTTGAGAAACCACCTGTCCAAAATGAACTTTTGAAAACCTCTCCATGTGCTTATTTACAAGGAGATTAAGAGCAAGTGACGTCATTTGATGGGCCTTGGTATTATTTTTGTCCTCAGTGTGCAATTAGCATTCAAGCCACATAATAGCTTCACCCAAAATCAGAAGCTGAAATATAAATACCACTCAAGCGAGGTTATTTAGATCCTCAATTGGATCGACCCAATCTAAGCCAATTATTTTTCTGGCAGAGTTAACTAGAATGTGTCTAAAATGAGCGAGATGTGAAAGGCAACTTTCCATTACTTGTTCCTTTAACAGTCGTGTTAAAGCTGGAGAATCGTCCTTAATTCCACATTACATATACTTTCTAGACAGGGGCATATCTACATGGAGCCTTTTAAAATCAAGCCAAACGATGTTCTTCCTCATTTCAGCTGAAATATTCAATTGAGAAAAACAAATAACCACAGGTATGTAGGAGGAATTACAGAAGGAAACTAGAAGTTCTGGGGAAGAAATTGGGACTTGGGAAAAAAGAGCAGGACTTAATCTCTATGGATCTCGACATTCTTCACTTAATATAGGCTGGCCTGGAGCTTTTGATGCATCCAGCAGAAGGCTCAGAACCCCATTCTCCTGGTTTCCATCTCAAGCCTACTTTATTGTCTGGCATTGGGGTCCATCACCCAACAAGACCATGTCGCCTTTCATGGTCCTCAGTTTTGCCACCTGTGAAATGGGAATATGCCCTTGTTTGCAGTTGTGGTTTATGTTGTTCTGACCTTGGATAAATCGTCATTGCTATTTTGATAAATAAACACATGAGAACTTGCTTTCAGGGCAGACAACTCATAAGTGATTACTTAAAGAAGAAAAATAAAAGGAATAAAATGAAAGGCAAGATCAATGACCAATCTGCTCTTCAACTAAAAAACACATGAAGCATATGCTAGCTAAGGGTTTCCTCGTGCCTCTCCAGGCTTTGTGCTGCAGGAACTGGATGACGAAAAGAAGAGCCAACACAACCAGGAGCCTGCTCTGCTCGTCCCAAGTATGGGTCTGAAGTCTAGCCTCCTCCTCCGCTGCCCTCAAGGCCTTTCCTCGTGAAAGCAGAGGTTCTGATTTCTGTTTTAAAGCCCAGTACTCTTTAAACACCGTGTGTGTGTGTGTGTGTGTGTGTGTGTGTGTGTGTGTGTGTGTAGGGAGAGGGGAAGGAGACCCGAGGAAGATAGCTCCAGGAGATATAAAGAAAACGCATTAAGTAGCCAGCACATCCCTGCCTTCCGGGTGCTCTGCATCAAGACTCAGCTGCAGAGAAGATGGCTTCGGTGCAAGTCACATACACACCGCTGGGCTGGTGCCCGTGGCAGCTCTGTGGGGTTTGTGTATGTGAGTGCCTGGCACCAAGCCACATTGGTCAGGAGGGACTTCCTAGAGGAAGAGAACTTTCAACAGAATTGGAAGAAAGGGGCCATTTAGGGCAGAAGGTCAGGCTCTGTTTCAACACAAACCCCATGGCTTCCTGTAGTCGTGAGATTCTTTGAAAAGGCAGCGCCCTGCTGGTTTGGGCTCCAGCTCCCCACTTGCAGGCCTGAGACCTTGATCCAGATGCCCATCCTCTGAGCCCTTCCTTGTCACAAGCAGGTGCACCGTTGCATCCCTGTCATGTGGCTGTGGTGCCAACCTGATGTGACCTCCTGGTCTTAAGGACCCATTCCTGATCCAGCTTCTTCTCCAGCTCCTGCTCCCATTTCTCTTCTCCTTTTACAGCAGAACTGCTGAGAGGAGGCAACGCCCGCTGTCTCTGCTTATCTCCTCCAACTTTCTCATGAACTCACTCAATTGGGCCTTTTTCTTACCACCCCAAGGTCACGGGTGACACACACCCTCTGCTGCTCCTCAGAACACCTTCCCCTGGGAGCTTATCAGCAGGTGGGGCCCCTTGCTGGGCCTCAGGGATGTCCCCTCCCATTTCTCCGGCCATTCCTTCTCAGACTGTCTTGCTGGTTCAGTCTCACCTCCCCAAGCACCACGTGTTGCTGAGCCCTCGACTCAGACCTTGGGCCTCTCCTCCTTTTGGTCCAGACTTACTCACTCAATGAGCTCTTGCTGAATCATGATTTCCAAAACGATCTCTATGTTCATGATTCTCAAATGTTTGCCTCCTGCACAGACCTTTCCCTGACCTCCTGGCCCATTGCCCAAACCGCCTGCTTCCCCACTCCCCTTGGATGGTGACCAGTCATCTCAAACTTTACTTGGTCCAAACTAAGATCCTGATCATCCCTTCTCAAATGAGCGGTGGGGTGGCCGTTCTTTTCTCTGCTAACTCAGCTCTTTCAGTGACCTGTGGAGCCATTCTTGACCCTTCTCTTTGAGTCAGCCCTCACATCTGGTCCACTCGTAGTCCTGAGAGTTCCACCTTCAGAATATATCCAGAATTTGACCACTGCCACCATCCGGAAGCAAGCTGCTTGGCTCATTGCAAGAGTTCCCTAAGTAGACTCCCCACTTCTGCCCCTTCCCATCAGGCTGCCCCTGAAACACCCAGCCTATGACAACCCTGCAGGAGTGGGACTCTGCTGGGGTGTAATCACTCCACTGGGTCTCCGTCTCACTTAGAGAGAAAATGCTTGCCCTTAGTCCTCATGAAATGGATCCCCTTTAACTCTGCGCCCCTCACTCCTATTGCTTCTTTGAACTTGTTCCCATCCCCAGAAATTTCATTCCGCTCCAAGCATGCTGGCTTCCTTCAGGCACACGCCAGGTGCTCTCTGCCTCAGGCCTACACACTTGCTGTTAGCTGTGCCCCGGCTGCTCTCACACCAGCTGGCCTCATGGTGTTCTCCCTCATCACTTCCCATCTTCTCCCAAAATTCACCTTCTGGCCACAAGATCTAGCGTTCCCCATCACACCTATATTCTCAGTATCATTCCTTGCTTTATTTTCCTGCTATCACTTAACACTACTGACATACTGTAAGTAGAGGGTAAGTTTGTCGAGGACAGGAAGTCTTCTCTGATTATTCAACACTTTCCCTAAGTGGTGAGCTCCTGAAGCCAGGGGGCTTTTGGATGCTGAGCAGATGTTGCAGGCACAGAATGGGAAGACCTTTGTATTGGTCCATTCTTGCATTGCTATAAAGAAATACATGAGACTGAGTAATTTATAAAGAAAAGAGGCTTAATTGGCTTATGGTTCTGCAGGCTGTACAGGAAACATGACTTCCGGGGAGGCCTCAGGAAGATTTTACTCATAGTGGAAGGCAAAGTAGGGGCATGCAGGTTACACGGTAAAATCGGGACGGACAGAGAGCAGGGGTGGGGAAGGTGCCACACGCTTCCAGAAGACCAGATCTCGTGAGAATTCCCTATCACAAACACAGCACCAAGCCCAGGGTCTGCCCACAGGACCCAAACACTTGCCACCAGGCCCCACCTTCAGCTCTGGGGATTACAATTCAACTTGAGATTTGGGCGGGGACACAGACGTAAACAATATCAACCTTCTGTGGGGGGACCTCGAGGGAAGGTGGACTGCCTAGATGAGTGCCCAGCATACAAAGTTACTACGCAGCAAAAAACGTGTCAAAGGAATGAGTGGATAAATCAATGAACAATTAAAATAAGGAATGGATATGAGGCGACATTTATTAAGAAGCCAAATTCATAGCAAATCCTCAAAAAAAATGTTAGTTTCTCCTATCCTTTCCTTTGGTCACTTGGGAAGAGACCTGGACCTTTATGTGGCTGAGCTGTCACTGTGATTTGGATCAGCAGTTGACAGATAGCCACCCTAGGCACTAGGAGTGCCCTACAGCCCCTGCCCTGCTGCCTGGACACTGTCATGTGCTCTGCAACCATAGAAGAGCAAACTCTCTGGCAGTGATCAATGAAGGGGCAATTGCTCGCCCATACCTTAGTGAGCACACATTCCTGTAGTAGTAATGGATTTGGACGGTGAGAAGAGCTGAGACAGACAGCACACGTTCTCAGGATGCTTCAGGCAGATGAGACCATGCCACTGGGTAGAACGCAAGTGGCGGGGCCCAGGCAATAGCTGCACAGGCCAATTCTTGCTCGGGCTTGGCCTGCTCTCCCTTCCCAGGAGGAAGATCTTCTGGGCATGCCCCATCCTCTAAAGGTGACACATGGCATCAGAACATCAACATCAGCTCACCTTGACCTGTTCCACAGAGAGGCTGTGTCCCACCCTCCTTGGACTGTCTCAGGCAGAATGTCTCCCCACTTCTATTCCTGGCCCCAAGGCCACCTTCTCCAGGGACCACCACCTCTAGACATTTACTCCTAAAGCAACCTGTTTGTGCCCTTATGACACTTACCGGCTTCCCTCACTAGGCTGAGCTCCACAAACAGAGACCTGGCTGATTCATGCCCCACATCTTACATGATTTGCTTAAAGAATGAGGAAAGTAGTAAATGAAATTGGTTCTTTCAAAGCAGCAAGAGCATTTGTGACATATTTGCTAAGGTGGTGAGGGGCAAAGATGAAAGACTGCAGAGCTGTCTCACAGGCTCCTTTGAGCAAAGCACTCCATCCTCCAAGTAAAGTGACCGTGAATTTGCTCAGACAACACTCTCCTCCCCTGTTTCCCCATTAAGTCCTCTTCACTGAAACCATTTAGCATCATACATCTGTCCTACAAGAAGGCATCCTACCACAGCGTTCTGTACTCATGATGCCTACGCAGAGAACAGTAGCCACAGTAATAGGCAAGAAATACATGGATGGGGCAGCTCCCAGGGGTTGCTGGTAAATATGTATAGAAGGGAGCCGTTGGCAGAGCATGCTTGTTGACTGAATTAATATGGAGAGCTGGGACCTCCAGATCGGGTGGAGAAGATGCTGACTGTCAAGCCAGAGGCCCCTCCAGCTCCAGAGAGATGTTTCTTTCCTCTGTGGCACCAACACAAGTGTGCCCGCTGCCCGTTTCATGCTGCCCAGTGAAGAATGGCCCTCCTCAAGTCCAGGAAGAATTCCCACCCCGTTACTATCTCTTGCCGCCAAAAGGTTATCTATAGCTTTCAGCTGCGTCTGAGGTCCAGGTAAGGTGTTGTGCCCTAGGAAGAACTTGCCCTTTAAAGAAGTCATCTGCCTCCCAGATCTGTTCAAGGACAGACCAGTCCTTGTCCATCACAGCATTGGGAATAGGTGCTCGGGAGGTGTGAAACCACAAAGCCAGTTTCGAGGGAACTTTTAGGCAAAGCCTCTTCAGATGGCTGGCAGGGGATTGTGTTTCACTCTTCTCATAGACACGCAGACTCAGAGGCCTAGAGCTGGCAAGGGCTGTGCTGCGGCCTTGTCTAGACCACTGGGGCAAGCTCTATTCTATTCTCCCGGGGCGGAGGCCCAGGGCTATCCAGAGTGCCCAGGAAGGGCACGAGATAGCTGAAGAACTGCAATGACAAACCCACTGTCACTCACTGGGTTGGCATCCTTCCTCTCTACAAACTCCACTCGTGGCCAAACAGGGAAACTCTGTGTGTGTGTGTGCGTGTGTGTGTGTGTGTGTGTGTGTTTGGAAGTTTTGTGTATATTATGTGTGTGCATATCCATGTCATGTGTATGTGTATTGTGTTTATGTGTGTTTGTGTATGTGTGGTATGTATATGTGTGGTATGTGTTATGTGTTCATGCATGTTGTGTGTGTTTGTGTTATGTGTGCTGTGTATATATGTGTTTGCATGTGTGCAGGTGTGTGTTGTGTGTGCTGTGTGTCATGTATGTTATGTGTTGCATGTCACATGTACTGTATGTATACATGTGTTATGTGTATGCATTCCATGTCATGTGCTGTACGTATATGTATGTTGTGTTATGTGTATGTGTTATGTTTATGTATATTGTGTCATGCATATTGTATGAATATGTATGTTGTATTATATACATGTATTCTTTGTGTTGTGTATATATTTGTGTTGTGTTATGTGTGTGTACTGTGTGTTATGTGTATTGTATATGTATGTGTGTTGTGTGTATTTGTATGTTGTGCTGCATGTAGGTGTTGTGTGCGGGTTGTATGTGTCGTGTGTGGCACTGGTGTTTATGTGTATGCTGTGTGTGTTGTGTGTGTTGTGTGTATGTGTATGTGTATTTTGTACATATGTGTAGTGCTATGTGTGCAGTGTTTGTCATGTGTGTTTTATGCATGTGTGTGTTGTGTGCATCATGTGTGCAGGCACACACCCATGTGTGTATTGGGAATAAAAGGCAAAGCCAAGCCAAATTCTCTCAAAAAAATCTAGTGTTACTTTCAAGAGAAGTCACTGCCATCATCCGACCAGCCAGGTTCTATTTGCGAGGCTCTACCAGCTGCCTGGGTAACCCACAAGGAAAGCCCGTTCACTCCATGGCCCAGTAAGATGAAAGGGACATGTGTCACCTCCTGCACGCAGGATTCTCCTATGCCTTGGCCCACTTTTTAAAAATTCTCATTTTTCATTGGTTTCAATGCCAAGAATTTAGGTGAAGCCCAGACCTACCTTCCTTCCAAGCAGCCTCCACAGACTTTACAGAGCCACTAAAATAGGAAGCCCCGTCTCCAAGCTGGTAGGTGGAGAGGGGTTGGTTGATTAGAAGGCCATGGACACCGGGCTGGGCTGCGGAGGTGTTAGGGAATGTAAGAGCACACCACTGCTCTAAAAGCTTATAGTCATTTATTTTCAACCCAAAGCATTGGAAATGGAATATTTTGTGGAGGGCAAAAAAATGTGTCAGTAACATCTGTTTGTATTTTTCTATTGGTGTGGTGCACCATTTTACAGTTCAATAGGGAAAGCTTATGGGTTTGGTACAAATGACTGCAGACCCCGGGCTCTCAGCATGTTAGAGCTCTCCAGAGCAGGCCGCCTTCACACCCGAGTGGCTCTCCTGCAGGCTGCATCCCCCACTGCTGTCCTCTCCTTCCCGTCCATCAGTGAAGTCAGCAGGGGTTCTGCAGATGGAAATGCAGGTGGCAGGTGGCAAGCAGGACCCATGTGCAGAATCCCGGCCTGTGCCTGGCCCCATGCCAGGCAAAGCCCCTGCTCATAACTGAGAAGCGGACTGGAGCAGGGGACTTACAAAACCCACAGATGCTCAGCCACACCCGCAGAGACCCTGATGCAATCGGTTTGGCCTACGGCCTGGGCACTGATGTTTTTTAAAGCTCCTAAGGTGAGTCTAGTGGACAGCCAGGCTTGAGAACTCCAGGTGAAAAGACCGCTGAGTTTCCATCAGCCCCAACCTTCTCGGAGGCTGTGATTCCACAGAAAGAAGCTCCCGACTGCCCTGCATTGAGCTTGCCTGGGAACGGCAAGGCTCCCAGGGTGGTTCCAGCACCCCCCTTCCTTCCTCTTCCTCTCTTCCAGTTCCTCTTTCCCCAGGGATCTTGTACCACTCTCTGGCTCCTTAAAGGCACAGGGCTCAATGGGGCCCATCCTGGGCACCCCTTTCCCTTTGTCTCTCCCAGTAATGATTTGCTCTAATCCCCAGTTCCCTAGAATCCTGCTGAGTGATTTGGGCTGATCCCTAAGGGATGTTAAGGGCTGCACTTAGCTGGTGTGGACCCCTCCATTTGCACTGACTGAATTGCATCCCCTGAAATTCATACGTTGAGGTCCTCACTCCCAGTACCTCCGAATGTGACTTATTGGGTAGAGATAATTAAGTTAAAATGAGGCAATTAGGATGGACCCCAATCCAATGCCTGTGTTACTATAGAAGGGGGAGATGCGTACAGGGATACATAGCGATACACAGAGGTCAAACCATGGGAAGACACGGCGAGAAGGTGCCATCTACAAACCAAGGAGAGAGGCCTGGAACGGACCCTTTCCTCCCAGCTCTCGGAAGGAACCCACCCTGGCGACACCTTGATCTCAGACATGCAGCTTTCAGAGCCAGGAGGGAATCGATTTCTCCTGTTTAAGCCACCAAGTCTAGTGTTTCATTACAGCTGCCCTAGCAAACGAATACACCCTTCTTCAGGCAAAGCCCGCAGCCCCTGGCAGGGAAAGAGGCAAATGGTAAGTGTTCAGTGAGTGCTTGCTGAATTAACTAATAAAGGACTAAATTGAATTACTCTCTATATAGTGGCCTTTGCTCCCGCAATTCAAAGAATAGACTTACTCCACAACCCACAGGGACCTATCAAGTGCCACCGTGAAAGAGCTCCTCAAATCACAAGTGGGTGAGGTGACCGCTCTGCCTGGACAAGTGTCTTCCTAATGGTATATTTTTCTCTTTGCTGTTACCACACAAAGTCACCGTGGCCCTGAGTTGACTCGTCCCTCATCCCTGCCTCCTTGTCATTGCTACCATCCAGGTCCCTTAAATCTTCACGCTATTTCTCTTTTGAGAACTCAGTCTGTTGTTTGCATTGCAGAAACATGAAGAAAGATTTGAAGTCAGCTCCTTTACCAGCAGAGATGGTGGGCTTTCAAGGGTGAAGGGCATGGCTCGTGCCCCCTGGAAGCTCACCAGGTCAGCGGGGAGACAGACTGGCTGTAGCGGTCTCTGTAAACCAATGCGCAGGCCACGGGAGTGCAAAGAAGCAGGTTTCAGCCAAAACGAGGGTTTTCTAGCAGGTGGGAAGTGGTTAAGCGTTGGGCAAATGGACAGGATATGTAAGATCATCTCATTGAACCTTCTACACTGAGACTAAAGCCCACTTTGGCATCTCAGAGTAAGGTTAGAAGTGTCAGAGCTGAGAATAGAGCCCAGGGCTCCTGGGTCCCCGCCCCGAGCTGTGAGTGCTGTGGTGGCCAAGCCTGAGCTGGCCTCTAGCACTCAGAATGGCAGCTCACCGGTGCTAGAAGCCAAGGGAAGGGATTCCATATAAGCACAAGGAGCTTCAACTTCTTCTCTGTTCTCAGCCTGCTTTTCTAAGTGTCTAGAGTTCTCCAAAAATAGGTTCCTGGGGCATCACAAACCCATTTCCCTTTGGGCAAAGTGAGTCTTTCAGAGGCTCTTGGCCAGAACCATATCAGAAAATGTGGTACATATATACCATAGAATACTATGCAGCCATAAAAAAGGACGAGTTCATGTTAAAGATAATAACGAAGGAAAATGATAGTGTTCCACAGACCACCCTAAACCCTTTGCACATATTAACTCATTTAATCCTCACACCAGCCATCAGAGGAGGTGGTATTACTGCCCCTACTTCACATTTGAGGATCTTCAGGCCCAGAGGGGTTGAAAGGACATGCATAAGTTCTCTTAGGGAGCATGGGGCAGAGCCAGGGTTCACGCCCAGGCAGCCTGCCTCCAAATTATGAGACATTCAAGGTTAAACGCAAATTAACCACTAGGCCTGATCAAAATCCTGCTCAGTCCAGCCCCACTCACCTCTCCGGGTATTTCACAGACTGCGCCCACACCCCCTCCATCGTAGCCACAGTGACCTTCGTTCGGCATCCCCTCTGGCTGGCCGCAGTGCCTTTTCTCATGCTGTTCTCTGCCTGAGGCAGTCATGCCCACCCACTCTCTTCCCGTCCACACCATTCGTCCTTCTGGTTCCTGCTGAGTGAAGCTTTCCTTACTCTCTTAGGTGAGGGCAACATTCCCTCTTCCCACCTGTAGTACTTTGTAATTTTGTATCTGTTGTGATAACTCAGCTGACGTCAGCCTCTCACTAGACTAGAAGCTGCAGCAGGAAGGAATGTGGTCTGCTTGCTGCTGGCTCTTCCGGGGCTGGCAGAGCACCTGGCCTGATTGGTATCTGGGGGGTAAATAACTGGACGGCAGGATGCATGACTCTCCTAAATCTCAATCTATGTTTTCCTGGGATACTGGGCATTTTCCCTCCATTACCATGGAGGAACATAGCCCTAGCAAGCAGAAAAAGAGCCCGGGATTATAATTTCGGGGCATAGAAAAGACATCAAATGTTTTTCTTTCTGGTGTAAATTTCTTTTTATTCTCTCTGTAAATCTAGAAAAGTATTCACATTTCATTAAATTGATTCAGATTGAATATAAATGAGGGTTAAATATAATTTTCTGAATGCTATCAAGCTATAATTCCTGTGTCTAAATAAAAATAACAAACAGTTTAAAATGAGACGATGAGTGAGATTTCATTTGGTGGTTTGAAGGCCTTTGAATTTGCCACAGATAATCAGATTTGCCACAGAAAGTATTTGTGTGCTTTCTTTACTTGAGCTTAATTTTGGCCCACTTTTTTTTTTTTTTTTTTTTTTTTTTTTGAGACAGGATCTCACTCTGTTGCCCAGGCTAGAGTGCAGTGGCACAATTAAAGCTCACTGCAGCCTTAAACTTACGGGCAAGTGATCCTCCTGCCTCAGCCTCCCAAGTAGCCAGGATTACAGGAATGTACCAGCACATCTGGCCTTTCTATTTTTTTAAGTGGAGACAGGTCTCACTCAGTTGCCCAAACAGGCCTCAAACTCCTAGTCTGAAGTGCTCCGCCCACCTCAGCCTCCTAAAACGCTGACATTACAGGCATAAGCCATCATGCCCAGCCTGGCCTCGTTCTTTTACGAAGTATTCTAGATGCTTATGACTCATGTGCCTTTGGTACAAAGGAGGGGTAGGGGAAACAGGGGATCTGGAATGAGCCAGATACTCCAAAATATCTTCCTAAACTCCGCAGAAGGGATCGAGGCAGGCAGAGTGCATCACCGGAGACGCCCCCTGAGATTCTGCACAGAGGGCTCGAATGACTCAGGACCTTGCTGTGAAAGTCACCGAGTGTGCTTGCTTTTGTTTGGGTGGAAATCACTCAGAATCACATGGCTCGCTGCACTCAGATGCCAGCTCTTGGGATGATATTAAATCTCCCTTCTGAATACAAAGTCTCCTGTTAAAAAGCAATCAAAATAATCCTCGGGAACAGGTGGACGATAAATTAATGAGCACAGTCTTTTCCTTCAAATTGAGCTGGGGAAGAAATTAATTACTGGACAAACCAGTCACAAAGAGGGATCCCCGCCTCCTGCAGCCTCGGAGCCCTCTGTGATTTTGTTCTCCCGAAATCCAATTTCCATGAAACACTTCAGGGAAGTGCATGTCGCCAGCGTAAGAATTTCTTAGCAGGCGTGCTAATATGAACGACATAATTCCGCAGTGAGGAGATCTCGCTCTGCTTGAAAGGCCTGGGACTGACAAGGATGGTATTTCAGAGAGGCCCGCCGTTGGTTCCCAGACACTCTTAATAACCGCCATACAGATTAAATGAGGACTGAGCTGGTGGGACTGGACCCCTGGAAGGTGGATAGAAATTTTTATTTATATGATAGATATGTACAAATACATAAAATCTTTATTTTCAGTGGCATGACTTCTTTTCCTGCCTAGAATACAAATACACTTTCCTGGGTGATCCTGCGTCCTTTGCAGAGAGTTTTTAAGGTAGGAGCCTTAGCAATGTCACCCTTGCAGCTATTTATAGGGCCCTGGCACTTGGTGGAAGCTGACTAATGGTGGCGTGCTAAGTAACACTGAGAACACTGCTGCTGGCCCTAAATCATCCTCTCAGGAGTCCAAGCTCTGTGGCCCTTCTCCTCCCTTTCCAGCCCGGGATGCCGCTTCTCTCTGGGGTTGGGCAGACACGGCCAGGATCGCCTCAGCCCCTGTTTAGGGGAAGGAGAAAGGAAGTGATGTTTGCCTGGGCACGGCCCTGTGCTAGGCGACTTACATGAAATCTTCTGGACCACCTAGGAGGTGGGCGGTTGGCATCCTTGGCTTGAACATGAAGAAAACAAGACTCAGAGGTTACATTTCTTCTCTGAGACAGACCACTGACTGCGACCCGGCTAACAGCAGTGGGATATTCCTGACTCAGTGGCCCTCCTTTGTCCCTTAGGCTTTTCACTGCTGTTCAGTGAGTGATACCTGATTTTCTTTATCCTCCTTGACTTTCAGTGTGCAGCTGCATCTGAGCTGGGAAGGAAGCCTTGGAAGTGCTCCCAGGACCAGGGCTGGAGGAGCCAGCCGGCCCCGCCCTCCCTGTGGGAGATGCTGACCTCCTCCTAACCTCCCTTTCTGCTTCTAGCCTGGAGAGTGAAGGCGTGAATGCCTAGTCTCCCGCACTGGTGTGAGGAGTCTATGGGACAACCCAGTGGACAACCCAGTGATCCCTCCTGGCACGTAGGAAGTGACACGCCCTGCCAGGGTGGCCCCAGTGTCTGGGTGCTGGCCCCACCACTGCCTCTCAGACGTTGTCTCATCTTGAACAAGTCGCTTCATCTCTCTGAGCCTCAGTTTCCTTATCTGTGATGTGAGAATCACATCCTCCCATGACTTTACATATAAATCAGTGAAAATGGTAGGTTATTAATTTTTAATTTGAAAAGCAGAAATTACCATACAAATGCAAGCCCCATACTGTGCTAGTGGGCCACGTGGGTCTCAAAAATGATGAAACCCACACTTACACCCATTAGAATGGCTAGTATAATAAACAAAACAAAACACAACACAACAAGCGTTGGCAAGGATATGGAGAAATTGGAACCTTTTATCCTGTTGGTGGGAATGTAAAATGGTGCAGCCGCTATAGAAAATCGCATGGTGGTTTCTCAAAAAAATTAAGAATAGAATTGCCGTGTGAGTATATTCCACTTCTGAGGATATACCTGAAAGAATTAAATCAGGGTGTCAAAGAGCTATTTGTACACCCTTGTTCACAGCAGCACTATTCACAACAGCAGAAAGGAAGCAGTAACCTGAGTGTCCCCTGATGAAAGAACGAACAAACAATATGTGTTCCGCATACAAGGGAACACTGTTCAGTCTTCAAAAGGAGATTCTGATACATGCTGCAACATGGGTGAAACCTGGAGGGCCTCATGCTCAGCGAAATAAGCTAGTCACTTAAGAACAAGTAACAGCATGATTTCCCTTATAGGAAGTACCCGAAGAGTCAAATTCATAGACACGGAACGTGGCACGGTGGCTGCCGGGGTGGTGGGAGGGAGAATGTGGACTTCATGTTCACGGAGTACAGAGTTTCAGTTTGGGACAGTGAAAGAGTTCTGGAATACGAATGTGGTGAAGGCTGTGTCACAACGAGAATGTACTTAATGTCACTGGACTGCTAAAAATCATTAAAGGCCAGGTGTGGTGGTTCACGCTGGTAATCCCAGCACTTTGGGAGGCCGAGGTGGCTGGATCACAAGGTCAAGAGATCAAGACCATCCTAGCCAACAAGGTAAAACCCCGTCACTACTAAAAAGACAAAAATAAGCTGGACATGATGGCACGCACCTGTAGTCCCAACTACTAGGGAGGCTGAGGCGGGAGAATCACTGGAACCCAGGAGGCAGAGGTTGCAGTGAGCTGAGACCACACCACTGCATGCCAGCCTAGCAAAAGAGTGAGACTCCCTCTCAAAACAAACAAACAAACAAACAAAAACAACGAAGGTTAAAATGATAACATGGAAAGAAAAAGGAAAAAAATGCTTTAAAATGGTTCCCTTCCCACTCTGCTAGTCACTTAAGAACAAGTAACAGCATGATTTCCCTCATAGGAAGTACCCGAAGAGTCAAATTCATAGACGCGGAAAGTGGTATGGTGGCTGCGGGGTTGTGGGAGGGAGAATATGGAGTTTATGTTTAAGGAGGACACAGTGCTTGCCTGCTTCTCTCAGCCAGGCCCAGCTTAGCCATGAGAAGCTGAGCCCTTCAACATCAACTGTCTTGTTTTAGACAAGAAGACTCAGGGAATGAGCAGGCTTCGTCTGGGCAGTTTATGGCGGGGGCCAGGAAATGAGCTCAGGGGTGGGCTTGCCTGGGCCTGAGTCTCTGCCCTGCCCTTCCTCGGCAGGCCTCAGCGTTCTCCCTGTTAAACTGGGGTTGATGAAAAGGACACATCTCAGAGGTGGTGAGGTTTGCATGAGCTAACACACAAAACATCTCACAACCTGTGGCATGCATAAGCAACTCAGTAAGCCTTAGCTATTAGGATTTCACGTGTAAAAAGAAAGAAGGAAAGAACCGCATTTATTATTCCAGCTTACACGGAAAATAAAGCGGGCCATGCAAGCAACTTAATGCAGCTGACGGCAAAATTTGGTTTGCCCTTCCAAAGTCAGCCCAGAGAGCCTGCCGGGCACCCCTGTGTGACTGGTAGGACCTTTATATGGAGGCTGCCTTACCTGGGAGGGAAAGACAGAAAGAATGACCTCTTCTCCCTGCCCCAGTAGTCTTAGGAAACCTCACAGGCTTGTGACAACCTGCTCCCCTTCCACCTCCCACTCCTCCTTGGCTGCCATGGGGAAGGATGAACTGAACTCAAAAATGACTGTTCGTGGCACAAAGCGTAAGGCATTACTGGGGCCATATTCACAGCACTAGCGTAATGACAGCCTCAGATCTAACCACATAAATATGAACATTGAGATTTGGACAAATCATTACCTCATGACTGTGTTCCATCACTAAATCCAGAAAAAAAATGTCTACACCAGCCAATGGTAGAGACAGATCATTTAAAGATCATTTAAACTGAGATGAAGCTGGCAGAAGCTTCTTAATGCTGCAAGCAGTTGAGAGGCAGAGACTGAAATCACTCCTTAGGAGTTGATCGTGGCTTTGTTCCAAGAAACCCACCCCACATGGACAAGTGATCGTGAACCAGAAGTCGGAAGCCAAGAGCCGGGTCTGGGGAAGCAGGTCTGGAGGGGTGGGGAAGAGGGGTTATCATGCTGCAGCCCTTGCTGATTTGGTAGAGTTTCAACTCTATGTTTGGGTGGAGATGAAAATATTCCTTTACAAACAGCTGCTCCAATGACTCAGAAACCAAAGTTGGGGGCCTGGAGTGACCCCAGCTGAGCTGATTCATCCTAGACCACCCTGATGTTCTATATGCAGAGTTATCTAAGATAGAACAGCCCGGGCATTGGCTGATGAAGAAGTGACCAGCCCACTGGAGACAGAGTCAGTGCTTTCTCTACAGCAAGCACACATCCCCTAATCTCCTGGTGTAAGGAGACGTCAGCATAAGATCGGGGTTGAAGGCAGAGGCCCTGGGTTAAAATCCTGCCTCTACCATTGGCTAGTTCATAACCTGCCAGCAGCTCTGTGCAGCATCCCAAATCTTCGGGACCCACTCTTCCTCCAGCCGCTACTGTGCAGGCTTCATCTGGCTTCCAGCAAGTGTAAACTGGTAACCCACAAGGCCTATCTTGGCATCCTGCCCAAGGCTGATTTGAGGTGAGAAGTGGAGTGACCCAGGGAACCTCCTCTACACAAACACACACACACACACACACACACACACACACACAGAGAGAAAGAGAGAGAGAGAGAGAGAGAGAGAGAGAGAGAGAGAGAGAGAGAAAAGCACAGGGCGTTCCAGCCCCTGGTCAGTGTCAGCCTTCTGTAGGAACACAGCCTCAGCCGCCCATAGCTGTGGCTGTTGGATAGCGTGTCCCTGTCTCTCTTTCCTTTTCTTCTTCCCAGTCAGGCCCCTCTCTGGCTCTGCTCCCCAGATCACAGCTTGGACTCTGATAAGATTTAGTCCCAGGCTCTGCTTTCCAGGTGCCAGGCTGAGACATGGGATGCACAGGGCCAGGGGAAACATTCCCCCTCTTTTAGAGCTCCATGGCTGCTGCTAGACTTGGAAGGGCTCCAACGTGCTGGGACCCTCTAGGTGATGAAGGGATGCCCCTCCTTAACCCTTGGAGGCCCTCAGAGCTTGGCAGGGAAGGGCAGAGAAGTCTCTGGTGGTTGCCATGCCTGGAAGTTCTTCAATCAGTCCCTAATATCCTGTTAAGTACTGTAAGGAAGCATCAGCAGAAGATTGGGGTTCAGGGCAGATGGCCCTGGGTTAAAATCCTGCGTCTACCATTGGCTAGTTCATAACCTGGGGCAAATTTCTTAACCACTGGAACCTTGGTTGGCTCATCTGGAAAATGGAGGTGATGTTCCTTCATTACAAGATAAAATGAGATAATTGTATGAAATATCTAGCCCGATACTGAGGAACTGCTTAAGAAGTGGTTATTGTTAGGACATTCTCTTTGACCTTGGCTTGTCTGTGTTCGAGACTTACGTGAGTATTAGATGTCGATGCTCCCTTTATTCTAGAAAATAACCTGCACAAGTCAGGTTCCAACATCATCGTTCTTGGAGAAAGCTGTGAAGTAACCATTGATCTAAATATAGATATTCTAGACTCAGAAACCAAGTAAGTTGCTTTGCTTTTATCTTTGCAATACAAATGGTCGGGCTTGGTGCAGTCAGATCTCTTTCTCTGTAGAGTTCTGTCTCAGGCCTATGTGGTCAGATGAGGACAGAGCAGGGGGCTGCGTGGACCAGAAGGTGCCAGCGGAGAGAGCTAGAAGCACAGCAAGCAGAGAAGGCAGCAGGGGTTGGCGTGGAGCTTGGGGACAGTACCACTGCCTCTGGGGACACCATGAGGCACTAAGGGCCGGAGGAAGGTGAAAGGGAGTGCTACACCTTATCTGTCTGAAAATGCTGTGTCCATGTACACATGACGTCATCGCTCGCCACGAGTAACACGACTCTGGGGATTTAATTCACCATCAGTGGCCAGTGCAGCAAAGGGCCTGTCTCTACAAAAAAATTAGAAAAATTAGCCAGTGAGCACCTGTAGTCCCATCTACTTGGGAGGCTGAGGTGAGAGGATTGCTTGAGTCCAGGAATTCAAGATTACAGGAAGCTATGGTCATGCCACTGCCCTCTGGCCTGGGCAACAGGGCAAAAACTGTCTTTAAGAAAAGCCCATTGCCTGGGTACGATGGCTCACGCTTGTAATCCCAGCACTTTGGGAGCCTGAGGCAGGTGAATCACGAGGTCAGGAGTTCGAGACCAGCCTGGCCAACATGGTGGGTGGCTGGACACCCCCAGGCTGGCTGTGTAAGAATTCCTCAAACAAGGCCGGCTTCTGACAGCCACAACAGAGAAAAGAGGCTCCAGATGCGGAGGAAGGGCCTGCTGTGGGTGAAATTTCAAAAACAAGGATACTTTTGAGATTTCAGACTTTAGAACAAAGACCTTTCTACAGTGTTTATTTTTGTTATAAATCGAATGTGTGCTTACGTTAGAGATGAGAAAAGTGTCTGAGGACAGAAGGACTCCCCGCTCTTTCGCCTTCCAGATACGACGTCTTCACAGCTGCTTCCCATTCATCTCCTTCATGCACACTGAAACTCCTTTTGAGGGGATTGGGATCATCTTACATAAAGAGATTTATGTGATGGACTTTTTTATTTATGATTATGATACTTTAAACTCTGGAATACACGTGCAGAACGTGCAGGTTTGTTA
The DNA here is from genome assembly GCF_048565385.1 of Saimiri boliviensis. Classification (NCBI taxonomy): domain Eukaryota; kingdom Metazoa; phylum Chordata; class Mammalia; order Primates; family Cebidae; genus Saimiri; species Saimiri boliviensis. The sequence goes on along the minus strand of NC_133462.1, from coordinate 78,973,613 downwards.
ATAGATATACATGTGCCATGGTGGTTTGCTGCACCTTATGATGGGCTTCCTGGTTGTTTTTTGTTTGTTTGTTTGTTTGTTTTTTGAGACAGAGTCTTGCACTGTCGTCCAGGCTGGAGTGCAGTGGCACGATCTTGGATCACTGCAACCTCCGCCTCCTGGGTCCAAGCGATTTTCTAGCCTCAGTCTCCTGAGTAGCTGGGACTGTAGGTGCCTGTCACTACACCCAGCTAATTTTGTGTGTGTGTGTCTATTTTCAGTAGAGACGGGGTTTCACCAGTGCTCAAAAGGGCCCTAATGATGCATGAAACTGGGAGGAAAGGTGCCTCAGATGCAGAAGCTCGGTTTAGCACTGAAAATCAAGCAGAGACCTGGGACCTGGAAGAGCCAGGTGTATCAGACTATATGGCACAAGCTAGGCCATTTCCTTGTTCCCCAGCTTGAGCAGCCCCACTGTGGTTTCGTGATAGAATAAGAAATATAGGCTGGCTGTGGTAGCTCATGCCTATAATCTCAGCACTTTGGGAGGCCTGGGCGGGTAGATCATCTGAGGTCAGGAGTTTGAGACCAGCCTGCTAACACAGTGAAAACCCGTCTCTACTAAAATACAAAAATTAGCCGTGAGTGGTGGTAGGTGCTTGTAATCCCAGCTACTTGGGAGGCTGAGGCAGGAGAATCGCTTGAATCCGGGAGGTGGAGGTTGCAGTGAGCCGAGATTGCACCACTGCACTTCTGCCTGGGTGACAGAGTGAGACTCCATCTGCACCCCCCGCCACCAAAAAAAAAAGAAATATGTACAGGTTAAGCATCCCCTATCCACAATGCTTGGGACCAGCAACGTTTCAGATTTTAGATTTATTTCCTTCAGATTTTGGAATGTCTGTATTGTACTTACCAGTTAAAGATTTCTAATCTGAAAATCCAATATCTGAAAATTTCCAATGATCATTTCATCTGAGTGTCATGTTGACACTCAAAAAGTTTAGAATTGTGGAACATTTGGATTTCCCACCTTGCAGGGAGCCCCTGAGACTTCACAGCTGGGTTCTACTCCCTGGAGCTCAGAACTAACCAGACAGCTAAAATGCCCCTCACCAGGCCCCCTTGGGTGAGTGTGGGCAGCCAGACCTCCCCTCTCCAGGGGAGTGAGTAGCAGGCTATTCAGTGGCCCTTTCTAGAAGTCAGCTTCCCAGGCAGTAGCAACTGGCATTGCCTCCTAAGGCCAGAGCTATGGGCATCCTGCTGGCAACCCTGCAGAGATCCTCAGTGTTGCAGTGGAAGGCAGTAGGCGGTGCACCTGCTCTACGCAGAATATTTCTGAATGGTTATTATTAATTTGTACTTATATCCTTCTAAGAAAAGAAGAGCTCCACATGGAGCTTCAACTTTTATCCAGATTTGCTCTAAGAAATGGACATATGACAGCTTCTGAATCTTTTTGACACCGCTTTTGAATACACGGTCCATTATGTCGTTCAGAGTCACTATAAAGGGGCCTTAACAACACATCCCCATTAGAGCTAATGACAGGAGAGTGTTTCTTTCTTTAAATAAATGGAGTATCCTTTCGACAAACAATTAGAACCATTTTTGCTTTCACATCAAGGCAGAGCTACTTTTACTACTGAATTACATCAATTCCTCCAGCCCTGGCCCCACAGAGCATCACTTTTAGGTCTCTTGTGCTCTGCAGCTAAACCTCAGCAGCATGGTTCATGATCTCTGTCTTTTTTTTATTTTTCCTACATACATGTTTAATGGACATTTATGGGATGCCGGGCCCTTTACATATATTATTTCATCAAAACTGGGCCAGAAGAGCAGCTGAGGAAGTGAGAACTCATGAGGTCAGCACTTTGCCAGATTTTGCAACCTCCTAAGCCTTCTCTTGCTGAGGCAGCTGCCAGCTCAGAGAAGGGTGCTTGGGAACCACGTGGTCCACACTGACTTTATTCCTTTGGACGATGGTGGCACCAGAGCCCACCTGTGAAGAACACAGCTCTAGAGCTTGACAAACATGAAGCGTGGATTAGCTACATTACCTTGAACAAGTCTTTTAACCTTCCTAAACCTCCATTTCCTCCCCTGTGAAATGCGGATGTGAGTATCTACTTTATGAGGACTAATTTAGTTCTCAGAGACAGACACTTGCCTGGAGACTAATGTGGGCTACGTGGGAAGTTCCTGGAGCCCAAAGCAGAGCTACTGGGGGCTGACGGGGAGACAGAGGTCCCCCAGTCCCAGCATCTGGGATTCTCAACACTTCGCCATGCCCTTCTCTGTGTTCCAGCTTCCAGAGGCCTCTGTTTACCCTACCACGATGTCCTGAGGCACACGATAGGACCTGAGCTCTGAGTCTCTTCGGACAAATGACCGAAGAAAAGAGTCTGGTTGGCCCCACTTGGGCTTACCCCGGTCCAGTGGGCTCTAGCCAGAAGCTAAGCATGACCTACAAACAAGAAGGGTGGATGAGGGCTGCAGGGGCAGTGCTCAGAGCACCTGGGACATCACCTCAGAGGACTGTCAGACACATTGATTGAAATAATGTAAAGCACCGGGCGGGCTGCATGGCACTCAATGGGGTGGGGAGGGGATCATCACTGCACCACCGAGTACAGCCCCGGGTCTAGTCAGGACAGAGGCAGTGAGCGTGTCATCAGCATGCATTATACCATTTAGTGACATTTTTAAATTTTAAAAAATAGTCAACTTGATTTATGTATAATGTATGTATAGCAAGCTGCATTCATTTTAAGTATACAATTTGGGCTGGGCTCAGTGGCTCAGCCCTATAATCCCAGCACTCTAGGGTACCACGGTAGGAGGATACTTGAGGCCATGAGTTCAGGACCAGCCTGGGCAACATTGCAAGACCCTATCATTACCAAAAGAAAAAAAAAAGGGGGGGGGAACAAAAATAGAAAAAAAATAATTAAAAAGTATACAGTTTGATGAGTTTTGATATCACCGTCCTGGCAAAGACACAGACTAGGCAGGATCACCCCAAAAAGTTCCTTCCTGCATCACACACTTTACCTCCCTCTCCACCCCCTGGCTCAGGCAACCACTAACCTGCTTTCTGTCATGACAATTTCATTTGAAATTTCTAGAATGTTCTACAAAGGGAACCACATCAGAGGTATTCCTGTGTCTAACTTTCGCTCAGGCTGATCATCTTGGAATTCACCCCTGATGCTGTGTGTCAGAAGTTGGCTTCCCCTTTCTTCAACGGAGTAGCGTTGCCTGGACCAACGACCCTCATCAGCTCACCAATCGGGGTGAGGTCAGCACCAGGTAGATGACCTGCCTCGTCAGCTGCCTCACACCATCTGGAGAAGTCAGATATGAAGGAGCTCAGCACATGGCTCCTTGTTCCAGAGAAATGCAGGCCCGGAGGTAATGGATGCCTGAGGGCCAGGGAGGGCAGCCTTGAGGGAGGAACATTTGTGCCAAGGCAGAAAAGAGGTGTTTCCTGGACAAAGATGCCAGAGAAGCCCCTGGTGTGGAGAGGTGTCTTGGTGAAGGCTCTGAGGGCAGGAGGGGAGCCTGGGAGGGTATAGGGGCTGGATGGTTCGGCTTGATCAGGTGTCTGGCATCATCCCAGCAGCAGAAGGGCTTCAAGCTGATGAGCGGTGTGATTAGGTTTGCTGTTTACCGAGGCCTTGGTCTGAAGAATGGACCTGGGAGCCAATGGTGAATGTGGGAGATGGACGGAGAGCTTTGCCACAATCCAAGCCAGAGCCGGCGGTGGTATGAATTACCCTGAGGACCTAAGGCAAAGACTGGGGGACTGCAGGCTACCAGGGACATAAATTGTGCTTCAGTTTAGGGCCGTGGGGTCCCACAGCCAGGCATAGGAGAGAGAGCTGGGTGCTGGGAGGAAGACTGCCTAGTGGCACTCCCTGAGTTCCCCTTGCTGGCTGCGGCCCTCCTAGCTTTCCAGTTGCTCTGTCTGGAAGCCCTGTTCTGATCCCCAACCACCATTTGTGTCTGGGGCGGGAGCTGGGTGTCCCGCCCAGCTCTGCGACCCTCCTGAAGATCAGCCTCCACATCCCAGGCCCCTGGGCACCAGTGTGAGTCTTTCTGGGAATCCACAGGGCTCAGGACCCCTCTGAATGGCCTCCCCATGAAGGTGTCCAAAGAGGCTCAGTAGGTCCCTAAGGGTTTCCTTTCCACTCAGGCCCAAGGCTGCCGGCCCCTCATAGAAGCCTCAACCAGGTGTCCTGACTCTCGTCCACAGGAGTCTCTTCCTGTTCTTACCGTTTGTTCCGGCCCCTCTGCATTCTACTCCTGTCGCTCTAGCCAGACCACTTCCCTCTGCCAACACTTGCCTGTGGGGCCATCCTCCAGCTATGCCACTGGGCACTGCCTTTGGGATGTTTTGGTCCCAAGCCCAGTATCCCACCCACTGCTGGCCCTTCTCTAAGGCCCAGAACCACTACAGCCTCATAGGACCTGAGGGGAGGGAAGGACAGGGATCTCTCATTGCCACCTGCTTCACCCTCTGTAGGGCACCTTGGCACCAGGCTTCCCTGGACAATTCCTGATGGGTCTGCCTCGCCCTGAGACCTGGCCCTGCTCTGTCCCACTGCTCTGGGACAGAGTACAAGGGCATCCCTTGTAGTCCCCATGTCGCTCTAGCTCCTTGGTCACTGCTTCCTGCCCTCCTGCTCCTCTGCTGAGTCCTACTATTCTTCCTTCTGGAGGATCCCAGATTCCAATTCTAACCAAAAGCTTACCCCATCAGACAGCCATACCTGTGAAGATCGCAAGTTCTGGGTCACAAAGAAACTTAACACTCTCAGGCCAGGGGCAGTGGCTCACTGTTGTGATTCCAGCACTTTGGAAGGCCAAAGCAGGAGGATCACTTGAGATCAGGAGTTTGAGACCAGCCTGGGTAACATAGTAAGACCCCACCTCTACAAAAAATATTTTTTAAAAGTACCTGGTCATGGTAATGGGTACCTGCAATCCCAGCACGTTGGGAAGGCCCCTCCTTGAAGCCAAGAGTTGGACACCAGCCCGGGCAGTAAAGCAAGATTCCATCTCTATAAAAAATTAAAAACACTTAGTCAGGCATGCTGGCATGCACCTGTAGTCCCAGCCACCCTGGAGGCTGAGCTGGGAGGATCATTTGAGCCCAAGAGCTTAATGCTGGGGTGAACCATGATTGCACCACTGCACTTCAGCCTGGGTGACAGAGCAAGACCTGTCTCAAAAAATAAAAGTAAATAAATAAAAGAGAAACTTACTCTGTGTGGCAGTGTTGGACATGAACCAAGTGTTAGTGCAAGACTGCATTCACACTCGGTTTCCTTTTGCCAATAATTCTACATAATTCCCAGTTTCATTATGTATTTTCTATGGAATTTCACTTGAATGGCTTAAAATTATGTACTTAATTACCTACAGCTCCATTTGCCATGATTGATGGTTCAGTCCTGCTAAGGTGACACCTGGCAGCAGTCATCTGCAGGAAGCTGGCGGGAGCTAAGTGGGAAGACCAGGTCATCCATTTGTTCACATTGCTATAGAAGATGCAAAATGTTTTAAAAAATGAAGTATCTTAGACAGGCCAACACCTCAGGCCAAGGAAGTCACATTCCACCGGGTGCTCAAGAACTAAACGAGCTCTCAGGTCCCTTGAAGCTGTACCACACCAGCATTCCACTGAGGCCCTTAGTGGCCCTGTGTCCTCTGGGGGCAGTATTTCCAACAAGGTCCCTTGATTTTTTGTTTTTCTGCCAGCAAGATGCTAATGCATGTTTATTTAATCATGTTTAATGTTTCTAGCTAAACTGACTTGTTTGAAGGGGAAGAAACTAATTTGTACACCAATGCAAATAGAATGAACATGAATAGATTCTGGGAGAAGGAGAAAGAGGGAGTTATTTTATTGTTTATCAAGACAGCAATGCAGACTCCTCATTATGCACATGAAAGTCTACTGATATTTGTACCTAATGTTTATACAGTACCTAACCATGTGCAAGAGTTTCTGCATACACGACCTCATTATATTAAGAGTGCAACGATACAACTTTCCTTCCCGTGCCAAGTGAAAGACTTTGAGTCAAGAGACCCTCTTGCTTCTAGCTTTGGCTCCAAGACAAGCTTGATTCAAACCTTGGCAAAGTCTTTTCTACTTTGTGCCTCCAAAAACAAATAGTTGAATCTCACTTCCCATTTCCCATGGGGCAAGAGGCTAGCGGAGCCTGAGGAATTTACTGGATACTCTTTGGAAGAAGGGGATTAGGACCTAGGTTGTAGCCTCAATTACCTTAGATCCCAAGAATGCTAGTACTTCGGCATAACAAGAAGCCTGGAGTTGTGTTACTCAGATGAATGGTGGGCCCACCTGAGACTTTTAATAGGAAAAGAATATTACTTTTCCTTGTTACCATTTAGAAGTAACTAAATTTACTTCTAAATGGTAACAAGGAAAAGTAATATGACTAAATTTACTACATTTACTATTACTAATATTATATTTATGTTTACTAAATGTAGTAAATTTAGTACTATTACATTTGTAGTAATATTACTTTTGTAATTTAGTACTATTACCACGTAAGTAATAGTACTAAATTTACTACATTTAGTGAAGTCAGTTATTTTCCACTGACTTCACTAAAAATGCCACTACTGGGCTAAAAACAAGCAGAAAGTGTTTGATTCTGATAGAAAATCATTCCAAGTTAACAAAATGCAGAAAAAAGGGCCGTGCATAGAGTGGTGCGTTCCAAGATGATCAAGCTGGAAAGAATCCAGGAGGGCACCTTGCCCAATGCTCCCGTTTTACAGAGGAGCAAACTAAAGCCCAGAGACTTGAAATCACTGTCTGAGGTCCTCCAGCAAGTGTGACAGAGCCAGGGCTAGGACGCAGCTCTCCTGGCGCCCAGGCCTGCGTTTGTTCCACCAGCTGCGGGCCCATTCCCAGGAGGCACCTGTTCATGAACCCAGCCCATGCAGAGCCATGGGCCACGCGTGCCATAACTTCCAGGTCATCAATTCTACTTGGTGTGTTTTAGGACAAACAGCAAAATACACAGCAATCTCTCATTGAATAGAATGAAAAACTCGCATAAATTTTCAAGTGACGCAAATTTCTACAAATACATTTGGGCCACGTGGTAGGTCACTGTATGGAGCCCCCAGGTGCCAGGCTGAGGTGGAGATGTTTGGTTAGGGCAACTTAGATAGAGAACTTGGGGAGGTGCTGCACTCTACCATTTGACATCAGAACACATCCACTGGCACTCTAAGAAATGGAAGGCCATGACTCACGTAACCTTCCTTTTTGTTCAAGACTAGAAAGGTGAGAGAAGAAAGTCTTTCCTATCCCTTTTCTAAAGTGTTCCTGCAACAGATTTCCTGCTGCTTTGCACTGTCAGAGCAGCACTCAATGGGGCAAAGGGATGCCCTTGAAGGACACCCCTGTGGTGGGGCTGCCAGAAAGGAACAGAGGAGTGACCCTACCCAAGCTTGCATGTCCTGGTCCCTTCCCTGTAGGAGGCCAAGGATGTCTCCCAACAGATTTGCCTTAGTCACTGTGCTGCTCCTGAACCCCGGGGCCTGTAACAGAAACCATTTTTTCCATCCCCACATAGAACTCCTGCGGGGTACTGGGGGTGAAATAAGGGGATGACCAGATAATTTAGCTTACTCTTTGAAAAAACTTTTAAGGGAAACTGGCATGTTTAATGCAAGGGAGTAAGGTCGTGTGTTTTAAATTAAGCAACTTGGGACTGGGCACGGTGGCTCATGCCTGTAATCTCAGGACTTTCGGAGGCTGAGGTGGGCAGATTGCCTGAGATCGGGAGTTCAAGACCAGCCTGACCAATATGATGAAACCTTGTCTCTACTAAAAATACAAAAATTAGACACGCGTGATGATGGACAGCTGTAATCCCAGCTACTCAGGAGGTGGAGGAAGGCGAATCCCTTGAAGCCAGGAGGCAGAGGTTGCAGCGAGCCAAGATTGCACCATTGCACTCCAGCCTGGGTGACAGGGTCATGCTGGAGATGCTCACTGCCTCAGTCCAGAAATGACACATGTGGCTTTGGCTCCCAGTCCACCAGCCAGAGCTACTCACACGACTCCACGCAGTTGCAAGGGAGGACGTTGCAGGGGACGGGAAGGGTATATGAATATTCAGGAAGCACTGAACTCCTGCCACTCTTCCAAGAACAAAGGCAAAATAAAAACATGTTCCGGTAAACCAAACTGTTAGAATCTGTTACCAACAGATTCTCATTAAAGAAACTTCTTTAATAAGACAGGGTTTAGGAATAGGGGAAATGAGCCCCCCCGCCCAAAAGATCTGAGGTGCAAAAAACGATGGTGGGTATCTAAGTAATTACTGAATGTATAAAACAATAGTAACAATACTCAATCTGTAGGATGAGGAAAAAGCCCAAGCTGGAAATGAAATTCTGGACAAAAGCAGCATAATCCTGGAGGGATAAGATGAAGACTATAGTGTTTTATGGTCCTTTTACTGTTCTAGAGGATTCTGCAAAGTTAAATGTAGATATTAAAATATCTAGGGTAACCACCAAAATAACAGGACTAAAATGTATAATTTTCAAATTTTTAGAGGGGGGGAAAAGTTAAATGAGAGGAGAATAATTCAGTCAGTTCAATAAAAGGCAAGAGAGGATGAGGGCAGGGGGAATGGAGAGAAAAATAGGACAGGAGTACAAAATAAAATCATAGAAATAAATAAGATGATTTTAAAACTTTTATTTTTCTGTTTTTCTTATGTAAATTAATAAAATTATATCAGTAATTGAAACAAATATAAATGGGCCAAATTCTTAAACTAATAAGCAAAGATTATCATTCTTGTCGTAAGTCCAGCAATACACTATCTATAAGAGCTGTATTTGATCATAATGAGTGAACACTAGCATGGTCCCCACGATGTGCCAAGCAATGCTCTGAGCACACTGTGTTTATCAATTTATTTAATCCCAACAGCCCAATAAGACAGACAGTATTTTGATAAGAAAAGTTAATCATAAGGACACTTTGGGAGGCCATGGAAGGTGGATTGCTTGAGCCCAGAAGTTCAAGACCAGCCTGGGCAACATGGTGAAACTCCATCTCTACAAAAAAATACAAAAAATTAGCCAGGCACGGTGGCATGTGCCTGAAGTTCCAGCTACTTGGGAGGCTGAGTTGGGAGAATTGCCTGAGCTTGGAAAGTGGAGGCTGCAGAGAGCCGTAACCAGGCAGCTCCACTGCAGCCTGGGCAACAGAGTAAGACCCCGTCTCAAACAAACAAACAAAATATGTTAATCATAAGGAAGTGAAATAACTTGCCTGAGATTACATAACTAATGAGAGTATGATTTGAACCCAGGAAGGCCCCTCCTAGAGCCCATACATTTAACCTTTGTATTACACTACCTCTTACTGATGAAAACGAAATGACACTGAAAGATATACCAGGTAAAAACCCAAATGCCCAACGATGATAGACTGGATAGGGAAAATGTGGTACATATACACCATGGAATGTTATGCAGCCATCCAAAACGATGAGTTCACGTCCTTTGTAGGGACATGGATGAACCTGGAAACCATCATTCTCAGCAAACTGACACAAGAGCAGAAAATCAAACACCGCATGTTCTCACTCATAGGTGGGTGTTGATCAATGAGAACACATGGATACAGGGAGGGGAGCACTACACACTGGGGTCCATTGGGGGGAAATGGGGGAGGGACGGGGGGTGGGGAGGTGGGAAGAGATAGCATGGGGAGTAATGACAGATACAGGCGAGGGGACGGAAGGCAGAAAACCACACTGCATGTGTGTACCTATGCAACAATCTTGCATGTTCTTCAATGTACCCCAAAACCTAAAATGCAATTAAAAAAAAAAGAAAGAAAGATATACCAGGTAAATATTAACCAAAAGAAAGCCAGTGTCATGACATTCATATCAGACTTTAAAGAGAAAAGCATTATCAGCAATAAAGAGACAAAAAAATGCAGATCGCAAGAAGATTTAATAATTCCAAACTTCTGTGCCCTTTATAACATAACTTCAGAATACGTAGAGTACCCAGTCTGTCTCTGGATATAAGGGAAAGAAAAGTACATAGAGTAAAAATGGACTAAACTACAAAGAGAGGTTGACAAATTCACGATAACAGTGAGATTCTTTAACATACCTCTTTCAGTAGACAGAAAATCAATAAGGGTATAGAACATTTGAACAAGCTTGATCTGTTGGAGACGTATGAAACATAACACCCAACAACTCAAGAATACAAATGCTTTTCCATGTATATATGGAACATTCATAAAAATTGATCCTATACTAGAACAATAAAACACAAAGAACAAATTCTAAAGAATTGTCATCGAAACCATGTTTCCTGACCACAATGCAATTACCTCAGAAATCAATAATAATACATAGCTAAAAATAGTGGCTTGATCAGAGGGCGGACGATTCAGATGAAGAATGTGCCAAGTTCAACTAAGAAAGTAGCTCTAGGATAGAACAAAAGAGGATGAATTCTATCGATATCTCTAATATTGGCAAAGAAAGAGCTGAGGATATTGCCAAAGTTTATAGCTCAGACAACTGGAGGTTGGCAGAACCACTAATCAAGAAGTGGGGAAAGTTGGAAAAGAAGAATGTGTGAGGCGAGAAGTAAAAGTAATGTCAGCCACTACAAAGAGCTGAAACAGGACCAGGCCTAGAAAACAGGACATTAGCATTGCCCTCAGGGAAGCTATTTCATCAGTGCCTAAAGCTGTGGGGGCCAAATCCAGACGGGACTTGTTTTAGGAGTTAACTGGAGGCAAGGAATGAGTCAGTAAGTGTGGATCTCCCTTTTAAGAAAGTTAACAAGGAAACATTTTAATTAAAAAATTGTATAGGCCGGGCGCGGTGGCTCAAGCCTGTAATCCCAGCACTTTGGGAGGCCGAGGCGGGTGGATCACGAGGTCAAGAGATCGAGACCAGCCTGGTCAACATGGTGAAACCCCGTCTCTACTAAAAATACAAAAAATTAGCTGGGCATGGTGGCGTTTGCCTGTAATCCCAGCTACTCAGGAGGCTGAGGCAGGAGAATTGCCTGAACCCAGGAGGCAGAGGTTGCGGTGAGCCGAGATCGTGCCATTGCACTCCAGCCTGGGTAACAAGAGCGAAACTCCGTCTCAAAAAAAAAAAAAAAAAAACTGTATAAGAATTTATTTCTCTCTCTCTCTCTCTCTCTCTTTCTTTTTTTGGAGACGGAGTCTCACTCTGTCTCCCAGGCTGGAGTATAGTGTCATGATCTTGTCTCACTGCAACCTCCACCCCCCAGGTTCAAGCGATTCTCCTGCCTCATGAGTAGCTGGGATTACAGGCGTGCGCCACCATGCCTGGCTAATTTTTGTACATATATTTTTTTAGCAGAGATGGGGTTTCACTGTGTTGGCCAAGCTAGTCTCAAACTCCTGGGTTCAAGTGATCTGCCCACCTTGGCCTCCCAAAGTGCTGCTATTACAGGCATAAGCCACCATGCCCAGCCATGAATTGTATAAAAAATGTAATAAGAAAAGAGGGATTTGGGAAGAGTCAGAATACTAAAGAAGGAAGGATTTAGGTCTAGGGGTACAAGTACAGCTTTGTTACACAGATATATTGTGTAGTGGTGAAGTCTGGGCTTTCACTGTAACCCTCGCACAACAGTGTACACAGTACTTATTAGGTCCTTTCTCATGCCTCACCCCCACCACCCTCCCACCCTTCCGAGTCTCCAGTGTCTATTACCCCATACTCTGTATCCACGTGGACACATTTGGATACACATTTAGCTCACACTTACAAGTGAGAACATGTGGTATTTGACTCTGTCTCCAGTTTGATTTATGTTGCTGCAAAAGACATGATGTCATTCTTTTTTATGGCTGAATACTATTCCATTACACACACACACACACACACACACACACACACACCACATTTTCTTTATCCAGTCATCTGTTGATGGACACTTAAATTGATTCCATATTTTTGCCATTGCAGATAGTGCTACAATAAACATATGAGTGCAGGTATATTTCTGATATAATGATTTCTTTCCCTTTGGGCAGATGCCCAGTGGTGGATTCCTGGATTAAATGGTAGTGTATTTTTAGTTTTTTGAAAAATCTCCATACTATTTTCCATGGAGGTGGTACTGATTTATCTTCCCACCAGTAGTATATAAGCATTCTTTTTTCTGTTTCCTTACCAGCATCTGTTATTTTTTGACTTTGTCATAATTGCCTCTGTTGGTGTTAGAAGGGGAAGCCTTGAGTGAGCCAAAAGTAAAATGGCTATGAACACAGCCGCTAGGGGCTCCAGTGATCACCTCCAGCACCTGCCCTCCATCATGACTGCATGCCACCCTGCTCACTGTCCACCTGCCCTTTAATTCTTGTGGGGTTGTGAGGCTGGAGAGACGCTGCTGAGCCTCTTCCTGTCCTCCACCATCCCCAAATCCCATTACCAGCCCCTCCTTTTCAATAGTTCCCTGCCATTTCTACATTCCAATGCTGGAGTCATGCCAACAACAGGTACAACAACCCCCAAGTTGAGTAAAAATCGAGAGAACTATCGTTCTCAGTTGCAAGGAAAAGAAAAGCCCAAGAGTAAGACAGGGTGTGGCGGGATACCCAACAGAAGGAAGGTGGGCACACTGTATCCTTGGGAAATGCATTGCTCTTTCTGGTCCCAAGTGATTGGTCTTTTTTAACACTACTGCGGGATTGAATGGATTGCGGTTGGATGAGACAATAAAATTATCATTTTAACATAGGCAGGCAACTTGAAAATGGTATTGTATCAGAGCCAAGCATAGGATCTTGCTAAAATTAAGGATGCATGTATTAGATTTCTTCTTTTGTGGTAGCAGGATGTTAGGAACAAGCACAATGCCTCGGAGGATAATGAAACTACAGTGTGCAGAAGAGAACCTGAAATTGTTATAATTATCATGGTAATTGTTAGTCAACCTCCTAATGCAGGGACACAATGGAGCCAAATTATGTTACCTTAAAGTGATGATCTGGTTCCTTTCCCATTTCTTTGTTTCATTGTTTCCTCCCCCAGTTTCCAATTCTGGCACTCCCTCCCTCTCCCCCAGGACTCAGCTCTTCTCCTCTGCACCCCTCGTGGCCTTGCCTTTGTCAGGGCTTGTTCACGGACTATTTTAATAATTTTTTTCTTATTAAAATTTAATATATGTGTATTGTGCATATTTTATAAATACATTTATTGTAGAAAAGTAAAAGGAAGAAAATAACAATCATCTATAATCCTGACCACCCAGAGATATCCACTGAGCATTAACATTTTCATGCATGTAATTCTCTTCTTTCTTATGTGTACTCTTTATATATATATATATATAGACATGTATATGTCTATATACAAAACTTTATTAACTAATAGCCAGAACCAGAATTGCTCTTCTGACAATGCCTGACTTTGGTAGGAAAGATGCTTAGATAAAAGCTGAGAGAGTACCAAATCTGAGAGCCAATGGGAGAAGCTGCTGTAAATATCACAGGGAAAGGAATTCATTGTTTCCAGAGGGGTGAGGGAGAGGGAAGGGAAAGCAGACAGGGAGGAGTGGAATGGCACAAAGCTGAACACATCATCATGTGACTTCTTCATGCCCCCCCACCCCCACAATCCTCAATAAAGTTTGCTGAGCTCAAGAAAGCCTGCTGTAAGTGACTTCCACGTTGTGGAAAAGAAAGAAAGGCCGGAGTCCATATCAGTAAGCAGTGGTTGAGGCAACCCTTGAGGAAGATGGAACCCCAGAAGCAAAGGAGATCAGAAAGATGTGTAACTCAGCACCAGCCTGCACCCCAGAAATTAGAGGAAATCTCAAAGAGAGGATTAGGCCTTGTGGGAATTTCATTCAGCATTCAGCAGACAGAAAGACCAGTTGCCAACTTCAAATTGCACACACATACACATGCTTGCACATACATACACACATGCATGCACATCCAGAAAGCCCCCCTTTTTTTATGAGACCAACATCATCCCAATACCAAAACCTGACAGAGACACAACTAAAAATGAAAATTTCAGACCAATATCTATGATGAACATCAATGCAAAAATCTTCAATAAAATACTGGCACACTGAAAGAAACAGTACATCAAAAAGCTTATCCATCATGATCAAGTAGGTTTCATCCCAGGGATGCAAGGCTGGTTCAACTTACCCAAGTCTATAAACATAATCAATCACATAAACAGAACCAAAGACAAAAACCACATGATTATCTCAATAGATGCAGAGAAGGCCTTCAAGAAAATTCAACAGCCCTTAATGCTAAAAACTCTCAGTAAAGTAGTTATTGATGGAATGTATCTCAAAATAATAAAAGCATTCTATGACAAACCCACAGCCAATATCATACTAAATGGGCAAAAACTGGAAGCATTCCCTTTGAAATCTGGCACTAGACAAGGGTGCCTTCTCTCACCATTCCTATTCAACATAGTATTGGAAGTTCTAGCCAGAGCAATTTGGCAAGAAAAGGAAATAAAGGGTATTAAATTAGGAAAAGAAGAAGTCAAATTGTCTCTGTTTGCAGAGACATGATTGTATATTTAGAGGACCCCATCGTCTCAGCCCAAAATCTCCTTAAGATAATAAGCAACTTCAGCAAAGTCTCATGATACAAAATCAATGTGCAAAAATCACAAGCATTCCTATACACCAATAACAGACAGAGAGCCAAATCGTGAGTGAACTCCCATTCACAGTTGTTACAAAGAGAATAAAATACTGAGAAATACAACGAATAAAGGACATGAAGAACCTCTTCAAGGATCACTACAAACCACTGCTCAAGGAAATAAGAGAAGACACAAACAGACGGAAAAACATTCCATGCTCTTGGTTAGGAAGAATCAGTATCATGAAAATGGTCATACTGTCCAATGTAATTTATAGATTTAATGCTATCCCTAAGAGGCTACCATTGAACTTCTTCACAGAACTGGAAAAAAACACCTTAAACTTTATATGGAACCAAAAAGAGTCCACATAGCCAAGACAATCCTAAGCAAAAAGAACAAAGCTGGAGGCATCATGCTACCTGACTTCAAACTATGCTATAACGCGGCATTAATCAAAACAGCATGGTACTGGCACCGAAACAGAGATATAGACCAATGGAACAGAGCAGAGGCCTCAGAAATAATGCCACACACCTACAACCATCTGATCTTTGACAAACCTGGCAAAAACAAGCAATGGGGAGAGGATTCCCTGCTTAATAAATGGTGTTGCGAAAACTGGCTAGCCATGTACAGAAAGCTGAAAGCGGACCTATTCCTTACACCTTATACAAAAATTAGCTCCAGATGGATAAAGATTTAAACATAAGACCTAACACCATAAAAACCCTAGAAGAAAACATAGGCAATACTATTCAGGACATAGGCATGGTCAAGAACTTTATGACTAAAACACCAAAAGCAATGGCAACAAAAGCCAAAATAGACAAATGGGATCTAATTAAACTTAAGAGTTTCTGCACAGAAAAAGAAAAAATCATTGGAGTGAACCAGCACCCAACAGAATGGGAAAAAATTTTTGCAAGCTACCCATCCGACAAAGAGTTAATACCCAAAATCTACAAAGAACTAAAACAAATTTACAAGAAAAAACAACCTTATTAAAAGTGGGCAAAGGATAGGAATAGGCATTTTTCAAAAGAAGACATTTATGCGGCCAATAAACATATGAAAAAATGCTTATCATCACTGGTCATTAGAGAAATGCAAATCAAAACCACATTAAGATACCATCTCATGCCAGTTAGAATGGCAATCATTAAAAAATCTGGAGACAACAGATGCTGGAGAGGACATGGAGAAATAGGAATGCTTTTGCACTGTTGGTGGGAGTGTAAATTAGTGCAACCATTATGGAAGACAGTGTGGCGATTCCTCAAGGATCTAGAAATAGAAATATCATTTGATCCAGCAATCCCATTACTGGGTATATACCCAAAGGATTATAAATCATTCTATTATAAAGACACATGCACCCGTATATTCATTGCAGCATTGTTTACAACAGCAAAGACTTGGAACCAACCCAAATGCCCATTAAGGATAGACTGGATAAAGAAAATGTGGCACATATACATCGTGGAATACTGCACAGCCATAAAAAAGGATGAGTCCATGTTCTTTGCAGAGACATGGATATATCTGGAAACCATCATTCTCAGCAAACTGACACAGGAACAGAAAACCAAGTACCACAGGTTCTCACTCAAAAGTGGCGTTGAACAATGTGAGCACATGGACACAGGGAGGGGAACAACACACACTGGGGTCTGTGTCGGGGTGGGGGACTAGGGCAGCGATAGCAGGGTGGGGAGACTGGGGAGTGATAACATTAGGAGAAATTCCTAATGCAGGTGAAGGGGGATGGAGGCAGCAGACCACCATGACATGTGTATACCTATGTAACAATCCTGCAAAATCTGCACATGTATCCCAGAACTTAAAGTATAATTATAAAAAGGAACCATATTACTTATAATTGGTATAATTTACAAATTGTGGTGATTAGCCTTGCTTCACCTATGCACAAATATCCTGTGATCCAAGTAAATACTTTGCGTAGTAGTGCTGAACTAGAAAAATGACCATGCAAGCTGCTGAAACCATGCAAAGCCATCTTCTTATGACTTTTAAAAACTCCCCAACTGTCAGTTATAAATAGATAGGGAAATTAAAAGCTAGAAAAATGAATAGTTTTTTAGTACACTGTAATTTAAAACATTAGAAAGATTGAAAATTAATATGTTTTATTTCTTTGTAAAAAAAAAAAAACATATGAAGAGGTGTTTGAACAGTGACTGCCTTCTTGTTGTGAAACTTACAATACTGAGTGAGCCTCTTTTTTATGCCTTGGCAAAGCATCCTACTCATTTATAAGTCTGGATCTGATTCCAATATTTTATCCCCAGTGCTTTCAATGCCATGGAATATCTCAGAGTTCCATTAACATCAAATTTTTTGCTGATGCCACTTTCTTGCTTTTTCTATTCACTGGGCTTTTAAAATACAGTTTATATATGGTAGCTTCACGCAGACCTTGGTCTCTCCTGACTTTGCTTTCTTATAGTCATTTTCAGATCATCTAATCACAGCCAATTTCACTTCCAGCAGGTGAAGTTCACTTTCTTTGTTGTACTTTCATCTTTGTTGTCCAATTCCTTCTTTTGGTTATCCTTTGTGTTTTGTTTTGTGTTTTGTTTTGTTTTGTTTTGTTTTTAGATGGAGTTTCTCTCTTGTCACCCAGGCTGGAGTGCAATGGCAGGATCTCAGCTCACTGCAACCTCTGCCTCCCAAGTTCAAGGGATTCTCCCGCCTCAGCCTCCCGAGTAGCTGGGATTACAGGTGCCCAGCTAATTTTTATATTTTTAGTAGAGATGGGGTTTTACCATGTTGGCCAGGCTGGTCTCCTGACCTCAGGTAATCCACCTGCCGTGGCCTCCCAAAGTGCTAGGACTACAGGCATGAACCACCATGCTCGGCTGATTATTTATTTTTGTAAAATGACACATGAGTCACGGACTGGGCGACACGGAGGTGACATAATCACACACTTTGCCATTTGTGTAAAAAAACCAAGACCTGGGTAACAGATGCAACAGACTTTGAAAGAAGTGGCATGGTTGGTCACTGATCATAATGTGCATCTGTTATTTTCTTAGGAATTTGTTGGAAAGAGGTAAAATTACCCTCAATTAATGTATCGTGGTAACTGACAGCTGAGCCACATTTCTGAGGGACTGGTAGACACAGGAAGACAGCTTGCATATACTTGGATCACTGGTACAGTTTTAACTCAACTGTAAAAACTGAAATTCTTGCATGCAAAACAAGGATTGTCTGTATAATGTATTTTCTATACTTGGGGTATTAGAAGTAAAACAATTTGGATTTCTTCGTCCAGGTTTTCACTTGGGTCTTTCTTTTCTCGAGTTTGTTTCTGTTTTATCCTCCCTAACCTTGCCATCTTCTCTCTTGTTTGGAATCTCCTAGTCTCTTCACCCCAAATTCCCACTTTCCTAAGTTTCTTGTCTCCTTTTTGGCTCTGTTTGGGGCACCTGAGTATTAAAAGAAAATCTTTGGATAAATTAAAGTTAGCAGAGTTTAATTGAGCAAATAATATTTCACAAATCAGGCTGCCCCTGAGCCAGAGCAGATTCGGAGAGACTCCCTCTCTGCCACATGATGGGAGAGGATTTATGAACAGAAAGGGGAAAGTGACGTACAGAAAACAGAAGTGAAGCACAGAAACAGCCCAATTGGTTGTAGCTCAGTGTTTATCTTACCTGAATACAGTTTGAACAGTCGGCTGCCTGTGAGTGGTTGAAGTGCAGCTTTTGTGATTGGCTGAGACTCGTCCACTTGTTCCAAGAGAAGGTTACAGTCTGTTTACATATCCAGTTGGGTTCCCCGTGTATGGAGAAACCTTCAGGCTGAACTTTGAATAGGTCAGGATTTAGCCTAAACTGGATTTAACATAAGAAATTAAGTTCTAGAGAATGTTTAGACTGTTGATGGTACTGCATCTCACTGACAGCCTAAATGGGCTGGGTTTGTCCCCTGAAAGATAAAACAAGGGAAACCAGCTCTCTAAATTAAAGGCAAAAATCATTCTCCAGTCTCAAAACCAAGACACCATGGAGTATTGACAGATTTTTTTCCCAGGTATCATCACTGTGATTCTATTTGTAAAAGAGCACACTGAGAAGATGCCATTCAGCACTCTGCCTGGGGCTGAGTGGAAAGATGGCACCCAGAGGACCTTCAAGGAGAGAGAACTCCAAGTGATCTCATGGAAATGGTAACACAGCAAAGGGAGAAAGACAGAAAGCCAAACCCTGAGTTTCTCTGTAGGGAAAAGGAGGAGGTAAGGAGACGGAAGGGATTCTTGAGGACAGGAACCCTCTGTGTGCTGCAAACTCATTTTGGAATCACTGGAGCACCTAGTCCCTTGCATGGAGTGGTTATTCCTCCAGCGTCTGTTCCACAGAGAAAAGACTCCTCATTTACCTTAACCGGCGACGGAAGCCTGGATTATTCCTGTTTCTTCAGAGGAGGGATGCTGCTCTGTCAGTTTCTATTAAATGGAGAAAATTACCCCCAGCTGACCTAAGGTACTCAATTAACAATCTTAAGGACCCTTGGGGAAAAAAAACAAGTCATTAGATTAATAGAGCAAAAATGAAATAGGTGAGGAGAGGCAGCCAAATGCATCTCTCTGAAACCCAGTCAATCTCACAAACTTGCTGTATTCATTTAAACAACAGGGCTGGAGGCAGAAGGTGTTTGTTTTGCTCTGATAACAGGCAATCCCATCATTTGGTGTCTGCTTCAGGGAGCCAGTGGAGCAGAGGCAGAAGCCCAAAGTAGCTGGGAGAAATTCAAGGAGACTTGAAGAAGAAAGCAAAAGCTTCTCTGCATAAAATCCCAACAGCAATCTGATTTGGGTTCGTTGTAATTCTGTCTTCACCTGCACCTAACAGTCTCCCTCTTGGGGAAAAAAAGAAATCAGAAGCAGCTGATGCCATGTAGATGAATTCTATACGCAAATCAAACAGATCGAGGGCTTTGTACCATTAACACGAGATACTGCCACCCAATACACTCTTTGCATTTTGTTTAATAGAGCCACTCTCCCGACCCTTCATTAGCTGCCCTGAACAGGGAAGGAGAGGCCCAGCAAGGTGGTCTCAATCAAGTTATTTTTTTAGTTTCTGAGATCTGGGGCGGCTGGCAGAAAACTGTTTGCAACATAGAGCCCCTGAAGTCTTCTGTCTTCTATGAGTTCACTCATCTTTTCCTCCAATTAAAAAAAAAAAAAAAAAAAAAAAAGCCGGGCGCGGTGGCTCACGCCTGTAATCCCAGCACTTTCGGAGGCCGAGGCGGGCGGATCACAAGGTCAAGAGATCGAGACCATCCTGGTCAACATGGTGAAACCCCGTCTGTACTAAAAATACAAAAAAATAGCTGGGCATGGTGGCGCGTGCCTGTAATCCCAGCTACTCAGGAGGCCGATGCAGGAGAATTGCCTGAACCCAGGAGGCGGAGGTTGCGGTGAGCCGAGATCGTGCCATTGCACTCCAGCCTGGGTAACAAGAGCGAAACTCCGTCTCAAAAAAAAAAAAATAGTCTGATAAATAATATTACCAAATTTAAAAATTGGTTTATATGGGCCAGGGTGGTGATTCGTGCCTATAAGCTTAACACTTTGAGAGGCCAAGGTGTGTGGATCACCTGAGGTCAGGAGTTTGAGACCAGCTTGGCTAACGTGGTGAAAGCCTGTCTCTACTAAAAATACAAACAATTTGCCGGGTGTGGTGGCATGCATCTGTAGTCCTAGCCACTTGGGAGGCTGAGGCAAGAGAATCGCTTGAACCTGGGAAGCGAAGTGCAGTGAGCCTAGATCGTGCCACTGCACTCTAGCCTTGGTGACAAGAGTGAAACTCCATCTGAGAAAATAAATAAAAAATAAATAAATAAATTTGTTTCTATGAAAAAACTTGCCAAGGAACAGAAATTAAAGCACACTTCAAAGTTTTTCGTGTTTTGTGTTTTGTTTTTGTTTTTTGAGACATGGTCTTGCTCTGTCACTCAGGTTGGAGTGCAGTGGCATGATCACAGCTCCCTGCAGCCTCAACCTCCTAGGCTCAAGTGATTCTCCCACCTCAGCCTTCTCAGTAGCTAAGACTACAGGACATGCCACCATGCCCAGCTAATTTTTTGTATTTTAGTAGAGACAAGGTTTCACCATGTTTCCTAGGCTGATCTTGAATTTCTGGGTTCAAGTGATCTACCCGCCTCAGCCTCCCAAAGTGCTAGGATTACAGGGGTGAGCCGCTGTGCCCAGCTGCACACTTAAAAGTTTAATGGCTACAACTATATTTAAATTAGATGAAATAAAATTGATTAGATTCTGGAAGATGATGTATATGACATACGAAAGCAGAACACAGAAGGGGGGAATATTCAGGAATCTGCAATGTTTAACAACTCTCCATCCTGTTATATTCACTAAATGTTGCCAATGCTGGTCTAGGGATTATCTGTGAGAGCAGCAGCAATCGGCCGGTCTACGAACACCGTCAGGAAAACTACTACTTGGCCCTGCCCCTGCCCCATGACTGTACTTCTCTGCTTTTAGTCATGGCTTTCTTTACAGGGAGTTACAATGACAGCCTTTGGGCCTTGGATCTGCTTTCTAGACGTTTACAGATGAAATGTGCTTCGGTTAAAATGGTGAGCCTCGCCCAATGCCTGGCAGGCTGTGGCTTCTCATGGGGACAGAATAAACAGGTGCCAGTGGGACTAGACAATTGTCTGCAAAGATCAAGACTCTGGTGCTCAACTTTGATTCTCAGGAGGCTCTTGTCGTGGTGGTAGAGTGACACAGTGGTAGTGTGGGACTTACTGCCTGATGAACTTCTCATCAACCCTTCTTTTACATAATATCGTACTTTCTCCTTCTTCCTTTACTGCCTTTGCCATTTCTTCCTACTCACAAAGATAATTCCTTAATACAACTATCCCAGTCCTTTGCCTCTGCAGGCAAGCTAACCTCCCAAAGTGGTGTGATTACAGGTGTAAGCCACTGCGCCAGGCCAACCACACATATTTTTTATTGTACTACACACCTGCAAACACAACAGGGCGAGATCTGCTAAGGTCATCCTCTGCTAACACAGCACTGAAGGAGCATTCACATTTATTGCTCTTTGACTCTCCTGACTCAGTTACCACATTACACATCCTAATGTTGATGGGATCTAGTAAATCTCCACAGTGGAAGCTTGGAAGTAAGGCTAGTGTCGCTCATCTCCCAAGAGCCTATAGCATGCAATAAACACAAAGATTACTCCCTGTGGCACACGGAGGAGGCCCTCCCAATGGGAGGCACCTTAGCCTCAGCAACAACACTGTTAGAATGGGGTAATTTTCGCAGCTGGATGATGCCCTTCATATCCCTCTTCCCCTCAAATCCTAGGAGCGTACGCTATTTAGAGCCAGCATCTCCCTAACCCCATGTTGACTTTCTGAAGAAAAGATTTTCCATATGGTAACATTATTTATAACTGAAAATTGGGAAAAAAGCACAAGGTTAAAGAAGCAATGGTGAAATACCAAATAAAATATTTTTCAGCCACTCGATGTTTCACTTTTAATGGCATGGGGAAGTGTTCATAATATAGTAAGAAGTCACATGTGCACGAAAAAGTTGCAAAGAAATGCATTAGGATGTTAACAGCTGTTATCTCTGGGGCAATGGAGTAAGAGTTGATTCTTGTTTTCTACTTAATGCTCTACTTTTTTTCTATAATAATCATTCAACACTTTTTATAGCCAGAAGTTTTCCTTATGAAAAGCCAATGCAAATAGAAATGCTTCTTATTTGTTCTTTGCACAGGGCTGCTGACACGATTTTCTCTCTAGTGTATGAGCTTCTGGCTTCTTTCCTGAGCCCCTATCCCCATTGTCTCAAGTGAATGCCCATTTCTGAGTCACGCTTTGCCTACAGAACTGCCTCCAACCTCAGAGGGAGCATGACATTGTACTATATTCATTCCATCCCATCGCCAACTCCATCCATACTACCAATCGGCAAAACTTCCTCAGATTCTATTTCCACAAAATTCTGCCACACCAAGCAACACAAGAGGATGTTAGACATTTAGGGAGTTAAATAGGTTGGTCAACAGAAATTCACTGCATTTTCATCATAGTTCCAGAGTATTTATATGACTAGACCATCACATATCATCAGAAGGCAGCCCACCCACTGATAAGTAACATCTTAGCAGGATGAAAAGCAATTAAAAAAAAAAAAAACATTTCCAAAAAGGCCTTATTTTCACAGGCAATTTTCCTTCTTAATCAATTCAAGAGCATGTTCGACAAACACTTACTGAACATCTATCATGTGCCAGGCCCTGGGGGTGGAAAGAGATAATTCCATTCAATATAATGATATACTTAGTAAGCACCAAATAAATACGCATTGAATAAATGCAAGAAGTAAGAAAATAAACTTATCTAAACCCTTCCAACTATCCAGAGGGGGAAAAAGACTAAAATTTGCACCTCCTCATTATCTGATAACTTAAAGCTTACACAAAATGTTCAATGAATTGGATCCCGTGGCTCCTCTGCTGTGGTCTGATGACTCCACTCTGGCTCTCTGCCCAGGCTCACTTCTGTTTGGGGCATTTCCCTTTCCAGGCTTCCCACTTCTAGCTAACTCTTACCCATGCACCAGATTTCAGAGGAGGGCCCAATGCTTCTGAACCAAAGTGCCTTCTCAGGGCCCTTGTCAAGATCACACATCTTGAGACGGCCTTTTAAATATTTCATGATAGTGTGTTCTCCTGAGCCTTCATGCTCTAAGTCAGTGGTTCTCAAATGAAGGTTGGGTGAGTACTTCGCCCACTCAGAGGACATTCAGTAATGTAGGAGATACTGAGGGTTGTCACAACTGTGAGAGAGGGTGCTGCTGGCATTGATGGTTAGAGTCCAAGGGTACTGCTAAATATCCTAAAATGCACAGGACAGGCCTTTCATTGACAAAACACAATCCAGCCCCAAATGTCAACATGCCAGCTTTGAGAGACGCTGTTCTAAGTAAAACATCCCGAGATGTTTTACAGTTACATGGGTGACATTGTTTGGTTCTCTCTTGCCATTGCCTATGAATTCACTCTATTTATTTAAAGTTTTCTTAAAATTAGAAGCCCAGAGCCAATATTGTCCCAGGGACAATGTAAGAAGCATTGTGCATAACGCCAATGGCTTGGGCACTGGAGTCAGGCCCAGGTTGGTTCTGGGCTCTATCCATTGGTAGCTGTGGGACCTTGGACAAGACACATCTTGCCAAGCCTCAGTTTTCTCATCTTTAAAATAGTTATAAATAGTGATAAAAGTATAAGTAATATCCACATCTTTGAAGGCATTAGGAAGATTAATCAAGCAATTGACATGATGCATTTAATCCAAGTATGTGTTCATTGCAAGAGCTCAGTGTGTGTTAGCCTGTAATAATGCTATAATTTTCATTACATTTTAAAATTTTTCTTCTAGGGGTTAGTTGTTTCTAAAGCCAGCTACCTTGATGAGATTTTGAAGATCTACACTGAAATATTTTGCCTGAGAAACTTAGTCCTTACCCCTAAACCCAGGGGAAGAAGGGGAGCATGCATCAGAGCCAGCGAATATAGTAAGTACGAAATATGGGTATTTGTCGAAAACATACAAATACACACAACATAATGGAATTTTGTTTTTTGTTGTATTTTAAAATTAAAGCTGGAATTTCAATCAAACTTTTGTATTGAGTAACTTGCTTATAGTTAGAGAGCTTTCTGGCCAATCATTTGGGCCCGATGTCCACACCTCGTATTGAAGCTCTGACACCAGCGTTGCCAAGTGGAGAGCGTCATCTGCAGCGTCTCCTGCTCAGCCAGGCTGTCTCGGAGGCATCCACCCAGCAAGCACTGGAATGTTAAAGCTTTCAAGCCCGTATCTGTGCCTCTCATGAAACACATTTCTGTTCTTCTCCACTTATCCATTCAACAAATATTCATTGAGTGTCTATTATGCATCACGGATGGTCTATATCTCACCTTCACTTCCTACCCTGCCATCTACTCAGTGAGGTGAGTTGCGTCTGAAAAGCTTTTAGACCATCCAGAGCACTACTGAATAGAAAGTCATTTTTTCCCAAGCCCAGAGAGAAGAGGTAAACAAATAAAGATAAAGAATACCCTTTGCTACTATCAACCTAAATAACAAATAGAGAGAGGCTCTCTCAAAGAAAAGGATGTTTATTCAGGAATAGGGCATTGCAATGGGAATACGTGTGCCACAGTAAACTATGTATGTATTCAGAGAGGTAAAGGGAGACAAATGTTTTTAAAGGAAAAAAATAAGATTACGTAAGTATTCTGAAATAATTACCTTGGCTATCAAGATTAATAACAAGGGTGATATCAATTGAGTTTGGACAAGCAGTTGCTTGGGAGATGTTTTTGCAGAAGTATTCTTTTGTGTAAGGCTGTGATGACCTTTGTACAAAGTTGTGGTTTTCGCAAAATTTTTGCAATAGTTTTTGTTGCTAGGTATACAAGCATAAGAATCCTCTCTTTATAGCCTTCCCTGGCTCTGTTTGTCAGTTTTTTAAAAAAAAAATAGTGACCCCATTTTGATTCTGACAACTTTCACACTACAATAACCCTTGCGATATATAAAGATATAAATTATATATAGATATAGTTTATATATATGCAATACATATATTATATATATACATATATATACTCATTTACAGCTTACAAAACACTTTTACATCCATTATCTCATTCCACCTATTTCTTGGATTTCTCCTCTGGCTGCCTAGAGAGGGGAAGCCATCATTACTACGTTCATGATGACTAATATCCAATAACAGCAACAACCATTCTGTTCGTGAAGTCTGTAGCATTGTAGCTGAACTAGTAAGGAAAATTTCAAGGGTTGGAAATGATGCACACAAACTCCCAAACTGGAGCTTAGCCCAGGAAGGTTCTTGGCTTCACTCAAGAAAGAATTCAAGAGTGAGCTGACAGTGAATAAAACAGATTTATTAGGGAAATAATGTACAGCAAAATGGCAGCTCCATAGATGACAGAACAGGGCTATCCCACAGGCACAGTGACCCAGAGTGGCACTCACGGATTGCTGGCTAGCTATATTTATACCCACTACTATTTGTATGTTAAATAAGGGGTGAATTATTCACAAACTTTCTGGAAAATGGGTGAGAAGCTCCTGAAATCATGTAAGGTAACTTTCAGGTCACTGTGACAGCATTTGTTAATTGTCATGGTGCTGGTGGGAGTGCCTTACATACATGCATTATAATTAGTATACAATGAGCAATGAGGCCAGCTAGAAATCACTTTTGTCACCAAAAAAAAGAAAGCCTGGCTGATGGAGGTATGGTGCAGTAAGAAGCATATTTGGGTTTTGTCCCTGATTCCTGGCACAGAGCTCCTGAACCCCTTGGAATTTCCTGATGGTAGGAGCCACTTTCATATCACACCTGAGTTTACGCTAATGAGAGGACTTAGGAAGGGGTTCCTAGATAGCCTCAGGATGGGGCTAGTCACAAGAAAGACCACGTGATTAGAGAGCTGAAACTTTCAACCCTACCTTCTGACCTCTGGGAAGTCTGGTGGTGGGAGGGGGGAGGAATTGGGGGAGGTTGAGCTCTACAAAAACTCTTGAACACAGAGGTTTGATGAGCTTATCACACGCAAGTGAAAACCAGGCTGAGAGAGAACAGGCAGGCATCCCTTGAAAGTTACACCCTGGTGAGAGCAGAGGCAGAATTCAAACCTGTGAAAATAAGTAATTCGACTTGAAAGTTGTTGGAACTTTAAATTATTTTGAGTCTTAAAGGAATGCAGTGATGGGACCTGAGTCATATGACAGGCAACTATAACCAAGCAGCTGCAGCTTTTGTTCCCCGTCATAGATTAGTCCTTTATCTGTCTACTTTGTTTTGTAAAATATTGTAATAGACCAAAAGGGCTCCAGAGAAGACCCCTCTCCTCTTCACTGCTGATTTTGATCATAGATCAATTATATATACATACATATATATATATATGTATATATAATTGGGAAAGAAAAATAAAGCAAGCTACAACTAATTAGATTGCTGTAACTCATAAACCAACTTTCTATGAAAAATGTTTCAATCCTGTTAAATTTATTTGTTTTCTGCCTATATAAGCAAGACCTTAGCATTTTAACTTCAGAGTACTGACCCATTCCTTTGGAGTCTATGTCACCCGATGGCTATTCTATGTTACCCCATGACTTGCATTTGAATTCTCTTCAGAACTAAATTCTGATCTTTTCGATTATTTTGGGTTTGACAGGCACATGCTCATGGGATCTTCAATCCGGTACTGCAGTCTCTTTCCACACACTGATACCACAGCTTAGCAGACAACTCTTAATGACCAGCCCAGCTGGATTCAGGATTCAGGTCTTTAGAAAAAAAAACAAGAATCTCTAAGGACAACCATGGGGGAAGGATCCCATGGGAGAGGAACCAGCCCTGCTGGTATAAAAATGGCTAATTTTTAAAAACCCTAGAAATAAAAGGCTGATGGGACCTTTGTTAAGTGGCAAGTTTTACTTGCGGAACCTAGATAAAATAGGTATCAGATGATAGGGTGAATTCTGAGTCCCAGTAGAAAACTCAAATGTGAAAAGTAAGATAGTGAAAATCTGTTAAAGGACTGTGGTCTACATTCATAACCACATTTTATGATTATAAAAAGGTAGAAAATGGGATTTTTAGAGATCCTCTCTCTCCTAAGGGCAATGGATTTGGGTGATTTTTCTCAAATTCTAAAGGATTGTTGTAAGAATTTCAAAGGGATAACGGGGAAATTGAAGTGTCTCATATACATTTAGCAGGGTAATGGGGCCTGGAGGCCACCTGCACCTGGGAAGTGCCGAGGGTGGAACCAGGCTGGCCAGCTCCAGAAAAAGAAAGGGGGTTTCGGGAGGCAGAGGTTGCAGTGATCCAGGATTGCGCTACTGCGCTCCAGCCTGGGCAACAGAACGAGACTCCATAGCAAAAAAAAAAAAAAAAAAAAAAAGAAAAAGAAAAAGAAAAAGAAAGGGGGTTTGCTCCTCAGCTGGGGACAGCTGGCACCATGCAAGTTTGAGGGGTGTCAAGTGCTGCAGACACGAGGCAGGACAGAGGGAGCAAGTCACCAAAGGCCCAAGAGGACTGCTTGGCCCCCACACATGAGGTCTCCCACAGAGGAGAGGGCCAGAGAAAAACAGTTTGACAAGAGAAGTGCCAGACAGAAAAAAAAAAAAAAAAAAAAAAAAAGGCATGTCTTTCTTCCTTCACAGGAAAAAGTCAAACATTCCCCATAAGAGCCTCCGAAGAAGCCAAGAAAACACTAAAGGAGAAAGTGTCCACTTCAAAGACGTGCCAGCCTGGTTGTGAGAATATCCTACGATCGTCACTGTCACTCAGGCAGGTGAGACCTCTTGGTCCCCTCCCTACCCTGCCACACAACCCTGGGTCAGTGCAGAAAAAGCCCTCACAGCCCTTTTCTCACCCTAAGCTGCCAGGCTGTTGCAGGATCCAGGTGGAGGAGAGAGGGAAGAGCTGCAACTCTGGGCTCCCTGAAGCAACTGGCATTTTGAGGGAAGGAGAGTAGAGAATTCTAGAGTTTTCTGTGGCTTGCAGAAGGGGTAGCTGAGTGAGGAGAAGCAACAATTCTCTGGAAACCTTGATGCAGAGAATTTACAAAGTTGCTCATCAGAGGGTGCTGCTGTTCAGTCTTGTAATTTATGGAAAGAGATAGGACAAATAATCAATTCTCTCTCTCTCTCTCTCTCTCTCTCTCTCTCTCTCTCTTCTCTCCCTTCCTCTCTCTTTTTCCTCTTTCTTTCTTTTTGTCTTTTTCTCTCTTTTCCTCTTTGTTTCTTTCCTTCTCCCTTTCTTTTTTCTCTCTTTCCCTCCCTTCCTCCTTCCCTTTCTTTTCTTTCTTTCTCTTTTTTTCTTTCTCTTTCTTTCTTTCTTCATTTCTCAGACAGTCTCTCTGTCACTCAGGCTGGAGAGCAGAGATGTGATCATGCTCACTGCAGCCTTAAACTCCTGGGCTCAAGCAATCCTCCCACCTCAGCCTCTCAAATAGCTGGTACTAGAGGCAAGTACCACCAGGTCTTGCTAATTTTTCATTTTTGTAGAGACAAGGTCTCACTATGTTGCCCAGGCTGCTCTCAAACTCCTGGCGTCAAGTGATCCTCTTGCCTTGGCCTCCCAAAGTATTGGGATTACAGGTGTGAGCCACTGTGCCATGGTTTTAAAAGTCAAATCATACTAAAAAGCTAATAATAAAAGCCTCCATCTCTCCTTTCACTGCATCAGCCCCTGAAGCTGTTCTTGAGATCATATAGCTTTTTCCCTTGTCTTTAACCTCCTTGTTTCTAAATAACAAGATTACATTGCTAAATTCTAATTTGTCAATTTTTGACATTGTCTATTGACATCTACCATGAGAGCTGAGGATTCAGCAATTCTGCTCCATTTTTCTACCTTCATTCCCTACCGCTCTCCCTACATAATTATATGACTATTTTTATTCTCAATAAGCACTGTTTACATCACTATGACTATAAAATATCATTCACTACTGAGCCAAAATGTCCACTATGATGGCATCAGTCTTCTATAACACTTTCTTTTTTCCCTAGAGTTATACTTGCTTTGCTTTACATTTATTAGATGTTCTCTGTTACAATGCTTACTTCCCCCACCCCCAAATAAATGAAATTCAATCACATTTTTTATGTAATCAAATACAGAAGTTCCATTTTTTTTATTTCTGCTGGCAAATTACCTCCCAAAGACCTCCAACGCCAGTCTACAGGCTGAATATTAATACCTGCAATGTCCCTCAGCCATTCCCTGTATTAGATCATCTGTTACGTAGGTGCCATTTCATCTTCCTCTTTCTTGATTAATTTCCTCATTTTGCTGAGGCATACCCTCCCAAAGAGAATGCATAAGAGGTGAAAAAAAAAACCAGCCTGGACAACATAGTGAGATCCTATCTTAAGTAAGAAAAAGAGGGAGAGAGAGAGAGAGAGAGAGAGAGAGAGAGAGAGAGAGACAGTCTTTACTACTGGTAAGATAAAATATTCATTATTGGCAGGGTGCTGTGGCTCACGACTATAATGCCAGCACTTTGGAAGGCCAAGGTGGGTGGAACACAAGATCAGGAGTTTGAGACCAGGCTGGCCAGCATGATGAAACCCCATCTCTACTAAAAATACAAAAAATTAGCCGGGCATGGTGGTATGCACTTGTATACCACAGAAAAATTGCTTGAACCTGGGAGGCAGAGGTTGCAGTGAGCCAAGATTGTGCCACTGCTCTCCAGCTTTGGCATCAGAGTGAAACTCCATCTCAAAAACAAACAAACAAAAAATCATTATTGTAGCCACTCTGTGCTCCTTTCAAGTTGAACGCTTGTGATCCTCAACATTTCTTTAATATCATGACTTCGATAATTTTCCCTTCACTAACTTTTCTGTGGTCTCTTGCTGTAATTTTTCTTCATCAGACATTGAACTGACTCAGTGTGACAGGACAGCTTTGTGTCTCTATGATTTCATCCCCAAACCAATCTGCATTCCCTCCCCTCAACCCCTTGTCCACCAAACTATCTTTTAAAAAAAACCTAGCCTCTGAATTTTCAGGGAGGCTGATTCAAGTAATAATAAAACTCTGGTCTCCTGTTTAATACATTCTATGTGCATTAAACTCTTTCTTTCTTGCAATTCCTCTGTCTTGATAAATTGGCAGTATTTGGACAGCAGGCAAGAACTTGTTGGGCAGTTACAAGTTCAAGAGTTTCCAGCTGCAGTCTGTCTGGGCACTGACAATGAGAACTAGTTTGGCTTGTAGAAGGGAGGTCCTGTGACATTTTTACATCTTTCTGAGAACACAGAATATGTGACCACTCCTTCACCAGTCATGGATGCCTGGTTCTGTGTTAATTTTGAGCACCTCAGTTAGCCATCGGGAGTCCATATTGTCTGTCAGCCATGGGCATACTTTAACAAGCCAAAAAAAAAAAAAGATGGAAACAATTCAAATATTCCACTGATGAATGAATACATTAAATGTGTTATATTCATTCAGTGGAATTTTACTTGACAATAAAAAGAAATGAAGTACTGATTCATGCTATAACATATGTGAGCCTCAAAAACATTATGTAAGTGAAAGAAGTCAGTTCAAAAGGCCACATATTGTATAATTCCATTTATATAAAACGTCCAGAATCGACAAATCTATAAAGCTATAGAGATAGGAAGTAGATTAGTGGTTGCTTTTGGGGCTTAGAAAATGACACCCCCAAAACTGATGCTTTGACATGCTGAGAGACCTTAGAAGCTGCCTTATCATCAAGCTGCCTCTAATCTTGTTTTGTTCTACCCCCACCCACCAAGTGTCGAGAGGGACTCTCTTTGGAATTTCCTTCTCTGACCAAGAAAGCTTCTTTCCAAAAGAAACATAATTGACTTAAACTCCCTCCCTAGGGATCTCATCAAATAATCAGGAACTATCAACCACTAGAGAAGAGACTGGGAGTCATCCCTATGCCCAGACAAACTTTTCATCTGTTCTTCTGAGGATAACCCCAGGAGATAACCTGGGAGACTTTCTTGCATGATAAGACAACCTTTGTTCCTGTTCAGCTCCACATCTCTTCTTCCTATAATGTCCGCCTCCCACATCATGGTTCCATTCATTCTCTAATGATATACTGCTCCTCAGAAGTGTTGCCTACACTCTCCATCTCCTTCCTCTCCTGTAAAGCTTCTGGACCACACTGGATTGGTGGGCAATCCCCCTGTGATCCATTACTCCCCCACCCACATCCCAACCCCACCATGTATGTTAATAAATTTGTGTACCTTTTCTCCTATTATTCTGCCTTTCTTTAGAGAACCTTCAAGGGGTGAAGGGAAAGTTTTCTCTTATCCCCTACATTTCATAGGACTAGGAATGAGGGTGGGGATGGAGAATAGGAAGTGACTGCAAATAAGCAGAATTTCTTCTTGAGGTGAAAAAATTGTTCTAAAGTTAGATTATGGTGATGGTTGCACAACTCTGCAAATATACTCAACACCATTAAATTGTACACTTTAAATGGGTGAATTGGCTGGGTGCAGTAGCTCATGCCTGTAATTTCAGTACTAGAGGAACACTTGAGCCCAGCAGTTGGAGGCCAGCCTGGGCAACATAGGGAGACTCCATCTCTACAAAAATTTAAAAATTAGCCAGGTGTGGTGGCACACACCTGTAGTTCCAGCTCTGGGAGGCTGAGACAGGAGGATCCTTTGGGCTCAGGATATTGATGCTGCAGTGAGCCATGATCATGCCACTGCACACAAGCCTGGGTGACCGAGCAAAACCCTGTCTCAAAAAAAAAAGGTGGGGGAATGAATTGCATGATATGAAAATTATATCTCAATAAAGCTGTTTTTAAAAAGTGCTTTGCAAACTATAAAATAAAACACGAAAGTCAAATCTTTACTTATTAGTAGTAAAACAGAAAAAACTTAGGAATTATTTTAGTTGTTCTTAATAATCATTTATAAATAATTATTAATGATTAATCAACATACGATTATTAATGATTATTTCGCAATTATTTCTCAGCTGCTCTGAGAAGTTGCCATTTAGAAATACAATTTCACAACAAAACCAGCTGCTCATTAGGAAGCTGCTTCAAACATTTCAGAGTTACCTAAAGATGTAACCGCTGACATTTTAGGATCACCTGTATATGTAGTCTCCACACAAGGTCCTCTTCATTGAACCAAATTTGATGTCTTACATGGTCCAAGAAAACACTCTATCAACTAGAACAGAGTTGCTTCACAACTCAGAAATCAAAGGCTCAACTTCCAATAAAAATGCTGTTCACAAAGCCACTTGACATTAAACTCTCAGCTCAATTTCCTGAAGAATCATCAGAGCCACAAGATGGAGAAAGTAATCATTCTTCTAGAGTCACTGCGGTAATTGGCTAGAAACGCCTGCTGTTTTTAAATTGACAAACCAGAGCCCAAAAACATTCAGCAATTGGGTACCCACTTGCTGATTAGACTTTGATTATAAGCTCGAAATGGGGTTGGACAGAGGAAAGGAGATGTCCCGGGTGTGGGGCCCCGAGGGGCCTCCTTCACGGCAGCCTCATAGGAAATACAGGTCAGCAAAACAGGAAAATGGCCCCTTGCCTCATCCTTCAGATAACCACAGGTAACATCTGGTGCATATGCTTCCTGCAACACCGTGGGGTGTGTGTGTGTGTGTGTGTGTGTGTGTGTGTGTGTGTGTATTTATTTTACAAAAATAAAATGAGATTGCAAATATGGTTCTGTAACCTGTATTATTCACTTGGCAATATATTATGAAATCTATTAATATTTAAAATGACTTTGGTAGTTGCCATGTATTCCATTGTATAGTGTTACCTTCGGTTTACTCATCTCTTCTGGCAGGACATTTAGGATTTAAGTTGGTTTGGGTCATTTACTACAATAAACAAGTCTTCAGTGAATGACTCTAATCTCTGTTCTGCATGGTCCATGGTCTCTTCTGGCAGCTATTTGTTACACTCTAGGATGAAGGGTACACATTTTATAATTCTTTGCTGTGATAAAATTTTGTTCTGGAACCAGACATAGAAATATGAGCAGCTGATGGGTCAGGAATCTGTGCATGTGGTTTGAGAAACAGGCACAGGATAACATTCATTGAGAGCCAAGTATGTTTCAGAAGTTCTCTAAAAGGTAACATCCTAAATCCCACTTTACAGAAGAGGGCACTGAGGCCAAGAGTAAATCGCAGAACTTACCTTGCTACCTGATAAAAAGAGGAAGAATGAAGGTGGGAGAGACTTGGGCAGGTGGGGACGGTTGAGGGGACTCAAGACCCAAGAACTGAAGTCCACAAATGACCAAGAAGCATCCCACAGAAATGCCACCAACATCCCAGAGAGCACAGGCAGATTTCCTGAGGAGCTAGTGAATCCTAAGCCTCAGGTTCCTTCTGAGTGTGAAATAAAAATAAAATCTTGAGCCCTGCCAACAGAGTGAATGAGCCCTGCTTGGCCAAGGATGCCTCAGAAAACCTTGGAAAATTAAATTACATGACAAAATGGGAGGTCGACGATACCTCAGTATACTTCCTTCCTTGCTAACTTTTACTGGATGATTTGCTAAGAGTTAAATAGAAGCTAGCTCTGGAAAAACAAAGAACAGAAGGCTTGCTCCATCGCTGACTTTAGCCAATCACCAGATGCCCCAGTCAGAGTCTCCTCCCTTCTTGCAGTCTCGACATGGCAGCTCACCAGCTTCACAAGACATTACCCCCAATAAATAACCAGGGACTGTGGGCTGGTTCTGGCTGGTTTACAGAGGCTTCTGTGTCCTTTCCTGGTCGTTTGACATATAAAGCCTAACGGTAATCCATTTAAATGTTAAGTCTCCACCCCAAAGTGATCATGGGGTATATGTAATATACATGTTTGCTTACCATGCATGTGTGCATGTGTGCAACTTTTCTTCATAAATATACATAGCTCCTTCCAAAACCTATTAAGTATGTATGTTTAGCCAACCCATTCGGCATAAATTACTGTTCCATTCTTCCCTCCCTTGAAGTGTCTGTGTTCAGTCTCTGCGGGATGTTCCACTTCTTAGCCTTCAGGGTGGCCACCCTGCAGGCCACAATCCCTTACAAGAAATAAAGCTCTCCTCTCTAAATGTATAAATCTCACAGTTTTGGCGGGGAATGGAGTCTTGTTCTGTCTCCCAGGCTGGAGTGCAATGGCATGATCTCAGCTCACTGCAACCTCCACCTCCTGGTTCAATTCAAGCCATTCTCCTGCCACAACCTCCCAAGTCACTGGGATTACAGACATTCACCACCACATCCTGCTAATTTTTGTATTTTTAATAGAGACAGGATTTTGCCATGTTGGCCAGGCTGGTCTGAAACTCCAAACCTCAAGTGACCCGCCCTCCTGGACCTCCCAAAGTTCTGGGATCACAGGCATGAGCCACCACGCCTGGCCACTTCTCAGTTTTTCGAGTTGCCACCAGTCTTCGGGATAGGCTCCTGCAATGTGTTTACATGGTCATATGCTTCAGTAAAATTTGCCAAAGTAAAATCGCTTTTATTCTTTTTCTCAAGGATGGGCCCATAATTGTATCTGCTTCATGCCCTACAAACCAGGGACTGATGGTAGCAGAGGTCTGAGACAGAGCAAATACAACTTTTCTCCTTCTCCCTTCAAGCACTGAATTGGAGATAAACAAAAAAGTTTCCCAAGCTTGCTAAATAAGGGAGTGAATGTGCAGAAAACCAGCCTGGCTGAGGTGGCAGATGACACTTTGTGGAGGAACTAGAGTCACATTCTTTACCCAATAGTGAGAGGCCACGAAGCCCACAGGAGCTGGTGGAGCACGGAGAGGTCCACTCAAAGAGGCAAGGTGTTCAAAGCCTGCTCATCCACGTGGCAATCTTTGTACTTTAACGAAGGGCTAAAAGCACCTTTGCAAAAATTGTAACGAGAAAATTATGACAGTGGAAGAGATATGACCTAACCACCTCAATCCTGCCTGTAACCTCCAAACTGCCCTGATCATTCCTGAGTGTGGATCAAACTAACTTAGGGAGAAACTTAGTTCATACTTTAAATGATAATCGCCCTTCCCCCACACTAAACCAGTTTAGTAAAACAAATGAAAGGCCACCAGGTTAAGAGGATGAAAGGGATCTGAATTCTGCTCAAATGTAGCTATAATTAAATGATAACAAGCCATAATTTTGGAGGTCACAAGATTTGCAGCCTTCCTACTTCTGTAAACATTTATTTAGGTTCTGCCTTTTTATAGATTCTCCACGTGATTCAGAACCAGATGTCAGGACAAATGACACGTGCATTTAAAAAGAACCCAAACTGCCACAACACCTTATCTCCCAGAGGGATTGGGGTGCTGTTCCTGCTTCTGAGTTCAGTAACAAGTTATGACAGAGAAAAAGGTTGACAGAGGGGAGAAAAAGGTTGTGTCACCAAAAGTCCAGCCTGCTAGCTGATGGGTGCTCACAGGTAAAGTCAATTCAGGTGACCAACCCAGGCGGGGAGGGGGCTAGTCTCCCTAGATATACAGACATCTTCATAATATTCCTTATTTGGACATGATACAGTCGCTCTTTTAGCTTCCTGTAGCTGGAGGTTGTCATAGATTGTTTGAGAAAAGATTAAGCTGTGGTTGGGAAAGATTTCTGACCCCAAATAAAAGTAATGACAACTGACCCTCTTGCAAACTTGGAGAGTTTATTTTTTAACCAAACATACCTTCACTATATTTCAAGTCTGTTGGCTTCAATTGTAAAATTGCATGTACCTCTGACAAAGACCCCTTGTTCAGCCCCATATTCCTGTTTGGCAAAGCAATACAGTTTCATGTTGAAGAGCACTCTGCAGGCAAAGTTTTTCCCCCGTACGGATTTTGCAGCTTGCAGGCGGGTCTCTGTGGCAAGTGCTTCTCGAATGTCACAGAGGCAAAGTGGCCCTGCCAAAAAGCAAAGGTGTTTTTTGAAAGGAGGAAGTCCGAGTCTTCAGCTGCAGGGGGCTGTTACCTACTGCAGCACAAGGATAATATGCTGGAGTCCAGGCAAACGAGATGAAGGCCTCATCCGTCCTTGTCCTCTCACGGGATGTGGTGGCTGAACGTAAGCCAGATAACTGTGCGCTGCGTGAAGACAGCCTGGGAACGTCAGGGCCTCAGAGCGGAACCACACTCTACAGTAGGTTGTGCACCTGCTTTGGCCAGCAGAGGCAGGGCCACAGGGTCAGGCAGGCCTTTCATGGCAGCGATGGTAGCCCTGAGAGGTGGCAGAGCAGGGTAGCCCACCACGGGCCAAGAGAGGTATCTGGGATTCCGGGGTCAGGCCAAGCTGGTTGTTCACCCAGTGTGGTCAGGTTACAGCTGTTCTTACACATGAGGAAACTGAAGGTTCCAGAACTTGCTCCAGGTGACACAGCCAAGAAGTTGGCAGCCTAAGGGTTTCCATTATAATTGAGGCCACAAGATAAATTTTCATGAAGTGATGAGAGAACTCTGAGATCTACACATGGTGGGGCTCGGGGAAGGGAGAGCTAGGGCTGAAGCAGCCATGGAAGGTTCCAGTCACAAGGGTTTGAGTGAGCAGGAAAAACAAGGTCATAGCTGCACCACAGCTGCGAGGGCACTCACTGGCAGAATATGCTTGGTTTGATGTTTAGTGGCAAGAATAATAGACAGGAAGGGGAAGATTGTCAGCCTCTGTGTCTGAGTCTGCTCAGGCTGCCATGACAAAGCACCGCAGACCGAGAGGCTTACACAGAAGTTTATCTCCTCGTAGTTCTGGAGGCCAGATGTCTGAGATCAAAACGTCGGCAGGGTCAGTTTCTCCTAAGGCCTCTCTCCTTGGCTGGCAGACGGGCATCTTCTCCCTGCGTTCCTTTCTGCGTGTGTCTGTGCCCTCAACTCCTCTTCTTATAAAAAGAGCAGTCCTTTGGATTAGGGCTCATCCTTATGACCTCGTTTTAACTCAGTCATCTCTCTGAGAGCCTGTCTTCAAATACAGCCACATTCTGAGGTCCTGGGGGTTAGGACTTCAACATGTGAATTTGGGAAAGGGAGCAAGGGGGACACACTTCAGCCCAAAACACTCTGACGGGGGACAGGTGAGCTCTGATAATGGCTGTCGAGGACACAGTTACTGTGGCCACCATTGTGGTGGTTTCCAGGACTGGAGCTCACCTGCTAACCCTTTCCTGCCAGGTTAGAAGGCATTTGAAGCTGTACCCTGTGTCCTGACCTCATGGGACTGTGCTGGGGAACTTTGTGGAACAAGCCTGGCCCTGAATTAAACATCAGTGAGATTCACGTTCCAGACCTTCCACACTCATCCCGACTCAGCCTTCACAGGCTCAGCTGATGGCAGAGAAGTAACCTTGCCCTTAGGACATGGCGCATGGGCACTTCCAGCTGGGCACCCAGCCGACGGTGTCTTCCATAACAGCTGGGTTTTCAAGGTGGTAGGAAGAAGTCCAGGCCTCCCGGGCCTCCAGTGTGAGAGGTGTTTTCCCTCCAGTTTTTCTCATTTGACCCTGAGCATAGCCCAGAGAGTTAGAGCTGACCCCTGTTTTTACAGCTGGGTAAGGAAAGCTCAGAGAAGAAAATTAATGTCACCGAGCTTGCACATAACAGAGCTGACCAGTTCAACTTTCCTTCTTTTTAAAAAAAAAAATATATGTTTCCATGGGTTACTGGGGCAACAGATGCTGTTTGGTTCCATGAGTACGTTCTTTAGCAGTGATTTGTGAGATGTTGATCACCCATCGCCAGAGCACTACACACTTTCACTAGCCCAGCTACAACCCCATGGGTGCCCATTTGCAATGGAATGAATGTTTTTGTCTACCCAAATTCTCATGCTGAATCCTAACCCCCAATGTGATAATGTTAGGAGCTGGGGCCATTGGGAGTGATTAGGTCATGAGAGTAGCGCCTTCATAAATGGGATTAGTGCCCTCATGAAAGAAGCCCCAGAGAGCTCCTCCCCCTTCCACGATGTTAGGACTCAGCCAGAAGGTGCCATGTATGAACCAGGAAGCAGGATCTCACCAGACACCAAATATTCCTGCAACTTAATTTTGGACTTCCAACCTCTAGAACTATAAGAAATAAATGGGCCTGGTGCAGTGGCTCATGCCTGTAATCCCAGCACTTTGGGAGGCCAAGGAGGGTGGATCACCTGAGGTCAGAAGTTCGAGACCAGCCTGGCCAACATGGTGAAACCCTGTCTCTCCTAAAAATACAAAAATTAGCTGCGCATGGTGGCAGGCACCTGTAATCCCTGCTGCTTGGGAGGCTGAGGCAGGAGAAGTGCTTGAACCTGGGAGGCGGAGGTTGCAGTGAGACAAGATCACCCCATTGCACTCTAGCCTAAGAGACAAGAGCAAAACTCTGTCTCAAAAAAAAAAAAAAGAAAGAAAGAAAAAGAAAAAGAAATAAATTGTTTGTTGTTTATAAGCCACCCAGTCTATGGTCTTTTACATACAAACTAAAATGCCATTCTGTTACAGCTTCTTAGAGCAAATCCTCAAAAGATCTTATTGAATCTGACTTCTAGAACTTCCCCCTTCTCTTCCCCAAACACCAAGATCCACCCTGCCCCCCGCTGAGCTGCTCTCACTTTGCCTGCCATCCTGCACTTGACCTCGCCCATGACCCATGCCCACTGTCCCTCCATTCACTGTGCCCCGCCCCCCAACTCAACTCTGACGTCAGCCTCCTTGTGAGGTTTCCCACATTCTGAGGGATTTCCCCTTTTGTCCCACCGCAACTGCTCCAGCTTCCTTGATGACATTTATTACATTTTAATAAAATCCTTTTCTTATGACATCCTCACTACTAGACTGTTGTTTCTCAGGCTGGCACGGAGTTGGGCTTCCTCTCAATCATCAGAGGATCCGCTCTCTAGTATCCGGCACACGGTCTGTGTTCACGGATTTTCTGGAGTAAATGTTGTACATGGGCTGCATGCCTTCCCAACTGTGGACCCCCTGCCTTGTTTGACCCCCAGCCTTTCATGTCACCTGGCCTCCTATATGGTCTTGCAGAATTCCAAGCAATTCTCTCACAGCTCCATGCCCAGCCCACAAGCCCAGACCTGCCATCTACCGTCTATCCCAGATGTGTTAGCCCATTCTTGTGTTGCTATAAAAGGAATACCTGAGACTGGACAATTCACAAAGAAAACGGGTGTAATTGGCTTGTGGTTCTGCAGGCTGGACAAGCATGGCGCTGGCATCTGTCCAGCTTCTGAGGAGACTTAAGGGAGCTTTTACTCATGGTAGAAAGCAAAGTGGGAGCAGGCATGCCACATGGTGAGAACAAAAGCAAGAGGGAGTGGGCGGGAGGTGCCACACTGTTTTAAACAACCAGATCTCACCAGAAATCACTCACTGTGGCAAGGACAGCACCGAGTAAGAGGGATCCGCCGCCACACCCAAGCGCCTCCCAGCAGGTCACCCCTCGGCAACGGGGACTGCATTTCAACATGAGATTTGGAGGGACACACATCCAGACCACATCATCAGGCTTGCCTTCGTCTCCCTGCCCCACTTCCCACTTTCACCCTGTTCCTGCTGCCCCTCCAGCTCCACCAGTCCAGAACTCATTGAAGCGCTGTGAGAAACTATGAGTTCAGGTTTAGAAAGGCATCATGATGTGAGGCCTCCAAAGCAAACCTCATTCCTCAAGCTAAGCTCCAACAGCCACCCCATTAGAGAAACAACAGGGACTGTCCAGGCGGGCTTCCCCATTTGAGATGTCCAACAGAAAAATACCCCATGTCCAATACGTGATGCTGCGTAGAATTCCATGGAAAGTGTTTATGATATAACGCTGTGATTTAAAAGTAGGTTACAACGCAGCATATGCAATATGATCCCACCTCCGCGCATGGGAGCCCGCACGTACACAGAATGAAGGCAAAGAAGCTACTCTGAAGTCTAATCATTATTTCTCAGTGTGGGATTTCTGTTCAGATTTAGCTTTTAAAAAAAACTTCTCTGTGCTTTCTACATTTCCTACAGAAGATTGGTATTATTTTGCACAGAGTGGTAAAACCAACTTACTTTTTAAATCCCCAAATAAGATTATCTTAATGTATGCATTTTACAGATACTAAAATTTACTTAAATGAGATACTTGGTGTCACATTAGAATCTAAACAACCTGTCCAAACTCAATATTCCTATGACTTAACTTTAGATCTAGAAGCAGGAGGTGAAAGAAGTTAAAAGTTGGCGTGATTTGCGTTGTTTCTCATCCACTTTCTGATATTTCACTGGTTGCATAATGAAGAGCGAAGGGGAGCTCAGTGTCTGCACAGTGCTGTGATAGACCGTCTGGGCTGGCCCTGCATCTGGGGCTCACACCGGTGCCGGGAGGCTCTTCATGGCAATGTCCAGCCATGTGAGCTCCTTGAAGCAACATTGGGCCTCCCTGCCATCTCAGGAAGGGGAGCCTCCCTGGCCTGAGTTTTCCAACCCTTCCAAGAACCTACTCCTGGCCTTCTATCCTCCAGCCTTTTGGGGTGAGGATTCCTGCCCCAGCCAACAGCCTTGTGGCTGAGAGTACAGCAAAAGAGCTTGGGTTCTGCCATGTTCCACAGTTTCCCCTCAACCCGAGGGTGACAGCTCCTGGCCATACCAGACTCTGAGCAAGCCAGGTGCCCCACAGCCATGCCCTTTCTCCTGCTGCCATCTCTCTTTTCCAACTCTCTTCTCCCCACTCAAGACAACCAACAAGCTCACTGCCTACACAAATGTCCAGCTGGCCACTCCAAGACCTCCTGGGAGGTGGCCTTTAGCCCTGCACTTAGGGACAGGAGATGCTGCAAAGCACTGACCTTTAGGACATGCGCGTTTCTTTTACTAGGATCCCTTCCGACTGATTGACCCGGGCTCGCACGATCTTTAGAAATCACACTGTCCTCGTCTCTTCTGGCAGGAACCTCCAACCTTCAGAAGTAACTCTGTAAAAACTACCTCGTTTGGCTTCATGGAAGAAGAGAATCTTAAACTGAGCACTGCACTTTCCATAGGGGCACTGCCCAGAGAGCCTCTCCTGTCTGCTCCTTTCATGGTCTTTTTTTTTGTCGGGGGGGGGGTGTCCATACTTCATTTTAAAAAATAATTTCAGCTTTCATTTTAGAGTGGGGGTTATGTGGGTATATTGCATGATGCTAAGGTTTGGCATGTGACTGCTGCGCTCAGCCAGGTAGTTGGCAGAGGTCCCAGTAGGTAGTTTTGCAGCTCTTGCCTCCCTCTCTTTCCCCCCTTCTAGAAGTGCCTGGTGTCTACTGTCCCCATCTTTGGCTATGACTACTCAGCGTTCAGCTCCCTTAGCAGTGAGAGCATGCAGTATTTGGTTTTCTGTTCCTGCATTAATGTGCTTGGGAAAACAGCCTCCACCGCATGGTATTCCATGGTGTATATGCAGTACATTTCCTTTATCCAGCCCACCTTTGATGGGTATCTAAGTTGATGCCCCATATTGGTCTTTTCCTGTAGAAAGACGGGGGTGGGGGAGAAGTTGGCATGAGAGAGAGCCAGGGCTGCTGCCCCTATTAAGTCCCCAGAGAGGTGCCCACCCAGGTTGTTGGCAGTCCCTGGCAGCTCTCTTGAGCATATGAGGCACTCTAGAGACTTGGCCCCCAGTTCCAGGACAAGACGACGCGGCCCAGCCTGCAATCTTCAGGAGATGGAATGTTGCCTCTGCAGGAGAGCTCAGGGAGGGACTGTGGGAAGACAGGGGGAGTCCGTGAGTTCCCATCCAGGGCAAGTACAAACAGCCATGTCCACAGGAAGAAGGTTGGTGCCAGAGGGGAGTGGAGTACATGCTGCATTTTTGTTTGTTTTGACATGGAGTCTCACTCTGTTGCCCAGGCTGGAGTGCAGTGGCACAGTCTTGGCTCACTGCAACCTCCACCTCTAGGGTTCAGTGAGTCTCCTGCCTTGGCCTCCTGAGTAGCTGGGATTACAGGCGCCCACCACCATGCCCAGCTAATTTTTATATTTTTAGTACAGATGGAGTTTCACTATGTTGGCCAGGTTGGTCTCAAACTCCTGACCTCAGGAATTCACCTG
The DNA here is from genome assembly GCF_048565385.1 of Saimiri boliviensis. Classification (NCBI taxonomy): domain Eukaryota; kingdom Metazoa; phylum Chordata; class Mammalia; order Primates; family Cebidae; genus Saimiri; species Saimiri boliviensis. The sequence continues at coordinate 78,931,222 of NC_133462.1, read as the reverse complement.
CCTAGGCTTCCAAAAGTGCTAGGATTACAGACGTGGGCCACCCCGCCTGGCCTAATGCCGCCTTTTGCCTAGGGTTCACACTGTGGGTATCTCTCCCTGTTCCTCATCCTCTCTGAGTGTCTCTTCTACAGAGGTTCCATGGAGCCAGGGGCAGGTTGTCTCTCACGGATGAGGACAGGGCTGCTGAAGAAGCCGATTTCTGAGCGGAGAGGCCGCCCTCAACAGGAAAGGCAAGTGGATAGTTTCAAAGCAGAGGCTCCAGCCATCTGACTTCTTGGCCCCCGCCTACCCCTCCAGCCCTGCGGATAAGGGCACAGTCCAGAAGGGCTGTAAATTGCTCTGAAAGTAAGAGGTGTGTATTAATAACCCCACAGAGCTCTCTGGTGCTATATAAATGCTAAGTAGAACAGAAATTACTTTGGAGTGTTCTCTCACCTGAATGATCTACCAGATAGAACTGCTTTTGATAAGTCATCAACACAACTTTTAAAATAAAGCCGCCTCAGCCCTTTCAGTGCTGACCACAAGATGAAACGTATCGAACCAAAGGTTAAACTCCAATTGATTAAGGTCTCTCTCTGGCTTTGTCCTCTTCTGGGTCCTCTTTATAGCAGTGAATCTAAGATTAGACACCAGGTTGCTTCTGTTGCTGTGGTTGCTGCTGCTGTTAGAACAGGTATTCCCCTCCCCAGGTGAGTAGACCAGAATTGGATTTTACATATATTATTTGAACTAAGGTGAATAAAATACAATTCTCACCCACTCCAGTTACCCCTCATAATAATCTGAGGGACATGAAAGGTTTCAATCAGGTTTCCAGTGATCTTATTTGATTAAATGTAAGGATTTTATTTTCCCAGAGTTGCCTCAGGTTTTAGCTGTGTCTATATTGTAATTCTTCGTATTTAGAGATGGTTGTATGCATGCATTTGACGTGGAGGGATTTCTATTTCTTAGTCATCTTGATGTCTCGCCATGCACCCCACACTTTTCATCTTTCTGGGGCCACAGGCAGAGCAGGACAGGGGTCTGCGTCGAGTGCTCTAACCCCTCATCCTCCTAACACCTCTCCCCAGCCTTCATTCCACCTCTAGTGATACCCCAGCCTACATCTCATTCCCTGCTCCCTTCCTTTCATTCCCACGTGGTTACGTGTTTTGTTGCTGTTGTCGTTTTATAGATAGGGTCTTGCTCTGTTGCCCAGGCTGGAGTGCAGTGGCATGATCATAGCTCACTGCAACCTTGAACTCCTGGGCCTCCCACCTCAGCCTCCTGAGTAGCTGGGACTACAGGCATGCATGGAGCCATGTCTGACTCTATGAAGTCAGATGTTTAAAGTCTAGCTCTGGGACTATGCCTCCAAAGTACGCCTATGTCTTGCTCCTCCTGCTCCTCATAAGCAGAACTGAATCTTTTTAGCATTTCTGCGTTCTTACGCTCATGTCGGGCTATCCATCTCTCTTTCTCTATTTTTCCCTACTCCCTATTCTGAATGGTAGTATCATTAAACTGCATCAGCTTAAAAGAAGGACATTTGAAATCCCTTGGCTAGTCTTGCTGGTGATCTTGTGTCTCAGGAAATTGAAGATGTACTTAGAAAAATTGCTATCAGAGGCCAAAATTTAACCAACAGAAAAAAAAAATGAATTGATGAAGTGGAAGTGGCAGGCATTTTTGATCAAAATAGTGTTTTTATTGTTCTTATAAAATAAAATTGAATAACTATTAAAAATCCAAACAATAAAGAAAAGAAGGAAACAACACATCACTCAAAATCCTATCAGCTTTAACACTTGGTGACATCATGCCAAACATCTTTCTTTACCTACGTATATAAAAAAAATTAGATGGATGGATTAAAAAATGGTTAGAAAATGCTGCTCCTAGGATGCTAGTTCTTGAAATAACCCATCACATTTAAGAGAGAAGACTACAAGGCCAAGCATGATGGCTTACGCCTGCAATCTCAACATTTTGGGAGGCCAAGGCGGGTGGATCATTTGAGTTCAGGAATTTGAGACCAGCCTGGCCAACCTGGTAAAACGCTGTCTCTACTAAAACTACAAAAGCTAGCGGGACATGGTGGTGAGCACCTGTAATCCCAGCTACTCAGGAGGCTGAGGCAGGAGAATGTCTTGAATCTGAGAGGCAGAGGTTGCAGTGAGCCAAGATGATGCCACTGTACTCCAGCCTGAGTGACAGAGTGAGACTCTGTCTCAGATTTAAAAAAAAAAAAAAAAAAAAGGAAGAAGAAGAAAGAAAGAGAGAGTGAGAGAGAAAGGAAGGAAGGAAGGAAGGGAGGGAGGGAGGGAGGGAGGGAGGGAGAGAGGGTAAAAAAAAGTCATTGAAAAGTTCAAGTCATGTTTTTAACTACATGTTTCAGTTTTGTTATTCTGACAACATTGATTACCTGCTCTGAAAGGTGAGATATCTAGCATTCTCGAGCCTTCCTTCAATATCCCCTTGTCCTGACCTTCCAATATTTTGTTCTGTGTATTACTGTTACGTTCAAAGGGTTCAAGATATTCATGTCCTATTGAATTCAATATTCAGTATCAGGGCTGGTTTTGTAACTACAGCCTTTCCATTCCAAAATTCTTTTTTTTTTTTTCCGTTGGATATTTTACTCTGTTGTCCAGGCTGGAGTGCAGTGGCGTCATCTCAACTCACCGTAGCCTCTGTCTCCCAGGTTCAAGCAAATCTTCCACCTCAGACTCTGGAGTAGTTCAGATTACAGGCACCTGCTACCACACCTGGCTAATTTTTATATCTTTAGCACAGATGGGGTTTTACCATGTTGGCCAGGCTGGTCTTGAACGCCTGACCTCAGGTGATCCACCCACCTCGGCCTCCCAAAGTGCTGGGATTACAGGAGTGAGCCACCACGCCCGGCCTCATTCCTAAATTCTTAGTGTTGCTTCACCTCTCAGGTAGTTTTTAATCACTGGGAAGCTTATGAGGCTCATATACTCAGACTTTATCTGTTTGTGAATGGCCACCTGTTGTCTGTATACTTCACTGACAGCTGGGGATACTATTCTTGAGGAACTCTTTCTAGGCAAGACCCTCCAGGCCCTCTGTCACGCCCGCGTAAGGGCTGCTGGAGGGTGCCTTGGCTGTGCGGCAGCGCCAGCTCAGGGAAAGCGCCCGCCGTTTAGCTGGCTGTGGAAGGAGACGTCCCAGATGTCTCCTTCCCCAGAGGAGTTAGGAGAAAACTCTGCTCCCCAAGCTCCTGCAGTGGCCCTGACGGCTGCCAGGGAGGCCCGCAGACATCCAGGAGCTTGACGGTCTCTAAGTGACGCTGTGCTTCCGTGGTCACGTTCCATGTCCACTCTCATGTTCTGCTTCTGCACCTGGTTCCTCTTTTTCTTAGAAGATACCAGTCATAGTAACGTCAAGGGTTTTGTTCTTTCTTGACAAGTATGAAAAAGGGCTGACGCATTAGGTTTTCTCCTCGCCTCAGCTTCTTGAAAGACCTGTGTCCCTGTCTCCAAGACACGTGATTTACCTAGACCTGTCACTCACCACCGTTACCTCACCCTGCCTACGCTGCCCCCTGCTTTGTGCTCCAGGCACTCGGGGCCACTGCCGGACTCCACGCCTTGGGTGGCAGAGGACCCCTGGGTCCAAACTCTGTTTTCTCTTTCTTGGTGTCTTGTGTTTTTTATTTCCACAGTTTCTCATCTCCACACTTGTAGAGAGGGGCTCACAGGACCCTGTAGGGCGGGACCCTACACTTCACAAAATAATTTCCACAAGCTCACAGCCCTCACACGGCAAGACATCGGAGACAAGATCTGGATTGTAGCTGGGATCTGCGCCAGGTGCCAGGCCAGCTTGTACGCCGTCTCAGCCACCTTGCATCCAGGTGCAAATTTCAAATGCGGTCCCCATCAGTGTGCTTGTACTTTGTACAATTATATTTCCTTATTACTGGAACAGGAAATATGGTTCCCATATCTGTCATACACGGAATCCTCTGAGAGATTGCTTTCCTGTGAAATATCATTTCTTCCCAAGCCCACTCACATGCGCTGTCCCCAGAAACTATTCCCAGCAGTGTGCTCCTCTGGAAGTCACCACTGGCAGTTCCAGTGGGGTCGGCTAGGGCAGCACACGTGGCTCTACGTGCTACAGGAGTTGTGTGTCGAATGAAAGAATGAGACAATGATAAATTCTTCTTGATCCCTGGAGGCATCCCAACAGTTTATTTATGGGTTGGCTGATTGGTTTTGATGGATGGCTCTACGCAGTTGTGGCTCACTTAATCTGACATTGCTGAGGTTTGTGAAAAGGAGTGATCGGCTCGTACGAGACACGTGGCCCAATTGTGTTTGTGTTGCCGTTGATCTCAATAGCCAGATGCCCTGAACAGGTTTAGAGGCACAGTTGCTTTGGGCAAAGGAACAGAATTTGATTGTCCTGGGGAGCAAGAAAATAGGCAAAATTTTACTCTAACCCATTCTCAACGAGCTCATGATAGAAGATTCTGTAATTGCTGAAAGAGAAGGCTTAGAATTCAATGATGCAACTAATCACTACTCCTGCAGAGAAGAGATGGGAGAGCAAATGCTGCTTTTCTCTTACAGGAATAATGACTATGGCCCAATTCCTCTGGCTTTCCTTTTAAAAAAAAAAAAATGGCAGCCATCCTGGAAGTATTCAGAAAAGCGATTCTCACTAATCTGCTAACATTGGTTGTCAGATTGACCAAAAAAAAAATAAACTTAAGCACATGAGTAGAATTAGGACCAGTCAGCAGTTAGAGTTCGCTTGGCTTCCTTTCAAAACCAATCAAGAGCCCATTCACGTGCGTTTCAAACACCACATAACCCTGGTAATGTGAAGCTCCTTCTGTGACAAAATGAGCCCCCACTCAGGGGAGCACACTAACCGAAGCTTTCTGCAAATGGCTTCCTGCTGTTACTGCCTTGGGTAACTGCCTGCAAAATACTACGTATGGGTGAAGAAAAACCCATGAATTTCTTCTCCGAATGGACATCTGTTTTGGGGAGCTGAGCACTGTCCCAGGACTTTTACAGAGCTTCTCAACACCAAGAGAGGGCCTCGGGCTTCTCAACTTGCCTTCCTAGGAGTCCATCATTGTGCAAAAACCAGCTAATTCAAGTCAAGGGGGAAGGGGTGTTCTTGCAAACAAAAAGAGCGGGCTTGCTGGAATCCACTTAATAGAAAGGGCTAAGGAAATGCAGCTACTCCTCTAGTCTTTCCAGCTTTGTTACACAAGTAAGCATGTGCCATGGTGGTTTGCTGCATGGTTCAACCCATCACCCAGGTATTAAGCCCTGAATCCATTACCTAATCTTCCGGATGCTCTCCCTCCTCCTGCCCCCACCAACAGGCCCCAGGGCATGTTGTTCCCTCCATGTGTCCATGTGTTCTCATCGTTCTGCTCCTACTTTTAAGTGAGAACATGCAGTGTTTGGTTTTCTCTTCCTATGTTAGTTTGCTGAGGAAAACAGCTTCCAGCTCCATCCAAGTCTCTGCAAAGGACGTGATCTCATTCCTCTTTATGACTACATAGTATTCCACGGTGTACATGTACCACATTTTCTTTATCCAGTCTATCATTGAGGAACATTTGGGTTGATCCCCTGTCTTTGCTATTGTGAATGGCACTGCAATGAACATATGCATGTATCTTTAAAATAGAATGATTTCTATCTCTTTGAGTATATACCCACCCAGTAATGGGATTGCTGGGTCAAATGATATTTCTGCCTCTAAGTCTTTGAAAAATCACCACACTGCCTTCCACAATGGTTGAATTAATTTATGCTCCCACCAACAGTGTAAAAGTGTTCCTTTTTCCCCACAACCTTGCCAGCATCTGTTGTCCCTTCACTTTTTAATAAACACCATTCTGACTGGTGTGAAATGGTATATTGTTGTGGTTTTTATTTGCATTTCTTTAATAATCAGTGATGTTGAGCATTTTTTCATATGTTTTTTGGCCACATGAATATCTTCTTTTGAGAAGTGTCTGTTCATGTCCTTTGCTCACTTTTTAATGGGTTTTTTTTTCTTATAAATTGGTTTAAGTTCCTCGTAGACTCTGGATATTAGACATTTGTCAAATGAATAGATTGCAACAATTTTCTCCCATTCTGTAGGTTGTCTATTTACTCTGATGACAGTTTCTTTTGCTGTGCAGAAGCTCTTTAGTTTAATTGGATCCCATTTGTCATTTTTTCCTTTTGTTGCTATTGCTTTTGGTGTTTTCATCATGAAATCTTTGCCTGTGCCTATGTCCTGAATGATGTTGCCTAGATTTACTTCTAGGGTTTTTGTAGTTTTGAGTTTTACATTTAAGTCTTTAATCCATCTTGAGTCAATTTTTGTATAAGATGTAAGGAAGAGGTCCAGTTTCAATTTTCTGCATATGGCTAGCCAATTCTCCCAGCAACATTTAATAAATAGGTAATCCTTTCCCCATTGCTTGTTTATGTCAGGTTTGTTAAAGATCATATAGTTGCAGGTGTGTGGTCTTATTTCTGTTCTCTATTCCAATCCATATAACAACACTTTTTTTTCAGTCATGAGCTTTCACTCCATTGCCCAGGCTGGAGTGCAGTGGTTCGGTTTTAGTTCACTACAGCCTCTAACTCTTGGGCTCAAGTGACCCTCCCATCTCAACCTCCTGAGTCTCTGGAACTATAGGTGTGAGCCACAACACCTGACCTCACAACGGCATTTTGAAGTGAGTAGAAAAATGCATATTGAGGCTCCTAGAGGTTAATCAACTCTCCCACAACAAATTTTGGTTGGGTAAGAGAGAAAAAGGTGTCATTCCTAATGGGGAAAACTGAGCACTGCAACTACACACACATACACATGCACGCACACACACACACACACACGCACACTACATACATATACACCCCACACACATCACACACACATGCACACAGCAACACATACATACATGCACCACACATGCACTCAGAAATGCAGGTAACTTGCCTAGCAAGCTAGTACATGGTTTGGAGTTCTGTGGGACTGACTTAGGATGTCATATTCTGTTGGAAAGAATCAGATTAAAAGAAGCCAGAGTTAATCTCCAGAGAGTTAAGCCACCTGGGAATGCCAAGGTGTACAGTTGAAGATCAGGGTCAGTGGATAAGGCCAATGTGTGAAAAAAACAAGAAGGGGGACGTGACAGAGCAGAAGCATCACCATCTTGGACAAGCACTGCCATTTTAAGCCCCCATTGATTAAAAAACACCTAAATCCAGCCCAAAAACATCAGCCTTGTGGCTAATGTCAGCATGGCCATAAACCACAGGTGACACCTTCAACCAGAAACATTCCAACTTTGAGATATCCTCCCCTCTGACTAGAAACATGCCAGCCCCAAGATAACCTCCCCTCCAACCAGAGACATTCCAACCCCGCAATAAAACTCTCCTCCACAGAACCATTCCAACCCCGTGATAAGCTCTCCCTCTCTAAGCCCTTAAATATCCTTAGTCTGTTAAGACAGAATGCTCCTGACCCAAATCAGCCAGAAGCCCCTCTCAGGTGTATTCTCCAAAATAAACTCGTCTTTGACTGTTGAGCTGCTTTTTGTGTTTCTTTCTTCTTTTTTTTTAACTCTTACAGGACAGAAACTGAAATAAGCCAAAGTGGGACCAGAGAAAACTAGAGGGAAACAAGAATAAAATTGTGGTGGTGCTCTTCAAATAAGCCTAAAAGGAAAGGTTGTTTGCCATGACTGATCACTGGGGTGTAGTCTGCTTGTCTTGGACTTTAAGGTAGATAGAAAGAGTGAACCCAACAGGAACAAAGACATGGAAGCCAAACTGGGCCTGGCAGTGGACAGAACAGCCGAACTGAGGCAAAGTCCATGGCTGAGGGCATGGGGAATATAAAGTTGAAGGCACGCCCAGGTGAGAAGGAGACTTGAATGCCGAGAGTTTGGATTCAAAGCACACAGCTATAGAAAGCCAGCAAAGAGAAATATGTTTTTGGATTCTCAACTTTAAATAATTCATCCTGGACCTGTATTTTTTAAGACATAACCCTTAAATGTGAAAGCATTGCTAGTACTTCCAGAATTAAGTTAGCTCTGCAATTCAATCACTGAATGTGAAAGAGACCATTTATGGGCATCAAAACCCACTTTCCCCATGACGTGCACCTCCAAGTATTAAACAGAAGTATATGTGGTTTTGTATTCATATGAGACTTCCACAGTTAATCTCCTGTCACTCTAAAAGTAATTTACTCTCAAGTGGATAACACAACATATGTTTATGGATAAGAATTTAAATTGTCAAATTCTCTTCTTGTATAATCTCTCAAACACTGCTCATTTCTAATTCCAGGATGTGGTCTCTACTTTAATGATTACATTCTATAGGTTTCCCAAACATTCTTCCCCATTGTCCACATAAATATACTCAACATAGGATTATAGAAAATACTTAAATGATATTCTGTCCAAATACATCCAGGTCCTGGGGTACAAATTCTTGAAAAACAGGAGCTACCTCTCTGGCCCAATCAGCTTACATTGCTGAGAACTCAAGGCTCTCTTTTTCATGGTGAGTCAAAAATCTATCCTAAATGTCCTTGTAGGATATTCAAGGATACTGACAGTCATGGCTTTGATGGGGAGATTTTGGAAAGGCACACACTCTTGTGAAAACTATCCCTATAGGCTTACTTGGAAGAGAAATACTGCTTCGCTTGTTTTTCCCCAAAAAGAGAAATATGAAAGTTTAGGCTTCATGATCAGAGCAGGCTCAGCTTGCTATTAAACTAACCAATAACAAAGGGCTTTGTGGCACAGCTTTTCTTGAGCGACTTTCTCCCTAGATCAAGCTCTCTTTTATCTTCCAAAGGATTTCTTAAACCACAAGCTTTTCATAATTCCCCCATTTGCTCACCACGTCCCTGTGTGTTAATTCTACTCCATCAGCATTTTGCCCAGGACTCAGTTGAGTCTGCTCCTATGAAACTCACTGTGATCCAGTGGGGTGTGCCACAGCCTCCTCCCTGACCTCTATCAGCATTGACTACTGCTCACGGCCTTCTCCTTCCTGAAGCTCTCTCCTCTCCTAGCTCCCTGCGGGTCCTGTCCCCAAGGGCTCTCTGTGATCTTCTGGAGCCCACCATCTATGATACTTCACTGACCTCCTTTCTTCTCCTGTCCCCATAGTAGCATCATTGCCCCAACGTTGTCTTCTTGTCCTCCTTTCCTTAGTATCCCAATGTCAGTCTTTGGGTGATTTAATGTGGGCTCATGACATTCAGCTTAATCCTGGCTGAAAGATGTTCTTGGAGCTTGTACCTTTGGAAGAAAGTAGCAAGGACCCTTCCATAGCAACCATGGAATGAAGGCTGGAAGAATTGGCCAGGCCAGTATGGGCAGGTCCTCCTCCTCAGGGATGGGCAGGTAATCCCAACCAAGTCAAAGCTGGCATAGAAAATTCAAGTCTGATCCCAGAGTGGGATTCACAGTCCAGAAAGCTCTGATATAGCAGATCGGCATTTGGTTCTTCCATTTCATAAACCAGGCAGAGTCCATTGACATGAGGTGAAGGGTGCCAGGAGCAAAGTCTAGGTCAGAAGGCAAAGGGACTGGCAGGAACTCCTCAAGAGGGGACAACAGAGAGCTGGGGCGGAAGAGCCACAAGGGTTAGGTATGCAGCAGGTGCGTTTAAAGAGGCCAAAGGTCTGCATTTGCCCAAGGACCTGGCACACCCTGGAAGGAGAGCAGCTCAATCCTGGATGCCACTCGCTAAAAAGGAGGGGGCTTCAAATGGACACGAGTCCGGATGCTAATATTTGAATGCTCCCTCCCTCCAAAACTCGTGTTGAAATTTAATCCTCAATATGACAATATTGAGAGGTGGGACCTTTAATAAGTGATTGGATCATGAGGGTTCTCCTTAAATAAATGGATTCATCCATCCCTGGATTAATGGGTTAATGGATTTATGGGTTATCACAGAAGTGTGACTAGTGGCTTTATCAGAAGAGGAAGAAAGACATGAGCTAATATGCGCAGCCTCCTCACCATGTGACACCCTATACTGCCTCAGAACTCTGCAGAGTCCCCACCAACAAGAAAGGTCCCCATCAGATGTATTTTCTCAACTTTCTGCTCCTCAACCTCCATAAATACAAGAAATAAATTATTTTTCTTTATAAATTACCTAGCTTCATGGATTCTGTTATAAGCAACAGAAAACAGACTAAGACACCAGGTCAGACTCTCATTGTGCCAGAGCCCAGGAAGAACTAAGCTTCAGAGAGCAGACATGGTTTGGGCAGCTGGGATTGGCGAGGTCTGGCAGAACTTTGCCTCCTAAAATGCATCTCATTTTTAGAATCATCCTTAGATCAGCCTGCCTCCAGATTTTCTTTTCTCCAGGGAAGACTCGGAATCAGCTTTGTCTCCCAAGTCATACCTGCCCTGCCATCAGTTGTCAGGTCCAGTTGGTTGCTAATCTGTCTACACCGGTTGCTTTCAAAGAGGACTTGAAGTAACTTGCAAAGACGCATACGTTATAATGACACTTAAAAACACTTAGGTGAGGAAATGGGGAGAGAAAACAATAACAAGAAAAATAAGACAAAGCCAGGGTTATGATACAGACAAATGTACGTCATGTTGCCCACTGTTAAGGAGGAGCTCCAAGCTTGGCTTTTGAGATGCTGAGCAGCCAACACAAAAAGGGAGGCATGCTCAGTGGCGCTGGCCACAGAGTCCCAAAGGTACAAATGGCTGCTCAAGGAGTAGTACAGTTATTCCCACTGCCAAAGCTGAAATGAACATATGCATGTGAAGTTTCAGGCAGCGCTCGCGATGACATGGGGAAAATCCAAAGTATCACGTGGCTGCTTCTCACAATGCCCTCAGAGTAGGTGAGTGACCTAAGATAGAGGGATGTTTGGTAAAGGGCCTCCTGTAGATTCCTTCTGTAGGTAGTCACTTGCCTTTACCACCACTTTTCACGGCTGCTGCTCCTGACTTTCTTCCCGAGACTACCCGACAGCCTCCCTCACTCTGTCCCACAGCAGCACTGGATTAGCCCCTAACCCACAGCACAACGCCCATCCTCTGTCTTCAGAAACTTAGCCCCTGGAGGCACACCCTCCACCCTTATCCCTCTAGAGGCCCCAATGCCCCAACCTGTCCCATCTCCACCCGGCTGCATAGATCCCTCACATGTCTCTTTCCCCCAAAACATCACATACTCTCTGAGAAGGCTAATTTCATTTTATTTTATTTTTTAAGAAACAGGGCCTTGTTCTGTCATCCAGGCTGGTGCTATAGCTATGATTGCAATCCTGGCTAATTTTTTTTTTTCACCTTTTTTGAGAGGTCTCTCTATTTTGCTCAGGCTGGTCTCAAACACTGGATCATCATACTTGAATTTTCTTTTCTTTTTTTTTTTGAGACAGAGTCTTGCTGCGTTGCCAGGTGCCAGGCTGGAGTGTAGTGGGACAATCTCAGCTCACTGCAACCTCCGGCTCCTGGGTTCAAGCAATTCTCCTGCCTCAGCCTCCCAAGTAGCTGGGACTACAGGCACGTGCCACCATGCCCAGCTTATTTTTGTATTTTTTAGTAGAGACGGGGTTTCACCATGTTGGCCAGGATGCATACTTGAATTTTCTATTCCACCTTTGACTTGGTTGGGATTCCTTGCCCCTCCCTGAGGAGGAGGATCTGCCCACACTGGCCTCGTCAGTCTTGCCAGCCTTCACTCCATGGCTGGTGCAGAAGGGTCCTTGCTGCCTTCTTCCAAAGGCAAGCTCCCAGCACATCTTTCAGCCAGGACCAAGCTGAATGTCATAGGATCTCCCTATGTGGCCCAGACTGCTCTTGAAATCCTGGCCTCAAGCAATCCTCCTGCCTTGGCCTCTGGAGCCTCTGGGATCACAGGCACAAGCCACTGCACCCAGCTGTGATGGCTAATTTCATATGTCAACTTGGCTAGGCTGTGGTGCCCAGCCATTTGGTCAAACATTATTATAGATCTTACTGTGAAGGTATCTTTTAGATAAGATAACATTTGAATCAGTGGATTTTCAGTAAAGCAGATTATCCTCCATAACGTAGGTGGGCCTCATCCAGTGGGTTGAAGGCCTTAAGAAAACAGCAGACCTCTCCCAAGGGGGGGGATTCTGCCGGCTGATGACCTTCAGACACAAACAAAAACTCTTCTTTGGTCTCCAGCCTCTGGCCTGCTCTGGAAATTCGGACCTTGCCAGCCTCCATAAATCTCATGATCCAATTCCTTAAAACCAATCTCACCCACCTACCTTGGCATGCACACTATCTACTGGCTATTTCTCTAGAGAACCTCGATTGATTTACTCTCTGGGTTTCTTCTTTCTCGGATGCCCTCTTTCTGCCACTCCCATTTGTCAAACTCTGATCCGTGCCGTAAGGGACAGCCCAGTCATCTCTCTGTGGGGGATCTCCTCGTTGCTCACAATCTGGGGTGAGATCAGCCCCCCTCCCGTCTCTGAGCAGTGCTCATGCCTTGCCTGTGTGTAGTTACTGGCTCCTGGTTCAGCACACATCCTTGGAGCATAAGCCGCCCAGGGCAGAGCTTCTTAACCTAGAGTCAGGCACCCAGTAAATATCTGAAGACACTCAGGGAATCCTCACAGCAAGAGTTGTTCTGAAATGTACCTTTCCAGAACACCCGCCAGCTAGATCAGCTACCAAGTCTCCATTGTGTAAAAGAAATTCAGAGGCCGGGCACGGTGGCTCAAGCCTGTAATCCCAGCACTTTGGGAGGCCGAGGCGGGTGGATCACAAGGTCAAGAGATCGAGACCATCCTGATCAACATGGTGAAACCCCGTCTCTACTAAAAATACAAAAAATTAGCTGGGCATGGTGGTGCGTGCCTGTAATCCCAGCTACTCAGGAGGCTGAGACAGGAGAATTGCCTGAACCCAGGAGGCAGAGGTTGTGGTGAGCCGAGATCGCGCCATTGCACTCCAGCCTGGGTAACAAGAGCGAAACTCTGTCTCAAAAAAAAAAAAAAAAAAGAAAGAAAGAAATTCAGAGTGAGACAGTGTGTGTAGAGGGATTTAGTCACAAGAATGAATAAAGGGTCCAGAAGTTTCTGATGTCTTTTTCTTTAGCACTGAGTCATTAAATATGGGAGGCAAACTAGGATTTCTCTTTTAACGAATGAGTAAAATCCCGTGTGGCGAGACAAAGAAAAGCCTAGACAACAGGCGGCTAAACATCCTGTGGGCCAAGTCATAGTCCCAATGGAGTAATCTAGCGTCCTCTGTGTGCAGCCACCTGCTGCTGTGAGTGCCCAGGAGGGACATGGGGAGCCACCTGGTGGCTTGTCTGGTGTGCAAGCCACATGCCAATGTGCCTGCTGGAGGAAAGGGAGCCGAGACAACACGGAGCACTCACAAATCCCGCCTGGCAGCAAGGCTGCAGCCCTGGGGTCTGCCAGATGGAGCCTGCCGGGTTCCACGCAGCTGCGAGCTCAGTTTAAGAGCTCCTCTCGAAGCAATGACTCTGGCACCTCGCAGAGTGCATGGCCTGCCACCAAAGACATCAAATTAATAATTCATACTTAGCATTTAGGTACCACTGTCATGCTGGCCAAGTCATTAGTACACGCATTTTCTATTTCTGCCAGGGATTGCTTCCCAGAGAGATTATTGCCGTGTTGCTGATAATAACATCAGCGTTGATGAGAACTGACAAGGTGGAATTCACCTCAAGTTAGGGGCAGAACAGAACTCCAGAGTTTAGCCCCCAAAGATACACAAGCATGGTGACCATCGATGAGCAGGGAGGACAGGGAGGCCTGGCAGTTGCAGTCCCAGTGCCCGGAATCCAGCATCTGTGGGCGATTCATTTAGCCTAGCAAGACCTCAGTTTCTCATCTGAAGATGAAGGAAGTGGGCCATCTTAATCTTCAGTTTCCTTTCAGGTTGAACATCCTGCATCATGGGCTCATGGAAGTTTCTGCCGTCCTTAAGGAGCTGTTTTCCCTTCCTACCTCCTATCTTGATAACAAACCTCTATAGTGGGACTGTCACTTCCTTCATGGGACATGTGTACCATGTCTAGGCAAACAGGGCCCTGGAGAAGGGGCATGTAGAAGTCTCTTACAGACAGGTGGTTCTGCATCCTTTAATGTGTTGTAAACTTAAAATCTTGGTCATAAACAAAAGTGAAACAACAGCATTTCGATGCTGGTCTAGTGGGTGGATTCTCGTTTTTGAAATTCATTCACTTATTTTAATTTTTTTAGAGCTGAGGTCTAACTATGTTGCCCAGTCTGCAGTGCAGTGGTTTTTCACAGGTACAAGCATGGCACCCTGCAGCCTCCAATTCCTGGACTCAAGCGATCCTCCCACCTCAGCCTCCTGAGTAGCTTGGACTCCCAGCATGCACCACTGCTCCCGGCAGATTCTGTTTATCCTTCACCCAGGTCACTGCTATCCGATCCAGCCCCTGCTGCTGCCATGAACAGACAGCTCATCCAGTGCTGGAGGCTACTGTAAGAGGTTTGTCTGAATGGTGTTAGGTTCTTTGCAGAGGGATCATCTGCAATGCCCGTCTGCCACCCAGTGTTCTGCACTCGCAGCCTAGAGGCTTCCACCACTCCCCAGTTTTCGGATGGAAGCACTGAGTGGCCCCTCTCCAGCAGGAAGAGCTTAAGCAATGTATGCAAATATTCCCAGGAGCTCCAGCCCGTTGGAAGAAGTCTGAAGTCCACCCTACTGTCTTTGTTCCTTTGGGCTGCTATAAGAAAGTACTGTGGACTGGGTGGCTTGCAGACAACAGAAATTTATTCTTGCAGTTCTGGAGGCTGGGAAGTCCAAGATCAAGGTGCCTGCAGATTCCATGTCTGGTGAGGGCTTTCTTCCTTGTGTACTGATAGCACCTTCCTGGGTCTCTTTTGTGAAGGCGCTAATCCCACTCATTAGGCTCTACCTTGGTGACCTATCACCTCCCGGAGGCCCCACCTCCTAATACCATCACTGTGAGGATAAGGATTTCAACGTACGAATTTGGGGCAGTCACAAACATTCTGACCACAGCTCCCACACACATCTTTCCCATCTGCTGATGGGGAAGTGTGTGACAGTTACTAGTCAACGTCCCTTCTCCCCTACAAAATCCTCGCATCATCAGAGCTGGCAAGGTGCCTGCTACAAAGCATGTCTTCCCCAGGACTCGTTCATGCCGGGTGTGTCCATGGGACTAAGTTTTAGAGATTAGACTGAAATGGAAGTGTGTGGAGGGCTTCTGGAGGGGGCTCCTTAGAAGCGGGGGCAGACTGATGAGAAAAGCTCTTTTGTCCCGTCACCACACCTTCTCCTTGGAATGCAGATGAAATGGCTGGAAGTCCAGCAGGCAACCTGGGTCATCATGTGACCTTAGGAAGGGATGCCCCACACTGAGATGGTGGGGCCGAAGGTGGCAGGCACCTGGATGTCCCTGTAGGACCTGCCCTGCCAGCCTGGCTCTGTCTACCCCCTGAAAAAGAAACTGTCCTATTTGAGTAAATTCATTGTTCATGTGAGTTTTCTCTTAACTATAGCCAAATCGGGTCCTAACTGATATGTGACCCCATGCGATAATCACAGTTTTAGAGATGCGAATGTGAGTCGAACTGCCCCTCCTCATTGAGCAAATGGTAGTGGGGCCCTAACGCCTCCCACCTGGCATGCAGCTCCGCCCCGTCAGTGCATCTGGAGTGGGCAGAGCCTGCTCCACGCAGCTCGACTCCATCCCCTCCTCCTTGTTCACAGTCGAGCAGACACTGAGCTAGATGGGTGTCTAGCTTCTGGGTTTTTTTTGTTCTGTTTTGTTTTGTTTCTGCCAGGAGGGATGAGGGCAGCTCTGTCAGCCCCAGCAGTGGAGGCAACAAAAAACGGCTTGGGAGTTGGACCCAGATGTAAAAGCTGCAGACACCAAGACTCAGAGGGGTGGCAGACAACAGATGAAATGGATCAAGGAAGAACAGAGGCCCTGGAAGGAAAACACACTTGGAATACCAAGTGGTGGGGGAGTGTTACTATGGCAATGCAAGGCTTGGGACTGGGGCGGCAGAGGGGCTGCCAAGAGCCAGTGATGAAAAATGAAACACAAAGGGAGGAGATGCCCAACCCAGAGCTCTGCCAGAGCAGAGGGGTGCCAGATCTCTCTCCTCATCCCCCGCTTGCCCACCGCTCCAACCCCTCCGACTTCCAAAGATATAATACAACTCTCAAAGCCATGGCAGAGCACAGAACAACCCTCACCTGGTCTCCCCAGCCCTTTCAGCAAGGAGAGTCCTGGCTTTCATTTGCCTGGGAAGGAAAATCATGCTCTCCCGCACGCCTGCCTCTGGGACTCAGCTTCTCCCAAGCCCACCATTCAGAATCATGTTTCTCTTCTACTGTAGTATTAAAAAGAAGAATTGCCTTCTTTTTTACTTCTTTTCTTTCCTTTTCTTTTTAATTTTGAGACAAGGTCTCATTATGTTGCCCAGGCTGCCCTCGAACTCCTGGACTCAAGCAATCCTCCCACCTCAGCCTCCCAAGTAGCTGGGATTAACAGGCCCATGCCACGCCCAGCTCACTTCCTTCCCATTTTTATTTTGTACTAGAGCCCCAACTGATGAAAGATCATGTGACAGCAGTAAGAAGGTTTCACATCAAACTCAGATATGCAGGAAAAACCTGGCACTCCTGATTTTCTCTAACGGCTTTGAATTTGCTCTGACATCCGCATTCCTGTTCAGGATTAGGAGAGCCGAGGGGCAAAGATCGAGAGAAGAGGGCATCAATCCACCAGATAAAGGAAGCTCAGCCTGGTGTTGTTTCAAACCATCTTAGGGTAACCACATTTCTTTGAGGTAAACACGCCACCTCTAGGGTTTCCTCCTCCCGCTGGCCCAGTGAGCAGCCTGTTGGGGTCAGTGGATGGCTGTTGGGAGTCTGTTGGGGTCAGTGGGTGCATCTGCAGGGCCATGAGGACCCCTGAGCCCACAGGCCTGCTGTATGTGTCCTGGACCCTCCAGGCCTCCTCAGGAGCATTCCCTGGGCTTTGCCCCCAGACACCCCCCAATAGCTGCTACTCAGACCTCCTGTGGGAAAGCTGTGGTCAGCTGCTCTCACAGTCTGCACTTGCTGGGCCCCTCTCGCTGACCTAACCCCATTTCTGCCATATAGTCCAGCTAGTCCTGGCCTAGCTGTCACCCCACAATCTCTGCTATGGGGTCCCCCACGCCTTGCCATAGCAGTTCTTGGGTAGACCCCTCAGCTTGCACTGCCTGAACACATGAACGATTCCTTTTCTGCCAATGACCCGTGTTGCCGTAGGGCACATTCACTGAAATGGAGTCTGCCAGAGTCCCGTAGAAAGGACAGAGGAAAGGCCCTCTTCCCGTTGCTTGCCATCTTGCCCTGTCTGGGAGAGCTACCTGACACCTTGCATGAGTTTATTTTGCACTGCTATAAAGGAATACCTGAGACTGGGTAATTTATAAAGAAAAGAAGTTTGTTGGGTTTATGGTTCTGTAGGCTGTACAAGAAGCATGGCGCTGGCATCTGCTTCTGGAAAGGGCTTCAAGGAGCTTCCAGTCATGACAGAGAGGAGGGGGAGTCAGCACCACATGGCGAGAGAGAAGGAAGAAGAGGAGGAGGCGCCAGGCTCTTCTTAACAACCAGATCTTGTGTGACCTGATAGAGCAAGAGCTCACTCATGACCACAGGGACAGCACCAAGACATTTATCCAGGGATCTGCCCCTGACCCAAACACCTCCCACTAGCTCCACCTCCAACACTGGGGATCACATTTTGACATGAGATTTGGAGGGGACAAATATCCAAACTATACCACACCATAGGCTCCCTTGGCTGCTTGCCTCAATAAAAAGAGTCCTCACGCTGGACTATTACTATCCCTTCTCTCCAAACCAGGAGGACTTCCCCTTCCCCTGTCTGATGGGACTGGGGCTTTGCTGTCCATCACAGCTTCCTTCTTCCCCACCTTAGGGACCTTGGTGGTGCAAGCAACCGTCTCTCTCCTTAGAGAATTCCTCATAGTTTAGTCTAGATGGTAGAATGAGTGTGGTGAAGGAAACCATGTATACTTCACAAAGCATTTTGAAAATACTGTACTCTACAATTATTAATAGTTTTCTTTGAAATAATATTGAATTGCAATTATAACACATAGAAATAAAAGGATATATTAATTAGAAATCTTGTCATCAATATTATTAATTGTTTGAGTACTTTTATAAATGAGACAGATCCATAAACAAATTTCCTTGTAGGTATATTTATATGCTTATAATTTTTTATAAGACACCAAAATCCTGTCTGCCTAAATGAGATGACTGGGCGTATCAGTTGGGAAATCATTTTGTTGTAACAAACAATTAAAGGGGCTTAACAAACAGATGCTGATTGTTCTCATGTATCATGGAGTCTGAGTCTAGACAGTCCAGAGTTGGAGAGCTGCTCCACCATGCTGTTGGGTACCAGAGGTCATTCCTGCTCCATCTTTCCCAGCATGCTGGCATTCAGCCCGAACATTTGTTTCCCTTTGGTACAAAATGGCTGCTGCACCTCCAGATCTCACTTCCATGTTTTGGACAGAGAGATGAAGGAAGAAGAGAAAAAAAAGGGAGGGGACATCTGAGTCAGGGAAGCAAAATTTTCCCGAGTACGTGCCATTGGGCAGAAGTGTATTGCATCACTCTTCCTAACTACAAGGGATTCTGAAGAAGACAGTATTTTCAGCTAGACACATTACTGCCCTGAACATAACTGGGGTTCTGTAGTTTCATAAAGGGGGCAGTGGCAGATGGGAATGGCTACTGGCTAGGAAACTAACATTATCTACCAGTCTAGGGGATTAGTACAAGATATTTCATCTGTTTGAGCCTCAGTTTCTTCAGTTACAAAATAAGTATGGATTACATATAAAAATTCTAAAATTTTTCATCAGAGAATCCTAATAGTAGACAATAAGCCAGCTCCTTTTCTTATTCTAAAAGGTAAAACCAACAGAGACCTACCAAATTTCACTAAAGTCTCACAGTTAGTCTTGAAAATTCATTCATTTTTCATTCTAGGTCATAGTATGCTTAGTTTCATGTAAAAATATATTTTTTTTATTCTGCAAGTTAAAATTGTAACATTTGTCATGTAACTTTGCACGCACACCCTCCAGAGCGTGTTCACTTCAATCTGAGAAACTCTGACATTCTTAAAGCCAAGCTAGGGGCACGGCAAGATTTTCCAGTTTCCACATGGAAGAACTTGCCTGTAGTTCATCTGGGAGGTCAGTAGGAGATGGGAGAGGGCCATTGGCTGGTCCTGCTGAGGGCTAGACCAGGGCTTCCTTTTCCAAACTAGACCAGTGGGTCTCTGTGGACATGGCAGACATACTGCAGCTGTCTCCCGCATCCTTGAACTCAGATTTCTGCCTTACAACCACTCATCGTTTTGGCGATTGCTTTGTAGTGTAGGCTGGAGACTTCATGATTGAACATTGCAAACAGTGGTGGCCCCATTCACAGGCTGATGTAGGAGAGCCCAGGGCCACGGCACCTGCTGCTTCCTTCCCAAGCTCCACAGGCGATGCCTGAGAAAGAGACCTGCTCAGTGTCCTTCACACAACGTCAGGTAAGTCTGAAGCAGCAGCCCCTCCCTGGCTCGCTGTCCTTAGTTCCTTTTTCTCCATATATCTAGGAAGAAGAGGGCTGGCAGGCAAGGGCTCAGAGCCATCTCGGGACAGGGGGAGTGCCCCCCCACACTGCATTCCTCCCTTAGCTGGTGGCATATCAGGCAGAGTGCACGGGGCATGGGCACACCAAACCTTATCCCTGGGATGGGGAACCATCGCTCCTCAAGGCTAAGAATTTTTAAAATCCTCCTTTTGTGCACTAATGATGATAAGAAACCTTTGATTTGGAGAAATGTCAATAGATGCACATGCCCCAAGCATGTTGAAACATGTTACACGGAACACTCTGTAGCTGACAGAAAAGGGCAGTGGGGTGGGGTGGGGTGGGAGGAATCTCCTGGAGAGATACAGCATC
Organism: Saimiri boliviensis; assembly: GCF_048565385.1. NCBI lineage: Eukaryota > Metazoa > Chordata > Mammalia > Primates > Cebidae > Saimiri > Saimiri boliviensis. The sequence goes on along the minus strand of NC_133462.1, from coordinate 78,911,160 downwards.
TACGGAACTCCCCATGCTGATTGGCAGTGCGTTCGTGCATGTTAAGGCTCTGAGAAGTCCTGTAGCAAGGAGATGACATTTAGCTTCACGAAGCCCAGAATTTCCTAAATGAGTGTGAATGCAGAACTCCTTTTTCCTTTTTTCACTTTTTAAAAATTTTTACAAATTTAGAGGCTACAAGTGCAGATTTCTTCCATGCATATATTGTGTATCGGCAAAGTCTGGGGTTTTAGTGCCCCCATCACCCAAACAGGGGCCGTTGTAGCCTACAGATAATTTTTCAATCCTCATCCTCCCTTCCACCTCCCAACTTTTGTGGGCTCTAATGTCTATTATTCCATTCTTTATGCCCATGCATACTCATTATTTAGTCCTACTCATAAATAAGCACGTGCAATATTTGACTTTCTGAGGTTCCATCCTTGTCACTGAAAAAAAGCACAAATTCCTTTTTTACGGCTGAGTAGTATTCCATGGTGTATATGTACCACATTTTGTCATCCAGTTCTCCATTGATGGACACTTAGATTGATTCCGTGTCTTTGCTATTGTGAATAGTGCTGTGAGAGGCAACCAAGTGCAGGTGTCCCTTTCATGTTATGATTTTTTACCCTTTGGGGAGACACCCAGGAGTGAGATTGCTGGATCTAATGGTAGTTCTGGTTTTCAGTTCTTTGAGAAACCTTTAACTGTTTTGCACAAAGGTCATATTAATTTACATTCCCACCAATGTTATAAGCCTTTCCTTTTCCCCACATCCTCACCGACATCTGTCGTTTTTCAGACTTTTTACTAATAGCCATTCTCACTAATGTAAGATGGTCTTTCATTGTGGTTTTAATTTGCATTTCTCTGAGGATTAGTGATGTTGAGCATTTTTTCATGTTTTTGGCCACTCGGATGTCTTTTTTGGAAAAGGTCTCAAAACTCTTATTTGCATTGCTCCCCTGTTAACTACAGAAGGAATGGGTTTCACCCCATCATTTTAGGAGAACAACACTTTGTGAGCTAGAACGGCAACTGGCTGGATGTTAGTGGACATTCAACCACAGTGTGCATATTCTGTGTGCTTCCACAAGCCTTCTCTACAATTTAAGAAATGATCTTCTGCTCACTTCTGCCTTGGATGGATTAGCTATCTCTTTCCCCGCACTGCAAAGTGAGGACAGCAATACTTACCTTATAAGAACATGTGAAAATTACCTGCATGTTAAGAAGAAAATGCTGGTCATTCATCAAAAGGACATGTAGCGCCTTGGTAGGGACGGGTCTTACTCCACTGAAGTCCGTATTCTGGCTTGGGCTTGCATTGAAATGCAGAATGTTAAAACCTGTAAATAATTGATCTTAAGTCACGTAAATTACGTAACTGCGGAAATCAAATGTGTGATGAGGAGAGTAAAGGCAAAGGGAGAGAAAAGGGAAAATAAAAGGATTGAAATTTAAAAGAAGTGATCAAGCAGAGGATGGAAGGGAGAGCTGGAACAACACTGATGGAAGGCTTCCGCCCATGCGGATGCGCTGCTTCCCCAGCGAGGTATCCACTGTACTGCCCATTCTCTCCTGCCCTACAATTCAAGTTAAATATGCATGGGTTGTAACGCCCTCGAAAAGAGAGAGCAAGACTGAAGATAAAGCGGGATGCTACTCCTATTATCTCAGTAAACATTTCCCCCACATAATCCAGTTTCATCGGATTGGGTGAAGGATATTGTAAAAGCACCCACAAGTGCCTGGCAGTGGGGTACTAACAAATGCAATGTGCATCTGAATCTGGGGCTGGGAGAAGCAGGAAGCCATCAGGAGGTACAGGCGTATGGAGGACGCACAGGCAGACAGAGAAGGGCCGCGCTGCTGGGGGGCACTGCTCACAGGAACCCCATTCTCCTTTTCCTGATTTGAGGGAAAGAAAATAAGAAGCTCTATCTCACTGAATTTATGATAGCCATATCCTCTGAGTCATTTAAAATCCTTTTAAAAGAAAAAGGTCAGGGATAAATATTAATAAGAAAAAAAAAGAGATAGAATGAAAAGGGCACAGCCAGGGCACAGTGGCTCACGCCTCTAATCCCAGCACTTTGGGAGGCCGAGATGGGAGGATTATTTGAGCTCAGGAGTTCAAGACCAGCCTGGGCAACAGATCAAGACCCCATCTCTACAAAAAAAGGAAGGAAAGAAGGAAGGAGAAAGAAAGAAAGAAAGAAAGAAAGAGAAAAGAGCACAAGATGCCAGGTCAGGTGATCTGTGTTCAAGCTCAGATCCTGGTAGCTAAATCGTTACATGCCTTGGATCTTCTCTGCTTCTCGGTCTTAATGTCTCGTCTATAAAATGAGGAAAATGACATGTCTCTCACAGCCTTGTGAGTCATGGTGGAGATCACACACACATGCAAACTTACCATTCCTACTCCAGGCTCTAAGTTAGGTCAGAGAGCATTTGTCATCTTACGCACCTGTGGCTGCTCCTTGGACTGATTGATGTGAACGGCTTAAAGTGAGATTTAAAGCGTGGTGATCTACCAGTAGGGGAGTTTTAGATCATATCGAACTACTCTCGGCAACTGCATTCTGCTGCTAAAGACTATAATCATCGCAGTGCCTTTTCTGGCTTTAAGCATAAATATTTTAGAATAGAAAACATAGCAAGCAGCCAATTCTTTAAAATCGCCCGTGTTTTAAAGAATACAGCTAGGAAAGGAGGCTGATAACGCATGAACCTGTGCTAAAACATTAAAATGCAATAAAGTTGCTAAGAGTCTCCTAATCTTTCCAACTATCTGGGCCTCCGATTTTAATACTCCCTTATAGATCTGTTGAATGACAGACTTAAAAAAAATACACATTTTCAGAGATAACCAAGGTTAGCATTTTGATGTATTTCCCTTTAACCATGAACCAAAGGAGAAGCCACCACTTTCCCCATGGAACTGGGCTCCACCCCTCCCCAAGTCCCAAGAACAACCCAGCCCATCCAAGATCAGGGCGTGCATGTTAAACAAGTGGGATCAAGAGCAAGTGCCACTCAAGACCAGCCCCCTCCAGTGGGTCCTGGTCCCTGCCCACAGCCTTGCCCACTGGGGTCGGCCTCCCTCTGATGATCATTCTCTTCCTGCCTCGCTCTGCAGGCCATTTCTCCTCCTTCTCTCTATCTTACTTTATTTCTCCTCCTTCAGTGACGTTCCCCTGCTCTCCTGCCCTCTCCTGCCCTCCACACCAAACCCCAGGTTAGTCCTCGGGCCACCTTGTCCCTCCAGATGCCTGCCTGTCTGACCCTCAGCCTGAAACCTGGATCTGCACCCCCTCCCCAGGCACATCCTGACCCCAACATGGGCCAAGTCATCCCAAGCACTCAAAACACCTGTAGAACTGATCAGAGAGCAGACCTTCCTTAGGACTATCAAAAAGCACATTAAGGGGTATTGAGCATTTCATTTGGAAGGAAGTTAGAAGATACAGAGGCAATTTTATGCATGACTAGAGAAAGAACAAGTGTGCTGCGGTCCCTTCCCTAAGAGAAGCAGATTCCCTTTCTTTGGTTCTCCCTCAGTCGTTTTCTCCTACCTGTTTCTTTCCCTCCCTCTCTTTAACCCGTCCTGCCTTTTCCCCTCCAAAGTCTAAGCCGTGGCAAGAGGAATTAATTCACTGCAAACCATCTGCAAGTCTGAACGGAAGTTTTGGATGCACAGCTGTCAGGAACTAGGAATAGAATTAGCTGAAAGTCTCATCACAGCCATGGGCTTCAGTTACCACCGCTGGCCAGGAGCTCCATGGGCTTCTGCCTCGGGCCCCTCCTCTAAGGTCACAGCCGTCTCCCCAGCTGCTGCTTGGCACTGTCATGATCTCTAAGTCAACGTGTTTCGAGTCACGATTATGTTCTTTCACCCAAAACCCAATTCTCTTTCTCAGTCTGCATTCCCAATTCATCCCGCTGTGCACGCCAGGAATCTGAAAGCACTTTCGGACTCTTTCTTTTCTTTTTTTTGAGATGAGGTCTCTGTCGCCCAGGCTGGGGTGCAGTGACTCGATCTCGGCTCACCACAACCTCCGCCTCACGGGTTCAAGTGATTTTCCTGCCTCAGCCTCCCAAGTAGCTGGGATTACAGGCACTCACCACCATGCCCAGCTAATTTCTGTATTTTTACTGGAGACGGGGTTTCACCATGTTGGCCAGGCTGGTCTCGAACTCCTGACCTCAGGTGATCTGCCCACCTCAGCCTCCCAAATTGCTGGGATTACAGGCGTGAGCCCCTGTACCAGCCTGGACTCCTTCCTTTCCATGCAAAGCATGCTCAATCCATAACCAAGTCCTGTTGAATAGCTCTTGACTCAATCCTCTTCTCTCTACTCACACAGTCATCACCCTGGTCCAAGTGGCAATGGTTTCTTGCCTAGACTGTTATACATGCCTCCTTCACTTGTCTTTCTGCACCCAGCAGGGCTTCCCTCTTCTCTGCAGTGGATGGCATAGCCAGATTAATCTTTTCAAAACATAAATCTGATCACACTTTACACACACACACCCTTAAGAGCCCTCTTTATTCTAGTAACAATAGCTTCCTAATACTCGTAGGATAAAGATGAAAATTCCTAACTAGGCCTGGGGATCCCAGACCTCAGGGGGAACAGCACCTCACCTCCCAGCTCTGCCACCCGTCCTCGTGACACACACTGCTCCTGCACTCCGCACTCCAAACACACTGCGCTTCTTTCGGTCTCTAACCAGGCCCAGCCCTTCCCACTTGCCTAGAACAGGGCTCTCTCCCCACCTGTCTTCCCTTAGCCTAAGTGACTCTTCGCTGAGCTCAGGTCAATCCCCATCGCCTCTGGGAAGGCAACTCTTTAAAGTCAACTATGCCATTTAATGCTCTCCCAGTGTCTTGAATTGCCATTGTTAACCATTTTGAATTAACGGCCCTCTTCCCACTGGATTATGGACTCCGTGAAGACAGAAATCACATCCTCTTTTCTTCTGCCTTACATAACATTCCTAGCACTTGTGCAGTGTTAATAGCAGGTGTTTCCAAAGAGGTGTCAGGGCCTTGGGAAGATTCCTGCAGCTGTTGTCCCCTGGGACTGAGTTTTCGTCTATAAAATGGGCATGGTTATAGTGCTTCCCCGGAGACTATAATCATAAGAGATTCCGTCTGTTGTTAGTATTTGACTTCATTAAAGTTCCAACAATTAAACTGAACCCTTTAAATATATTGTTCTATCACACACTGGGGTGTGTTGAGGGGGTGAGGGGTAAGGGGAGGGAGAGCATTAGGACAAATAGCTAATGCATGCAGGACTTGAAACCTAGATGACGAGTTGCCAGGCGCACCAAGCCACCACGGCACATGTATGCCTATGTAACAAACCTACACGTTCTGCACATGTATCCCAGAACTTAAAATAAAATTTAAAAAAAGAATAACATAAAATGAATGAATAAGCATATTGTTCTTTATCTCTGTATTCAAAGTTTTAACTGTAATTTTTTAGCCTTATCAATATTTCTAAGTACTAATAATACACCCAGAGTTTTCCAAGGTATAAAGTTCATGGTTTGTGTCCAGGGAACCAAAATTGTGTATAACCGATATTCATCCTGATGTAGTCAGATCACAATATTTAGGTCTTCTGCGATGCCGACAACCATTTACTACTTCTCATTCTGAAGCCCTGACCTGGAGGAACCGTCTCCATTATCTCCACTTCACAGTGAAGAAATGGAAGCAAATAGTTATGGTATGACTTGCCCAAGGTCGTAGGAGCAGAGGAGGGACTGAAAATCATAATAATTTGCATGTGTCAAGTGATTTTCCTATGAAAACTCCAAAGCTCTTAGCAAGCATAATTTAATTCATCGTTACAGCAATGCTGTGAAGTTAGACATAAAAGTATTTATTTCAATAGGGAGGAAAAGTTTTAAAATATATTTGGGTAGCTAATGTCATAATCAGCCAGCCAGACTGAATGAAAAAGGCATGTTTTGCATCACACCCCAAAATTAAATATTGGGAACTTCGTGTGAATTCTGAGGAAGAATGACTTACTCCAGTCATGATTCTTTTGGTTGTATCTCTTGCTTCTGCTTCCTGCTCCCCAACTTAAACCAAAGCAATAGAGAGAGGAGAGGCATTGAAGGGAATCCATGAGAATCTGGAGTCAGCAAATGAGCTTCTTATCTGCACTCAGCACTGTGAACCTTAGGTAAGAAACTTAACTTGGAATAAGCCTGTTTTCTCATTAGATTAGTAGAAATAATAACTGAACCACAAATGTGAATATGAAAAAGGAATCAGGTGTTTAGCATGGGGTATGTTCCAAATAGCTATTTAATAAATGGTCAATATTAACATTTATATGATATTAATTAATAGTAGTGAATGGTTTCTTCCATTTTTTGAGATTGTAAACAAATAGCCAAGTTAATTAAGCAAGAAATTTGGGAGGCCAAACATATGGAGGGAGGTTAGTTAAAGATGGGAAAGAGGTCAGTCAAGACTACCTAGCAAGGTCCATCCTCCCACTGGAGTCCCAAGCTGTCACTCAAGGGCACCCCTCTTCCCCAACTCCAGCTTCAGTGAGACTCATGCATGATAAACCTGGGGCCAGAGCTGAAGAAGGCTTTCCCCAGGTGGGATCTTGGAATAGGAAGCAAATGAAGAAAGATGGTCCCTGATAGAATTTCTCCAGCCAATCCCAAGACCAGATTAAAGAACAAAGCAAGAGTAAAGGCCGAGCATAGTGGCTCACACCTATAATCCCAACACTTTAGGAGGCCAAGGTGGGTGGATCACAAGGTCAGGAGTTCGAGCCTGGCCAATATGGTGAAACCCTGTCTCCACTAAAAATACAAAAATCAGCTGAGCATGGTGGCACACGCCTATAGTCCCAGCTACTCAGGAGGGTGAGGCAGAAGAATCACTTGAATCCAGGAAGCACACGTTGCAGTGAGCCGAGATCATGCCACTGCACTACAGTCTGGGTGACAGAGTGAGATTCCCTCTCAAAAAAAAAAAAAAAAGAGTAAAGTGAGTTTCAGCCTTAATGATCTGCAGGAGATACACCTGTGGAAATATTCCTGGGAATCAACTCCTCATTAAGGAGATAGGAAGCTGAGGAAAAATAGTCTTCTGAGAACACTGAAGCCAAACAACCTGGCAGAGAACCAGGAAACTTCTATGCTGCCTGAGATGTAACACACGGTCCTCATGTGTGAGGGAAAACTGTTAGGGAAACTTCTATTGGGCAAAGTTTGCTGTGTACTGTCCAACGGTTCAATCCCATACTCTGGTCCTAACGTCTAGATGAGATGAAAGTCTCAGGAGAATCACTCCGAAAGCAACAGCACTATTCGGCAGGGCCTCATGTAGCCTGTACATGGTGGGCGTGAAACATGGAGGCATTGAAAACCCAAGAGGCTGCATCATGGAGCCAGGTTCTTCTGCAGAGCATCAGAGATATTCCACATATTATACACGCTGGAAATCATTTTCTTCCAGAGGAATTAGACAAGAAAAATAAAAAGCGTCTAAATTTGCAATCAAGAAGTAAAATTATCTTTGGTTGCAGGTGACATAATCTTAGGTGTATCAAACCCTAAAGATTCCAAAAGAAAAAAAAAATGTTAGAACTAATAAAGTAGAAAGATACAAAATCAGCACACACAAAAAATCAACAACTCCATTTACAATAGCATCAAAAAGAATAAAATACTTAGAAATAAACTTAACCAAGGAGGCAAAAGACTTATACACTAAAAACTACAAAATGTTGCACAAAAAACTGAAGAATATACAAATAATGGCAACATTCATTGTTTGTGGGTTGAAAGACAATATTACCAAGAGCAATCTACAGATTAAATGCAATCTCTATCAAAATTCCAATAGCTTGTTTGGCAGAAACATAAAAATCCATCTTAAAACTCATATGGAATCTTAAGAGACCCCAAATAGCAAAAACAATGTTGAAAAAGAAGAGCAAAGTCGGAAGTTTCATACTTTCTAATTTCAAGACTTATAGCAAATCTATAGTCATCAAAATAACGTGGTAATGCCATAAAGACAGACTTATAGACCAATGGAATGGAATAGAGATCCCAGAAAAAAATCCTTGCACGCATAGTCCAGTAATCTACGACCACTTAATGGGGAAAGGGTAGCCTTTTCAACAAGTGGTGTTATGAAAACTGGATATTCATGTGCAAATGAATGAAGCCGTACCCATACTTACACTATATACAAAAACTAACATGAAATGAACCAATGGTCTAAATTCAAGGACTGAAACTATAAAACTCTTAGAAGAAAACTTAGGGGGAAAGCTTTATGACATTGGCTTTGGCAATGTTTTTTTGGTTATGATACCAAAAGCACATTGAACAAAAGAAAAAGTAGATAAATTGCACTGCATCAAAATTAAAATTTTTTGTGCATCAAAATACACAGAAGAGTGAAAAGGCAATCCACTGAATGAGAGAAACTATTTTCAAATTATATATTTCATGCAGAGTAAATATCCAGAATATATAAAGAACTTTTACAACTCAACAACAAAATAACAACCTGATTTTTAAATGGACAAAGGGCTTGAATAGACATTTCCTCAAAAAAATATGCAAATGACCAACAAGCACATGAAGATGCTCCATGTTCCTAATCATTAAGGGAATGCAGATCAAAACCACAATTAGATACTACTTCATTCCCATTAGAATTACTAATATTTAAGAAAAAAATCCTAAAATAACAAGCACTGACAAGGATCTGCAGAAACTGGAACCTTTGTGCATTGCTGATAAGAATGTAAAATGGTGCAGCCACCATGGAAAACAGTTTGGTGGTTCTCAAAAAGTTAAACATATAATTACCATTTGATCCAGCAGTTCCACTCTGGGTGTATACCCAAAAGAAGTAAAAGCAGGGACTTGAACAGATATTTGCACACCTATGTTCATAACAGCATTATACAAAATAGCCAAAAGGTGGAGGCAACCCAAGCATCCCTCAAGGTATAAACAGGTAAACAAAATGGGACACATATGTGAAATGGAATAGTATTCAGCCCAGAAAGGAAAGAAATTTTGACAGATACCACAACATAGATAAACTTGGAGGACATTATGCTGAGTTAAATAAGCTGGTCACAAGGGACAAATATTGTGTGATTCCACTTACAAGAGGTGCCTAGAGACAGAATTCACAAAGACAGAAAGAGACAGAAAGTGCCATGGTGGTTGCCACGGCTGGAGAGAGGAGGAAACGGGGCACTATTATTTAATTGCCACAGATTTTCAGTTTAGAAAGATGAAAATATTCTTGCAATTTGTAAAGACAACAGTTACACAACATTGTGAATGCACTTTATGCCAAGAATTGTATACTTAAAATGGGTAAAATGATATATTTTGTTATGTGTATTTTGTCACAATTTCAGAAAAAAATTTAAAATGAAACCGGTCAATATGTAACAAAACATTGTAAGACCTGTGTACTAAAAACTACAAAAGACTGAGGAAAGAAATCTTTTAAATCTAAGTAAATGGAGAGATTTATTGTGTTCATAGATTGGAGGAATCTATATAGTAAAGACATCAGCTCTCCTCAGATATGTAAATTTGTCACAATTCCTATTAAAATGTCTGCAAGATTTTTTGTAAATATAAATAAGGTGTTCCAAACTTTATGGGAAAGGCAAACAAACTTGGAGAGCTAACCCAATTTTGCAAAAGAAGAATAAAGGCAAAGGAATCAGCCTACCCAATTTCCACACTTATAGTTACAGTAACCAAGATTGTGTGGTATTGGCAGAAGGGCAGACTTATAGATCAGCAGAGCAGAAGAGAACCCAGAAATAGACCTGTACAAATATGCCCAATGATTTTGACAAAGGTGCAAACGCAATTCAGCAAGGAAAGATAGCCTTTTCAATAAATGGTGCTAGAGCATATGGACATCCATAATTAAAAACATGAACCTCCATCTCAATCTCATATCTTGTACAAAGTTAACTCAAAATAAGTCACAGACTTCAATCCGTAAAACTTTTTTAAAAAAATTGGAGAAAACCTTCAGGATCTAGGGCTAGGCCCAGTGTTTTCAAGCTTACCATCAAAAGCATGATCCATAAAAGGAAAAATTGATAAAGTAGGCTTGATCAAAATAAAAACCTTTTGCTCTATGAAAGACCCTGTCAAGAGGATGAAAAGACGAGCCACAGACTGGGGAAGAAAAATTTGCAAACCACACATCTGATGAATAACTAGAGTCTAGAACATATCTTTTTAAACTCTTAAACTCAATGGTGAATAAAACAAATCAATAAGAAAATGGGCAAAAAAAAAACGGCTAGAAATATTTCACCGCAGAGGACAGATAGATGGCAAATAATCACGTGAAAAGATCATCAACATCATCAACAAAGAGGCAAATGCAAATTAAATCACAGCGACGATCACCTGTTAGAATGGCTTTTTAAAATGGTGATAGCACCAAATGCTGGTGAAGAAGTGGAGCATCTGGGATCACTTAAGCATTGCTAGTGAGAATGCAAAGCGGAGCACCTACGGGAACTAGTCTGGACACTTCTCAACGTCCCAGTGAGAAAGGATACATTGTAACTGGATATGGTGTTAGTCAAGGTAGGCTGCGTTATGCTGCAGTAACAAACCACACAAAAATGTCAGTGGCTTAAACAACAGAATAGGTCATGTTTATGGAAGTAACCCAGCAACAGGGGCTGACGGAGGTTCTGTGTCAACACCTGCTTTCCAGTCACCAAGGCACGACACTGAGAACTTGGCAAACCCTATGGAAAGCTTCTGCCCAAAAGTGGCACATGTTGCTTCTGCTCACAATTCATTGGCTAAGCAGAGATGTAGGCGCCTCTTGCAGGAAGGAGGACAGAAAGGCTGGGATGAGAAATACGGTTCATCATGTGTCAAGGTGCACAACCTCTCCAGTTACAAAGGAGGAAAGCAGGTCTGGAAGCGGCCATCACGGCAGGTGCGCGGAGCTAAAACCTGGACCACCATGTCATTGAGAGTTCATCTTCATACAAGAGTCTCCACCATTTGGGCATTTCAGTCAAAAAGAAAGAACGCTTACCTGCAAAGAGCTAAGGAGCTCATATAGCTAATATATGATTATTACTCAAACTTGTCTTGAGCAGAAAATAAAAGGAATCTTGGGAAAATTTGTTTGCCTAATGCTTCTCATATATTTCTAAATGTCAGGCTCCCTGCTTTATAAAACGACTAATAAATTAGTTAGGGCCTGGCAAAGAGAAGGGAGTCTCTTCTGATCAGTACTTTTTAGAACAGTCTACACTCAAACAGTGAAAGACAATTCTTTCTGTAAAACAACTATCCAGCACCGCTTGCAATCAGGTGCTTGGAAAGCATTTTCTGATTAAGTCAATGATCAGAAAAAATAAATGCAGTGGAGGATCTTGCTGTACGGCTATCCACAGGAGAACTAGCAATTTCCTCCTTTTTTTCTTTTTTCTTCTTTTCTGAGGCAGAGTCTTACTTCATCGCCCAAGCTGAAATGCAGTGCCCCGATGACTGCTCACTGCAGCCTCCACCTCCCTGGGCTCGGGGGATCCTCCTGAGTCTCCCGAGTAGCTGGGACCACAGGCACATGCCACCACGCCTGGCTAATTTTTGCATTTTTTTGTAGAGATGGGGTTTCACCATGTTGCCCCAGCTGGTCTTAAACTCCTGAACTCAAGTGATCCTCCTACCTCAGTGTCCCAAAGTGCTGGGATTTATAGGCAGGAGCCACTACACCCAGCCAAACTGGCAATTTCTTAAACAACTGAATCCAAGACAATAGAAGGCTAGTTTCAGCTTGGTTGTATACTAAAAATGAAGTCATGGGGACTGTTCATCCTCTTTCAGGATGTTTGTCCTGCCTGTCACCTTGTTTTCCTACATGGCTTCCTCTCACTCTGTGGATCATTGCTGAAAAGACCAAGTGGGCACTCACCAATGACAGCAGTTCTTTAGGCTGACCATCTGCTCACGGTCTGATTTTTTAAATAAGCTGGGGCCATGCACAAAGGCTCATGCCTGTAATCCCAGCACATCAGGTGACTGAGGCAAGAAGATCACTTGAGGCCAGGAGTTCAAGATCGGCCTGGGCAACATAGGGAGACCCCATTTCTACAAAAGAAAAGCTTTTTGTTGTTGTTGTTGTTGTTTTCCAAGTGAGCCAGGCATGGTGGTGTGCGCCTATCTATATAGTCTCAGCTAGCCAGGAGGCTGAGGTGGCAAAATCGCTTGAGTCCAGGAGTTCAAGCCTGCAGTGAGCCATGATGGCACCACTCTACTCCAGCCTGGGCAACAGAGCAAGATCCTATGAGAAAAAAGAAAAAAAGATGAGCTGATTCCATCAAATCTGAATTAAGGAATCTGAATTAAGAAATTCTTAGGATCAGGAGGCTGAGGCTGGAGAATCGGCAGAGGCTGCAGTGAGCCAAGATCGTGCCACTATACTCCAGCCTGGCAACAGAGTGAGACTCCGCCAAGAAAGAAAGAGAGAAAGAAAGAAAAGAAAGAAGAGAAAGAAGAAAGAAAGAAACAGAGAGAGAGAGAGAAAGAAAGAAATGAAGGAAGGAAGGAAGGAAAGAAAGAAAGAAAGAAAGAAAGAAAGAAAGAAAGAAAGAAAGAAAGAAAGAAAGAAAAAGAAAGAAAGAAAAAGAAAAAGAGTTAGGACAAGAAGTAAAAGGCCAAAGGAATCAGTAAGCTCTGGAGCAGCCGGGGGAAGCCCAGTTGCTAACCCCCAGCCTCTGGCTCACCTTCCACCTTAGGGGCTTATCATCGCCTTTTCCTAAACATGGTTCTCTCCCTAAGATGGACTCTGATGCCTGCTACTAACATGCTTCTTTTCTACCCTATCACAAATTAAAGCACAGCCTCCCCTATATCTCCAAGACTCAAAGGGAGTTGAAATCTGCTCCTCTCACTTCAAAAAAAAAAATGAAATAAATAGGGTCAAGTTAGCATGATCTCAGTTCTCCCAGCCCCTGTCAATAAAGAATGATGGCCTCTGTGATACACCGAAAGGTCTCCATCGAGTGTGGCCATCTGCTGACAGCCTGTCAGCAGATCATTAGAGGCTTGCTCATCTCAGATCTCTGCCCTGTGAGCCCCATTAACTTCAACACCACGCACACCGCCACGGACAAAACCCGCTCACCCCCAGCATTGATATTCTTATCAGCAAAACAAGGAACTTAGGCTAGAGTCGCTGATTCAAAAGAGACACCATAGAGTCCAAGGAGTTCTGCAGAGGTAGCTGGAAGCCTGCACAGGAGACGAGAGGAAGCAGGGCTGAGCTCCAGGCCCACCTGACCCCTATGCTCCACAGAGGCGGCTCGACGATGACCCTCCGTTGTACTGGGCTTCATGTTCAGAATGCAATTGAGGAAATGCTTCCACTGCTAAAAACGCTAGAAAACCATTGGCCTAGCTGTCTCTGCAGTCCACATCGGCAGCATCTATTTGTCTGGAGCTATCCATTTGTTATTCTAAGAGCAACTCTTTCAAACAGTTAGCAGCCCCATATGACTTTAAGTCAAAATGGATTTCCAGAGGGATCTGATCCAGGAGGTGGAGAGCTGCGGGGGCGGTTTCCAGACTGAGGCGAGTTGCAGGTCCAGGTCCATAGCAGCCTGGGCCCTAGACGGTCTTTCTGCTGAGGGTGGGACAGGCCTGTGCTTGCGGGAAAGGGGTTGAGTTGGATATGGGACAGGTCTTACTCCCTAGACTAAGCACTAGTTGCCTCTCAATATCTAGTCTCTTCTTCTTCAGTAATAGAATCCTATACATAGCTCAGCACAGAATAAAATATCTATCACAGCCCCCTTGCAGCCAAGTGTAGCCAAGTGACCAAATTCTAGATAATGAGATGTGAGCAGAAGTGCTCTCTGGAACTCCAGGAAACTTCTTTCATAAAGGGGACAATGTCTAATGCTCATCAGCCACTCTCAACCATGAAGATGCAAGATAGCAGGAGACAGCAACATAGCAGGAGCCTGGGTCCCCTGAAGACCTCTGAGCCCCGCTATCCACCCTGGGCTGCATATTTCTAGATTCTCAATGTGAGAGAAAACTTGAATCTTGTTTAAACCATTGTTATTTTGAGTTCAAGATCACATGCAGTTAGTTCAACCCAGTAAATAAATAATGTGTATCCAGAAGTGTCACGCTGCAAGAGATAGAACCTATTACCGGAGGAGGTCAGATGGCAGGTGATAAAGGAACAAGGGCCTTGAAATGCAGCAGCAAACCATGTTACACATTGACAACGATGTCGCCTGTTGTCCCTTGGAAGAGAAACCATAAGCTGAGATCTGGAAAGAAGTCAGAATGTTGGCAGGTGGTGACTGTGGTGGTTTCATAATGTACAACTGGCCGAGGCTAAGCTATAGCCCCAGAATGTCCTTTCAATAGATTTTCATTGGGATGGGCCACAAAAGAGATTGTTGGGAGGTTTGCAGGGCAGCAAGAGCAGCCGCTGTCTGGTGGCTCCCACACACACATCATCAGCACCATCACTGATCAGCTGACTCATCTCGGCGTGAAGCAGCAGCTGGGTCTAAAACGGCTCCACTTTCCACTGGATCCTCCTTCTCCCAGGCATGCAGTTGCACAGCAACCGTGAGCTCTGCATTTTCACTTTGCACTGGCTCCAGCACGTTATGTCGCTGGTGTTGCCCAGCGCGTCTGTGTCTCTGATTAAACTCTGATATGATTTTCTTCTTTCCCTTTTAACCTTTCAACAAAATCTGGTGAGGAAGAGGGATTGAGCTCAGCCCACAGCCATCCTGCCTGGAGCAGAGAGAAGAAGACAGCAATGCTGAGGAAGGGATGTCCGTGTGCAGCCCGCTTCTGTGCCCCCCGCAGAAGCATGAAAGGTGGTAGCTGGAAAACTGCCCTTCCGAGGAGATGTCATGGTGTACTCTCCACTTAAAGGCAGTGAGCCTGCTGGCAGACATTAACCACCATGCCAAAGGCCTCTGTTTCCGGCAGCCTCAAAACCGAGACATTAATTTGGTGGGCAGAGCAAAAAGTAAAAGGCAGTGCTGAAAAACTATGTAGACAAGATCTTTGTTTGCCTACTCACTTGTGAAACTGACTAGAAGAAGATAAACTAAAAGGCTACGAGGTTTTTCAGAGAAATGTCATTCTAAAAAAATTCCAACATGACTGGAAACAGCCTGTGCAGTTTAAAACCCAAAAGCAGAGCCTTGGGCTGCAGAACAGAGAGGACTAGGAAGACCCCCAACAAGGCAAAGTTCTGAGTCTGCCTAAGAACAGAAGGCGGGCTGTGGGAGAGGTTAACAAAGGAGGTCCTAGATCCCATCCAGCAGGGCTGCACAATGCCAGGAACCTCGAGGGCAAGACAGCGGCTGAGACCTCTGTGTGCTTCCCATCCCCGCTCTGCTCACTACACAGCTGAGCTTCGTTTCTCCTGTTCTCTCTCCACCATTACTGGTTTGGCAAGGGAAGACACTCATCTTTCTTTTGTGGGCAATATCTTGACTGAATTGCACTTCGAGCCCCAGAGTGAAGGGATGGATGCGTCCATGGGACAGTACTCCTCCAGGAAAGCCATGCACACAGCGCGGGGGAAGGAGATGCCCTCAGGCGCCCTCCTATACCCAATCTTTCATGCCATTTTCCTAGGAAAATACCAATGCTGGTATAGTATACCCCAGAATAAAGGAGCGTGGCCCCGTGACTACGCTCTGCCAACGATATATAAACAGAAGAATAGTGAGGGGCTTCAAGAAAATCTCCAAAAAAGGTACAGGAGATGTGCCCTTCGTATTCCTCTTTTCCTTCTTCTAGCTCCTGGAATAGAAGTGTGGCATCTGATGTTCAAGCAGCCACTTTGGCTCATGAGAAAAGATGCTAGATTGATGGAAAGACAGCAGAGGACATAATACAGCGGGGGTCTGGGTCCCTGAAGGCTGTGGAACCACTGTACCAGACCTGGACTGCTGAACTCCAGACCTCTTCTATATAAAAGAAAAGTAAGGCTCCAGCTTATTCAAGTTACTCGTAGCTGGGGTCTTCTTCCACAAGCAGCCTGGCCTAATCCTAGCTCATACGATCCCAGTTGCCTGGAATTCTAGCTGTTCACCAAAATCCAAGTTTTTCCTCTTTAACTAAACACATAGCCAGCCTACATTTCCTTCCTCCCTTGCCATTGAGATGGCCATGGGCAAAATTCTAGCCATTTTTGAGTGGCTTTTAGGATGTGACAACAACTCCATTCTCTTTGGCTCCTTCCTCCAGCTGGATAAAGAAACCAATAATGCCCTTGGTGACAGTGGAACCGCAATCTAAAAGGAGCCAGATTCCCTGAATCACTGCATGGAGCAGAATTCCCTACTAACCAGAGACAGCCACTGGTCTATACTTTTTTTTTTTTTTTTTTTTTTGAGACGGAGTTTCGCTCTTGTTACCCAGGCTGGAGTGCAATGGTGTGATCTTGGCTCACCGCAACCTCCGCCTCCTGGGTTCAGGCAATTCTCCTGCCTCAGCCTCCTCAGTAGCTGGGATTACAGGCACGTGCCACCATGCCCAGCTAATTTTTTGTATTTTTAGTAGAGACGGGGTTTCACCATGTTGACCAGGATGGTCTCGATCTCTTGACCTTGTGATCCACCCGCCTCAGCCTCCCAAAGTGCTGGGATTACAGGCTTGAGCCACCGCGCCTGGCTAGGAGAAGTAAACTTCTAATGTGCTTGAACAATTATACATTTGGAGTCTAATTATTTAAGAGTCTAGTCTACCTTGACTGTCATAGTCCTAAAGGGAAAAAATTAAGATGCACCAGGTAGGATACGTTGGGCCTCAGCCATGGTAACTTCAGTTCTGAGTTCTACTTCCAGCAGGGGAAGCACTCATCAGGAAATCTGACCCAAAAACCTGACATGCAGACATGACAGTCACCCAGGCTGGGGAATTACAGTCCAATGATTCACTCCATGTTCACTCAACAGAAAAATTAACTCCAGACCGCATTTGCTGAGGGGTCTAAGCCCTCTGATGTGGGTGCTGCTTGGTCAGCAGTGACCAAGGGACTTGGCAGAGCTCAGTATCGAAAGCTGAGAGAGCCTCAGGGAGCTAAGGACTGTAAATTCAGCTTTATTTGGAGGTTAAACTAGAATTAACCTATACCCACAGGCAGGGCCCTCAAGTTATTGCTAGGATAAGCTAATTGCATGAGCACCAACATGGTTAATAAGCCAAATAAATACAGAAATTCTACTTACAACTTCCATTTAGAAACTTTTATATCTCTGATCAAAGCATAACACAGTGGCTGTGTCTCCAAACACCAATGTAAAATGTGCCTCTTACCCTGCGACTTACCAGCAGCTGAGTCACCTGGAGTCCTTCACTTAATTTCTCTGAGCTTTAATTTCCCCATTTATAAAATGTTATGTTAAAATCTTACTCAGAAGATTGTTGATTTAAGGACTTTATACACTTTAAGGACAGCAGAAAACGCATCACCCCCACTATTACTATTAGATGGATAATCTCCTTTTGGACAAGAGTCCTCCAAATAACTTTTTTGAAACCAGCCTTTTGTAAATGGAGAAGTGTCTGTAATGATATTTCAGATAAATATGTATGCTATTGTCATAATACCAAGGCGCAAGTCCTTTAAAAATTTTAAGTGAATTTATGATCACTTGGCATTATCAGTTTAATAATTTTCTCAAACAATATTCGTTCGCTAATTCAACAGGTATTTGCTAGGGACTCATTCTTTTTTTTTTTTTTTTTTTTCTTTCTCTTTTTTTGAGTTGGAGTCTAGCTCTGTTGCCCAGGCTGGAGTATAATGGCACGATCTCAACTCATTGCAACCTCTGCCTCCGGGGTTCAAGCAATTCTCCTGCCTTACCCTCCCAAGTAGCTGAGACTATAGGCACCAGCCACGACGCCCAGCTAATTTTTGGATTTTTAGTAGAGACAGAGTTTCACTGTGTTGGCCAGTCTGGTCTTGAGCTCTTGACCTCGTGATCCGCCCACCTCTGCCTCCCAAAGTGCTGGGATTACAAGCATGAGTCACCGCGCCTGGCTGCTAGGGACTCATTCTACGCCAGTGTTATGGATTGAATAGCTACATTCCTCCCAAATTCACATGTAAAATCTAATCCCCAATGTGATGGTATTAGGAGGTGGGGCCTTTAGGAGGTGGTTAGGTCATGAAAGTGGAGCCCTCACAAATGGGATGAGTGCCCTTATAACTGGCTCTGTTTCTGCCATTCAAGGAGACAATGAGAAGTTGGCAGTTGCACCTGGAAGAGGGCTCTCACAAGAACGTGACCATTCTGCTACCTTGACCTTGGACTTCCAACCTCCAGAATTGTGAGAAATAATTTTTCCGTTGTTGATAAGCCACTCAGCCTGTGATATTTTGTGATAGCAGCCTCAACTAAGACAGCCAGGCAGTGAGCTAGGCACTGGCCGGAGCTCTGGAAATACAACTGAGAACAAATCAGACCCAGAACTTGCATTTGGTCGGAGCAGGACAAGGGCCACACCTACTGTCCTGAGCAGTCAGCAACACTTCTGGATAATGTGTAGCACTCCTGAAGTTCAGAAATGTCGGGATCCTGGGGTTACACAGCCCGAAATTCTTTCCAAGCCCCATGACTCTATTTTCTTATCACTCTCACTAACTGATAATGGCCTTTTGCCTCCTAAGACCACCTTTAATATCACTTTCTTTGCTTGAATCTAAATATGGGCACTTCTTCCAAGGTCTTCGTGAGTCCTGGTATGAGGGAAATTTACCTCTCAAGCCCCTGAGCATTCGCCTTTCCCTGTTAATATTTGCTCACTGGGAAGTACCTCTTCTTTCAAAAAATGAGAAATTAGAATTATTTAGACGCCTGTCTACATCCTGTTGGTTTCTGTAACTGCTGATACTTCCACATTCCCCGCTTTTCAGACAGACAGCCTTCTGGGGGTGTGCACACATTCTGAGGTGGTATGGGTTACAGGGACCAATACACATTGAACTAGATCAGGCATCCCCAAACTACAGCCTGCGGGCCACATGCGGCCCCCTGAGGCCATTTATCCAGCCCCCCGCCACACTTCAGGAAGGGGCACCTCTTTCACTGGTGGTCAGTGAGAGGATCACAGTATGTGGCGGCCCTCCAACAGTCTGAGGGACAGTGAACTGGCCCCCTGTGTAAAAAGTTTGGGGACGCCTGCACTAGATGAAACCAGGAAGTAGACCTACAATGTGGAAAACGGCTTTTTGCCTGTCAAAGTCAAGCAAAGCTAGAGCTAGCTACAGTGGGTGACAATCAAAGCCTTGTCATTGTGACCAGAACCAGGTCCACAATTTAGCCAAGATGTAACAATGAGGATGCTCGTGTCAGAAGTAGATGAACCCAATGACCCCGTAGCCCTGAGATTCTGGCCTTAGAACTCCTGCCTAGCAGGTGGGGTGCAGGTCTCCACAAAGCCAATCTAGATAATGCAATTAAGAGAAGCCAAAGGGTCACTGACGCTTTGCTTTGGCAAAATGCAGAGTGCTGCCTCTGCACAGGTCACAAGGTCACTGTGCCTCTTTCAAGGTAGATCTTTGCTGTTTGTCAGTCCATGACAGAACTGGCGAGGTGAGAGCAGAGCCCCTGTGGATCCCACTGTCCCTGAAATGCTTGGCATTTCCCTTTCCAACCTCGAGGGTCAGAGCTACTATTATATATCTTCTACTGTGATGATTGATTGGTGTTTGTGTTTGTGTGTGTGTGTGTGTGTGTGTGTGTGTGTGTTTGTGTGTATCTGTGTGTGTGACATAGACAAACATCCACCTAATCTCTCAATTGACCTAAATCGCGGGCTGATCAGAATCTTCAGGGAGCTGTCCCATCACTTTCTGAATTCGCATGCTGACTGCAGTACTTGGCACTATCTTGCCATTCAATAAACGCCCAGCTTTCGGGTGGCCGCCTTTCTCTGTCGTATCTCCCCCTCTTTCCCTTTGTGTAGAAAGCATAATGAGCATCTCAGTCAGGATGAAGACAAATTTCTGTGTTCAGAAAGTGAAATTAAGAGTGAGTTATTTTCCTCTAGCTGAGAGATCCCTTGCAGAGAGAACATGGACCCACCAGTAAATAAAAGCAAATTTAGTGTCCTTTGCTGCCATCTTAGACACAATGGGGAGGAAAGAGTCGTTTTCTAGCCCAGAAGATTAAAGGCTACAGACTGGGCCACTCCAGGTAGGGCCAGCCCCTGCAGGTGGCATCTGGGGTTGGTGGGGATCTGGCAGTCGGCAGGGTCTCCCCATCTTGTTAGGACAGGGACAGCATTTCCAATAGGAGCATCCAGCTTCTGTCTGCACAGCGGCAGGGCCTGCATCTTGTCTGGAGAGCGGCCTCCTCTTCCTGCTGTCTGGGTATGGCTGACTCTTATCAACGGCAACCAGGCAGCCTCAAGCTAGGCGGCTCCCATCCTCAG
This sequence comes from Saimiri boliviensis, assembly GCF_048565385.1. NCBI lineage: Eukaryota > Metazoa > Chordata > Mammalia > Primates > Cebidae > Saimiri > Saimiri boliviensis. Next base: position 78,890,670 of record NC_133462.1, on the reverse strand, counting down.
GAAACTGCAGCGCCTGCTATAAAGCAATCATACTTTTTGTAATTCAAACATCACAGTTGTGCCTACATTTAAATTACCGTGCTATAACTTACTTGCATCATCTTGTAATGACTTAAAGCCTGCAACTTCAACTAATTAAGAAGACAATCTGGTGAGCTGAGGAGTCGCGCCACAGGGTTAACTTGCACGCAGGTGAGGGAGGCAAATCCATGCTTTCTCAGCAATGCCTGTGGACAACCCAACAGTCTGCTGTCCCAGGGTCCATAGTAGTAGTTACCAGACATTTGAGGTCAATATTGGGTAGTTGCATTTGAGGAAAACAAGGATCTTTTTTTCCCTAATCACCAAGTATCTCCTCACCTGCTATGTATGTATCCAGCACAGTACAGAATCAAGAGTCCTAAGATACTGGCCTTTCTCTGAAGGAGCGTGAACACTAGCTCGAGAGACAAATACACATGAAATGATGTCAGTACTGAATGACATAATAACGACAATAAATGTAGTAGAAGATGAGCCAAATGAAAAACAGTGCTTCATGGGAAGATATGGAAGGCAAGCCCCCATCACCCCATTCTTAGTGGCAAAGATATAATTTTAACTAACATCTCTTTGGCAAATGGAAAGACTGAAGTTCAGTACTGAACAAAGGATCACACGGCCACGATTCAAATTCAGGTCTGCCAGCTCTAAGATTTCTGGCCATTCTACTATGGTTTATGATTTATTAATTTAAACCATTGCTGTTTGTTCTGTTTGGGGAAAAAAAAAAAAGTTCCAGCCTTCCTTAACAGGATAGTTTACAGATGCCACACTCATTGACAAAGAGTGGGCAAAGCTGGATTTGTCAGTTTCCATGAGCCAAGGCCTTTGTCCACTTTGCAAACTGCACAGTCTCCGAAGCGTCATTTCACTCACCTTCAGCGTTGGGGTCTATCCGGAAGAGGAAGCCCCTCTGCCATTTTAGCCTCTCTCTGAAATTCTCCTCCCCAGAGGAAACTTCCATGAGTCAAGCAGTCTGAGCTCCATCTTGTATGTCCCACTGAGCTCGTGACCATATTTCTGGTCTCTCTCTCAGTTCTGATTGATATTTTTTTCTCATCTACCGAATGATGTTTCAATTACCCATGGCAGGTGTCGCATGCTCAGCCGTGGAATGGGAATAGGTGGGGAAGCTAGCTGATTCATTTGGATCTGACTGAAAGTAGTGTAAATCCATTTTCCAAATCTGTGATGGAGGGTTTCCTGTCTTATCCCAGTATTTTTCACTGTATGACAGCTAAAACCTTTCTTCGCACTTGAGGTTTAAATAGAGGCTCTAATCAAAACTGTTCCTGCCATACTATCAGCCTTCCAACTGATTAACTTTTACAAAAGCTTGGATCCAAGGGGCAACTCAAGATGCTGTGTTGGCATCAACTCAGTGTCTGAGGCTGTCTTCTTTACCCTCTTGTGTGCAATGAAAACTTTCACGCTGCATGTTCAGAAGGGGAAAAAATAAGTTACTCATAATAGGAAATTAAGAGGAATTGCCATGGAAATGCCATCATAAATTAGATAGGCCATCAGGAAAATATGATGGAATGGGCTGCTGTGGAAAAGCTTATTTCTCTGAGCACATTTATTTTTCGTGAGTTTTTATTATTCAGTAGCTTTAGATTCAGTCAATATTCCTCCATCTATTATAGGTGGCCAGGGTTTTTTCCAAGGAAGAGAAGGGGGAAGCTCCTCACACATACTTTTCCTGAGATCATGAAGGGATTTGAAGAGGAATATTTTAGAAACCAACAAAACATTTACCTCCAAGGAACTGGTGCAAAGGCATTTTAATGAACTTCCCAGTGGGTCAAGATGAAATTTTAAAACTTACAGAACTAAAGCATGAAGTAAGCCTGGCAAAACAGTAACTTTTATTAGACCTTTCACCCGAGATGTTCTAGGTACTTCACATTTCTAGATTATCTCAGGTTCTTTTTTCCAGGTAGTTCCAGAATATTTTTCTAGAGCATTCTAGGTACTTTGGAATTTAAACAGTGCCATCATCATACTATTAAACCAGGATCTAAAAGAAAACCTGCCAAGCTAGATATATTTTCCTGAGAGAGCCATGTTACCCTCAGCAACAACAGCCTGTGCCTCAAAGCCTGGAGAAGGCAGCGGGCGGGGTCTTCTTTACCTGGCCTGGGCTAGATTCTGCTCATTTCTTCCTGTCTCTGGAAAAGTCTGTGCTCCCTTGGGAGACACAGTCCCCGCTGCTGTTCTTATTACGATTCTTCCTCTCCTGGAGTGGATGTCCAAGAGGCTGGGTGGCTTCTCTACTCTGTCTCATTGAACATCTACAGTGAATTCCGGGTCAAAGAGTTAAAAGCAGGATGCTAAAGAGAAAACATGGGCTCTATATGTCAACACTTCCTCCTTCTATGGAAGTTGGCTGAATTACAGAGCTCGGGGAAAAGGTTCTTCTCAGATGACCTAACATTGATTTTCAGAGAAATTGTTTTAAGGGGCAGGACATCATACTTGGTGTTACTGGGTCAAAAAGGACAATGTAGTCACTGTCTTTTGTAAAGAAAAAATTATTTTTTTGCACTGAAGCATGTTTCTATTTATTCTTTATTAATACATCACAGATGAACATATTTTTAGAGTACATGTGATAATTTAACACATTCACATAATTTGTAAAGATCAAATCAGTGTAATTAGCCTATTACCTTAAGTATCTGTCTTTGCTTTGTACCACAGACACTCAAATTATTCTCTTCTATTTGTATTTCTAAATATAAATATAATACACATATACAACATATACATATAAATGCAATGTAAATATAAATACAATAGATTATTATAAACTGTAATCACCCTACTGATCTATCAAGCAGTGTCTTAGTTCTTCTATCAAAGCGTATATTTGTAACCATTAATCAACCTCTCAGAAAAAAATTTTAGAGAAAATTCTACTGTTTAATAACTCTGGGACATAAGCACAAAAATACTGAGTTTTGCAGTTCACTGCCACCCCTCACTTCTCACTCCTCTCCATCTGGCTCCTGGCCTTGGGACCAAAGCCTGGAAGAATTATTTGATGACATTACACAGAGCAAATGGATTGAAAGAGACTGGGTTTAGGAAGCTGGAGGCTGGGGACCTAGTTCCAACTGTACCCATGACCAGCTTCCAGGTCCTGGCCAAGTCATTCAACAGCCACGAGCCTAGTGGTAGAAATTTTTCAATCTGCAACTCAGGGATAAGTTCTATGAGGATTTATCTTCCTCACACATAATTGTCAAACCCATCATTGTGTTGGGCCCTGTCTCATAGGCCTGCCCATTCCACTTTTAATATATATGCTGCTGAGGTGCACACAAACTCATTCATTCATTCATTCATTCATTCATCTATTCTTTCATTCAACAAGTGTTTGTTAAGCACCTATTATAATATTTTCAGTTGGAAAAAAAGGAAAAGGGAGGCAGCAGCTATTAGCATCATTCAGTCTGTCAGAATTTGTAGCTGCAAAATTCACTGAGTCGTAGTGAAAGCAAAGGGTTGTATCAATAGATATAAGGGGCTTACATGCACTCTGCAGCCAGGAGTGGGCCTGACCACCTGGAAGGACTGCTCCAGCAGAATCTCCCCACTTCCCTCTGAAAGCTCCCACTCCTCAACCAGCTTCATCGCCATAACCTGGGCTGCTGGAGCTCGGGCCCAGTGCCAGCAGCTACCCAGAAAGACACTCTCTTCTTTCCTGGCACTTTTGTCCCTGCCTAGCATGAGCCCTAGTCCTGCTCACCAGCTGCAAAGCAGGCCAGGATGTTAAGTCCTGACTTTGCCTTTGGAGAACTGGAACTCATAATGTGGGATTTTCCCTAAAATAGAAAAGATATTCAAGCGATGCTGGCCAGTAATCTAAACAAACTAACTAACTAACTAACTAAATAAATCAGGCAAATGTGTGAGGAATTGTCTGTGGAAAATCCTTTATTAAGAACTGCTCACCAATTTATTTGAAAGTCACCTTCTGTTAGAAACTTGTGACACAGTCTTTTATTTTTATTTTTATTTTTATTTTTATTTTTATTTTTATTTTTGAGACGGAATTTCACTCTTGTCACCCAGGCTGGAATGATGTTGAGCATTTTTTGATGTGTTCCTAGTGGTCATTAGTGAGTCTTCTTTTGAGAAATGTTTATTCTGATCCTTTGCTTCTTTTTCCGTCAGGTTATTTGCTTTCTTACTGTTGGGCTGCATGAGTTTCTTACGTATTTTGGATAGTAACCCCTTACCAGATGTTTGAAAATACTTTCTTTCATTGTGTAGGTTGTTTCTTCACTTTGTTGGTTGTTTCTTTGGCTGTACAAAAGCTTTTAGTTTTATGTAATTTCATTTGTCTATTTTGAGGGGTTTGTAGCCAAAAAAAATCATTGCTCAGACCAATGTTGTAAAGTTTTTCCCTTAAATTTTCTTCTAATGGTTTCATAGTTTCAAGTTCTACAGTTAAGCCTTTAATTTTGAGTTGGTTTTTATATAGGATATGAGATAAAGGTGTAATTTCAAATGCTAACTTTAAAAAAAAAAAAAGTAATCACTGTAAAAAGAAAACAGGCCACTGGCTCCAAGTAAGCACATGAAGGAATACTGCCACCCCACTCCAGCCAGTGCCCCGCCCCAGCCAACATGCATGTACCCCACCGAACTGCTGTAGCTGCTGGAATGTGCCTGTGAGCATGGATCCTGCTTCTACCACCCCAGTGAAGTGCTTTGGCAGACATCCCCAACTGGAGTGTTATGGCCAGTGGACCGAGAACGCCTCTTCCCTCCAGTGCAGCAGGTTCCTTACCTCAAGAGGCCAGAGAACAAAGCCAGGGACCCAGCACTAGCCCCCAAGAGTTGGAGCACACAGCCTCAGCATGCTGAACTGAGCCTTGGCCCCCTGAAATCTTCCATAAATGAAGCCAGTTCACTGAGTCAACAATCAAATTCCCAAGGGAATCATAGAAAATATTTTTTTTTAAACCAGCAACCTCAAAGATTGAAGGAACATTACACAGAGCTCAAAGATCACTTCTGCAAAATAACTCAGTCAGACCATGTACAAAAATCAACTCAAGATAGATTAAATACTTAAATAGAAAACCTAAAACTATAGAAACCCTGGAAGATAACCTAGGAAATACCATCTGGCCATAGGCCCTGGCGAAGATTTCAGGATGAAGACACCAAAAATAATTGCAGCAAAAACAAAAATGGACAGATAGGACCTAATTAAACTAAAGCACTTCTGCACAGCAAAAGAAACTATCAACAGAGTAAACAGAAAACCTACAGAATAGGAGAAAACATTTGCAAACTATGCATCCAATGAAGGTCTAATATCCAGAATCTTCAAGGAACTTAACTAACAAGTAAAAAACAAACAACCCCATTAAAAAGTGGGCAAAGGACATGAACAGGCACTTTTCAAAAGAAACACACAGCAAACAAGCGTATGAAAAATGTTCAATGTCACTAATTATTAGGGCAGTACAAACCAAAGCCACAACAAGATGACATCTCTCACCAGTCACATGAGCTAAAAAAAATAAAAGACGCTGGCAAGATTGTGGGGAAAAAAGAGAATGTTTATACACTGCTGATGGGAATGTAAATTAGGTAAGCCATTTTGGAAAGCAGTTTGGCGATTTCTCAAAGAACTTAAAACAGAAAATACCATTTGACCCAGCAATCTCATTTTTGGGTATATATCCAAAAGAATGTAAATCATTCTACCATGAAGACACATGCACATCTATGTTCATCACAGCACTATTCACAATAGCAAAGACATTGAATCAACCTGAATGCCCATCAATGGTAGACTGGATAAAGAAATATGGCACATATACACCATGGAATACTATGCAGACATAAAAAAGAATGAGATTATGTCCTTTGTAAAAACATGGGTAGAGGTGGAGGTCATTATTCTAAGTGAAGTAATGCAGGAACAGAAAATCAAATACTGCAAGTTCACACTTACAAGTGGGAGATAAACACTGAATATTTACAGACACACGAAAGGGAACAACAGACACCATGGCCTACTTGAAGACAGAGGGTGGGAGGATGGTGAGAATCGAAAAACTACCTATCAGATACTAATGCTTATTACCTGAGCAACAATATTCTGTACACCAAACCTCGATGACATGCAATTTACCTACATAACAGACTTGCACATGTAACCATGAACCTAAAAGTTAAAAAGAAGAACCACTTTGGCTTGCTGAAAAAAAAGAAAACATTAATTTGTAAGAAAAATATCAACAGAAAAGAATTGTGCAAAGAAAAAAGAAAAAATAGTCACTATTTCCATGCTATCCATTGCCACTCTTACTCTTAATGATTTTGTCTGTGTTATTTCATATGGTTTATGCATGCACATGAATATATAATATACTTTTTTTACTCAAATGGGATCATGCTATATCCCTTTACAACTTGCTATATTCATTTCACAATAATTATAAAAATATTGTGTTAGTAAATGCATATTTACCTTATTTATAAATATTGTATCATACAAATTGTCAAAAATACATGAAAGTAGAGGAATTATAGTGTAATAAACCAAAATTGTGAACTCAAATTTGACAATTATGAATATATACATAGTCAATTCTGTTTCATCTATATTGTCACTCATTCTTCCTCCTCTTATTTGGGAGTTCAGTCAGGGTGGTGTCAAAAATATTAAGGGAAAAATATTAGAGAAAGTTACAGAATATAGTCTCAAACCCTTTTAGAAGGCCTAAAGGTTTTATCTATATTTCTTGGCTGAAGGCAGCCTTCTCCCCTTAGTTAAATAAATTAGAGTAGAAACAAAGGAACATGGGAACTTTACCTAACTAACTTGTTTACTCATGCGATCTTAAAACTAACCTTTGAGCTGGATGGTGCTGTCAGGGTGGGGAGGTCGACCAGGGAAATTACCCTCTAACGGTATTTGCTTTGGGCTCAGAACCTGGCCTTTAATCTCTCTCCATGAGTATGTTGACTTAGAGCCTCTGCTATTAAATCCATGATGAATAAATGTGAAGAGGGCCAACTAGTTAGGGTCGTATCACTGTGATCTCTCTCTGTGAGTGGCTCACGACCCCTTAGCCCACTCATTCACTGGAAATTCATGTCTGAGTACATTTATTCATCCATTGTGCAGCTGGGGCCTGTGGGACAGACCCTGACACTCTGGAATATTTAGAAGCAAACCCAGGCATCACCTCATTTCATCTGTGAACATATCTGTAGATATCTCCAAAAAAGGGGTTAGCAAAGGGTCAGATAAGATCTCTATTGCAACTACAGAAATCTACCATTGTAGTGCAAAAGCAGCCATAGACAACATGTCTACAAATGGAGAGGGCTGTGTTCCAATCACACTTTATGTAACAAGCTGTGGGCTGGATTTGGCTCGCAGGCCATAGTTTGCCAACCTGATGTTCTAAAAGATGAGAAATTTTTTAAAATCACAATCACAGTATGATCACATCTAAAAATGCTATAATTCCCTAATATTGTCAAATCTAGTCAGTGTTTACTTTTCCCTGATTGCATTATAATTTTCTTTATAGCTTATTTAAATCAGAATCAAAATAAGATCCACATATTTCAATTATTTATTATATCTCCTAAATCTCTTTTAACTTACAGTTTATGCTCCATCTCTCTTTTTCCCTTTAAGTTTTTTGTTGTTGTTGTTGCTAAAGAAACAGTCTCATTTGTCTGAAACTGTAAAGTCGGGAACTTTAAAACTGTGAAGTTTGAAACTTTGGAACTGTGAAGTTTGAAACATTTGTGGAAACTGTGAAGTTTTCCACAGCCTGGGTTTTGTTGATTATATCTCTGTGATATTACTTAAAATGTTCCTCTGTCCCCTGTATTCCTTTTAAATCAGCAATAAGGTCTAGAGGCTTGATCAAATTGGATTAATTGTTTTCTTTTTTGCCAGGATGATTTTGTCAAGTGGTACAAGATGTCTCATGGTCTCTCTCCCTGTGACACTCTCAGTCACTGAAGGTCATTGCTTAAGGATATCCTAAGTTTGCTATTTTGTCTTCATTTATCAATTAAATTTATTTAAAGGGAAATTTTCTTTTTTTCCATTATTTGGTTACTCTGAAGTAGAGATCGTATGGAAAACCAAAATAGATTTCTGACTTTTTCCTTTACTTACTTTGGAAATAATGAGATGGTTCTCTGAAACCCTCAAAGATGACTCAACAAGGTGGGTTTCTGTTTTTTGTATCATATGAACCTATAGATTTTGACATTGTTTTTATTATCTTTATTGGTGCTAAAACTGTCTCATCTTTAGTCAATGCAAAATTACTCAGGCTAGCTCTTCAGTTCTTTTTACATAATTCTAGTAATATTTAATAGCTTCTTTCCTTTTCGGTATGACAAAATTTCCTTGCCCATTTATCTCTGAACCTGGAACCGACTATTTCTCAAAAGAGCTCTGATCCCTTTTAGTGATAAGCAGTATTTAGAGAACAAATCTAGATGGTAGAGGATTGTTCACTGCTATTGGGTTGGTCATTGTTTCTGGGCATTTTTGGTGGACAAAGCTAAGACGTGTTTTGTTGAAGAAAAAAATGTATCATAAGTTCATTTTGATTTATCTCATTTAAATTCAAAAATAACAGGGTTTTTATAGAACCTCACTGAATTCGTTCCTCCCATTCAAGGATACCAAAAAATCTCATTTCAAATCAACACCATAAATTACTTTTCATACTATAACACACACAACAGTCCCCAAATAACAATATGAACGCTATCATCAACAATATGATTACTAAGATAGTTTCACATTTTAGAGTTGTGGGAGTTTTTTGTATTTGTTTTGTTTTGCTTGTGTCTTCTGCATATATCTCCATGAGGGATATACAGTCAAATTATTGTTTTAAAGCCATTTGAAATACTCACTTTTGGAAACTATGTCCCATCTAAAAACAGGTTTATTTGTTTGATTTTGTTTTCCATTCCTATGATTGCTTTTCTTTTATTCATTTAACTTTATTTTAGAATTTTTCATAATATTCACATGATACCAAAATTAAGTATACAAAATAACATATATTTAAAGTAGATAAATTTTTGTCTATGTTTCGTCTACGCCATGGTCCCCTCTTTTATAGATAGCCATCCATCTTTTTTAAAATATAAGAAAATGTGTACTTTCTTATTCTCCTTTTCTTGGTTGAATAACCTGCATGTGTCTTCTTGTATTTTTGTCACTGCATATTTGAAATCAATTCCCAAAATAGAGATTAATTAATTAAAGGGAAAATGTCTATGCAATATTTGTTAAGTGTTGCCAAATTCTCTTATAAGGATTGTGCTTTTTTGCATTCCTGCCAGCAATACGTGAGAGAGCCTACTTCTAAATATACAATGTTGTCAAGCTTTTAGGATTGTTTTCTGACTCTGGTAGGTGAGAAATGACATCTTAGTGGGGTTTTCAAATTCACTTGTCTAGCAAAGGATTTCAAAGTGAAAGCTGAACTCAGCACCTCATCTACCTCTTCAGCTCTCACTTTCTTTATTAGGCATCCCTCACCCTTACCTTCTCCCCAGATTGATCCACATTTTAAAAGCTCTGTTTTATCCATCACTGAAGTTGTTTTACAATGCGACATAAAAATAATCTTTTAGAGTTGAAGTCAAGGTAGATAGTCTGCCATATTTTAAAAACAAAAGATTTTTCTGTCTACAGATCTGTGGGTTGCTGTGGTGTTTTTTTAAAACATGGTTCTCTACTATCTCTATCAGTATCCCTAGGAATAATTATTTAAAGTACAGGGCTTTTGAGAGGCTGAAGTGGGAGGATTGCTTGAGGGAAAGAGATCGAGACTAGCCTGGGCAACATAGCGAGATTTCACCTCTACGAAACAAAAAAAAAATTTTTAATTACCTGGGAATGGTGGCACACACATGTAGTCCCAGCTACTTGTAAAATAGCTTGAGTCCAGGAGTTCAAGGCTTCAGTGAACTATGATGACACCACTGCACTCCAGCCTGGATGACAGAAGGAGACTTTATTTCTTTTTCTTTTTCTTTCTTTTTTTTTTTTTTTTTTTTTTTTGAGACGGAGTTTTGCTCTTGTTACCCAGGCTGGAGAGCAATGGCGCGATCTCGGCTCACCGCAACCTCCGCCTTCTGGGCTCAGGCAATTCTCCTGCCTCAGCCTCCTGAGTAGCTGGGATTACAGGCACGCACCACCATGCCCAGCTAATTTTTTGTATTTTTAGTAGAGACGGGGTTTCACCATGTTGACCAGGATGGTCTCGATCTCTTGACCTCATGATCCACCCGCCTCAGCCTCCCAAAGTGCTGGGATTACAGGCTTGAGCCACCGTACCCGGCAACTCCATGTTTTCTAAAAGGCCTAGAGAGCATATATGGGCTGCGTCTCCTCTTTCCTTTTGTGTTTGTCATTTTGGCAAATTACTGGAAGATGGCGGTTCCGGCCAAAAGGCAAAGTCAGCTTTCTAACTGTTACCAGATAACTAGTAATCTTGGTAATTGCAGCATTTTGATGGTAACTGCTAACTGTTGCATGGAACCTGGAAAAGGGAGAAAGCACATTTTGCCCAGTTTATCTAGCACTTCCCAAAGTAGAGGGAAAATGACTCTGAATTCAAAAGTGCTAAGAAATTATAGTTACCCCAACAGCAAAATCTATAGCGGCACTGAGATAACGTTCCATGGTTTTCCCTAGACTGGATGAAATTACCCAGAAAAACTCCCTTGGCTTTGATTCTCTGCCCAATCTCCCAATTACTCTTTCAGATAACTCGCTAGGGAGGAAGTGTTTTGCACAGTGCATCAGGATGCTTTTGTCCATATAAATGCCTAGCTATTTGTCTCCCAGCTCATGCCCTCACTCCCCAGTGCAAATCAGTGGTCTGGGTTCCACTCCAGTCTCTGGGGCCTTAGTTGGTGTGACTTACTCTCTCTAGAGGCTGGTCTTGGACCCGCATCACCTCTAGGGTGCCTCAGCTGAACTAGCCTATCAACTTATTTCTTTGCTCTCAGTTACAACATTAGAGAAATCCCAGATCACCACCACAGAGATTAAGAAAAAAAAAAATGAAAAAAAAAAAAAGCACTATGAGACAGCGCAGCTATTTTGGAAACAGTGCAAATACAAATGTCAGTAACCTTATTTGCAAATAACCAGGTCAATTCAAAAGGGCTGTTGATGCGGTAATTACAAGCCTCTGCCATCCATCACCTGGATCTGAGATACACGTGCACTGCTGCAAGGGGAGGCCTCTCATTGCACCTACAATGCTGGAGGTTTTTTCATTTAAAAACCTCATCCCCTCACCCTGCCGAATGTAAACCACACTCATTTATATTAGCGAGGATTTTCCGTGCCTCTGGGTTTCTTGCTGGCGTCTCTCAAGACTGCTCCTCATGTTAGCTAGGCTGTGATATGCTTCCAAGCAAAAGGAGCATCTCTGCAGAAACAGATGTTAACCTCCCCAGGCACAGCGTGCCCTCTCCCTGTGATATGCTCTCTCAATTTGCATTTGTGCTGTCAGTCAAGGAACTGCACAGAATGACAATTGATGCCACCAGTAAAGGAAGTTAGGATGGAGGTGAAGGATGGGGAAAAAGAATAGAATCATTAATGAATGACTCCAGAGTGGGAAGTGGGCTTTCTCAGCTCACATAAGCTTTTGAACTCAAGCAGGGTTAATTGTTTCTGTGCCAGCCCCACGGTAGCTTTCATCTCAGGAGATGGAAGTGAATGAGTCTTAATTAGCCAGCCTGACCTAATCTCATAGTCAGCTACATACAGGACATCGCCCAGTTTGTTCTCAGTTCTTCCAGAATGAGAAGAACTACACACACACACACACACAGAGAGAGAGAGAGAGAGAGAGAGAGAGAGAGAGAGAGAGAGACGGAGAGACAGAAAGAGAGAGAAACTCAGGAAAGTGTATAGTTATCCCCTCATGGAAGGGTGTGAGAGGAAGTGTTGGTATTGTCACTGTAATGCAGCTGAACCCAGCCTTGCTTGAGGCAAGCGTTATGTGGGAGCGGTGGGGTGCACCCTGGGTTTTTTGCTGAGAGACAGCCTCTGTGGTGTAGGCTGTGTTCAGAAGTTTGCTCTGGAGAAGCACCAAGAAGGGAGAAAGGGAGGGAACAGAAGGGGAAACTGAGCTGTGATACGGTTGCAACAAATGACTCATTCGACCTCACGATGGCTCTGCAACTGGGATAGCCCACCAAGGTATCCTAGAATAAGACTAGGGCTGGGCCTCTGTACCCAGCGTAGGCCAGCCATTGAATGTGGCTGTCCCCAAGGAAGGGGCATAACGGGGTACGTCGGCACTTCCTTCAACCAAATTCTCAGAGAGGGATTCAGGTGGGGACTCTCAGCAGTCAATCTCCTGCTGGTCTTTACCTAAAGGCGGGACTGGAGGGCCCTGTGGCTTCTGCCCTACAGCTGCTGGCCCGTTAAGTAGCCCAATGTGCAGGTGGGTAATTACCTCACCAGCTCACCTCCTGCCAGCTTTCTGACCAGAGCAGAATCTAGAAAGGGTTCCTGTAATCAGCAAAAGGGTCCAGCTGCTTGCCACTTGTGAAAAGAAGTCAAAATAATAATGGGCTATGATCAAAGGAAGTGAGATTTTTCATATTATCCATGCTACAAGGGGAAGAGTAGAAAGCAATTTTACTTTTCCATTTGTGGAGGGAACACAGGTTGTTAAAAAAGGGGTTTGGAATGGAGAAGAGGAAAGAGGGTGCAGGAGGTGCCAGGTGGCGTGACTTGCTCCAGTGGCTCATCTTGAGTCATTGTTCCATTTGGTGAAGGGGCTGTGCCACTGTAGATCCTGTCAGCTAATAAATTAATCACAGTCAATCTCGTAGTCAGTCTTCAGCCGGGAGTGGGTTCCAGCTGTGAAGTAATCTTTTGTTGGAGAGGGAATTCTGGAGGTGTCTGGTCCCTATCAGGATCTGACTCCTGAGGCTTCTAAGGAAATAGATGACCAGATAAGAGAGGATGGTGTGTGCTTACAAGCATCTAGGGGGCGTATGCCTGTAATTCCCATGTCTTGGTAGGCTAAGACATGGGAATTCCTTGAACCCAGTAAGTGGAGTTTGCAGTGAGCCAAGACTGCACCACTGCACTCCAGCCTGGGTGTAGAGCGAGATAGCGTCTCAAAAACAAACAAACAAACAAACAAAAAAGTTATTTGGCCAGGCCCAGTGGCTTACGCCTATAATCTCAGCACTTCGGAAGGCCAAGGTGGAAGAATTGCCTGAAGTCAGAAGTTTGAACCAGCAACCTAGTGAGACCCTATCTCCACAAAATAGTAATACTGTTAAAGTTTGCCAGGAGTGGTGGCGCACACCTGTGGACCTAGCTGCTCAGGAAGACCACTTGAGCCCAAGAGTTCAAGGCTGCAGTGAGTCATGAACGTGCCACTGCACGCCAGCCTGAGAGACAAAGTAAGACCACGTCTCAAAAAAAAAAAAAAAAGTTATTTTGTAAAGAATGAGGAAGGACTCATTTGCAAATGTGAGTTTTCCTGTGCTGTGGCTTACTTTAAATCCATCTCAAGCTACCAGCAGAGAAGGACCACCCAAAGGGTTTCTAGGCTCACGTTCGTCCTAGAAAGTCCGAGTAATTGAAAAACAAAGCAGTTGAAGTTCATTCCCAATTTGCTGCCCTGCTAGGAGCAGAAAGAAGGGTTTTAGGGTGTTCCTGCTGGTTTCGGATGACACAGATCCCTGCTGTCCTTGTGGGGCAAAGCAGGCTGCCCAGCGTGAACCTTGTGGTTTAGAGAGGGAAGAAGGAAGCAAAGGAGCAGGAAGAAGCAGCGCAGGAGTTCGGGTAAAGTTCCTGGCACGGCACGCAGGGCATTACCTGCTCACAGTGGCTGCGGAGTCAGGCAGCAGCAGAAACTTCAGTCTCCTCATTCCTTTACACAGTTCTATCCCATCCATGCCTTTATTCCCACACCCTTTCCCCTCCTCCCTCTGGCCACCTGGGGTTTCATCCTGAATGCCATCATCCAGACCCTTCCAAGGGCACTGAGTACACAGTAGCCGCCCGATAGACATTGGTAGATGGTATTTCGGTCCCACGGGCTCTCCAGGTTGGGCCCAGAAGAGACCACAGGATCTCGTCATCTTCCCTCTTTATATTGTCTGTGGCCAACCCGTATTGGCTCCTCAGATGGAGCTGATGTTCACTTAACTTTTCCTCCAAAACACAAAACAACAACCCCCATAGTGTACAAAGTCATGATTTATTGCCAACCTCCCTAAGTTGTGGCCACATCTCAGGAATATGGGAAAGGATGAGTGGGAAGGAAGCAAATGGGAGAGGTTCCTCAGGACCAAGGAGTCCTATTTTTTTAAATGATGGGAGGCTCCACATGGGTGGGCTGCCTGTCCCGTATGCAGGACTTGCTGAGGGCAGGAAGAGCAGGATCTTCTGAGGAGTTCATCTCTAGGCCTCAATCCTTCACTGAGATCAGGCTGTTTCTCTAGGATTTTCCCGTTGTGGGGGGTGGCAGTAAAGGTGCATGCAGGTGGCCTTGGCCATGGCTTTTTTCTTTGCAAAACAAGTTATCAGTCAATGCAGCAAGGCTGCGGATGACTGAGATTTTTCTTTTCTTTCTTTCCTTCTTTCTGTTTTTTTTTTTTTTTTTTAAATGGAGTTTCACTCTTATCACCCAGGCTAGAGTGCAATGGTGCTATCTCAGCTCACTGCAACCTCTGCCTCCTGGGTTCAAGTGATTCTCCTGTGGGCTGAGCTTTTTTTTTTTAACCAATTGAGAGACTGGAGAAATGAAGTGTGATGAATTATTACCTGCAGTATCTCTTTTCCAGGTTTTCTCATGAAAGAGGAAAGATACACATGCCCATGCACATGCAGACACACACACACACATTCACAAATGTGCATACACATTTTATGTAAAAGTATTGTGGTCAGAAAACACACACAAGTTCTGGAGAAAAAGCTAGGCCAAAAGACCTGAGACCAGGGCACACAGCTGGCAATCCCTGCAGCGTGGAGTCTCACCCTGTCATTCCTATTGAGTACTGCCTTCAACAAGTCAATTAACCTTCCTTCCTTCCACTCCCTAACCTTCTAAGTAGAAAAGAACAATGTGGATGCAGCTCAGAGGGGTGTCAGGAGATTAACCTACATCTTCAAAGGGCTCATGATCATTAGAGTGCTGTGGAAAGGGTGGACGCTGTTATTTTTATTAAAAGCTGGATGACTGCTCCTGAGCTCTGCCTGCACTACCACCTTCCCCAGGCCTCTGTGGAGTCTGCTGAATACGGGGGTGAAGCTGTTTCTGAAATGTGTGAAATGGAAATGTCCTGGGCCTCTGTGCTCTAAGGTTAAGCAAATGTTCTCTGCAAATAGCACTGGTTTGGTGCAATGTGGAGGCACTCGTACTTACTGATAAAATGCTAAAGAACAGAAATGGCATTTGGGTGTGAAATCGAACTCTCAAGGTGGTGGTAGGGTGGTGATGGGGGAAGGAGATAACATTTAGCCAGCGCCAAGCGCTGTGAAAGCTCCCTATCCAGTGTGAATGGAACTGGCATTTTGGTCTGCTGAAAAGTCAGCTGAAGCGGGGAACCACACAAAGTGATATACGCATACCTTAAGCGTTTTGCTTCAACTTAAAATATGGAGATGTGCATTTCTTTACCATCTATTGATTAAAGGTCAGAACCCCTCCTTTAACTACAGGTCCCTGACCAGCATCCCAAATCATTATTCTTGTGTAAACCACCTATGCAATCCATCATCTAAGACCTCCAGTTTAAGACTCGTTAAAGCGGAGCAAAAACGTACAGATACGTGTGAGCAGTGGAGAGTCTTCCCTGATGTTTGCTGTTCCCCCAACTCTTTTATAGTTGTCTCACATCCACATAATCTGATAGTAATTTATTTTAGCCACTTGCTTCTATGGAGACTCTCCCAAGTGTTCGAGTTACTGTTTCATAAAAACAATATGCTCTCTTTTTTTGCACTCGTATTTCATAGATTTGAGTAACATTGAATTAAATTACATATTATGCATTGTAGTTACAATTACCAAAACAGGTTTGATAACAGATGCATCTGATTTTGGAATGCCTCTGTCTCAGCAGGTGAGGGTGGGTGTGTAGAAAGGGCACAGGGGCCATGGCCTCCTCTCTGGCCTCACTCAGGAAGACGGAGATGGTTGAAAATGACAAGTGCGTTAGGTAGAAATTGGGTAAAGAGAGCTTCTATTTGTGACTTACTCTACTGCATGTAATCCTTATGATGAGTTTGCTACTATCATCTCTGTTTTACAGCTACAGTATTTGAAGTCCAGAGAAGTTGGATACAGCACCCAAAGTCACACAGCTAGAGAGCAGTTAATCAGGGTCTGTTTGGGCCCACATGCAGGCTCACCGAGGACTAAGTTTCTTTCAGGGAGTGATCTCTTCACTTGCAGCCTTGGATTTTTGAAAGAACATAGAAGTTTACATATTGACTTGGAAATGTGAACAGAAACCTGGTCCTTCAACTGTGGCGATTGTTCCTTCTAAATCAGCGGTTCTCAACGTGTATCTCCTGGAACAGCAGCAGCAGCAGTTAGAAACTTGTTGGAAATGAGAAATCTCAGGCTGTATCCCTGATCTGTTGAATCAGTTCTGAGTCCAGCAAGCTGTGTTTTCACAGCCCTCCAGAGATTCCAATATGTGCAGATACATTGTGATATTATATATTATGATACATGTTGAGACCCACTGCTGTGTATATTTTATTAAAACATACTGCTTTGTATGTTTTATTCATTCATTTATTCATTGGAAAAATGCCTATTGAATGCTGTGTGACAGATAGGGCCTGGCGATAAAACGATGAATGCAGAGAGGGCACCTGCCTTCCTGGAGCTTACATTCTACGACGTGCTTGATTCTCTACCACTGACCAGGTCCTGATGCTCCAGGCAGGCCCAGCCCGCAGCCTGCTCCACAGACCCCGGAAGCTCTTCTCACACTGCCAAGCAGAGAACTGCATCTGCTACTCATGGAGTCATCCAAACAAACTGTGTTCCTTACTGTCCTGGTAAGAGGCATCAGCTTCCATTCCTTTCTTTTTATGTATATTGTGATCAACTATGCCTAACAAAATTTACCATTTTGACCATTTTTAAGTGAACTCTTCAGGGACATTAACACATTCACAATATTATGTAACTATCACCACTATCCATTTCCAGAAATTTTCATCATAACAAATAGAAACTCCACACTCATTAAATAATAACTCCAGGGCCAGGTGCCAGTGGCTCATGCCTGTAATGCCAGCACTTTGGGAAGCCGAGGCGGCCGGATCACTTGAGATCAGGAATTCGAGACCAGCCTGGTCAACATGGTAAAATTCCATCTCTACTAAAAGTACAAAAAAATTAGCTGGACATGGTGGCACATGCCTGTAGTGCCAGCTACTCAGGAGGCTGAGGCAGGAGGATCGCTTGAACCCAGGAGGTGGGGGGTGCAGTGAGCTGAGATCGCACCACTGCACTCCAGCCTGGGTGACAGAGTAAGACTCAATCTAAACAAATAAAATAAGACTTTAAAAAATAAATAAATAGTAAACAATAACCCCCACTCCCCCCCGACACACACGGCTGCAATCACCTTCCTACTTTAGGTACCTCAATAGGTAGAATCATCTGATATTTGTTCTTTTGTCACTGGCTTATTTCACTTGGCATAATGTTTTTGAGGTTCATCCATGTGGTCGTATGTATCAGAATTTTCTTTCTTTCTATGGCTGAATAATATTCCATTGTATGTATATACTAAACTTATCTGTTGGTGAACACTTGAGTTATCACTATCTTTGACTATTGTGAATAATGCTACTATAACTTTTGACGTACATTTTTTAATTGAGTTGTTTGATTTTTGGGTTGTGGTTTTTATTTGCCCTTTATATATTCTAAATATTATTCCCTTATCAGATAAAGGACTTGCAAATATTTTCTCTCATTCTATAGGTTGTCTTGTCACTCTCAATAGTATTCTTTGATGCACAGTTTTAAAATTTTGATAAGTACAACTTATGTATTTTTTATTTTGTTTCCTGTGCTTTTCGTGTTATAGCCAAGAAATTATTACCAAACACAAACTCATCGTATTTTTTCCATTATGTTTTCTTCTAAGAATGTTATAGTTTTAGCTCTTGAGTTTAGACTTTTGATCAATTTTGAGTTAATTTTTTAATATGGTATAAGATATGAGTCCAACTCATCACTTTGCATGTGAGTATCTGGTTTTCCCAGCATCATTTGTTGAAAAGACTGTCCTTTCTCCATTGAATGGTCTTGAAAATCTTGTCAAAAAACAATTGACTGTAAACATGAGACTTTATTTCTGGTCTCTCTATTCTATTTTATTTATCTACATATCTGTCCTTATGTTAGTACCACACTGTTTTAATTACTGTAGCTTTGTAGCAAGTTTTAAAATCCCAAAGTATCGTATCTGAAACTTTGTTCTTCTTTTTCAATATTGTTTTGGTTATTGGAGGTCCTTTGAGATTCTATATGAATTTTAGTTTTTCTATTTCTGCAAAGAATGCCCCTGGAACTTTGGTAGGGATTACAATAAACCAATCACAAAAGGACAAATACTTCATGATTCCACTTATATGAAGCACCTAGATCATTCAAACAACAGACAAAAAGTAGAATAATGGTTGACGGGGGATAGGAGGAGGAGGGAAATGTTAGGAGTTACTGTTTAATGACTACAAAATTTGAGTTTGGCAAGATGAAAAGAGTTCTGCAGATTGGTTGCACCATAGTATGAATATACTTAACACTACTGAACTGCACAGTTAAAATAGTTAAGATGCTATAGTTTATGTTATATGTATTTTATCAGTTTTTAAAATCCTCAGAAAGACTGGGCAACATAATGAGATCCAATCTCTACAAAAAAGTTTTTAAAAATTAGACCAGCATGATGGCTCATGCCTGTAGTTCCAGCTACTCATGAAGGCTGAAGTGGGAGGATCACTTGAGTCCAGGAGGTCAAGGCTGCACTGAGCCATGATCGTGCCACTCACTCCAGCCTAGGTGACGGAGTGAGATCCCATCTCAAAAAGGAAAAAAAAGGTCCCCAGAGACCAATCACTGTGGAAATTTACTAAAAGATGTAATTTGGAGAAAAGATTCATAAAATATTACTGAATATCTTTTAAAAGTATATAGGCAGGGTGGGCATAGTGGCTCACTGCTGTAATCTCAGCACTTTGGGAGACCAAGGCAGGAGGATCACTTGAGCTCAGGAGTTCAAAACCAGCCTGAGCAACATAGCAAGACCTTATCTCAATTTGTTTTTTTTTTTTTTTAATTAGCTGAGCATAGAGGCACATACCTGTAGTCCCAACTACTCGGGAGGCTGAGGAAGGAAGATAATTTGAACCAAGATCGCACCATGATGCTCCAGCCTGGATGGGAAAGCAAAACCCTGTCTCAAAAAATAAAAAATAAAAATAAAAACATATAAGCAAATTTATAATTAATATAATCACTGGGCAAACAATTGATTTTGTTAATGGAAAAATGCATATAGAATATAGCAGCTTAAAAAATCTGCTAAGGGCAAACACAGTGGCTCACACCTGTAATCCCAACATTTTGAGAGGCTTGAGTCCAGGAGTTGGACACCAACTTTACAAAAATAATTAATTAATTGGTTAATTAATTAAAATCAGCTAAAAAAATATTGTATTACCAAAAATTAATTAAAACAATAAAATTCCTTGTTGGCAATATTTTGTATAAATAGTTATCCTATCACATACTACTATTATACTGGTTTTTTTTTTAAATCACAATTCTATTATAAATTGGTATTTTTTTTTCTAGAGAACAGTTTGGCAACATGTAATAAGGTCTTAAAAAATGTCTAGCTCTTCCAACCTTGTTATTCCACTTTGGGGAATTTATTCATGCAGCCAATAGTCACTAAGCATTTTCCTCTATGCATTAGGCACTGTTGTGAGTACTGTGAATACAGTGGTGAAGTCCATATAATCCCTGCCCTGAGAGCTTACAATCCTATAGAGGAAAAGAAAAACATTTATTGTTGTAGTGAATATATATTTTCCATGCCTACAATCCAGCTGGAGCAGGAGAATACGGTTTGGAGGTAGGGAACCTGAGGCTGTTTCATGCCAACTTCCTAGAACTAAAAGGAAAACCCTAACTTTCCACATCTAAGTAACAAAAAGACCAGAGGCTACTCCCTTTACAAACCCCCCATCTTTTCTGCACAGCAGTTGGGAAATTGGCTTTCTTCAACCAATCAGACTGATTGCAGGCCACGTCTTTGTTTGCATTGAAGCATAACTTTGTGACTTCACCCTAGCCTCTGATTGGTTGCAAAGGGAACCAATCAGATGTTTGCACAGGAGTGTGACCTTTGTAACGTCACTCTGGTTGGCTGCTTTCTGCAACCAATCAAACTGATTGCTGACTTCCACTTCATTTACATGAGGTGAGCATGAATTGGCCAATGGGAAACTTCCAGGGGGTATTTGGACCCAAGAAGATTCTGTATCTGGGCCCTTGAGCAGCTGCTCAGGTCTGCTCCCACACTGTGGAGTGTACTTTCATTTTCAATAAATCACTGCTTTTGTTCTTTTGTTGCTTCATTTTTTCTTTGCTTTGCTGGGCATTTTGTCCAATTCTTTGTTCAAAATGCCAAGAACCTGGACAACTTGCAGCCACAACCCTCTACCAGCAACACATGCTTCCTCTTTGTGTTAAATGTACTCCAAATCTTCTTTAAGAAACACCTCTTCTGGCTGGGCACAGTAGCTCACACCTGTAATCCCAGCATTTTGGGAGGCCGAGGCGGGTGGATCACATGAGGTAGGGAGTTCGAGACCAGCCTGACCAACATGGAGAAACCCTGTCTCTCCTAAAAATACAAAATTAGCCAGGTGTAGTGGTGCATGCCTGTATTCCCAGCTACTCAGGAGGCTGAAGTAGGAGAATCTCTTGAACCTGGAAGGCAGAGGTTGCAGTGAGCCAGGATGACACCATTGCACTCCAGCCTAGGCAACAAGAGTGAGGCTCTGTCGAAAAAAAAAAAAAAAGAAAGAAAGACCCCTTCCTCATTTTCCACCCTGTGAATGGATGGTCCACTCATCCAGCTACATCTATTTCAAGTCTATTACTGTATTTCACCTGCCAGCCACTATGATTGGTTCAGAGATAGCACATAACTCATTTGGAGCTAATAAGATGAATAAGGATGTTTTCTGGGGCTTGTGGTAAAGATACATTTTCTTCTGCCGTATTTTGTAAAGGTTCGAGGCTTGGCGCTACTGTAGGCATCTCCAGTCCCTGGGCTGTGTCAGCCTAAAAATGAAATAACCCCTGGAGAAAGCCAGGGCAAAGACATTAGAGAAACGGCCAGATGGTGTCCTCTGAGCCTCAGGACTGAAAGACCTGTAGCCAGCTCTAGCCTTGGACTTTCAGTTATGTGAGCCAATATATCCCCTTTTGTGTATAAGCCAGTATGAACTTCACATTGTCACCTACAACAGAAGGAAAACCAACTTACACACATTTGGTATCTGGATGGGGTATCACAATAGTGACAGGCATTGAAGTGGTAAATCAAAGGATAGTATAAGAGGGAAGTCTAACCCAGACTTTAGAGGGGTAACAAAGGCTTTCCATTAGTAAATGCCATTTTAGTTGAGACCTGAAGCATATACCTAAGGAAATAGCTAAGAAGAAAAGTAGAGCAATTTATACCAATTATAGCAAGCTTGTTTCTAAATATGTATATATATAGGAAATAACCCAAATGTTCAACATTAAGTGCATTATTAAGCACACTATTGCATATAAATATAATGTAATACATACCAATATGGTGACAAGCCATGACAAATGTGTGCACAAGTTGGATACGTAGTAATACTCAGTCTGGTTTTGTTAAGCCTCTCAGCTCAGTGGGATATTAGCTCAAAGTAGTTTAATGTTTTTCCAGTCACTGCTCTGTCAATTCCCCCCTTTCTTTGCCTTAACAATATTTTTGGCAGAGCCGTGGGTTTCCAGTCACTTTGAGTTATTCAAATTCCAGGCTCAGATCGGATTTCAACCTGAACTCATCCCTCCCCCACAGCTCGGGGGCCTGTTCCCAGGGAGGATGTGGGCTGCTCTCACTGGCTCCTCACTGCCGCATCTTGGAAGGCAGGTGTGGGGAGGAGCACGGGTCTGATTTGAGGATTATTATTCTCTTGAATCTCACTTATTCTCAAGGCCTAATTCCCTTGGTGGTCCAGACCAGAAGAGGAAGAGAGTTCAGGACTCTGCATTGAGAGTGGCCTCTCTTGCCCCCAGGCTTACTGTGGCCTCTGTTGTCTGTCTCCTCCATCCTCTGGCTCCTTGTATGTGGGGCCAAAGCAACTGTGTTATCCCCTCCCAACTCTGTGAGTTGCCTCCAGCATTGGGAGGGGGTACTAATAACCTCTACCCAGGCCTTGCTTACCCCTTCGCCTTTAGCTGCTCCTATAAGCTTTTACCTCCAGAAACTTCCAGAGAAGAAAGTGCCTTTTTGTAAATTCACAAGTGCTGCACGGCTCGAACTACAGACCAGTCTTTTCCAACAATTCTCCAGTTGCTGCCTCTCCTGCTGACTGTATCGTTATGGGACTGCTGGTTTATAGTAAGTCAGCAAGGATCCCTCCTGGAGAGAGGTGGTCATCTTCCCTTTAGGCAGGTGACCTCAAGCTCCACAAGGAATTTTCTTATGAGTCGCTTCTAAAGTTTACGTTTTGGGAAACTGAATAGGATAGGCAAGCCTCCAAACTGGAGCTTTGCCCAGAAAGGTTCTTGGCTTCACCCAGGGAAGAAGTCAAGGGCGAGCCAGTGGTGTTAGACAGCAATCCTTTACTGAACTGTATTGCTTTTTGTAGAGCAGCACTACCTCACTGGCATCATGCCCTGAGCCAGCAACATGTGGGCTCTTGGCAACTGTACTTATACTCAATTTCAATTATATGCAAATTAAGGAGCAGGTGAATGCAAATTGAGGGGTGAGTTATTTAGAACTTTCTAAGAAAGGATTGATAACTTCCAGATTGTTGCCACGGCATTCATAAACTCTCACGGTGCTGGAGAAAGTGTCTCATGCTAATGAGCAATGAGGGCAGCTGGGGATCACTTTTGTCTCTATCTGCTGGCTCCTGATGTTTCTTTCGCTTCATCCTGTCTGAATCAGATCCTGTTTGGGTCAGCAGATTTATGACCAGAAAACAAGTCTTTTCTGGTCTCCAACCTCAAAGGCTCGTTGCTCTGAACTTTGGACACTTCCCAAGGCCCAAAGACTTTCAACTTTCATTCTCCCAATTGTTTCCTCATATGGGTTGGCAGTAAGGCGGGTAGTTGTTGGAATGATGGTAGGGAGGAGTAGTTCATTGCTCTTTTCTTCTAGAGTGTCTGATCTGTAAATTCTACTCAGTAAAATTTTATTTTCAGATGTTATTCTTTTCACTGGCTTCTCATTCATAGTCTCCATTTCTCTCATAATTATATGCATGTTTTCCTTTGTTGGAATTCACTCCACATGGCTGGCAAAATATTAGCAAAATATTAAGGAAAGTTATAGATTAGTCTCAAACCATTTGGAAGGCTGAAAGGTTTTACTGGGGCAGGCTGAAAGCTGCCAGCCAATTACATTAGCATAGGAAAGAGAAAGAGCCGATAAAAGGCTTTCCCAGTTTAAATCTGTTTAACCCACATCCCTTTGTCTCTACTCTGTTTACTCATGTAAACTTTGTGCTGAATGGTCCTCTCAGGGGGCTATCAAAGGGAAATTACCCATTAATAGTGTTTACTCTGGACCTGGAACCTAAAGATTTTATCGTTCGTAAAACCACTCTTTTAACCATGTTAATTCTCCACAAGCAAGTTGACTTAGAATCTGTGTTATGAAATCTTTACTGGATAAATGTGTGGATGTACAGGGGGTCTTGGTTGATTGGCTGCATTGGTCTCTGAAAGCAGCCAACGACCATCCCTAGCCCACTTGAATCACTGAACCAGCTGTGAGAGTGCATTCATTCATCCATCATTGAGTCAGGGTCTGCAGGACAGGCCTCCACAGGCGGTGGTTGATGTTTCGTTCCTTTACATATTTTAGCATATCAATCCCATTTATAGTATCTGTTTTAATGTTTTTGTCTGATAATTTCATCTTATTATTTCAAGGTTTCTTATTGACTGATTTTTCTACTGATTATGTGGCAAATTTTTCTATGTCTTATAAATCTAGTAATTTTTTATTGATGTAGGCATTTCTTTCATTGCTGAGTGCTAGATACTTTTTATTCCTTTACAAATTGGAGTTTGTTCTTGTGGATCAGGTTGGCCCACTCAAAGCTTGTTTTTAAGCTCTTATAAAGCAGATCTAGAGTAGCCTTTATTCTAGGGCTCATTTAGTCACATTCCTAAGACATGATCTTTCTGGAGTCTGTGCTAAGTGGGATCTCTGTAATTCAGTGAAGTCTCTCTACCCTATAGCTGGTGGACATTCAAATGATTCCCACTTCTGCATAAGTGCTGGAAACTTTTTGGCTTACAGCTCTCTGGTAATTGTTCTTTTCCTAGAAATTGTTCTTTGCCTTACCTTGTGGAGTTTTATCCTAACAATATTCTGACTGGTTTTTCCGAGTCAAGGGGCCCCTATTCAGATTTCTGGAATTCTTTCTCTGTGTAGTCCTCTCCTGTCTGTTCTCTGCCCCACATTCTAGCTGCTTTGACCTCCATGAATTCTGATATCTTCTGTCTCAATTCGGTGAGATTTCTAGAATCTGTTTGAGTTCCCCTTCCCTGGACTGCAGTTCAGGAACTGCTTCCAGGCAGCAACCCTGAAGGACTGTACAACTCAGTCTCCCTGCTTGCCTTCTCTCAGGGCTCACAGTCCCGTACAGTCTGTTGCCCATTGTCTGAATGCCATTGTTTCACATGTTTTGTTCAGTTTTCTAGTGTTCTAGCTAATTTTGTACTCTTCTTTTTTCTCATGCCTATAAGTGTAAGTCCCTTTTGATGAGAGCTAGGAAAAAAAAAAGCCAGAAATATGATAAGTTGATAGGACTTTATTTGGGGATGGGGGTGTGGTAAAGAAAATTACAACATGGTGTTTCTTAGTATGAGTATTAGTATTGAGACAGATGAGACTAATCTGCAAGTATATAAAAGACTTTCTTATAAAGAGAAGCAGAAATGAGCTGAGGTTCTTCATGCCCAGCAGGCAGATCTATAGGTAGGAAGGGCTGGACCAGCTGTTCTAAAACTCAAATGCAAAGAGAAACATTTGGGTGTTTGTTAAAAGGCAGATTCTGTGCTTCCTGCAGGTGATCCAGTGGGCCCCCCTAATTTGTACTTTTAACAGGCACCCTAAGGTGGTACTGATGCAGTTGGTCTGTTGCCCATTCTTGGAGAAATATCAGCTGAGACTCCTAGGTAGGGAATCCTCATATGAACCCAGACAACTCCATCTCAGGCACACAAGTAGGGCCCTCTATGGGAATAAAAGGCTAGAAGGGGAATCATTATGGAGTGAAAAGAGAGATGTCATAGAGGAAGCAATTGGCCCTCAGGACCAGGTAGAAGTGTAAGGGATATGGAGAGTGGGAGCAAGAGGTGACAGGGTATTGGCTACAAGAATTGCTTTCCCTTGGCCAGCTGCATAGACCATCTATGGAAGGTGCACCTTGGGATTAGGTAGCAGAAGGCCTCCAACAGGGAAAGCCTCAGACACATGAGCAAGAGCAGCCCTGAAGAAAAACAGCTGGAGTCAAAGCAGAATGAAAACCTCACTTAGCTGGCTGCCCATCAGCAACTACAAACACTGATTTAGATGAACCTTTTGCCTCTGCAGTGATCTAGCCTTTCCCATGAAATACTCTTGTCCGTTTCAGTGAGCTCTCTAGGGACACAATTTCAGCTTTGTAGTGATTCACGGTGGGCTGTTACATTGGCCAAATTGCCTTAGTGCTATATTGTTGAGCTCAGTTGAAACAGAGAGAGCTGAGTTTATCTCTTCATCAGGGTTCCTGAAAGCCCAATCTCTGCAAGAATTCTAGATTCAGGTCGCTGAGCACTGCTCAGAATCCTTTATTAATTTCCTTTTGATGTATCACCAGCAAAAGTACAATCTTCCTACCTCTGACCAAGCCCATTAGATGCCACTAGCGCTTAAAGCCCAGAAAAAAGCCTTTTAACTCCAGATGAAGGAACTACACCAGAGGCATCCTTAGAGACAGGGGATGTGTATTCTGACAAGCAGGCCCCCCACACTGTCCCTCAGGGCAGGACATGCACTTGGACCAATGGGGAAGGAGAAAACATGGAACGTTCATGTTAATTAATAATAGTCAAGAGGACGTGAACAGTGGTTTAAAAACGGAGCAAAGTCTTCCTGGCTTAGTTTATGTTCTTTGGTGACTGAGAACAGCTCACAGTGCCAGAACATGACCCTCTTCAAAGGGACAGGCATGAAAGAAAGAAAATCTCATTTCAATGGAGAACCAGGCTTTTGTGTGAGAAGTCAAGGAATCTCAATGTCTTGGACTTTTTAAGTCAATTGCAGTTCCGTGGTGGAATATCTCAGAAGAGTCACAGAAATCTTATTCTTAAGAGGGTCAATAAATTAAGAAGGAGACTTTCTTAAATGAAAAAGTTCACTTTGTAGAGAAGAAAAACTGTTTTTAGTTAATGCATGGTTATTGAGTATCCACAGATTATTTTTCTTCTTTCTGTGAATGAGAGCAACATTTTCCAAATGAGTTTTGCCCAGCATTCAACCTTTGAAATGCTCCATAGGCAAAGAGTTTTATCTTCAAATATCAGGGGAACACAGCCTACGGTCTCTTCCTGTGAACAGTCATTATGTACGTATTAAAGATATTGGGTAGTCTTGTAGCATGGAAATTTACTTAATTAAAGAAAAACTTTCTGGGTCCTAAACTTAATTGATAATGGAGTCCCTTTCTTATATGATCTCTGATAACATCCTGAAGCTCTTCTGAGATCTGGAGTACCCTCAGAAGTGTTAATAAATCCCAACAACAGAAGATGAATCAGACTCTTTCATGCTTGGTCAAAACATCATCAAAGGTTGGCTTTAACAATGAGATACCATTCCACACCTATTGAGATGGCCAAAATAAAAAAAAAAATTACTGATAATGCCGAATATTGGAATACATGCAGAGCAATACAAACTCTCATCAATTGTGGATGTGAATGCAAAATGGTCCAGCCACTCTGGAAGACAGTTTTGTGGTTTCTTAAAATATTATGCATGCATGTGTGTGTGTATGTGTGTGCTGTATCACCCAACAAATCTACTTCAAAATATTTTTTAATTTTTTTGATACATAATAGTATATATGTAATAGTACATATTTTGGGGTACATTTATGGGGTATTATTACAAATGTAATACTACATATTTGTGAGCTACATGTGATTTCTGGCATAGTTATTTACAGGGTACACACATAGAAGGTATAATGATCAAATCAGGGTACTTAAAATACTATTTTTGCTACAACAATGAAAACTTACATTCACAAAAACTCGTCTGTGAATGTTTATAGCAACTTTTCTTACAACGGCCAGGAGTTTCAAACAATGCAAATGTTATTCAATGGGTGTGTGAGTAAACACAATGCTTTACATGTGTACAACAGCATGCTACTAATTAATAAAAGAGAGCAAACTATTCATACACACAACATAGATGAATCTCAAATGTATTGTAGGTGAAAAAAATGCAGTTCAAAAAGTTGTACATGGTATAATTCCTCTCGTGACATTCTAGAAAAGGCAAAAATACAGGAACAGAGAACAGATGGGTGGTTGCCAGGGACAAGAGGGTCTGAATATATAGGGAAAGCAGAAGGGAATTCTTGTTTTGCTCTTATCGTCCAGGCCGAAATACAATGAGCGATCTCACTACAACCTCTGCCTCCCAGGTTCAAGCGATTCTCATGCCTCAGCCTCCCAAGTAGCTGAGACTACAGGCGCCCATCACCACGTCCAGCTAATTTTTTGTATTTTTGGTAGAGATGGGGTTTCACCATATTGGCCAGGCCGGTCTCGAACTTCTGACCTCAGGCGATCCACCCACCTCAGCCTCCTGAAGTGCTGGGATTACAGGTGTGAGCCACCATGCCCAGCCTGGAATTCTTTAAGGTGTTGAAATTGTTCTGTATTCTGCCCGTGCTGTTAGTTTCAAGACCCTATGCATGAGTAAAACTCATAAAATTTTACATCAAAAAAAGTAGATTTTACTCTATGTAAGTTTTTAAAATTAAAATAAAAAGATGATGCTGTTGGCAATATTTATCTACACAAGGGTATTTTAACCCTGTAATATCATTCTAGGAATTTACCTATGAATAAGTACCTAAAGATTCATGTACCTGGTTACAGAGCAAAGAAAGTGCGGAGCCTGCATCTGGCTCCCACTCTCACAGCCATTGCAGTACGTCGAGCTTCATAGGGACAGCGCCAGGGCAAGGGAGAGCTGGACTGGCCATATAGGCACTGGGCGACTCTGTGCCTCACTGAGGAAAGATAACTAAACATGGGCAAAGGAGATTCTAAGAAGCCGAGAGGCACAATGTCATCATCTTCGTTCTTTGTGCAAGCTTGTCAGGAGGAGCATAAACAGTACCCAGACGCTCCAGTCACCTCCTCAGAGTTTTCTCAGAAGTGCTCAGAGATATGAAAGACCGTGCATGCTAAAGAGAAAGGAAAATTTGAAGACATGGCAAAGGCGGGCAAGGCCCTTTATGAAAAAGAAATAAAACCCCATCTCCCTTCCAAGGGGAGAGAAAAAAACCTGTTCAGGAAACCCAATGCACCCAAGAGGCCTCCATCAGCCTTTTTCCTGTTCTGTTCTGAGTATCGCCCCACTATCACAGGAGAATATCCTGGCCTGTCCATCGGTGACGTTGCAAAGAAACCGGGAAAGATGTGGAATGACACCGCTACAGATGCATTCTTTTCAGATGCCTTCTCAAAAGAAGTCTGCAAAGCTGAAGGAAAAATATGAAAAGGATGTTGCTGCATATTGAGCTAAAGGAAAGCCTGATGCAGCAAACAAGGGAGCTGTCAGGACTGAAAAAGAAAAAAAAAAAAAAAAAAAGGAAGAGGAGGAAGGAGATGAAGATGAAGATGACGATGATGAATAAGTTGGTTCTATCGAAGTTTACTTTTCTTGTCTTTAAAACATTTAACCTCCCTGTACACAACTCACTCCTTTTAAAGAAAGACATTGAAAATGGAAGGTCTGTAAGATTTATTTTTAACTGTACGGTGTCTTTTCTGTATAGTTAACACATTACTGAATGTGTCTTTAGATAGCCCTGTCCTGGTGATATGTCCAATAGCCACTAACCTTGCCTGCTACAGTATGGGGCTGTGCACTGGCATGGAAATTTACAGCAGGTTGTTGTTGGTGCCCAGCACAACTCAGTGGTAGTTTTTTTCATTGTCCGTTGTTTCTGATGCAGCTTAAATGAAATAATTTTTGTTCTGTTAACTGGACACCACTCTGTAATTGCAAAAAACAAAAAAATTACAGTTATTTTGTTGACATTTTAAATGCTTCTAAGTAAATACAATTTTTTATTAATGAAGATTCATTTGCCTACGTATTCATTCATTTCATCACTGTAATAGCAAAAAAAGAAGAAAAGACAAGAAAAGAAAATCATCTAGGAGGAGTCCATACATACGGAACTGCTTAAGTAAACTTCTAATAATAAAGGGCAAAGCGGTCATTAAAAATAACAAAATACTCAACGTCTGAACTGAAAAGTGAGGAAATATTCCAAATTAAAGGAACCAAAAAGACAATCATTGAGTACAACGTGGGATCCTGGACTGGATACTAGAGAAGAAAAAGGACTTGAGTAGTAGGACAACTGGCAAAATTTGAATATGGCATGTATATCAGAAAATTGTATCATGTAAACATCGATGTCTTGCTTTTGATCATCGTAATGCAGTTATGTAAGATGTTAATGTTTATGGAATTTGGGGAAAGCATATGGCAATTGTCTAATTTTTTTGTAAGAGAGAAAGTAGCTTAAACAAAAAGCTTTAAAATATAGAAAAATAAGAAACCATCATAATAAGACAGAAACTTACAAAGTTTCAGGTTTTACACCCCAAGGGACGTAAGACACAGAAGACAAAGACCAAGGGCTGCCTGGGGGGGAAATGTACTAAGAGATACCTTTGGGAGCTGAGCTATGAGAACTAAAAGGCATAGAATAAGAATGATGCAATGGACTGTGGAGACTCGGGGGAAGGGTGGGAGAGGGGAGGGATGGTGACTGCGCACTGGGTACAGTGTAAACTACTCAGGTGATGGGTGCACCAAAATCTTAGACATTGCCACTCAAGAACTTATTCATGTAGCCTAAATAAATAAACAAAAGGCATAGTGTTCTTGTAAAAAAAAAAAAAAAAAAAAGATGGCTTTGGCTGGGCATGGTGGCTCATGCCTGTGGTCCCAACACTTTGGGAAGTCTAGGCAGGCAGATCATCTGAGGTCAGGAGTTCAAGACCAGCCTGGCCAACATGGTGAAACCCCATCTCTACTAAAATACAAAAATTAGTTGGGCATGTTGGTGTGCACCTGTAATCCCAGCTACTCTGGAGGCTGAGGCAGGAGAATCACTTGAACCCAGGAGGTGAAGGCTGCAGTGAGCCGAGAATGCGCCATTGCACTGCAGCCTGAGTAACAAGAGTGAAACTCTATGCCAAAAAAAAGAGAGAGAGAGATAGCTTCAAAGCATTTGTGCAAGGTCATCAAAGAATCTCAATGGGGAAACTAAGTATGCAGGAACTCTCTGTACTCTTTGCAACTTTTCTGTAAACTTCAAACTACTCTCAAATGACTATTATTGTTGTTGTTATTAAACAGCAAAGAAAGTAAAAAGATATCCTCGTAATGCTAGGATCCCGAAGGGCTACACTCTAAGTGCAAGAACAAATCAGAAGGAAGTCTGTACTCACCCAGAGAAGACTATGAAGAAAATTGCTGCCTCATAAATTGGCATTACATGAATGGGGAAAAAAAACTTCTCAGGGATTCCTAATTTCATGATATTTCTCAGATTGTTCTGTACCCCAAATCCATACCATTTGTGTGGCTAGAAAAACTTCAAACTGAGTCTTTTCAAAAACCAGTTTCTGAGTCAATAGTATCCATCTAGGCCAAGCACAGGGGCTCACATCTATAATCCCAGCACTTTGGGAGACCGAGGCAGGCAAATCACCTGAGGTCAAGGGTTCAAGACCAGCCTGGCCCACATGATGAAACCCTGTCTCTACTGAAAATACAAAAATTAGCTGGGCATGGTAGCTGGCGCCTGGAATCCTAGCTACTTCGGAGGCTGAGGCAGGAGAATCACTTGAACCTCAGAGGCAGAGGTTGCAGTGAGCCGAGATTGCACCATTGCACTCCAGCGTGGGCAACAAGAACAAGACTCCATCTAAAAAATAAAAATAAAAAAAATAGTGCCCGTCTAGCAGATACAAATCTTCTCTGAAGGAAACTACTTTCAATAGGGGACGCAAAGAATTCCCACAGGTAAAATTCCAACAAACATGAAGTCACAAAAAATACTTAATAACAAGAAAACAAATCTCCATGAAATGAATCCAGGAAAAACAACAGAATCAAATCCACAAGGACTTTTGAAATTTAAATTAGACATAGAATAAAAAATAATATATGCAATATTTTCAAAGAATAAAAGGTTGCACGGCCAAGATTTGGAAAATTAAAAACATAATATATATATTTTTTGAGACAGAGTCTGTCTGTCTCTGTCACGCAGGCTGGAGCCCAAGCTAGAGTACAGTGGTGCAATCTTGGCTCACTGCAACTTCTGCCTCCCAGGTACAAGCGATTATCATGCCTCAGCTTCTCACGTAGCTGGGACTAAAGGCGTGTGCCACCATGCCTGGCTAATTTTTGTATTTTTAGTAGAGATGGGGCTTTGCTATGTTGGTTAGGCTGGTTTTGAAATCCTGGCTTCAAGTGATCTCTCTGCCTCAGCCTCCCAAGGTGCCAAGCACGGTGGCTCCCAGGGGCCCCCGGTGAAAACATGATCATCGAAATTAAAAACTCAGTGTTGCTTTAACAGCGGATGAGACACAGATGAAGGGAGAATTCATGGAATGAAGAATAATATGAAGAAATCATATCGAATGAAGTATAAAGAACAAGAGACAGAAATTTTGAGAGTCAGGCACAGTGGTGCGTGCCTGCAGTCCCAGCCACTCGGGAGACTGAGATGGGAGGATCCCCTGAGCTCAGGAGTTCCAGACCAACCTGGGCAACATGGCAAGACCTCATTTCTAAAAAAATTCATGAACACAAATAAATGAATATTAAAAATACAATAGATTTTTTTAATTTAAAAAATAAAAGAGCCGGGCGCGGTGGCTCAAGCCTGTAATCCTAGCACTTTGGGAGGCCGAGGCGGGTGGATCACGAGGTCAAGAGATCGAGACCATCCTGGTCAACATGGTGAAACCCCGTTTCTACTAAAAATACAAAAAATTAGCTGGGCGTGGTGGTGCGCGCCTGTAATCCCAGCTACTCAGGAGGCTGAGGCAGGAGAATTGCCTGAACCCAGGAGGCGGAGGTTGCGGTGAGCCGAGATCGTGCCATTGCACTCCAGCCTGGGTAACAAGAGTGAAATTCCGCCTCAAAAAAAAAAATTAATTAATTAATTAATTAATTAATTAAAGAAACTTTAAGTATGATATGAAGGGTACTACACATAAGTGTGAATACCACTGAAGGCCATGTTGGAGTCCAGCTCCCACAATTGTGTCATTCAAGTCTTCTATATTCTTACTGATTCTTTTTATCCACTTGTTCTGTCAATCACTTGGAGAGGAATGTTGACGTTTCCAGCTGTGGTTGTGAATATATGTATTTCTTCTTTAGTTCCATCCTATTTTGCTTTATGTATTTGGAGCTGTGTTTTTCCTTATCTACACACTTGAGGTTGTTATAGCTCCTTAAGGAATTGACCCTTCCATCATTATAGAAAGGCTCTTCTTATCCCTAGTAAAATTCCTAGTTTGGAATTTGATGTTAATATAAGCACTCCTGCTTTATTTACTGTTCTCATCCATTTACTTTTATCCTATATATGTCTTTATATTTAAAGTGGGATCATCTGCATTCCTTGGCTCGTGACTCCCTTCTACCATTTTCAAAGCCAGCAACAGTGGGCAGAATCTTTTAGGGAGCTATTTCTCTGGTTCTGAGCAGCCAGGAAATGTTCTCCACTCTTAAGCCCTCGTGTGATTAGACCGGATCCACCTGGATAATCCAGGCTAATCTCCCCACGTGAAGACCCTTAACCTAGAAGACCTCAACCTCTGCAAAGAGCTTTATGCATGACTGAGTACTCTAATCTTTCTCTCTTTCTGAGGTCCGAGCATGAGACTGTGCAGTCACACCTTTGATTTAGCACATTTGAAATTCGGTCCCCTGGTTGCTTTGTAACTTACAACCTTGAAAAAATTATTTTGCAGATTACCTGGATTTTTCTTGTCAGGTAGGAGTGACATGTTCTTGCAGTATCCTAAGCAACTGTGGAAACTCTACATAATATTTAGTGAAAGCATTTTTTAAGAAACAAGGAAAAAACAATGATTGTGAGGTGAGTGAGAGTAATTGCTAGTCATAACAGAGAAGTTGGTTACAAGACATCCAAATACATAAAGGGAAAGATAAGACCTGTGATGGACTTTGTTTTTTAACTTTTTGATGAAAAACAGAAAAAGCCAATGTACAAAGATATGATTCCTGGTTAAATCATCCCCAGGCCCTCACAAAAATTGGCATATTTGATACCACCTGGTAAGCAAGATAAACGGACTCTGGAGTACCCTTGGCTCAGGTGACCTCCATTACCAGTCATTAGCACAATATGGTCAGAGATTAACACAACACGTTTTTCTCTCTCCCACCACCATGGGCACCACCACCATCCGAAGGCCGAGGCCAGGGCAACTCCAGCATTTACACTCAAGGGCAATATGTATTGGGAGCTAGCAAAATCAATCCAAAGATCTAGGGGGAAAAAAAGATATCTTCTTTGGATCCTGTCTCTTGCCCTAAATGGCGAATAAACATGTTTCTAGTTCAGTATTTTAAAGGGCAGGGATTTGTCTCTGTCACAGAACTGGAGACTTGGAAGAAACTCCAAATGTAGCTCCTCACCCTGGGGAAAACCAGCATAAAGTAGTTTGTGGGGCATCTGTCAAGACGACAGGAACAGTGCCCTACATATATATGGAGAAGATGTGTTCCTCCCTTGAGTCTGGGCTGAGCCTATGTGTAAGAACTATTTATTCATTTATATGGTATCTTTTTCTCTTATTTTTTTTGACATTTAATAAAACTAACTAAAACTTATATAAAAGATTTTAGTTATTACATGATCTTAAGTAATTTCTACATGGTGAGGTTTTTTGTTTATTTTGTTAGAACTCCTGAGACACTGTTGGGTCAAGCCAAAATACCAAAGAAACAGCATCAAAGTGAAAGAGCAAGTTTAGTTTCTGCCAAGCTCACTCCTCTCCGACAAGTCACAATTGGAGGGTGGGGAGCTGACATAAAACCAATAGGTACTTCTCTCCCATTGGTGTGGAAATTTTTCTGGTTTTTTTTTTTGCATTAACGCATCTGCTGAAAATATCTAGCACTAGGGAGACTGTCTTCTCACAGAAGTTCTGAGGGATACACGATCTTGTACATATGTTTACAAAACTGAGGCCAGCGAAGTGTGAGGGTTTTTGAGGTCACTTGGATCTGTGCACAGCAATCATTTGGAGGATGTGTCTTTGGTTCCTTATTTGTACCTGTTTAAGTCTGACCTTGAATGGGAGTCCCAGAGGAGCAAGAAAAGCAAGAGAAAGAAGATACAGAAAAGAATCCAGCATCCCTGTGACATCATGAAGGGTCTGCTTGCTGCTGACCAAAATAAATTGGCTTAGCTGTTGAAGTTCCTGACACGTGTGGTCCCATGCCTGTAGGAAGAACGCACGCCCTGTAAATGAGGAAGAGAGAGCCTGCTCTCTGCCAAGATCTAGTTGCACGTGAACCTGAATCCTAACACAACCCAGCAAGATTAATATTGTATCCCATTGGGCCAATACTAAAACCAGATCACAAAGGTTAAGTAACTTGTTTAAGGTCATGCAGCCAGTAAGTAGCAAAGCAAAGATTCAACCCCATTAAAGCCTTACCTCCTTTGAGGGCACCACGCTGCCCTCAAAAAGACACATCCTGAATGAGGATGTGTCTACCCTCACTCTGGGAAGCAGCTCTACCCGACAGATAGAAAAGCAGAATACAGTTGACCCTTGAACAACATGGGCTTACACTGTGCAAGTCCACCTAGATGTGAATCTTTTTTTAATACAAGTTACACCAAGTGCACCTGCCTCTCCTGCCTCCCTTTCCACCTTCTCACCTCCCCCTCTAATACCCATGAGACAGCAAGACCAAGCCCTCCTTCCCTTCCTCCTCTTCAGCCTACACAACATGAGGATGAAGGGCTTGATGATGATGTTCCACTGCCACTGAAAGAATAGTAAATATATTTTCTCTTCTTTATCATTTTCTTTTCTTTTCTCTTCCTTTCCTTTCTTTTTCTTTTTTCTTTTCTTTTCTTTTTCCTGAGACAGAGTCTTGCTCTTTTGCCCAGGCTGGAGTGCAATGGCATGATCTCAGCTCACTATAACCTCCGCCTCCCGGGTTCAAGTGATTCTCGTGCCTCAGCCTCTCAAGTAGCTGGGATTACAGGCGCCTACCACCAGGCCTGGCTAATTTTTGTATTTTTAGTAGAGTAGGGGTTTCACCATGTTGGCCAGGCTGGTCTCGAACTCCTTACCTCAGGTGATCTGCCCACCTCAGCCTCCCAAAGTGTTGGGATTACAGGTGTGAGGAACTGCGCCCGGCCTTTATGATTTTCTTAATAAAACTTTGTTTATTCTAGCTTACTTGATTGTAAGAATATGTGTTAATTGGCTGTTTATGTTATCGGTCAACAGTAGGCTATTAGCAGTTAAGGTCTGAGGATCAAAAGTTACGGGAGTCTTTTCAACTGTGTGGGGGTCAGTGCTCCTAACCCCACATTGTTCAAGGCTCAACTTGACAGTTCTCTATGGGCCTCACTAGGCAGGTCAGACTCAGCCTTGGGAAGCTTTGGTGCCTCTGACTATGCTGTCTTCACCTGTCCTGTTCCAGGCGGTCTGTCAAGCAGTCAATATTTCTTCAGAAGACGTAAAATGCTGGTTTTGTCCAAGCCCTCAATGAAGAAACATAAGCACAGAAAGTTTCAACATCTTGCCCACGGTCACCTGCTTTTAGGGAGGGAATCTGTCCTGGGGCCCTTGGCTCCTGGGCGCCATCTAATGCCTCTCTTTCCATGTGAGAACAGAGTCAGAGCATCTCAAGCTTTGGGCTGGCTCCTGCTCACTGTGAGTTGTCTACGTCAGATTGAGTTGGGAAAAAAATGTCCATTCAACGTAAAGACGTTGCGTAGTCTCAGTTTTGCAGTTCCTGCTGCAGTAGATTTGAGATGCCTGAGATTTGCAGAGAGCCAGTACCTGTGAAACAGAATTCTGCCTTCCTCCTTTGGTCTGGGGAATGGACATGTCAGCAGGGACCCACCCATGAAGCACAGACCAGCCATCAGGTGGTGCCACTGGAACACCTCTCCCAGCTTCTCTGCCTACCTGAGTCCCACCCATTCTGTGAGGGCTAGGTCAAGTCCTCGCCCTCCTGATGTCTCCCTTGACTACTTACCCCTTTCCTGTGATTCTTCCATCCTCTGAAATGGACAAGCCCTCATTATAGCTCTCATCCCTTTGGCAGTAAATCAGCCCCTTCCATTGTTGTCATGGCTCTTCTCCTGAGGCCTGAGGCTCTTGTTTGACAGTGAGCATGACTTTCTGAGCCAGGGTCATGCTTTACACATTTCTGGTCCCTGTGGATCCTAACACATGGCCCCCAGAAGGAACTCCTACACACTTGTTGATTAGACCCTTGCCATTTTCCTTGGGCACTGAATCTAATTCAGTATCTGCCAAAAGTTAGGCACAAGAAAAAGGGCAAACAGTTTAGTGGGGCATTGGTGTGGCTCCCGCCACCCCCTGGTGTGTGTGTGTGTGTGTGTGTGTGTGTGTGTGTGTGTGTGTGTATGTAGGGTTTTGTTGTTGTTGTTGTTTGTTATTTTTGATTTTGTTTTTGGAGATGGAGTTTTGCTCTTGTTGCCCAGGCTGGAGTGCAGTGGCACAATCTGGGCTCACTGCAACTTCTGCCTCCCAAGTTCAAGCAATTCCCATGCTCCAGCCTCCCTAGTAGCTGGGATTATAAGCACCCACCACCATGCCTGGTTAGTTTTGTATTTTTCATAGAGATGGGGTTTCACCATGTTGGCCTGGCTGGTCTTGAACAACTGACCTCAGGTGATCAGCCCGTCTTGGCCTCCAAAAGTGCTGGGATTACAGATGTGACCCACCGCTCCTGGCCTGTTTTTTAGATTTTTTGAAACGGGGTCTCACTCTGTTGCCCAGGCTGGAATGCAGTGATGCAATCATAGCTCATTGTAGCCTCAACTTCCTGGGCTCAAGCAATCCTCCTGCTTCAGCCTCCCAAGCAGCTAAGATTACAGGCACAGGTGTATGTAAAACCATGTCTAGCCTTGATGTATGTAAAACCCTCAGAGCTGGCGGCTCAGTGGGGCTTGGCAGTTTTGCAGCATGGTGAAGATACGCAGAGACATACATCAGCTAGTCAAGTTCAATTTCAGCTCTGCCTCTCCAGCTGGGTGCCTTTGGGCAATACCTCACTTGAGTTTCCTCCAGTGTAGACAGTAGATATTAATACGATTCACCTAATAGGCCTAAGGGAGTGAATGGGCTAAGGGAGATAATCCACAGAGCAGGCTGCACAGAGCAATGCATGATCAATGTTAGCTATCTTGACTTTTCTTCCTTGCATTTACCATCATTTGCATTTGCATATTCATTTGTGTGACTCTGACTAATAGCTGTCTTTTTCACTGAAAGACATGGTTGGTGAAGCCAGGGACTGTGTCTGTTTTGCTCACTGGTGTATCTGCAGTAACTCCCAAGCACAGTCTGGCACCCAGTAGATTATTGGCAAATATGTACTGAATAGGTAAGGATATGAGGAATAAAAGGCACTTAATACATGTTTGTTGGATTGTAAAAGAACGAAGTGCTCTGGAAATGGCTGGTAAGGTTGTTTTTCAACCTTGGTGCTGGTTATAGCATGCAACCAGGGCACCTTCCAGTGCATATGTGTCAGCAAAAAGTGCACACAATGACAAGTACACAAAACAGCGTTTCTAAAGCCACACGACATTGCGAGAGATGCTTGATATCTCAGGATCCCAAAATGGGAGACAACGGCTGGCAGGGGTCTAATTTTAAGAGGCTATGCTCTCAGCTGGTGACTGAGGCCGAGGGAGGACCCTGTGGGACTTTCTGTGCCTCTTCCAGGGGAGGGGACTAAGCCTCTGTTCTCCCTGCCCAGCCCTGTCCCCCCACACGCCTGTTCCCCTGCCCTGTGACTTTCGTGAGGGGCCTGTTTTGAGAGACTTCATCGGAGAATGTTGGCAGGTGGTGTTTTCCTGGTCTGTGCTGCCTTCTCTGACAGACATGCTTTTCAAAGCCCCCTCCACTCTGGCCTCCAGGGATCTGAGCTTGGCTGGGCCTTTTTCACTCGGATGAGCTTTCATTGTGTTTCTAGCAACTACACTGTGGTGTAGCGATTAGAGCCACCAATTCTGGAGCCAGGCTGCTCCTCATTTGCAAAATGTAAATAATAAAGTTAATAAGATTTGCCCATAGGGTAACTATATTAAGTAAGCTACTCTACCTAGAACATGCCACTCACACAGAAAGTATTATATAAATGTTATGTTTGCATACATTATAGCACTGCCTAATAATTAGGCAGAAATAAATGCCTAATAATTACAAAAAGATGATTATAATCACTGATCATTATTACAAGTTTATCAGGTTCTTCGTTTTGCCTCCTTCTCCCTCAAGTATTCCTTGTTTACTGGGCCCACAATAAGTGCAGGGCCTGAGCTAGCCCCTAAGGCAGATGTGGAAACCTGTCATCCCTGAAGAGGAACAGTAGCAAGCATTTGTTGAACTGTCAGATGGCATTTTAAACACTTGGTACTGGGCCAGACATGGTGGCTCACGCCTGTAATCCTAGCACTTTGGGAGGCAAAAGCAGGTAGATTGCCTGAGCCTGGGGAACATGGTGAAACTCTGTCTCTACTAAAAATACAAAACATTAGCCAGGCATGGCAGTGTGCGCCTGTAATCCCAGCTACTCAGGAAGCTGAGGCAAGAGAAAATCACTTGAACCTGGGAGGCAGAGGTTACAGTGAACTGAGATCGCACCATTGTACTCCAGCCCGGGCGACAGAGCAAGACTCCATCTCAAAAAAAACTAATAATAATTAAGGGATGGATATTACCAGTCCCATCTTACATGCAAGGAGAATGCAGCTTAGGGAGGCTCAGTATCTGCCCCCTCTGCAGCAGTGCATGGCAGAAGGGACCCAAGCAGGCTGCACAGGGGATCTTCTATGATGGAAATTCACACAGGGTGGAGGCAGAGCACCTGCCTGGAAAAGTGACTCTTGAACTGAGTTTTGAAGGTTATACAGGAGTTGGCCCAGCAAAATGGGTAGTTAGGATAAAGTCAACCTATGCAGAGATAAAAACACGTGCCAAGAAGTGGAAGTATGGGGTGGGCCCATACCTGGAAGATGCCAGTGTGTCTGTGAGGTGTAAGACATGAGGCTGGAGAGGTAGCAAGGGCCAGGCCATTCTCTAGAAGATTCTAGAACAGTCCAGAATTTATTCTCAGGGGCTAAATTCATTTTGTGTGTCCCCTAACCATTTGAAATAGCCAAAATTCCAATCAAACTCATTAAAAAAACCAACAACTTTTCATTATTTGTCTTTTCAGAGGCCAGAGGTTAAATCTTAAAACTATCTGGCCTGCCTTTGACCTTCATGGGAAAAACTAAAGTACTCTGTCTCCATAGGACTAGATGTTCGTCAAATCCAATTAGCTCTCCCAGCTGCACTGCTCACCAGGAGGCAGGGCTCTGCTGAGGACAAAGAGAGGCAGAGGAAGCAGACCATCCCCAGCCCCGCTTCCTGCTGCAAATTAAGCCAGGCATCAACTGTGCCGAATCACCACCTGGCTCCTGCCACAACAGCAGCTGCAGCCTGTTAGCGCTGAAAAGTTTCTCTCCTAACCATTCCCATTAGTGTGACCAGCGAGGGGGAGGATGAGCATGTGCCTGTGTTCAGCTGGGCGCTCTCGCTCCTGCTGTCTCTTCGTTGGGCTCTGACCTCCCGGGGCCCGGCCGGACATCCAAGCACCAGAAGCCAACATAGGCCTGCTGCCTCCCAGAGTTGTGCGCCCAACTGGGAGACAGGGCAGCAGAAGGGATTCTCAGCCCTGGCCGCCAAGCATTGATCAAGGAGCTTTGGATTCAGAGAGACTGGGTAAGGCGGCCCCTCTGGGTCTGTAAAGCACCACTGCGATTCCAAAGCACAGCCAGGGGCAGCGCTTCAACAATCTGTATTCACCAGCTGTCCCGCACATGTGTCTTTGATAGGACATGTGGGAAAGAAGTTAGCCCCTTCCAGCTCCCAGTAACCAAATATAGTCCTTTACATATCTCAGGGTAAGGTACTCTGTACTTTTTCAAAGTGCTTTCACATACCTTGTCTCATTTGAGCCTGTGAGCAAGGGGAGGAGGCCACCAAAACCCCAAGGGGCACTGAAAGCCCCGATGCCTTTAATCATGCAGCCAATTAGAGGCAGAGTTGGAGCTATGCATCTTGTCCCCCTGACTCCTGGTCTGATATTTTTCATGGCCTATCATGTAGCCAGACATAGATCCTATTAGTATGATTATGCTCTCAATTATTTAATATTTCTGTGTTGCAATGCACCGCCTATGTGGAACTGCCTGTAAGCGGCCATCATTGACTTCCCCAGTGAATCTGCTCCCCCTCTGTGGGAGAAGCTGCAGAGTCATTGCCTCTAACCCCTTGCAAATGTAAAATACCTTTGCAACAGCTGAAAAAAGAAAATCACTGATGCCGACAGAATCTCTTTCATTCTCATAGACTAGGTAACAAAAGGGGAAGAAATCATGTCAGCTGGAAGGCCTGGGAGAGATCGATTTGGGACTGCTAGAATCGCAGGAAGTTTTTGTTGAAGGATCAGAAACCCATGCGAGCCAACTCAAGCAAAAGGTTTATTGAACAAGTTACAGAGCGATCTAACAGAACCCAGCTGTAGGAAGTGCAGCTGGGTCTCAAGGAAACCAGAGAATGAATGGCAGCCGTTTCTCAAGCCATATCATCTCTCATCTTGGCTTCTCTGCACACCTGCTCCCATACCCTCCCTATGGACTGGCTTCCCCTTGCTGTTCAGGGTTTCTGCTCCTTCACAGCTTCAGTTTGCTTATTGCTTTGCATAAGTAAGCCTCACCATGAAACTTGGCTCTACATAACTGTACTTGGAGCCTACAGCTAACCAAGTCAGTCCCCAGATTTGGAAGCATCCCTATTCCAGATTCTCATGGAGAGGGTCTGACTGTTCAGCTAGGCTGGCAGAGCCCACCCCCAAGTCCACTCATCTGATTTCAGGGAGGATTGAGTCACATTGAGATGCTGCCTAGGTCTAACCCGTCAATGGGGATGACAGGTAAAGAGACCAGTCACTTAGAACTGAGCCTAGACAAGCACTCAGATGATGCTGTCCCAGGAAGAAAGGCAAAACCTCACTTCTGAAAGCCACTCAACAAGCAGGGCATCAAAGCGTGTTGGAACACAGGTTAGAACAATAAATAATAGGCTGGGTGTGGTGGCTTATGCCTGTAATCCCAACACTTTGAAAGGCCGAAGTGAGTGGATCACCTGAAGTCGGGAGTTCAAGACCAGCCTGGCCAACATGGTGAAACCCTGTCTCTACTAAAAACGTAAAAATTAACTGGGCATGGTGGTGCATGCCTGTAGTCCCAGCTGCTTGGGAGGCTGAGACGTGAGAATTGCTTGTACCCGGGAGGCAGAGGTAAGCCAGATGGCACCACTGCACTACAGCCCGAGTGACAGAGTGAGACTCCATCTGAAAAAAAAAAAATGATAAATAATGTGTGAAAGACCAGGACACAGAATCTACTGGACCACATTCTCACTGAGGAAGTGGGTGTCTAGAGCAGTGATTACATCATTCTTTTAACAGGTGAATACGTCAAGCAGGGCAAAATACCTCATTTCCCAATAAACCTCACAAGAAAAAAAAAAGCCCTGCCAGATTAAACAAGAATATGAATCTCTCCTAGATGAGATTTCGAAAACCCAGATAAGTAAGAAAAATGCTAGACCAGGACTCAGAAATCCTGAGTCTTCATTCAGGCTTTGCTGTGAATTTTTCATCTGGTGGCCCTTCCTTCTTCATCTAGCTAACTGTTAATCAAGACTCAGCTCCAAGGGCTGAGGCCAGCGACTTACTCCTGTCATTCCAGTGCTTTCGGAGGTCAAGGCAAAAGAATTTCTTGAAGCCAGGGGTTTGAGACCAGATGGGCAACATAGTGAGACCTCTCTCTACAGAAAATTTTAAAACTTAACATAGGTGTGGTGGTGTAAGCCTGTGTTCCTAGCTACTCGGGGGGCTAAGGCAGAAGGATGGCTCGAGCCCAGGAGCTGGAAGTTACAGTGAGCTATGATGGCACCACTGCATCCAGCCTGGGAAACAGAGCACGTCTCTGTCACAAACAAACAAACAAAATGCTCAGCTCCAGGGAGTTCCTGCTGTGCTCCCACAGGAACATCGACATGACTCCATCATAGCAGCTGCCCATTGGCCTAAAATTGCCTACCATCTGTCTCTCTCACTAGAAGTACATTCCTCTAGCACGGAGCCTCTATATCCTCAGTCATACCCCCATGCTTTCTGCCATACTTGACATATTATTGAGTACTATATCGTTGTATATATATATATACAATATATATAGAACTCAATAAATATTTTTCAGATGAACTGATTGTTAGACGATATTTATCTGAGCTGCAAATAAAGGCACACACACTGTTGTCTGGCTGAAAACATTGAGCCCTTTGTGGTAGGAGATTGGGTACCACTTGATAAACAGTACCGACCACAGGGACAGCCAGTGCTCTAGAGCACAGCCAGCCCCACCTGGGACACTGAGGAATCCACCTGCCATATATGAAAAGAGATAAAATTTTAGAACCTTCCAAATGTAATATGCTAAGGAGAAAAGCCCTGCAAACTGAGTCACGTAACATGATCCTTTTTTTCCCTCTGGTGTGTGACCATTGCTCCCTGACTTTTGTTGAGATGTTGTACGTCAGCCAGACTTCCTATTCTTCATTCAAACCTACACAAAATGATGTTGGAGACCTTGTGGTTGTTATCTCCTTACGACAGGATGTTAAGGCACCCCCTTAGAGTGTAATCAATAGCAGTCCATCAAGTCTTATACCTCTATGTTAGCCTCTGTATGGAAAATGTTGTGATTCTGTTCAACACCTCCATTTTTGACCTCATAAGCGACCCTCACTTTTCCCCACACTGGGACA
Source organism: Saimiri boliviensis (assembly GCF_048565385.1). Lineage (NCBI taxonomy): Eukaryota > Metazoa > Chordata > Mammalia > Primates > Cebidae > Saimiri > Saimiri boliviensis. Next base: position 78,846,823 of record NC_133462.1, on the reverse strand, counting down.
CCAGGAGCAGGGATCACAGTTCTTTGGTGTCCATGTGTCCTGAGATGGATGGCTACCCTCACAGTGCACTTGAATAAACTCTCTTAACTGGATCCTGAGTCTTTTGATTATTTTAGATTGCCAAATATTAGGAAGAAAATGTATACATTCTCAAACTAAAAATAAACAACCACCACTGATGCTTTTCAAGACGTATTTTATTACAAAGGAAAGTTTGAATGTAAAAACAAATAGCAAAGCAACATCAGCACAATGGCAGAGTATGAAGCCCCAAGCTTTTGTCCACCCAAAACTTTTTTTTTTTTTTTTTTTTTTTTTGAGACAGGGTCTCACTCTGTCACCCAGGCTGGAGAGCAGTGGTGTAATCTTGGCTCGTTGCAATCTCTGCCTCCTGGGCTCAATAGAAACATTTTTTTTTTAAGTTTCTGCTTTTTTAAAAAAATATTTCTGTTGAGCTCAGGAGGCAGAGGTTGCAGTGGCTCACGCCTGTAATCCCAACAGTTTGGGAGGCGGAGGCGAGCGGATCACTTAAGGCCAGGAGTTCGAGACCAGCCTGGCCAACGTGGTGAAACCCTGTCTCTACTAAAAATACAGAAATTAGCCAGGCATAGTGGCAGGGCACTTGTAATCCCAGCTACTCGGGAGGCTGAGGCAGGAAAATCACTTGAACTGGGGAGGCAGAGGTTGCAGTGAACCGAGATCGCACCACTGCACTCCAGCCTGGGTGACAGAGTGAGACTAAGTCTGAAAAACGACAACAAAAAAAAACATTTGTAACAACTTTAAAAAGTAGTTTAATGTTTATAGCAACCAGTAAGGGCTGAGTCCAAAAAAAGACACTTCAAAACTGTAGCAGGTGGGCAGTGTTGTCCGGGAGACCATCGGTGTCGCCGCTGCTCTCACCATGCCTGGGGTCCAGTCTGCCCCAAGCAGCACTCCTCACTCTCCCCCTGGGCAGAGGCCCACAGGCTGCTTCGCACCTGGTTCTTCCACAGCTTACCTGGCTCAAATCCCAGCATCGTGGATTCTGGAAGTGGAAATCAGGATGGAAACTTGTTAGATAAGTGGAGCCTCTTTGGACCGAGATCACTTCAGAAGTATAATTCTGGAAGTTTTGTCACCCAGACCTCCTGAGGAGCCCAGAGGCCCTCTCCCATGGAACTGGTCCATGCCCAGGCCAACCACGACTGCAGATCCAGCAACCTTGAGGCCACCCAAGATGGACATCCCAGTGATGGAAGGAAATAAGCAGCTGCCATGACCCGTCATCTCAAAACCCGTGACTTGAATGCGTTCACACCCACTGACTTCTAGAGGGCTTTCTATTCCTCTGACAAAGTTTTTAAAACCTGTTAAATACAGGCTTGAGCTGGAGACATCAGTGGTTTTTGAGAGACATCAGTGGTTTTTGATAAACATCGGTACAAAGCTTGCCCTTGCGTGGAAGAAGCCATTTTGTACTGCTTTGAAGCTGGACTAAATCATCATGGCAGTGATGTATGGGGAACCTGATTTCCTATTTTTTCATCATTTACTCTAGAAAAGAACTTGGAGAGGTGCTCAATGACTCGCTGACATGATGACTCTGGCCCTCTTGATGGCTGGCTCTGTGCTCCAGCCTTGTCACTTAGGGGACCCAAGATCTGTTTGGGACCTGGGTACGGGTAGAAGCCCAACTTGGTGGGGATCCCTCTTCGTAGGCTGAGTGTGGAGTCCCTTTGCTTTTTGGGACTGTCCTACAGCCAGTTCTTTGTGCGGGGCCTCTTAGGCCAGTGCCGGTAAAGGCGTGCTCCTCTTTCTATGCCACAGAACAAACACTAGTCTTCCAAAGCTTTTCTTGCACTTTAAAGTGAGGTTAATTTCATTCCAATTTGGTTAAAAACTTCCTAAGAGAGAAAATTGAGTCTACTGATTTTGCATAGGTAAATGGATGCTAAACTTTTTTAAAGAAGATGGTAACAGATGATAGTCTTGAGCTTCCTGTGAAGCCAGTGTGACCGTATTTTCATTTCCTTGTTCAGAGCCTGAAACATCTGTAAGAGGAGGTGAAAGAATTCAAACTTTACTGTATGAAAGCATTTTTCACCACAATAAGCCTCATTCCTTTATGCAACACATAACCTCACTGAGGAAAGGAAATAGGGAAAATGCCTTATTTCCCCTCACTGTGGACAAGTTCAGTCATTGTCTTGAACACTGTCTCAAATACCTGTTTTTGGTTTTGGATAGTATCTTGTCTGCATAAGAAGCTGACCTTTCCATAGAAAGGCCCTGGAGTCTGAAATTATCAGAAGAATTAATTTGTGTCTTCTAGTATGATCTCTTATATTGACCATAAAAATTCTTACTACTTTCTTTTTTTTGAGTTGGAGTCTCGCTATTGCCCAGGCTGGAGTGCAGTAGCACGATCTCAGCTCACTGCAACCTCCGCCTCCCAGGTTCGAGCAATTCTCTACCTCAGCCTCCTGAGTAGCTGGGATTACAGGTACCCACCACCACACCCAGCTAATTTTTGTTTTTTTTTTAGTGGAGATAGGGTTTCACCATCTTGGCCAGGGTGGTCTTGAACTCCTGACATTGTGATCCACCCGCTTCGACTTCCCAAAGTCGAGGGATTACAGGCAGAAGCCACAATGCTCAGCCAAAAATTCTTAGTACTTTCTAAAAAAAAAAAAAAAAAAAAAAAAAGTGTAGAAAGTCCAGGAGTGGTGGCTTACACCTGTAATCCTAGTACTTTGGGAGGCTGAGTGGGGTGAATTATCTGAGGTTAGAAATTTGAGACCAGCCTGGCAAACATGGCAAAACCCCATCTCTACTAAAAACACAAAAATTGGCTGGGCATGATAGCACACGCCTGTGGTCCCAGCTACTCTGGAGGGTGAGAGAGGAGAATTGCTTGAACCCAGGAGGCAGAGGTTACAATGAGTCAAGTTCCCACCACTGTACTCCAGCCTGGGCAAGAGAGCAAGACTCTGCCCCACCCCCCACCCACACAAAAAAGAAATTACAATCTGATTATCGTCTAGATTTATCCCATATTGTCTTGATTGGAAGCCAAGAATAAACCAAGGAATTTTAAAGATTCCTATCGGCAATGCAAAAAAGGAAAAAAATGCATTATAAGAGTCATAATATCATTAAGATTAAAAACAATTCAGGATGGCCCCAATTTTTTTGATACCTCTCAATACCCCATGAATCTTTATAAAGAGAATAGTGTGTGATGTCATGAATAATGTCCTTGACAACATCTTTACCAAAAAAATACCATGATGAGTTTCACACTCATGCAATTTGCAATTCACCCACTTAATCACATTCAGCATAAAGTCAAATAATGTGAGTTTAGGAAATTCTGTATGAGGCCAAACCAACGTAGTCTCATTCACAGCTCTCTAGAGAACTGGTTTGAACCAAGGTTGCATGTGTGGGTGTCTGTGTGTGTGTGTGTGTGTGTGTGTGTGTAAGAAAAGATGGATTGTATTTTCTTCAGGTAGTTTACCATACATATTTTAATAAGAATTATACAGAGAGTCATAGTTGTGATTTCTGAGATAAAACCTGAAGTGCAGGTAGTCTATGTTGCTAATTAAAAACAGAGCCCCAGGCTGAATGCAGTGGCTCATGCCTGTAATCCCAGCACTTTGGGAGGTTGGGGCAGGTGGAATTACTTAAGCTCAGGAGATTGAGACCAGCCTGGGCAACATGGTGAAAACTCGTCTCTATGAAACACAAAAATGAGCCAGGAATGGTGGTGCCCACGTGTAGTCCCAGCTACTCGGGAGACTGAGGTAAGAGGATGGCTTGAGCCTGGGAGTGCAGAGTTGCACTGTGCTCCAGCCTGGGTGACAGAGCCAGGCCCTGTTAAAAAACAAAACAAACAAAAAAAAACAGAGCCTCAGAGAGAGATGGAGGTTAAACTTAAAGAATGAATAAAGATGTACTTGGATGGGGTCACCCCACGTAGATGTTATAATTTGGTTTTGATCAACAGGAATCAACATTATCTCATAAATATTATTTTTAAATGTCAATAAGCAAAATTCTAACCTATTCTAACCGATTTTAAGAGAAATATGTAAAATGCAAATCTATATGCCAATGCTATTTTGGTTTCCTTCCATTGTCTTCAAAACATAAAAAGGAGTGACTCTTACTGTTTAATTATAAATAGAAAAAACATTTTAATCTTAAAAATAATGACTAGGACTTGCAATCATATTATAGGTAAAAGCGAATGAGACAGCTCCCTTTATAGCTTTGATTATGCAATACAGCATTGTGGTTTGAAAGATTTTCTTCTCTTTTTTTAGTGGAAATAAAGTGCCTTATAAATGAAGATTTTTATTAGGTGTTGAAAAAAAGTAAGAATAAAAAGAATTTGGAATAAAGTGGGATTGGTGAGAAAGAAGTATTAGTAGAACATACACCAAAATAAAGTTGTCAAATAAAATATTACTTGGAATGTCAGCTAGGTAATATTCATCATGTAGCTTAAAATATAGAACAAAATATTCAGATGTTTCTATTTAAGTCAGAAATAAAATGAAAAAACTAATGTGCCTACTACCATAAAGTTAAAAAGTCACAGTTTGGCTCATCAGAAGATATTCCTGGGTTTCAACATAAAAGCAAAACTAGTAAATCCATTTGAGAATCATCTATGATCATTTTTGTTCATGAAATGGTTTGCATAATATAGAAGGAAATTAATGGTAGCTAAGATCCAAGGGATCCGCAAAAGTGAAATATATCAAGTGCACATCTTAATGAGAAAGAAAATGAAATGATAATTAGGGAGAATGAGCTGATGTTTTCAAAGGACTAATTACAAAAACCGGAGAAAGTTCACTGAAGAAAAATGTGAACCTGTATCAACTTTGTAAGCAGCATTTTTACTGCTGTTGTGTATGGTAAAGAAATTGTATATGGATGTTTAAATTATGATGCTGATTTTAGGCAAATTCTTTAAATTCAGTTTTAACTAGCATTAAAATAATTGGGTCAAAATACTTCCCTTATAGCCTCATTCACATAGTACCTTTGTAATTTTAGCTGAATGGCACATTAATTTTCATGGCATCACTAGAACGTAAGCTCCATGAGGGCAGACTTGTCTATTTGCTTCACTACTGTACCCTTTGCACCTGTAACAGTATGGTACATAATTGCTGCTCAAGAAGTATTTGTTAAACAAATTAGTGCATTTTCTGTAAGAGATGTCATTTAGACACAGAAGTAAAACTGGGAAATAAGGTTAACCCTGGGAATAAAACTCACAGTGAGTAGGACATATGAAAAGACAATAGCTGTCTGTAAAAATAACTTAAAAGATTATTTGTACATATGAAAATGAGGAAACTTAGGGCTCCTGAGTATAATCAGATATAGGGTATAGTATCAGTGAGACATGATATATACATGATTGTAACCAAGAAAATACAAGCCTATTTTTTTTTTTTACATGTTGTTAGAAAACTATATCTAATGGAATAGAGTCCTGGGGAATAGGGAATAAGAAGCCAAAAAAAAATTTTTTTCCTGAGACCAAGTCTCACTCTGTCATCCAGGCTGGAGTGCAGTGGCAGGATCCCGGCTCACTGCAACCTCTGCCTCCTGGGTTCAAGCAATTCTCCTGCCTCAGCTTCCCAAGTAGCTGGGATTACAGGCTCGTACCACCATGCCCAGCTCATTTTGTATATTTAGTAGAGACAGAGTTTCACCATGTTAGCCAGGCCGATCTCGAACTCCCAACCTCTGGTGATCTGCCCTCGTCGGCCTCCCAAAGTTCTGGGATTACAGGCATGAGCCACTACGCCCAGCCAAGATCAAAAATTTGTTATTTCTCTGGCTCCTTTACCAGTAAAAAGATAAGCTCCATGAGGGCAGATATAATTTTTTTTCCTGTTTGGATGGAGGATAGATGGATGGATGAATGGATGGATACATAGATGGTTGGGTGGGTGAATGGAAAGAAGGGTTAAGACAGGCGTCCCCAAACTATGGCCTGCCGGCCGCATGCAGCCCCCTGAGGCCATTTATCCGGCCCCCCGCCGCACTTCAGGAAGGGGCACCTCTTTCACTGGTGGTCAGTGAGAGGAGCACAGTATGTGGCGGCCCTCCAACCATCTGAGGGACAGTGAACTGGCCCCCTTTGTAAAAAGTTTGAGGATGCCTGGGTTGAGGGAAAGAGGGATGGAGGAATGAATGGATCAACAAGGGATTCATTCGATCATCTATTCATGTATCAAAGAACTTGCCCATGCTAATCCAGTATGATTCAGGAGAAAATCATTAAGTCTGGCAGATAGGGGGCTCCATCACCAGAATGATATACTCTATTTTAGAAGAGAGGCAGGCCATTCGGTTTTACCATGCCTTGGTTCCATTAACAAACAGATACTGAGGACTTGCTATTGAACAGTTCTCAAATGAGACATCAAGACTCCTGGGAGTTCATTAGGATACAGGACCAGTGGCTGTGATAAGAAAACAAAAACAACAGTGGGGTGAACAGGGAAGAATTCTATTTCTCTCCTGTACGTATGTCTAGAATAATATGGTGGCTCTGCTCCATGAAGTTACTCCACAAAGAGTCAATGTGCTCTTCAGGTTAAGTTAAGCTATGTTGCAGGAAAAACAACCCTGAAATCTCAGTGGCTTAACAATGAAACACTGTTTGGTTCTTTCCCTTCTCATGCAAATGGTTGCTGTGGATATGACTGGTCCTTTGGAAAGCTCATTCAATAGTGATGCAAGGATCCACATTGATTCTGCCTTTTTATCAAGCACAAGGCTGAGAGGCAAAGCCCAACCCCAGGCAAATTCAGCCAGGAAAGCAACAAGAAGTGCGTTTTTGATTTTGATAGTTTACTACTTACATAGGCCATGAAAGGAAACACAGCCAAAGGTGCCCACTCCAGAAGTCCTTGTCCCACACACTAAAAGGATGGCTCTGAAACAAGGCCCAGTGAATATAACATGAGTGGTAGGACACTCAGTTGCAGAGGAGCTAATTCCCAACTCTAACCATTTGGTTTTATAGTCTGAAGCTTTATTCTGAGAGAGATGGTGCCCCACACCTCCTCGGAACCCAGGAGGCAATGGGAAACTGTGTAACAGCTGAGCAGGGTGACAGGGAGCCTCTTGGGGGTTGGGGGTGGGGGTCAGAGCAGCTCACACAAGCCTGCCAACTTCTTGTGTTCTGAGAGGGTGGTGAAGCATTCTGGCAAGACTCAAATTCACTGCAGGGCAAGCCACTGCCTAGGTGGTCAATGTGAATAGCACGAGTTCACCAGGGTGCCTGTGGAGCCATGACCCACACCTGCATCTCCATCAGCCCCACCTGCATCAGAGGAGAGGATCAGGCTGGAGAGTTGTGTGTGCTCCAGCCCAGAAGCCATCTCTGTCACAACTGAACACAGCTCTGCCTGACTGACGGAGGGGAGTGGGGGAGTTCGAGGATGTTTAGCAAACTAATCAATGTGTCTGCCTCAGCAGGTACAGCACTCAAGGCATGGGACCCAGGCTGCTTCTCCCTGGTCATCAGCCATCCCCCAGGCATTTTCAAGGTGGCTGCACTCCAGAAAGCCTGAAGCACAATGTATTTCCCTTCTTTTTGAAGGAATGACCCTGAAGGTGTGTGCATTACTTCACCTCACATCCCGCTGGCCACATGACCACAGAGCAGCACCGTAGACTAGGAAATACAGTCTTTACGTTTGGTAGCCATGTGCCTGGCTTAAACTTCATTACGCTGGAAGAAGAGGACAGATCTCCAGGGGACAGTGTGTAGAACTGGTCACAGGTATGTTGGGATCCCTTGTAAGGTGTTCTCCAGGTAATATGGCACCCATAAAAGCTAAAATATTGTGCAATTTGCAATTTATATATCTCTCATTGTGTTTCATTTTGACATGGTTTCAAAGAAAGAGTAGAGCCTCAGGTAGCACATTCAAGAAAATGAACCTAATCTTGGTGGAAAGGCCTACATGAAATACCCTTTAGAACAATGCAGCTCCTTTCATATAATATCATCCTCTGCTAACAAACCCCACAACGACATATCCAGCTTCCCAAGGATTCTGAAACCAGGTAGAACTGGTGCCTTAGTGAAAAGCTTCAATAGTGCAGTCACTGTTGACGAAGCTTGCCCATGGTGAAAACTTACTTTGTTTCGTTATCATGATATTGTGAGTTAGCTCTAAGTATCTAGTTGATACTGATTTACTGATACAGTGAAGTTTCTAAAACTGCTAATAAGCTGAATCGAGTCCCCAGGAAACAGGGACTCTGAGTCAGGGGCCTGCCACACCGTAAGCCCTGCCTGTGCATGCAGCCAGCTAGCTTCCCTCTAAGTGGTTTCTATAGCAGGCATGTCTCAGAGCAACAGACGGTGATTCTGATACTGTGCAACCTCATAGCCTGAAAACACATGTTTATACCAGAATGAGTTCCAACCAGAAGCCTCACTGTAGAGGCAGAGCATGTTCATACAGCATCCCTTTGGGATAGGAGGCATTACTCAAGTCACGAAGAATCACAGAAACTCTTAGGGCAAACAAGCACAGGAATTCCCAAATGCGTTTTCCCCAGCTCTGAAAACTAGGACCATTCCGGCATTTCTGATTTGACATCTGATTTGAGATTCATTGACCACGGGAGAAAAAAGAAAGAGATCTTGTGGTAACACAGTACCTTGGAAATAAAATATTGAAGCTTTACCAAAAACCCAAGTCAGAAATACACTGCAAATATAATAAAAGGTGTACAGCACCCTGCCTTTCACTGTTCTTAAATGATCTTTTCATGTTCTGTGGAAATTATAAACAGCTATTCTCAATAAATGTGTAATTTGGATGAAGAAAAGCCCAGAGCTGGCATAAAACTCATCTCTATCGGTAGGTTTTCAGATGTTTCTAAAATGAAATAGAGCAGAAACAATTTCAAAGCTCTGAGAAAGTGAGCTGTTTCAAAGAGGCAGCAAATAAAAATGAAACACCTGCAAATCCTGCAGAGAGACATGTACAGCATCATCAGCCTCTGGCTTCCAGGCTCAGTGGTGGGTATTTTGATTCCAGTAGATTGTGTCCACATTAGAAACTCCGAAAGGGTTTCTCTTTCCTTCCTTCCTTCCTTCCTTCCTTTCTTTTCTTTTCTTCCTTTCTCTTTTCTTTCATTTCTTTCTTTTCTCTTTCCTTCTTTCATCTCCTTCTTTCCTTTCTTTCTTTCTTTCTCTTTCTTTTCTTTATTTCTTTCTTTTCTCTCTCTTTCTTTCTGTGCGAAAACATTTTTTATTGCTTAGAGCTACAGATAGCAACTCAAGCTTAATGAACCGATGGCAAAGACCATAAAGAGATAGGTAGCTAAGGTCAGGGTTTTCCTTAAATTTCATTATGTATTTTATCATCACTGATTCTGCTGTAAACCCCAGCTTCTGACCTTTGAGACTAACTTCAGTGTCCACGGAGACAACCCACCGAACCCTGTCTCCAAGCTCTGTGATGTCCTTCTCCTGTGCCACTCTGTCACAAGTGGGCAGAATAGATCTTGTCTGAGTACCTCGTGTTGAGATTCACTTGGGGTGGTTGGCAAAATATTAGAGAAATATTAGGGAAAGTTAGATTAGTCTCAAACCTTTTGGAAGGCTGAAAGGTTTTATTGCAACAGGCTGAAGGTGGCCAGGTCCATCACTAGGGAAGAGACAGGGACAATAAAAGGCTCTCCCAGTTTAATTCTGTTTACCCCACATCCCTTTGTCTCTATTCTGTTTTCTCATGTAAACTTTGTGCTGGAGGGTCCTTTCAGGGGCAGATCAAACAGGAATTACCTGTTAATAGTGTTTACTCTGGGCCCAGAACGTAAAGCTTTTATCATCCATATAACCACTCTTTTATCCCTGTTAATTATCTACAAGTGTGTTGACTTGGAACCTCTGTTATGAAATCCTGACGGAATAACTGTGTGGATGTACAGGGGGTCTTGGTCGATTGGCAGCATTTGACCCTCTGAAAGCAGCTGACAACCATCCCTAGCCACCTGAATCACTGAACCTGATGTGAGAGTGAACTTGCTTATCCATCATTAGGTCAGGGTCTGCAGGACAGACCTCCACAGGTGGCGGTAAATGTCTCACCTAGAATCACTCCAACCTTGACATTTTAAGACATCAGCACCCACTTTCCAAACAAAACCTCCAGAAGAACCATACCTAATAACAGCCTTCTCTCCAGCTGCCTAGATTGCCCTCATCGAAGCACACAACGTACCCTTCACCATCTAGTTGTTGCTTATCTTTAATACTAACAGCTGCTAAGAACGTTTCTTATGGCTTTTGATTTAGTGATGGTGGAGAGGGGGAGGTTTAAATATTGTTGGTTTTATCTCATACTCCCTTAATCTAAAATAATCCTTTCACTTTTTCCTTTCTTTCATGACACTAACTTTTTGAAGAGTTTCAAAAATGCCCCAATTCTGGTTTTATCTAATTGTTTCCTTGTGATATCATTTGCCTTGATCCTCCACCCCCTGACTTTCTCAAAGTTAGGTCTACAGCAGTGCTGTGTAATAGAAATTTGTAAACCGGCCTGGCACAGTGGCTCACACCTATAATCCCAGCACTTTGGGAGGCTGAGGTGGGTGGATTGCTTAAGTCCAGGAGTTCGAGACCAACCTAAGCAACATGGCAAATCCCCATCTCTACAAAGTACAAAAAAAAATAGCTGGGTGTGGTGGTATGTGCCTGTAGTCCCAGATACTCAGGAGGCTGAGATGGGAGGATCCCTTGATCCATGATCACACCAATGCATTCCAGCCCAGGTGACACAGCAAGACCCTGTCTCAAAAAAAAGAAAAAGAAAAAAAAAAAAATCTGTGAACCACATATATCATTTTAAATTCTCCAGTAGCCACATGTGAAAAAATGTAAAACAGGTAAAGCTAATTTTTAATAATTAACAGTAACTCACAAAACATTAATTTAACACAATATTTTCAAATTATCAATGACAAGCTGGGTGTGGTGGCTCACGCCTAGAATCCTAGCACTTTGGGAGGCCAAGGCAGGTGGATCACCTGAGGTCAGGAGTTTGAGACCAGTCTGGCCACCATGGTGAAACCCCGTCTCTACTAAAAACACAAAAATTAGCCAGGTGTAGTGGTGGGTTCCTATAATTCCAGTTACTTGGGAGGCTGAGGCAGGAGAATCGCTTGTAGCCAGGGCAAGTGGAGGGTGCAGTGAGCCAAGATGGCACCACTTCAGTCCAGCCTGGGCAAAAGAGTGAAAGTCCATCTCAAAATAAATATATATATATATATATATATATATATATATATATTTTACATTATTTCCTCATCCTGAATCTTTAAAACTTAGATAATACATGCTTACAGCACATCTCAGTTTGGGCTAGCTACATTTCAACACTGAATGGCCACACCTGGCTAGCAGCTACCATATTGAACAGTGCGGGTCTACAGGCTTGATTAGATGACAGGTAAAGTTTTTGGCAGTGATACATCTTAGGTGGTGATATGCACTCCATATTACACTGCCACAGACCACTACTTAATGGTATTAGGTTTACTGTTAACAGGGACCGATATTTCTCTAATTAAGATACTTTGCTCCCTAATTGCGCTCAGTAAGTAATCCTTGGGATACTTCTTTGGCACCTTGCAAATATTTACGGAACAAGTTTAAAAAAATTGACTATAGACTGGAAAATAGAGGGTTTTATGGAATTTGATTTTTCTTAGGTAGTAGATGGGCATTATGGGATGTAGGAGAAATGTCCTCTACTAGGAGCAGAACGAAGTTTTTAGGAGTGAAATATAATGTTGGCAACTTCTTTTCACATGCATTAGTGAAACATATAGTGTGTGTTTGTGTGTATGTGTGTGTACAGAGAGAAATAAGACAAATGTGTCAAATAGTAACAATTTTTGAATATAGAGTATATAAATGTTTATTGTACTATTTTTTCAACCTCTATAATTTGGAAATTTTTCACAATAAAAAGTTGGGGACAAAATTTTTAAAACAATAATAACAGCACTTATTCTCTATCTGGTACTGTACTGAAGGATTTTTGTGCATTTCAAATCTAATCCTGGAAACAACAATACAAGGTGGTTACAATTATTACCCCATTTTTCCTGACAATGAAACTAAGGTACAGAGAAGTTAGGGGTTTTCCCAAAGTTACACAGATAATTTTATCAATGACCAGTGAGATTCAAATTGAGCATATCTAACTTGGAATGCATGTTCCGAATAACAAAAGTATGTTGCCTCCTGAGCATTCAAAAGAAATATTTCAAGTTCAGAAGTCATTTTACTAGGTCTTGTTAAGCTCAACTTTTATTCTAAAGACCAAGCAGCATGGGAGGTGAACCCAGAGAGACTAAAACCCTAATTCAAGACCCCAGATGACAAGGCCATGCACCATGACTGTAGTCCCGGGCATCTGCCTGTTCACAGGACCAGATTCACTGTGTTCTTACATCAGGAAACCTTGGCACGGGCTCAGTCTGTTTCCAGGAACCAGACCAATGGTTTTCTCCAACCATCCACAAAGGGCCAGCACAAGTAATTTCAAATACATCTGGCTCTTGGGCAAGGTTGTATTTCAGCTCACTTCTCTCATTGGCTGCAGAATGATGAGGATGATGACAGCCACTATTTATTGAACCCTTATTGTTTATGTGCCACACACTGTTCTAAGTTCTCTTCACATACCACCTACCTTAATTCCTTCAACAACTCTGGGAGGCATGTTCTAGAAAAAAAAATGAAACACAGATGCTGACGATAGTATGTAGTGCTGAGATAAGACAATTCCGGAGTGCTTACTTCTCACCACTGCATGGCAGAGAGCTCATGTACACTGGAACTGAGCTCCTGGGTGGCAGCCATTTTGTCATATTCCCCACTGGGAACCGGCAGGACAGGGGGGATGGCATCAGGGGAGACATTCACACCCATTGGACACCTTCTGCTGCTGGAGTTCGATAAAGCCCTTTAAAATCCACTACGTTGTTCAAGGTGCAGGACCACATGGAGCCAATCATCATTACCTCCATTTCACAGAGAAGAAAATGCCATTCAGGAAACTAAGTGACTTATCCAGAGTCTTACAGTTATGAAGTGGTTTCTGCTATGTGAAAAAGCTAATAAGTGTTGGTTAATGAAAGCATGAATTAATGTATAAGCATACATGTAATTTCATAAATTTACAAACACATATGTTTTAAAAGCCATACATACTTACGAAAGAAAACCTATGGCCCCAGTGCCCAAGGATCCTCTGTCAATAGAGGTAGCTCTGATGCTGGGGCCTGCAGGGAGCCCCTGGCAGAAAGGAGGGAGAGAGCTGAGGAAACCAACAGGAAGAAAGACGAAGGACCCAGTACCAAATTCGCACATCTGAGCAGGCACAAGAAATCCAAGGCAACACCAACTCACCACAAGAAATCAGAATCTAGACTAGAACGTGGGGCAGGTGAAGAAAGGAGGACCCGTGAGCAGTGGTTCTGTTCACGAGGAGGGACTGGTACATAGTTCAAAATCTCTACCCATGCCACCAGGCCGTGGTCTGGGCCACAGGGCCTGGTGGCATGGGTGGAGATTAGAATGTGAAGGGAGCTAAGGAAAGGCAGGCTGAAGGGAGGGATGTGGTTTGGCTGTGTCCTCACCCAAATTTCTTCTCGAATTGTAGCTCCCATAGTTTCCACATGTTGTGGGAGGGACCCAGTGGGAGGTAATTGAATCACGGAGGTGGGTTTTTCCCACACTGTTCTTGTGGTAGTGAATAAGTCTCACAAGAGCTGATGGTTTTATAAGGGGAAACCACTTTTGCTTGGTATTCATTTTCTCTCTTATCTGCCACCATGTAAGACGTGCTTTTTGCCTTTATGATTGTGAGGCTTCCCCAGCCACATGGACCTGAGTCTATTAAACCTCTTTTTCTTTATAAATTACCCAGTCCCAGGTAATTTATATGCTGTCTTTATCGGCAACATAAAAATGAACTAATACAGGGGGCAACCTACCCCTGACTGGTAACTTTGGAAAACCAGGTGAAAAGAGCTCCCTGTGAGCTAATTTTAAAAGGCACCTGCTGTGGGTGACAAAGGTACAAGACTCTGTAAAGAGAGCTCAGGTCAGATTCTGGCCCAACTTGTTCCCTCTGCCAGAAACCTTTGAGCAGTGCACAAAACATACACTTGTACAAAGCAGCCCTGAAGTTGAGCAGGTAGCTGGAGAATCTGCATCGTATAACTCCTTGCCCCACTGCAGAGCCTCTGGACCTCACCTGTCTCTCATTCCAGCTCTGTGCAGATTGTGACCTCCTACAGACACAACTGGACTGCACCAAGCCTCCTGCCCCAGTTCTCCTACCGACTGAGGCCTCCTCCCCACTCTCCCACCAGGTGCCCAGACAATGCAGGCACAGCCCACAGGACCAGGGTGAAACATGCTCTCCTATGAGCTCTTTCTACGGTTGCCGCCCATGCCCCTGCTATTCCTGCTCTCTGAGATTGAACTCCATAATAAAGTAATAGCGCCTATGTCCTCTGTCTCTTACTTTGCTTTCTAGAAGCCTATGCTAAGGTAGAATAAATGGAAGCCATGAGCGCACTCAGAATAGTGCACATACAAGCAGAAACTAGCACGGGGTCTCAGCCGGTTCGTGGCTCCCCTAAAGTCCAGCTTAAAAACCTCAGCCTTCAGGAAAAAGGTAGAAGCTACAGTTCCTAAGTAGAAGCATATTAGCATTTTCTTGTTCCTGGACACACCCCAGGTCTCTGATTCTGAGGGTGTTCCAAAATTGAACATGGAGAAGGGGACTCAACCCAGCAGAGGGCAGCCTTCAAACACTTGCGAGAAGCCCAAGCCTGGCCAGAGTGAGGCAGCCGTCAGGTTTCTGAAGAACTAGATGAAGATTTAAAAGCAATTCTGAGATGAGAGAGGGTATTTTGCTCCCCCCCCCGCCACCAACTCTGGGTTTTGGGCAGCCATCTCCTATACTGCTTATACAGTCTTTTCACAAAAAGTCATTTGCATCTTAGCAAGAAGTTACAAAATTGGTCAATAAGATAAACAAGGGCTGGACGCGGTGGCTCAAACCTGTAATCCCAGCACTTTGGGAAGCCAAGATAGGTGGATCACCTGAGGTCAGGAGTTCGAGACCACGTTGGCTAACATGGTGAAACCCTATTTCTACTAAAAATACAAAAAATTAACCAGGCACAGTGGCACACACCTGTAATCCCAGCTACTTGGGAAGTTGAGTCAGGAAAATCACTTGAACTCTGGAGGTGGAGGTTACAGTGAGCAGAGACAAAACCATTGCACTCTAGCTTGGGCAACAAAAACGAAACTCCATCTTAAAGAAGAAAAAAAGATAAACAAAAGGTTAATTACAAAAACTTGCATACTCCAGAAGCCCACAGGCAAGAACAGCTATTTATTTCCTCAGCTCACAGCTCTGTCTGCCTGGCTGCAGGTCTGTCCAATGCAGGCAGCCATCTGAATCACCGCACCTGCTCCCACCAAACAGCAAAAGAAAATACCACCTGGGATTTGGACAGTTTTCCATAAAGCATTCCAAAATGAGTGTTCCAGAGACAGAAACGTTTGCCCTTTCGGAGACCTTGAAAGGAAGCTTGGCAGTTCTCCCCATGTCTTCTAGGGAGGGAAGAAGAATCCCCCAGACTGATGACCCAGCTGTGATGAATATGCATTCAAGCAGCTGGAGGAAACCATTAGCAATTGCTGCATGCACACATAAGGCGCCAGCCTTGGACACTCATGCTATCATTTGACAACCTGCAATTAAAAGTGGCATCCAAATGCCACCCTGAGAATCCCAGAAGAAAGTGGACATTTAAGTCTACCCAGTGCCCTTGCTGCATGCAGACATGCTGTGGATGGACAGCTGCTATTCACCAGCCCAGCTCCTCCGGAACTTCCGATTGGAAAGGGAGTCACCAGACCCTGCATTTCCAGCAGGACAAGCCAGCGCCAGCAGCAGAACGTGTCACCGGAGCCTCATCAGAAAGTTGGATCTGGCAGGGCTGGGTCTCTAGTCCCAATGACGATCAGAACTAGGTGCCTGGCAAACAGGTGCTGAAAACCTCAGCCCCCGGGCCATAAAGCAGCCCTCCTGACATTTGCTGGATTAGAGATGAATACATCTGGAAATTGAGACAATCAGGAAGTTAAAAAGTATAATGCTAATGTCACATTTCCCGATTTTCTGAAAACGTAAGCTGTGGGTGTTTAGTGAAACAATGATGCATTGTAAAAGAGAGCATCAGCAACACCTGACTATGGTAAATGGCAGCCTCCGTAGTCAGACCACGCAGCTGCACACAGTGCATGGAAAATTTAATTCACACAGTCACTTGTTCTTCAAATATTTATTCTACAAAGACGCATTCATTGACATTTATGGAGGCAGGCGGGTGGAGCACAGTTTTCAAACTGTTCTCTGCTGGAAGCCCAGTGTTCCCAGTGCATTTTTCATCCAACAAGTATTAATTGAGCACCTACTATGTGCCAGGTGCCCATTCCAGCTCCTGGTTGTGAGTAGCACAAACAGGATCCGTGAATATGCAGAATTTAACTTCTGCTGGCAGAGAGGACACCAGACAATGTGAATAAGCAAAACACCTAGTAAATCGGAGAGCAATATATACTAAGGAGAAAGTAATGAAGCAAGGAAAAGGGGACAGGATGGTCAAGGCAGGTGGGTGGGATTTTAGATGGAGTTTCCGAAAGAGTCATCATAAGCCCGGGCTCAGTGGCTCACTCCTGTAATCCTAGCACTTTGGGAGACCGAAGCGGGCAGATCATCTGAGGTCAGGAGTTCAAGACCAGCGCAGCCAAGATGGCGAAACCCTGCCTCTGCTAAAAATACAAAAATTAGCCGGGCGTAGTGGCACATGCCTGTAATCCCAGATACTCAGGAGGCTGAGGCAGGAGAATCGCCTGAACCCAGGAGGCAGAGGGTGCAGTGAGCTGAGATTGCACCACTACACTCCAGCGCGGGCGACAGAATCAGCCTCTGTCTCAGAAACAAACAAGAAAAAAAAAAATGAAAAAACAAGAGTCATCACGGAGAGAGACTTTCAAGGAAAGTCCCAAAAGAACAGAAGACCCTGGAAGGTGCTGCAGAGCCAGGGAGGAATGGGGTGGGAGAGGAGGAAAGAGCTGTGGGGGAAGGAAGGGAGGGGAAAGAACGGGGTGCGGGGTGCGGGGGAGAGGAAGGTAGGCAAGGAGAGCTGGAGGGAGGGATGGGGGAGAGGAAGAAAGGAGGGGAGGAGGCAGGGCTGGAAGGAAGGGGAGGAAGAGGAGGAACATGGAGCAAGAGAGGGCAGATCCAGACTGGTGGGGAGAGGGGCAGGGCAGGCTGTGCCAGGTGATGGGGCTCTGGTCGGCTTCAGCTGTGATTACCCTGTTTTTTATCTGTCCAAAACACTGGTGTTCTAGATCAGATTTTGCTTTGTAAAAATTCTTCACAGCGGGGCATGGCAGCTCATGCCTGTAATCTCAGCACTTTGGGAGGCCGAGGTGGGCAAATCATAAGTTCTGGAGTTCAAGACCAGCCTGCCTAACATGGTGAAGCCCGTCTCTACCAAAAACATACAAAAATTGGCCAAGCATGGTGGCACACACCTGTAGTCCCAGCTACTCAAGAGGCTGAGGTGGGAGAATCGCTTGACCCTAGGAGGCAGAGGTTGCAGTGAGCCAAGAACATGCCACTGCACCCCAGCCTGGGCAACAAAGCAAGAACCTATCTATCTCAAAAAAAAAAAAAAAGAAAAAGAAATTAATTTTTTGAAAGAAGACACTGTGGAGGTTTTAAAGGAACGTGGAGGTACAACCTCCAGGACTATTTGGAAACAATCTCTAGGATGGGTGACCACAGGCAGTAAGAGAAAAGAGGGAAGACGGCTGCGAGTGAGAGCTGGGACTGAAGGAGAGGTGGACGGCACGCTAGACGACCACGTGAGGAATCGGTTCTGTCCTCCAGATTTTCAGCTCTATTCAATGAGCAGAAATTGGCAAGTTTGAGAAGGACTTGCCCAGAGGCGGTGACGTTGGGGAGTGGAAGGCCAGGAGAGTTAGGAGGTCTAGAGAGAACTGTCAAGAACTAATCCTTGAGTGCATCAGTATTTTAGGGGAAGGGAGAGAAAAACGTAAGCAAGGGCATCAGAGATAGTCAAGGCCCTAGAGGGTGTGGAGAGCCAGCAGGGGCTCTGACCAGCCAAGGGTGTCTAGCGATGGTCAAGGACCTACTACACGTCGGGGAAGCCGGGTGGCTGAAGTTGACCCAGTCATCTCTCTGAGGGCAGTTTCAATGGAAAGGATGACCAAGGAGCAAAGGTAGACTCTTGTGATTGTTGGGTAGTCAAGAGAAGAGGCTGCTGGAAACGTGGGAGGATAACAGGATCGATATTCAAGATAAATTAAGAGTATTCTGTGTGTGTCTGTAAACAGCAGGGAAAGTGACAGCAGAGACTCGAGACAGAGGGCTATGGTTAGACGGCAAAAGAGATTGTGTGCCTGGTTTAATCTGTAATAAAGCTCAAAGAGGGCTTAGAGAAAATACCAGTGGAGGCTGCATGCCAAGTCAGAGAATACCAGACGCTGGATGTTACCACACCCACAGTTGTCTCCACAAGAACAGCCATTCTCCGTCTTTGAAATGGCCACAGCTGGGAAGTGCTGGCCATGCCCTCCAGCATGACCTTAAGGTACGGGAAGGCGCAGGGCTGTGTGCTGATTTGTGACTCCTGTGGGTGCTTCTTTATCACCACTTTGGCATCCAGCCAGGCATTGCTGCTGGGATTTCTCGCGGCCGGATTTTTCTGAATTTTTCCTGTGCTTCTTCCCCCAGGCCTCAGCACTCTCTCGCCTCTGTTGAGCCTGGTCTGTGCCCATTTCTACTGAGTCACATCCCCCGATCCTCCTTTGTAATGAGAAACCACTCCCACTACTAGCTGTTTTCATTATGGAGCATCTCACAAACCTCTTCCTTCCTCTCATCCACAACATTTATGTTCTATGATCAACCAGAACTTCACATTAAAACCATTATAACAATCCAGTCTCCACAAGTTCGTAACATCCCAAAGCTATGCTGCCTCATCGATGCTTCTCCCTCCGATGAAAACAGAGATTCTCCTCCCAGTAGGTGGACCCAGCAGAAGAGAGAGAACAGGATTGTGTGGAGACCCAATCCCCATGACTCCATTCCTTTCTCCCACAACAGAGCTGGCCCTGGAATTGAGCTCGGGTAGAACAATCAGGGGACTCCAAAGCCGAGGAAGGAGGTACCAGACCTGGAGATGCCAGTGAGTCACAGCGGTCATGGTAGCAATGGAGAACAAGCTGGGTACAGGGACAACAGGGCAAGCCAGAGAAAGGACATTACAAACAGGCTCATTGGGCCAGGCATGGTGGCTCACATAATCCCAGTACTTTGGGAGGCTGAGGCAAGAGGATCACTTAAGCCCAGGAGTTCAATTCCAGCCTGGGCAACATAGCAAGACCCCATCTCTAGCTAAAAGATTAGCCAGGTGTGGTGCCATGCCTGTAGTCCTAGCTACTCGGGAGGCTGAGGTGGGAGGAGCACTTCAGCCCACGAGTTGGAGGCTACAGTGAGGTAGGATCACACCATTGGACTCCAGCCCAGGTGACAGAGTGAGGCCCCATCTCTTTAAAAAAAAATGAAGGAATAGGAGTGTTCCTTGGAGCAAAGGAAGCCAGGAAGAGTCCAACAAGGAGGCTCAAGTGTGGTCACATCAGTGACAACAGATGGGCAGGGGTGGCAGTCTTGGGAACGTGGGGCCAGGACGTTTCACAGGAGTCCCCATTGTGGACATGAGGCTACAAAAAATGTCAGCAGGAAACAAGAGGGAAGGCTGGGAAAGAAGTGGGGTCACCAGCAAGTAGGAGTGATTAGGACGGGTGGCCCAGACAGGCCAGGAAGAGAGCGCAGAGAAGCCAGTGAGCGGGGATGGCAGAATGGGGTCGGAAGGACATGGGGACAAGAGGGCACAGGGCAACAGAAGTAATGTCCATTAGAGAGACACGAGAGAGAGATGGCCGGGCGTGGTGGCTCACGCTGTAATACCCGCAATTTTGAGGCCGAGGCAGGCGGCCCACGAGGTCAGCAGTTTGAGACCAGCCTGGCCAAAATGGTGAAATCCCGTCTCTACTAAAAATACAAAAATTAGCTGGGTGCGGTGGTGAGCACCTGTAATCCCAGCTATTCAGGAGGCTGAGGCAAGAGAATCACTTGAATCCAGGAGGTGGAGGTTGCAGTGAGCTGAGACTGTACCACTGCACTCCAGCCTGGGCAACAGAGCAAGACTTCGTCTCAAAAAAAAAAAAAAGAGAGAGAGAGAGAGAGAAAGAGACACGAGAGACATACAGGCTGAGGGGAAAGGGCGAATATCACGTCTCCCTCCAGCCACTCACCTTGTCTGCTGAAGAGCTGGAAAACGTAAATGACAAAGTAAAATGAAAAAAAAAAAGGAGCGTGTTGAGAAGTTGCACAAGGGAATGAGGAATCAAAAACGACACCGCTGCTGCCTCTCAGTGGCTTTTATGAGACATAAAGCAGAACTGTGTGCGCTTATCAGACAAAAGAATTGAGGCTATAGCCTGGCACGCCGGCAATACATCAAAGTAACCTCTATGAGTTATGAGAAACCAGGGCCGGGTGCAGTCGAGAACGCCTGTAATCCCAGCACTTTGGGAGACCAAGGAAGAGAGGACTGCTTGAGGCCAGGAGCCCCAGACCAGCCTGGGCAGCAGAGTGAGACTGTCTCTACTAAAAACTTCAAAATTAGCTGGTTGGCGTGGTGTGCACCTCTAGTCCCAACTACTCGGGAAGCTGAGGCAAGACGATTGCTTGAGCCCAGGACTTGCAGGCTGCAGTGAGCTAAGACTGCACCACTGTACTCCAGCCTAGGCAATAGAGCGAGACCGTCTCCAAAGAAATAAAAAAGAGAAACCAGGAAAAAAAAAAAAAAAAAAAAAAACTCCACTCAAATCCCTTCAAAGTACACAGCCCCTCCTTGCAGTCTTTTCTGGAGCCTTCACATCACTCCTTAACACTGGGTAGTTTCCACAACTACTGTAGGAAGCTGAGTCTGGGGAGCTGCAGAAGACAGGCTGGGAAGGAGATCCACCCACTGTGGTCCCCAAGCAGCGGTCAAGGGCAAGGTCGGGAAGCGGCTGTGTATTGTCTGTGCCCTGTTGGGGGCCCCCTGATGTACTACTGTCCAGGGCCACCTAAGGCAACATCCCAGGCAGAGTCACCCCACTGAGCCTTCTCTCATCCAACTCCCCTTACACCCAACCCCTCCCTTCAGGTGTTGGCTCTCAGCCAAAACCAGGCTGCCACATGGATTCAGGGCAGGCATTAAGGATCAGCACCCCAGACCTTTCCAGGGGCGCCTCTCACCGCCCAGGCACGTCTCAGCTCGAATACCACCTCTTTCTCCAGCTGCCGAACTTGTCTGCTTTACTGCCAACCCCACGACCACCCTCTGGCCTATTTGTTTCCTGGCTTGTTGGCAATGTCCCTTGCAGGAAAGCTCCCTGAGGACTAGGGCCATGTCTCCGTGCCTGGTACAGACAGATGATTCATGCAGCTCTGTCAGGTGACGAGGGGTCTGGAGTCACAGCAAGCCTCAGAGGGACAGGCTCTCTGAAGCCCAGCATTTTGCCGTCCCCCCAGCTGAGTCCCCAACTCTGACACGTGGAAAGCTGGCTGGGCCAAATCTCTTTGCCTGTGCAGGCTATTCTAATCAGATAAAAATGAACAACAGAGCCTCCATATTTGCCAGTCGGAAAAATGTTTCTTCTACTCTATGAATTGGCGAAATGGAGTTAAAACAAATTCTTTGCTGAGAAGTGTTCAGAGTTCAAATAGAAATGATTGTGAGGAACCTGTGACCACTTCCCCAGAAATGGGAACACAGCAGAGAGCCCTTCAGAGCTGTGCAGGGAGGACACGGAGGCCCAGCCTTCTCTTCCTCCTTCCCTTCCTCCAGGGCTGACTGCCTGGCAGCCCATTGCCGACTCCCTTCTAAAGGCCCTGCAGTGCCACCCCCAGGACGCCTGAGGAACTGCTCCATGTTTGTCAGCTCCCCCAGCATTCCCAGGACGGGGGGAAAGGACTGTCCCCTCACCTCTGGCCTTCGGGAACGTCCAGCACAAGAAAAACTAGCCACAGCTCCCTGAGGGCCTCAGAGACAGTGAGTTTCTGGTCTGGGTACTTGAAGCAGGGGCAAACCTAAGACCTTGATTTTAGCTCCGGCTTGTTTACAGCTCCTGTCCCTGGAAGGTCACCCGCTCACACCAACACCCATCTCCAATTGTGAACGAGAAATAGCGCCACCGGCCTCTCTTAGAGGCTCCTGCAGGGAGTTTAACCACAGAAACAAAACTCTGTCAACACGAAACGTTAAGTGAAAGGATGCCAGACCAGCCGAACCCATTTCTGGGTCCGCACGCACAGTCTAGATGAGGAAGGGAAGGGAACAGATGAAATGCACAGCGCGTAAGGCAGGACTGTCCCCTAGCCCCCACAAGACAGCACAGGAAATAAAATCAAATGTGGGGCTTCAAACACAGGTGATTTCTCTTAGGTTTCAAAAACATTCATTTTATATTGTCTGCTCCAATCACATCTGCTTGAAAATGTAGTGTAAAAATAAAAGGCTTTGCTTAAGGATGATCCTTCAAATAACTTTAAAAGTCTACATTTTTGACTAATTAAGAAGGGAATTCCAACATGAATCCCACAAAGATAGTGAAGAAGAAAAATAGTAAATATCCCAATTGAGAAATGTGCTATTACAGAAGATAATTATATAAACATAATTTACATAAGAAATAAAAATGGTAAATATGAAAAATGTATAATCTCTTAGTAATTAAAGAAATCTAAAACAAACTATCTCTCTCCTATCAAGGAAGCACAAAGAAACAAACAAAACTCAGTAACATTAAAGTTGACTCATTGGTGGGAAAATAAATTAGTACACATTCTAGGGGGTAATTTGGCAATATTTATATAAATCCTTTAAAAATTATGTGGTTTTTTGACAAATGATACAACTCATGAGAATTCATCTTGTGGAAATAGTTCAGCTGCAGGTACCACCTATAAAAGGGAATTTGGAATACCTATGTCTAACCATGGGGTACTTATTAAATAAAACAATATTATCTACTCAATGGACTACTATGCATCCAATAAAAAATACATGTCCAATGTTTTCACTGACCCAAAGTTACTTAAATATTACACAGGAAAAAAGGTGACTTTAAAAAAATGCATTTATGACTCAATTTAGCTAAAATATATTTATTTCTATGTACAGCTATATACATACACATAGTAAAAGGACTAAAACAAGACACTCCAAGGTGACAACAGAGGTGGTCTGGGTAACTGAGACTATGAGTGCGTTTTTTAAATTATGCCTTTATTTTTCTTTTCTGAGGTTGCTATAATAAAAATACACTGCTTAGGTAGTAAGGAAAAACCATTAGGATTACTTCTTAAACTGAATAGGAAAAAAAAAAATTCCTAAATGAACTTCACAGGGCTAACACAGAAGGAACAGGCAAGACCCTGGCACCTGTGCTAAAGATCACCCACCTGCCTGAGGTGCCCGCTATCCCTGCCCAGAGCAGACACCTCAGGCCACAGACAAGAACTCCCCCCCGCTTCTTCAGAAAGCATACTTAGAGGGAAGGCAGAAAAAGTGACATTTCAAAAATACTTCCCATGTGACTTGAAGAATTTAAAAGGCAAAGATATTTAAACAGGGATGAATTACATACCCATGTACCCCAAGTAAAAAGCCAACTTTTACATAGTTCCTAGTGTAGACTAGGGAACACCAAACTACTGAGCCAAGACTAGAACCAAACACAGAAAGGTTCCAGGAGTAAGACATTTTTCTATTGAATTAATCTCATTCCAGGGTCTATTTTCATGATTCTACCATAATACTTACTGCATAAAACTATGTATTAAAAAATAGTAAGAAAAACATGATATAAAATACGTCAAAATATACCGCATAAACCCCAAAGGATTTTCCATGCATACCAATATTACAAATTAGAACATCTGAAGTCTTGCATTCTCCAGCTCTTTCAGACCACAAAGCCAAACAAAGCCTCACTCGGAACAATATCCCTGGTGGCACTCCTGTCCCATGGCCTTAGGCGGTATATCTTTTCTCTCCTTCATGTTTGGCCTTGTGGTACTTGAGATAGTCATTATGTAGCTCCTTAAAGACGTCTCTCACTCCCGGCTGCAGGGAGGCCCGCAGGAACTGGATGTCAGGCTCAGTGCAGAGGTCCAGGATGAGGTAAATGCCCTCCTGCAGCAGACTTTTCACGGCTGGATATAAGGTCACCTGGGGAAAAGGCAAACCTCTGTGAGAACAACTGGGGGCAGAGATCAAGCCCCACTTCCTGCCGACAATGTCTTGGGAAGCACTGACAAGTAATTTCAAAGTGGTCTCCAACTTGAGAAAAGATTGACATTCACTTTAAAAATATAATTTTGTTGCTAAGTCAAATATTTAAATACACATATTTTTTAAGTTTGTATTGTGGGGAAATAGAAGCTAACTCAAGCAAACATAAATCTGGAATAAAACTCCAGGAAAGCACAAGGGTGGCTTTGCTATTCAGTAAATGATGCTTATGTGTTTACCAGGGGCATTTTAAAAAGCTGGAGTCTTTACATTTAAAAACCTTCTAAGAAGATAAGCTGCCTGCCCATTGTGTCAAATTTTTCTACACTGTCAATCACCTTGAAAGCTCCGCCAACCTGTGGGACAAGGACAACAACGTGCACTGTGAGACCATGACCCCATCTCACCCCAGGGCAAGGCGGCAGGTTCTAACGCTACCAAAACAGACCGCTGATAAGCCCACAAAAGTAATGAGATCACATCGTATCACCCAAGAGCAGAAATGATTCATGATTGCCATTTAATAGATTCTTTATTTTTGTCAAGAAAGCACAATATGCACTTAATTTCTAATAGCCCTGGAATGGTTGAACTGGTCCTCATGCCTAAAGCTGCCCTTCTCCCTGAAGCTCAGGGTTAACTAAAATCTGGAGCACAGGAATGGGGGTGGCAGCCATCTCCAACCTGGCTATATCTGATGCTCCACCCAAACTTCCAGAGAAGAGACTCAGACTAATATCAAAACAACCAAAACGGCCGGGGAAGCAGGTTCTCCTTGCTCTTACCACATCCATTCAGGTTTCAGCCAAATGTGGGCTGAACAGAGTTTGAAACCCTAGTAACTGAAACTAAAAAGCAGTCGTAATGAAGAGGTCTGGGAACAGATGGTGGTGACGGCTGCACAATATTAGAATGTATGTAATACTACTGAAGTGCACACAGAAAACAGTTAAGCTGGTCAAACTCACCTTATACTATATGTAATTTACCATTAGAAAAAAACCGAAGCAGTGGTGAAGTACCAGCAGACAGGCCAGGAATTTGGCTGATCATCATTTTTGCTACCCTGATAACCTGAAAGAGTTAATGCACCTCTGCAAACGGTTTCTAATGAGGACATATTTATTAACCAGAAGAAGTTCACAAAGGCAACCACTGGGAAGTACATTCCTAAAGAGGCAATTTGTTTCTGTCTTTAAGATGATGCTATTCTTCAAAGTTATGATCCTTTTCATGTGACAGTTCAGAAATTTCTGACAAGTGATCATCTTAAATTTTACCATTTTATAGAGGATAGGAACATTCAAGGACCAAAGACAGGATGGAACGTCTGTGAATTTTACAGCAAGCTAATTGGGAGGGAAAGGAAAAAAACAAAACAAAACAAAAAACAGACAAAAATACAAACAAAGTCCTTGATCATACTGGCAGGGTGAGGGCTTTGTAAGTGGACTACTTGTTCATTCATTTAATTATCGCTTACTAAATAAATAATTCCACTTCCAAAGGTTAAAAAATGAGGCTCCGTGACCACCCCAAGGTCACACAGCTAATAACTGGCAGCACTGAGACTTGAACCCAGGCAGCCTGAGCCCAGAGCCCATGCTTTGAACTACCGCTTCACACAGTATCTCAGCAGTGAAAATGCAGCCAGTCAGCCTCCAGCAAAAGCTCTGGGGGTAGGAAGGAAGGCCAGCAGGTTTCAGACAACATAACCACTTTAAATCTTTAGGTTTCAGATTACTTATTTCTAAAACGAGGAAAAAAAGTCAATTTCTACAACACTAAGATCACTGGCCAACAAATGAAAACATCACTAAGTAGCTTTAAAAAAATCTTAGGATAAGCAGCACAAACTATTTATTCCAAGCTATCAACATACAAATGGTCCCTGACTTCAGACAGTTCAACTTAACACTTTTCGACTTAACACTTTTTGAATTTACAAAGGATTTATCCAGATATAACTGCATCATTAAGTCAAGGAATAATCTGGACTTAATCATGGTTCAGCTTATGATTTTTTCACTTTTACAATGGGTTTATCAAGTACTGAATGCATTTCAACTTATGATATTTTGAACATAGTATGGTTTTATCGGGACATAGCCCCATCCTAAGTCAAGGAGCATCTGCAGAGGACATTGTAAATTTGGTCTAGGGGCAAAAAAGAAGATGAAAGTAACCATAATTTCCTGCATGTTTCCACAGGGACCCATTACTCCTTGGAGGAAAGAAGATGAGCAGGCCTCTGCAGCTGCCCCTTCTCTTGACTAACACATCTCACCAGGTCGTCTTCCCTGACTACTGACAGGTCCCACCAGCAATACTCAACTCTGCAGAAGTACAAGGAAAATGCAAAGGAGATCTACTTAGCATTACATCTAGCATTTAATTAAACTTCAACACGCTGGTCTAGAAAGATTTATGGCTCTCTCAGTAGAAGCCTCTAATGCATATGGAATATTTTCTTCATTACTAAATTTAAAAACAAATGAAAGATAAAACATAGAATATGGTGCCAGTGGATTCTGGAAGGCTATGGCCCTAGATAATTCCCAAGGCCTTTGGCTTTCAAGATTAAAAATAAAAATATAACTGATGAGCATGAATTACACATGAATAATGAGGCCAGGAAGCCAGAGACTTTTCATAAAGTAAATCTCAGAATAATTAGTGACTTAAGGGTTCAAATTACTGCTTCTCTTCTTGGACCTTAGTGAAGTGATATGACTATGTCTCATTTCATTATTCAGTAAGACAGAAAATAATGCCAGCTTTTCTTTCATCAAAAGCTTACGTATTAATGACTGATGTGCTTGGGAAATACCAAGATTCCATAAAAAGGCTAAATAACTGACTGCAAGGAAATCAAACTACAAGCCCACATCTTGGTCACAGAACAACTGGAAGCGGTGCTCTCAAGATCCACGGCTCTTACCAGGTGTGGGCCCCACACAGCCCTGCACTTGCACGGCCAGACTGCCCCCAGCCCCTACCCACAGGACAGGCACTGCCGTCTGCCCAGGTGAGCCAGGCCAATGGGGTAGAAATTATTTAGTATTCTAGATTTACCTAAAACAGGAGCAGGGATGAAAACTGATGCAGCTCCAGGTTTTCAGCCCAACTTCCCTGAAGAAATGCTGACATCTCTACCCTAACAAGTTTACTTGTGATTTTACTACTGTTCTTACAAGATTTACAAAGGGGACCTGGATATTTTCTAGACAGATTGAATACAATATAAATGTATATCAAATATATACAGAAGACTGACAGAAGAATACACCACACTTTGCTCAAGCCTGTCACAAACAATTTAAACCAAGATTTATACAGCCTAGATTTACAAAGTTCTGTAGTGAACTTAACTATGGCTCACACAGGGTCCCGTGGAATTTTGAAAACAGCACAATGACACTTCAATGTAAGATAACTGTTGAACGGCCGGGTAAGGTGGCTCACACCTGTAATCCTGGCACTTTGGGAAACCAAGGCAGGTGGATTATCTGAGGCCAGGAGTTCAAGGCCAGCCTGGCCAACATGGCAAAACCCTGTCTCTACTAAAAATACAAAACTCAGCCATGCATGGTGGTGGGTGCCTATAATCCCAGCTACTCGGGAGGCTGAGGCAGAATAATTGCTTGAACCCAAAGGACGGAGGTTGCAGTGAGCCAAGATCATGCCACTTCACTCTGGCCTGGGTGAAAGAGCAAAACCCCATCTCAAAAAAAAAAAAAAAGGGGGTAACTGATAAATAATGAATTATCCAGAACACTGAATTAAAAGGTCAGATTAATTTGGACAAAGATATTTTTCCTTAATCTATCTGAACAACTACTGTATCTCCACCTTGTCTGAAAGCAGCTGAGTCACATGAATGACAGACCCCCAGAGTAAAGATACATGAACCCTCTTGCAGTTGAGGGGACCCCGGAACCCTGAGATCTAGAATCCCTCTTTTTATTCTTTCTTTCTTTTTTGTTTTTTTGAGATAAACTGTCGCTCTGTTGCCAGGCTGGAGTGCAGTGGCATGATCTCAGCTCACTGCAACCTCCCTGGTAGAACCGCTCTTTCTAGTCTCCATTAAGCTTGGTCCTATGAGAGCTCCTATTCTTGGATCTGGGTAACATTTCCTCTCCTTTTATATGACACAAAAAATAGACCCCAAGGTTTGCACTGGAGCAAGACAGATATTCAAGCCTTTTCTGTATACAAGGCACTGCTGAGCCTTCTGTATGTCATTTCATTTGGTCCTTAAAAAAACCCTGTAGGAATGCTGCTAAATACCTTTAAATGGGACTCCAGAGACCGGGGAGGCTTAGGAAGGAGGAATGCCTGAGGCCAAGAGTTTGAGACCATCCTGCACAACATAGCAAGACCTCATCTCTACAAAAATTTAAAAATTAGCAGGATGTGGTAGTATGTGCCTGTAGTCCTAGCTACTTGGAAGGCTGAGGTGAGAGGATCATTTGAGCCCAGGAGTTCGAAGCTATAGTATGCTATCATCGTGCTACTGCACTCCAGCCTGAATGGGGAAGCAAAACCCTGTCTAAAACATGCACACAGCAACAGAGAACTGTCATACCCACAATACTGCTTGCCATTTTGGTTGAGAAACCCTGCTTAAGAACCATAAACAGAAGCACTTGGTGAAAGACATCGAACCCAATTTTACCTTCTGTACCTCCAACACGTACTGGGCCACCATAAATGGGGAAAACACAGTTAACTCCTCAGCTTGTGTGGCAATGTGGCTGTACATCCTTTCAACCAGGCGTGCACACTTCAGAACCACGGGCAGGTCATCTGTGCTTCCTACAGAGAGCAAAGTGTTCCCCAACCAATTAGTTCAAAAAACGCACATTTTAACTCTTCTATGTTATACTCTTAATATGGGTGAAAATTATCTCAAGTGTTACATGTTTTCCCAGACTCTTTAATTGGCTTATTTTGCAAACAAAATATGGGAGAACAGGTATGTTCAAATAGTTATCTACACAACAAAGGGATGGACACTTAAAAAACTGAAGTGTGTGTGGTTGTTTTTAAGAGTCTAACCAGAATAGTAATCAATATTTTTAAGATAAAATCTAGAATTACTAAAAAAAGATTGAGTTCTACAAGAAAAGCATAAACTGGAAAAAAATTGAAAATTATCCTAAGGGGAGAAAATCATTTACTGACGTCATATGATTTAAAAAATGAGATACCCTGAATTATGTCTTTGCCTCCTTAAGTTTCAGAAATTGTTTCTGTATGTGCCTTTTATAGGTGGACAGACATAGGACTCAGTTATCATTAGTAGACATTTATCTGTCTTCTTAGATTTACTTATGATTCCTAGTTCTTCCCACCATATGGTGTCAGGATCATCCAGGGATTCTTAACAAACTCCTCCCAGGAATCCTAATTGCATGTGTGTCTCCACAGCTTGAGTTACAGCCCATGGGGAAGTTCTCTCTGCCATCAGTCAGCATCATGGTAGGCACAGTTTTATTTATTTATTATTATTGTTTTTTTGAGACAGAGTTTCACTCTTGTTGCCCAGGCTGGAGTGCAATGGCACAATCTCAGCTCACCGCAACCTCTGCCTCCCAGGTTCAAGTGATTCTCCCGCTTCAGCCTCCAAACTGGGATTACAGATGTGTGCCACCATGCCCATCTATTTTTTTTTTTTTTTTTTTTTTGTATTTTTAGTAGAGACAGAGTTTCACCATGTTGGCCAGGCTGGTCTCGAACTCCTGACCTCATGATCTGCCTGTCCTGGCCACCCAAAGTGCCAGGATTATAGGCGTGAGCCACCACGCCAGGCCTAGTAGGCACATTTTTATAAAACTCCAGAAAACACAAATGAATCCATAATGGCAAAAAGCAGATGGCTGACTGGGGCTGGGACCAGAGTGGAGACAAAAGTGCAAAGAAGCCGCCGGGCGCGGTTGCTCACGCCTGTAATCCCAGCACTTTGGGAGGCCGAGGCGGGTGGATCACGAGGTCAAGAGATCGAGACCATTCTGGTCAACATGGTGAAACCCCGTCTCTACTAAAAATACAAAAATTAGCTGGGCATGGTGGCATGTGCCTGTAATCCCAGCTACTCCGGAGGCTGAGGCAGGAGAATTGCTTGAACCCAGGAGGCGGAGGTTGCAGTGAGCCGAGATCGCGCCATTGCACTCCAGCTTGGGTAACAAGAGTGAAACTCAATCTCAAAAAAAAAAAAAAAAAAAAAAAAAAAAAAGTGCAAAGAAGCAAAAGGAATCTTTTGAGGATGATGGAATATATTCTACATTTTGATTGTGGGGATGGTTTCATACATACATAAAACCCATTAAATTGCATACTTTAAACAGATGCAATTTGTTATGCATACATTGTACATAACTCAATAAAGATGATTTTTAGAATGCATGATACCTTTTTTAAAGACCCTGAATAAGCATACAAACATTTTTTATGTATGCAATTTTTCTAGATCAATGTAATTGTGTGAAATTATGTCAACTGTTACCATTCATGTAGCACTTCATGTAGTATTCAACAGACAATATACTCTGGTGATATGTTTTAATATCTCACATCAACTGTTCTCTTTTCAGACTGTTTAACATATACATGCTATTTGCAACACAAATACATGGCACTTGTCATGTCGGCCACCAATTTAATGTGTGCTCATTAAAAAGAGCACACTGAATACCAATAAAAGAGAGAATAAAAGTTAAAACTCTACTCAGTTAAGCCACAAATACATCTGAGAACCAGGTCTTAACAGACAGTATGATGAAGCCACACTCACAAGAACACTGTACAGAGTCCCAGAAGTGTGATGTACTCCTGCGCTTCCTCAAATACATGACAAAAGACATGCCTGTGGCAGTGTGACCAAGCTGTGCTCCACCCCTGCTGAGCAAGGCCCCGGCCTTTGGTCCAGGCAGACATGACTGCAAGAACAGGGATTCTTTCTTGCTGAGCTGGGACATGACTGGAGAGGCCTTGACACAGAACTGCAGGCAGCCACCACCAACTGGCTGAGGCTGGCATGGGAGGGGAAACTTGTTTACTAAGGCTGCTCCTAAGTCAATTCACAATATTAAGCTGACATGCTCTGCATCAGACAAAGAAGTGAAATACCTAACCGTGCCACTGATCCCAAAACCAGGCAGAGGAAGTGAAGCCTAGTGTTAATGATGCCCTTTCCCTTTTCTCAAAAGTTGTCTGGTTAAAGGGCTACTGCTTAAGTGTACAAAACTGAACCACAATGATAGGAGAGAAATTGAGCAGCACTCACGTATTTCTAGTTAGTCCAGAACTACTGTCACAGGGTCTTCTGACACCATCAAAGTTGAGTTATGGTCCCAGAACATCTGAGCTGACACCCTAACCTACTGCTTAGCACATTAGACAGTAAAGGACTGGTACGTGTTATGCAATTTCAAAATACTGCAATATAAAATAAAAATAAGTGCAATTTTTTTTTTCTGGAGATAGAGTCTCACTCTGCTGCCCAAGCTTGGAGTGCAATGTCGCGATCTTGGCTCACTGCAATCTCCACCTCCCAAGCTCAAGCAATTCTACTGCTTCAACCTCCCAAGTAGCTGGGATTACAGGTGTCCACCACCACACCTGACTAATTTTTGTATTTTTAGTACAGACAGGGTTTCACCATGTTGGCCAGGCTAGGTTTGAACTCTTGACCTCAGGTAATACACCCACCTCAGCCTCCCAATGTGCTGGGATGACAGGCATGAGCCACAGCACCCGGCCAGCAATTTTTAAAATAATAAAAGTCTCCCTCAAATTAGAAATTTAGCCAGAATCTACAAACTTCAAAGGTGAAAAATGAATTGTACACATAACATACTATAATGCTACTGCCATATGGCAGTTCGTATTTCCCTAGCAAACAAACACACCCTTGCCAAGCTGAGGCTGAACAGCGGCGGAAGGACCTCATCCCTTTTATGAGATTGCTCTATACTTGCCTGTTCCTCTTCATCTCCCTTTTCAACTATAAGCTCCTTAAGGGCAGGAATGGAGTTGTAGTCATTTTTATATCCCCTTTATATGATATACATGCTCAGCAACTATTTCCTAAATCTGATTTTTTTTCCCCCAGAAAAGGAACTATGTGAATAAGGAGATGCCTGATTCATCCACTGTTTTACATACAATAAAATGTGACCACTGGAAATTTAAACATAGAAATTATTTAGAGTATTCACTTGATATCAATGCTTCTCTTATTTAAACACAACTGAGTAGTTTTATTTTCAGTAACATGTGGCTAGCAGCAAAACCCCATGATAAATACATTTGAAACTGTATCTGATGTTACTCAAAATTACCTCTGTCTTTCTGCCGCCCTTCGCGCATAACTGAAAACACCAATCTATTGAAAGCGTTCAGGAAAGAAGGGATGGCTTTCAGCATTACCTGTAATGACAGATAACGGAATGTAAAAGTACACACGTGATTATTTAAGTTTTTCTACTTTAAAGGAGCTCATACTTATTTCCCTCTTAGCCTTGTCTATCGGGACACTCAAAACAGTTGTGTGTGCTCAGGGGTAGCCACATCCTTTTGCCTAGGGGTGCTGGTATCACTGTTCACCCATCTTGTATTGGACTCTTTGACCCTTGTTTTAACTATCTGGGACACAGACTCCACATGGTATAACTTCAGGAGTCTATGGGGCAATCCTGGTTTGGAATTTGGTGAGTCTATACCTTTCACTCTAAGCTGGTGCTAATCCAGTCTAGAAATGGGTAGAAATAAACAATAGGAACAGTACTAATCAATATATTCAAGTATCATTGGTACTAAAAAAAAATTACGTAAAACAAATGCACTTAAAATGGGGACCAAAGCCTCTTAATTAATAGTGGTGAAAAGGTCTGCTTGAAAACTTCATCTTGAAAAATGAGATTTCAGCCAGGCACAGTGGCTCATGCCTATAATCCCAGCACTTTGGGAGGCCAAGGCAGGTGGATCACCTGAGGTCGGTCAGGAGTTCATGACCAGCCTGGGTAACAAGGTGAAACCTCATTTCTACTAAAAATACAAAAATTAGCCAGGCATGGTGGTGGGTGCCTGTAATTCCAGCTACCCATGAGGCCGGGGCATGAGAATTGCTTGAACCCAGGAGGTAGAGGTTGCCATGAGCTGAGATTGTACCACTGCACTCAAGCCTGGGCGACAGAGCGAGACTTCATCTCAAAAAAAAAAAAAAAAAAGAAAAAAAGAAAAGAAAAGAAAAAGAAAAATGGGATTCCAATGACAAAACATGCTTCTTTTATATTCAATCATCTTTAGGTCTGAATCACAATCATACACTGTCATCAACAGAGCACCACATGCCACATGTGACTACATACATTAAAATTAACTAGAATTAAATCCAATTAAATATTCAGTTCCTAGTCATACTGGCCACATTTCAAGTGGTCAAGACACCAGTGGCCACTGGTTACCATGCTGGACAATAAAGACACAGCACACGCCCACTACTGCTGAACACTGCTGGACAGCGCTGCACCACGTATTAGAGTGAATAGAGAGGAAATCAAGTGTTGAGATTATTCTCTTTGGTATAATTCGTCCAACAAAATTTTTGATAGCATAATACCACATTCTTCATGTCAAATTATTGACTTTTTGCAGCATGTTCAGAAAAAGGTGATTTTTGCAAAAGTATTTCAGCGTTTCATACAGTTCCCCAAGGACCCTCTCTCAATCCTTTGCTATCATACTGATGGGAAACACACAAATCCTTTTGGAACTATCTGGGTTCACACTCTGGCTCCTTATGTAGTCTTCAACAAATCATCTAGCTTTTTTCTATATGTATGCACCTCAGTTTCCTCATCTGCAAAATGAGGATGATAGGTTGTCATGAGAATTAAATAAGCTAAGCCATGTACAGTGCTTAGAACAGCATTCGCTGCTGGTGGTTCTGCTGGGTATGCTGGCTGTGATGACTTCTTGCTATACCCTTTAGAGGCACCTAAGAGGATTCTAGCTGGATGTTTATGTCAGTGTGGGCCTACTATGCACACAGCTGACACTGATCACTGGTCATGCATCAGGTTCCCTACCCAACCCCAGTAAGATGAGAGTGAACTATGATTAATCATATCATTTTTACTGTAATGCCACATCATTACCCTTGTCAATTTTCTACATTTATTAAACAATCTAATTCCACTAAATGGTCATCTGCTAATGGTTTTGTGGAAGAATCAAGCTGCTTTCTAATATTATTTTCGTCAACCTCACGAAATCTTGTACCTTTTGCAAGATCTGTAATTTCAGTTTGCAATTTATGTGCATTGCATTTATACTGTACAGTCACATACAAATCCAACATCAGCCAAGAGATTTCATAACAAAGATACTGACAAGATAAACAGGGCCAAAGGCAATTGTTAATGGGGGAAGGCTTCAGAGTTAGACCCAATTTCATGAGTGTTTAGCTTACTAGAGAATGTTTTTCTTAAAAACCGTACTCCCGGCAGGTTTCTATCCTTAGGACATCAAAAGACTTAAAAATATCTGAATACGCATGAATATATGACACACAGCCATGCACTACAAAACAATACCCTGGTCAAAGGCACACTGCATAAACAACAGTGGTCCTATAAGATTATAAGATTGTATTTTTAATGGAACTTTTCTCTGTTTAGATGCACAAATACTTACCATTGTGTGACAACTGCCTGCAGGATTCAGTACAGTCAAGTGCTATATAGGTTTGTACCCTAGAAGCAACAGGCTATACCCCATAGCCTAGGTGTGTAATATGCTGTACCATCTGGGTTTGTGAAAGTATTATACGATCTATGGTGTTTACACAACAAAAATGCCTAAGGACACATTTCTCAGAACAAGTCCCTGTCATTAAGCGATGCATTAACTCTCTTATTTATGAGTTCCTACACATATAGTCAGCCACACATATAGTGGTGGCACCATGAAAAGAACACTGCTCAAAGATAACAACAGTCTCGAGTCTAAGGTTTAGACCCAGCTAAGTAACTGGTCAAATCATTTGGTGGCAATGAGCCTCAGTTTATTCATCAATAAAATTGGATTACCACCTCTTTCACAGGCTTGCTATAGGAGTGGAGCATAACAAATGTTCACTAAATGTTAGTTGAACTGCAATTTTTTTCTGTAGGACATTTATCGCTAGTTTCAGTTTAACTTAAAAAGGAGCATACTCTCAAACTGGAACTCAGGATGCCTCATTTCCTACATCCATTTGAATTATAAGCCCAACAAGAGATCTATACAAGTGAGTGACTTATTTAAATATGTGGTGAGCAAAAACAGAATAATTTCTAAAGAGCTCCCTTAAATAGCACAGATTGTATATCCCTTATCCCAAAGCTTTGGGACCAGAAGTGTTTCAGATTTCAGATTTTGGAATATTTACACATATGAGATATCTTGGAGATGGGACCCATCTAAATATAATTTAAAAATTCATTTTTGTTTCACCTTATATACATTTTATACATGGCTGAAGGTAATTGTATATAAGCATTTAAAATAATTTTGTGCATGAAACAAATTTTTGACTGTGTTTTGACTGCAACCAATCACATGAGGTCAAGAGTGGGATTTTCCACTTGTGGCATGATGTCAGCACTCTAAAAGTTTCGAGTTTTGGAGCATTTTGGTTTTGGGATTAGAAATGTTCAACCTGTAATATCCAAACACTATTCCAAGCACCAGATCCAACGAAGAAAAACATCACTAGAAAAGCACAGTACGAAGGTCGAGTGTTTTTGTGCTTGAGAAACCACTCAGCTCTGAAATTTACTAGAACAGAAAGTTTGCCTAGCAAATCATTAATTTTATTATTATCCTGCAACAGTAAAGCTTTGCTGCCATCTTTCTATAGACTTAAAAGTACCCTGCTCACAGAGGAAACGCTGCCTGACGCTGTCTCCCTCCTTCTCACCTTAGGATGACACTGGAGGATTGAAAAGAGCACGTTGTGCAGCCTCGGGAAGACGCTTCCAAACTCCAACGGCTTCAGATGGTCCAAAGGGACAGTGAGCAGGATGCTGAAGGCCAGGCTGACGTGGTGGGGGTTGCTAATGGCCTCCTCCCCCTGCCGCAGCAGCGCAGCCAGGACGTCTAGGACAGGCTCGACCACCGTCAGGGACACAGGCTGCTCCTGACAAGCTTCTCGGTTTAGGAGCTAAAGGGCAAGATGAAACAGAGAAAAAATGAAAGTACTTCTCCAGGGAAATAACACAAACACTGCAGCACTGAGTGACTGCAGTAAAAATGTGCTCCTAAATCAATCGATGTGGTCAGTGGGCAGTTAAATACCATTTGTTAAATTTCTGACAAATCAGTTCTAGCTGAAGATATTCATCTACTGCTGATCTAGAAAACAAAGAGAACAGGCCCAAGAAGAAGAATGCTCAAAGTCTTACCTACGTAACCTGGGAGAGCTCACCTGTGACCCTCCTTCTGAGACACACAGCAGCACTGGTGAGACCTTTCGGGTCCTGTCTCTCACAGTGTTCACTGTTCTGCTGGGTATTCTGGCTGTGCGGGCCCCTGCTCCACCGTTTGGGTGGATGTAAGCGGATTCTAGCCTGGTGTTCTTGTCAGTGTGGGCCCACCACGCACATCATCAACACTGTGCCCGCTCGTCAGCATGGGTCACCTCCTTCTACAGCCCACATGCCTCTCCTGATGCTCACCACACACACTTGGTTACAATGACCTCTGCTATCGACCAACGTGGATGCTCAGGAAAATGATGAGGCAGCCAAATTGAAAACGAGAGAGAACATTAAGTCTGTTTTTTAGGCCCTTTTGCCCCAGGAATATGCTAACCCAGGCCAGTTCTCTCAGGTAGCAACAGCTAGAATTAGTGCAGAAGATGATGGTAAAATACATACTGCTCCTTCCCATCTAAGTGTAAAAACACTCATGTCAGGGTTTTCAGAGGGCAGGAGACAGTCCCAATCTGAGCCAGGCTTTTGTTCTAGTGAAACAAACAGCCTAGCAACAACTGGACACAAATTTTAACATTTGAGTAAGATTGTAACAAAATAACCTCCTATCTGCAACATTGCTATGCCATCCTATAAAGCATTTAATTCTCACCGTATCATAGGCCTTAAACACACACACAAAACTCCTACAAATAAATGAGTACATTAAACTAATCACAACATTTTGTGGGGACAAAGAAAGCCCAGAATTCCTTCTATTATCATCTGATTAAACAGGGATCTACAATGCACCTATAATCCTGGTGACTTGGGAGGCTGAGGCAGAAGGATCACTTGAGGCCAGGAGTTTGAGGCTGCAAAACACTATGTTTGCACCTGCAAACAGCCATGTCACCTTAGCCTGGACCACACAGAGAGACCCCATTTCTACAAAAATAATAAAACATAAAATTTTAAAAATTAAACAGCCTCCACAATAGCCTCCCTTTATCATTACAGCCCTCTTTTTACTGCCTGTCTGATGCTTCCCAATGCTACTAAATGTCCCTTAACAGCACCTCCCTTCCACTGCTCCAACTATTAATACCAATGTGTTCAGGCAAGACACACAAACCTGGCATCCTGCTCACTGCCGTCCTCAGGAAGCAGCAGCCCACACATGCTCTGCATAAAGCCACATGGCAGCAGACCCCAAAAGGCTGACTTCTGTCTTTAAGGCAGAGGGAGGGGAGGAGCTGGAGGACACCTCTCCAGAGGGTACTCACTGTTAAAGCCGTGACTATCTGGGGACATGCACGCCACAACAGACTTGCTTTCTCTCCACCGAGTGGGCAGTTCAGTAGCAGCCTCAGCAATGTAACAGCTGACACAACAGCCTGAGGAAAAAGAAAAAACTTAGCAGGAGAGATAGCCCGTTCTCTCCTAAGAACTCTGCCTGAGGACGAAGCCTGTTCCCTGGGAATGCAGCAATGGAGTGGAGCCCTTGAGAGCCCTGGTGTCAGGGGACATGGACAAGGTGTGCTTAGGGTTAAGTCCTGAGGGGGACGCCCTTCACATCAGCAGGCAGACAGGAAGAAAGTAAAGACGATGGGCAGAGCTGCGGCAAACGCAGGGTCTCTCAGCAGTGTCTCACTAAACCGAACACATAAGTGGGCCAGGACAGCGGACTGCACGAGGGTCACACACTGTGACCTAATCAGAGAGAGCTGTGTTGTCAAGGTTCTGTCCACGCAAAGGATGCTGGCTGTTACTTCACTGAGCAACAACGCATGCTTACAGATAGGAGGGGCGGGAGGAAAACATGGGAACAATGAGGTTAGGTGCTGTGGTCACAGGTGTCACATGTTGACATGATGGCAGTATGGCCCAACTGGGTCACATGTTTCAAAGTGGATGGTGGGCGTCTTAAGCAAAGAATGAGGAGAATTTAACTTTTTTTTTATTTTGAGACCACGTCTCACGCTATCACCCATGCCGGAGGGCAACGGCATGATCTTGGCTCACTGCAACCTCCACCTCCTGGGCTCAAGTGATTCTCCTGCCTCAGCCTCCAAAGTAGCTGGTATTATAGGCAACTATCACCACGCCTGACTAATTTTTGTATTTTTAGTAGAGACAGCTTTTCACCATGTTGGCAAGGCTGGTTTCAAACTCCTGACCTCATATAATCTGCCCACCTTGGCCTCCCAAAGTGCTGGGATTACAGCATGAGCTACCACACTGGCCAGAATTTAACTTTTATACGTATCAGTATTGTGAATAGGTAGTACTTAGTATTTCACATAAAACCACACATTTATAATTTGAGAAACTTCCTCTTTGAAAAATAAGGTTTTAAACAATGAGGCATGGGCTGAGCCCGACCTTTACTGGGTGCCTATATGAAAACACTGACCCAGTGCCAGGCATTTCACACTGTCAGTCAGTTTCTATTTCAGCCTCACACCAGCCTCTTCTCCCCTAATGCTGTGTAGCACCACAACCCTAGCCAAACTCGACTTCCGCCCTTCGCTCTCTTCCCTTCCCTGCTCCCTCTCACTATGCACATCCCAAGGTCCTGTCTCCACTCCCGCCCTCCTGTCCACCTACAGGCTGTACCTCCCTACCAGGCCTGCCTGCTGGCACTTTTCCCTGTCCGTCTTCTCACTCTTGCACATCCCCTGCTCCTGGCAGCCCAACACGCTTCCTGCACTGTGCACACCTCCCCTACCCTCCCCCCTGCTGCCCCAACCAAGTCTCCTGCGTTCTTCAGTGCACGCTGGAGTCACTTCTTCCAGGAAGTCTCCTGACTGACTGGTCCAAACAGAAATTTGGGTTTGTTTCCTCTTGGCTTGCTGAAGGGAAGCCTAGAGGCCTGGAGTCCTTCTCAGAGCTGTCGCCCAATCATGCTGCAGAGGCACATGACAAAAAGGACCAGAGAGAAGACCAGGTTCTCCCTGCTGCCGCCCTTAGACCTGACCTACACCCCTCCCTGTAAGCTCCCAGATTAGCCTCTTGAGCTCTTCTCCTGTTCAAATCAGTACCCAATACCAGTGGGCTATATATGACCAGGAGTCACCAAGCCATTCATGAGGCAGAATATGCCTAGACCAGAGACCTTGGCTGGAGTCTCTGCCCCACCGACCACTGGCTCTGTGGCCTTCTTCCTTGTGTAAGCGTCGGGATATCTGACTGGTTCAATGCCCAGGGGCACTCAGAGAAGCAAATCCCAGCACGTGAGCTCTGTGCAAAGGCACTCAGCAAATGCAACAGCATGCAGGCTGTATTAGAGACTTCCATGGGAACTGAAGCGGGTAGGCTAACCTAAGCGCTTCTCAAATGCTGGCATGAGGGCAGTATGGCCCAATCGGGCCACATGTTTCAAAAACTATGGTGCAAAAGGTCTTCAGCAAAGAATGAGCAGAGTTTAACTTTTTTACGCATCAGTTTTGTGAATACGTAATACTTGGTATTTGACATGCTAAGACCACACATATGTAATTTGAAAAACTTTCTGTTTGAAAACAAAGGCCTCCCTACACTGCAGCCTGGGCTGTCCCAACCACAGCGCCCTCTCACAGCCTCCCTCTTCGCTTAGAGTCTTTACTAGTTAGAATGTGTTTGTTTAGTTTTAGGGGTGACACCTCAACTCACATCAGTTTTCCCATTTGAGCTGACACGGTTTCTGAGCCTGCCACACAAGGAGGGAACAGCCACCCACCTGTACGTCTGCTTTCCACATGTTACTGACGTCCAGTCCCTGGAGAACACACTGCGTCACCAGCCTCAAGTCCTCTAGTGTCCCAACCTCTAACATTTGGGTGAACAAGGCTCCCAAATGAGGCTCAATATCCTGAGTGACCTGAACAGGAATTTCAGGATCTGTGTGGGAAAGAAACCAAACCTGTTAAGATGTGACAGATGGGACAGGTGAAATAAATTACCAAGTAGCCATAGGATGAAATTGTGCACAGCTGTGGCAGTCATCAAAAATCACCAAGTCGGGGCATGGTAATACAAGCACTGGTGGAAAAAGCAGGTACACGTTATTTATCGTGATGCCATGTTCTCACACACAGCTGTACCTGTGCAGTGTGTATACACACACAAACACAGAAGATGACAGCCATGCTTAGGAGGTAAGCTCCGAACCACAGAAGACAGGTGGCTATTACTTTGTGCTGTTGACCCTTGAACGTTTGAACTGCACGGATCCACTTATACGTGGGATTTCTTTGGCCTCTGCCACCCCTGAGACAGCAAGACCAACCCCTCCCCTTCCTCTTCCTCAACCTATTCAATGTGAAGACGAAGACGATGGAGACCTTGATGATAATCTACTTCACTTAATGAACGGCTTCTTTTCTCTAGCTTACTCGATTATAAGAATATATAAATACAGCCGGGCGCGGTGGCTCAAGCCTGTAATCCCAGCACTTTGGGAGGCCGAGGCGGGTGGATCACGAGGTCAAGAGATAAGAGACCATCCTGGTCAACGTGGTGAAATCCCGTCTCTACTAAAAATACAAAACATTAGCTGGGCATGGTGGCGCGTGCCTGTAATCCCAGCTACTCAGGAGGCTGAGGCAGGAGAATCACCTGAACCCAGGAAGCAGAGGTTGCAGTGAGCCGAGATCACGCCATTGCACTCCAGCCTGGGTAACAAGAGCAAAACTCCGTCTCAAAATAAATAAATAAATAAAGAATACATAAATACATATGTGAAATACGTAGTAATCGACTGCTCATGTTATCAGTAAGGCTTCTGGTCAATGGTAGGTTATTGGTAGTTAAGTTTTGGAGTGTCAAAAGTAATACATAATTTTTTTTTTTTTTTTGAGACGGAGTTTTGCTCTTGTTACCCAGGCTGGAGTGCAATGGCATGATCTTGTGATCTTGGCTCACCACAACCTCCGCCTCCTGGGTTCAGGCGATTCTCCTGCCTCAGCCTCCTGAGTAGCTGGGATTACAGGCACGTGCCACCATGCCCAGCTAAATTTTTGTATTTTTAGTAAAGACGGGGTTTCACCAAATACATGATTTTTTAAATAGAATTGTTTCAGAATGATATACATGGATTTTTTTTTTTTTAACTGTTCCAGGGGTTGGTGCCCTAACCCCTATGTAGTTCAAGGGTCAATTGTATTTTTTTTTTCTGTTTTGTATTTCTTTTATAAAATTGGTAGGGGCGCAAGAGTGGGTGGTATTTTAAACAGATGGGAAAGTTAAAAAGATTAAGAAACTCACTTTTTAGGACTGCATGACTGTCAGGAAGTCACCCGGCTGTTTCCCATCATCCCCAGTGTCCCTGGGCCCACAGTTTCACAACAACGCCCAAAGCCACTTAAGGCCCTTTATCACCTGACCCCAGGTCATCTTTCCAGCCAGCACTCAGCCCCATCTGACTATTCCACATTGCCAGAATACCTTCCTGCTTTCCTGGCTTTGCTTACTGTTTACAGCACTGGGGGAAAGGGGACCAAAGGCTTTGAGAAGTAAAGATCTAGGTCTGAGTCTCCCACAAGCAGTAAAACCCTGACTCATGATCTCCCTCATCAATGAGGCTCCCTTCCTGAGCCTCAACACCCTCACCAGTGAAGTGGGCATAACAGTACCAACTCTTGTGACTGGCAAGTTTAAAAAGACCACAAAGCTCACAACATAGTGCCCTCACATGAAAGGCTCCCATTTCCACCTGCCCTGACTACCCTTCAAGGGCCACTCAGGCTAGGCCTGTATGTGGCCTCTCTGCCCAGAGTCCCATCGCTCTGGTTCGATTTATGGCATCTCCCCCACCTTTACCCTATGATTGGTGTGAAGGTCTGTTTACTTAATTACAAAGGCCAAAATCAACACCTCACTCTCCTCCAGAGCAGGATACAGGCTCAAACATATAAGAAGCATTTTAATTTTTTAAAAAATTTTTTTGGAGACACGGTCTCACTCCATCACTCAGGCTGGAGTGCAGTGGCACAGTCATGGCTCACTGCAACCTCAACTTCTTGGACTCAAAGGGTCCTCTCGCCTCAGCCTCCAGAGTAGCTGGGACCACAGGTGCATGCTACTGCACCCAACTAACTTTTTGAAGAGACGGGGTTTTGCTTTTTTCCAGGTTGGTCTCAAACTTCCAGCCTCAAGTGATCTCTTGCCTCGGCCTCCCTAAGTGCAGGATTATAGATGCTAGCCACCACTCACGGCCAAGAAGCATTTTTAGAAGTGTTGGTTTCTGTAACTGAATTCAGGTCCTCTGCTCTAATGTCAGAAGGTATCTTTATAAAAGCCCACCTCTGAACCACCCTCGAGGAGGACACAGGGAGGACTCCATGGCTGGGGCACCTGTACAGCCCCTCCTCACACTCTCTCTTTCCCTGCCTGAAGCCTTGGGCCACTCCTCACTTGGCATTTCTTCTACAGCACTCACAACTCTGGCACTTCCCTGGACAGAGCCTAACAGCTCGGGTGGAAGAGGCCTGGACACCACACCCCAGGCCAATGAGCTGAGGGCACAATAGTGTGGCAGGCTGGCCTGGCCCAACCTTGACCACGCTGTGACCAAGGGGCTCTGTCCCTGGGGAAAAGATACCAGAAGTCCAGGGACATACAGTCAGGACTTAAAGATTGCCTCAACTCGGCAAGGCGTGGTGGCTCACACCTGTAATCCCAGCACTTTGGGACGCTGAGGCAGGTGGATCACCTGAAGTCAGGAGTTTGAGACCAATCTGGCTGACATGGTAAACCCCATCTCCACTAAAAGTAAACACAAAAATTAGCCAGGTGTGGTGGTGCATGCCTGTAATCCCAGCTACTTGAGAGGTCAAGGCAGGAGAATCGCTGGAACTCAGGAGGCAGAGGTTGCAGTGAGCAGGGACCATGCCACTGTACTCCAGACTGGGTGACAGAACAGGACTCTGTCTCAAAAAAAGAAAAGAAATAAAAGAGAGAGACAGATTGCCTCAACTCATCAGGGTTGAAGAGGAAAAGGAGGTCAAAGTATTTGTTTAACTAAGGGGCACAGGGGCAGAGCTTCAGACCACCAGCTGCCGTTTCTCGGGCCATTGATTTAGAACACCGTAATTAGACTTAATAAAAGACTCGATTTTTGCTCCCATTAAGAAGGTGAATACCGTTCCCTAAAAGAGTCACTGACACGGTAAGACAGAACAATGTAATATCAAAGC
Organism: Saimiri boliviensis; assembly: GCF_048565385.1. Taxonomy (NCBI): domain Eukaryota; kingdom Metazoa; phylum Chordata; class Mammalia; order Primates; family Cebidae; genus Saimiri; species Saimiri boliviensis. The sequence goes on along the minus strand of NC_133462.1, from coordinate 78,802,659 downwards.
CTATCAGTTAATCCACAGTCAAGCCAGAAACACAGAGGTTACTGAAAGGGAGACATCAACAGCGTGATTTGGGCCACGGCACTTCAGTTCTGGTGCTTGCACAGGCAGACCAGGTGACTTCACTTTCCGAGAGAACCCATTTAACCCTCATGTACTGAAAGGCAGGCCCGTGGCCCCATCCATCACAGCTTCTCCACCCAGAAACACAGAGGTTAACTTGTGCTCCAAGGATCAGATTTGCCTGATTTCCAGACCTCACCTTAAAAGACTGACCTGACCCCAACCCTTTCATTACCACCAAAACAAAAAAAGGTCCCCCACAATTGCGGCATGTGCCATCCCGAAACAGAAGACATCTCTTCTTGCCTGTTTGTTTTTTGGGAGGAGTAAAAGTGTATTTTATTTGTATACCCTAATAAAGGTAACAAATCTTAACCACCTTTTACTATATTTACAGGAAAACCTCAACTAACTCTAAATGGGCCTCCAAAGACATTATAATCTATCCCCTGCTATGGCAAGTTTAATTAAACCATAGACAAGTATTTTGATGTATTATTAAAATGCAACATTAGTGGTATAATGAAAATAGCAACAACCACAACATGTTAATACAATGATTATTTTAATTTTTGCATGCATTTCTAGCCCTTGTCTGCATGCATGCATATTTTACATAGTTGTAATTGTGGCCTATTTAACATTTCATATTGTACTTTTTTTGCTTAATATTTTCTAGATATTTCTAGCTCATGTCTTCATAAGAGTTTTGACAATTTTTTTTTTTTTTTTTTTTTGGACACAGAGTCTCACTCTGTCACCCAGGCTGGAGTGCAATGGCACGATCTCGGCTCACTGCAACCTCCACCTCCCAGGTTCAAGCGATTCTCCTGCCTCAGCCTCCCGAGTAGCTGGGATTACAGGCGCGTGCCACCGTGCCCAGCTAATTTTTTATTTTTAGTAGAGATGGGGTTTCAACATTTTGGCCAGGCTGGCCTCGAACTCCTGACCTTGTGATCCACCTGCCTCAGCCTCCCAAAGTGCTGGGATTACAGGCATGAGCCACCGTGCCCGGCATCAATTATAATTTTAATGACTGCACGGTAACCCATTAACCTTTGACCAAGGGGACTGTAAAGGTCGACTCTGTGCAGGAAGACATGAGCTCTCGCTTCTAGGCTGTGTATGGGGTCCTAGTTTGCTGCCTGGAATACTATGATGACATCGAAGGTGAGCCTTGGTCCAATGAGTACCTGCACCTGGCAGCATCCTAATATGGGGGGAGGGCAGAGGGGCGGTGGGGGAAGAGAGGGTCAGGGGGCAGCGGGGTGAACTAAGGAAGGCACAGTCCTGCCCTCAAGAAACTGTAAAAAGCTCTTTAGAAATTAAGTAATTTGTACTTTTTAATTTAAAGTTTACTTTATTGGCTGGGCACTGTGGCTCATGCCTATAATCCCAGCACTTTGGGAGGCTGAGGTGGGTGGATCACAAGGTCAAGAGATCGAGACCATCCTGGCTAACATGGTGAAACCCTGTCTCTACTAAAAACACAAAAATTACCTGGGCATGGTGGCGCATGTCTGTAGTCCTAGCTACTCAGGAGGCTGAAGCAGGAGAATTGCTTGGACCCGGGAGACGGAGGTTGCAGTGAGCCAAGATCATGCCACTGCACTCCAGCCTGGGGACAGAGTGTGGCACAACAGTGTGGCTCAAAATAAATAATAAATAGTACATTTTATTTATTTATTTTTGTGAGACAGGGTCTCACTGTGTCACCCAGGCTGGAGTGAAACGACAGGATCAAGGTTCACTGCAGCACCAACCTCCCTGGGCTCAGGTGATCCTCCCACCTCAAACTCCATGGCCAACTTCAGTATTTTTGGTAAGATGGGGTTTTGCTATGTTGCCTGGGCTCAAGCAATCTGCCCCTCAGCCTCCAAAGTGCTGGAATTACTGGTGTGGGCCACCATGCCTGGCCCTGTTTTGTACTTTTTTTTAAGTTGGCAGATTTTTATATCTTTTTAAAGTCAACTTATGGCATTGAAAGTCTGATACTAAGAGCCTACTAAGGACGCAAGTATCTATGTATCTCACTGCAGCCAAGAGAAGCTAAAGGCTAAAAAACTGAAGAAGAGTAGATTTCAAAATTGTAAACTTACACAGAACAACCTCCAAAATAAGTGAGCAACTGAGGCACAGAGTAACCTACAGAGGAGGCTGCTGTTTGCACAGTAAGTAAGGTAACAGTGGTAAGGGCAATTGCTTAAGTGTGCCTAGGATGTAAATAAAAGGCATGAAGGTGTGGGTGCTGGGCCTGGGAGGGAGATTGTCTCACTGTCTGCATGTGGTACCTTTTCAACACACCGCGTGTTTGCTTATGCCCGGTTCCAAAAAGGGGAGCAGTGGAAACTAGGCCTCTATAACACAGAATTAACTCAGGAGAAAATACTTTACCTGCAAGAACTTTTCTCACAGAATGAAACATGGAAGTAAACACGGAGTCCTTTTTGGGATGGAGCTCTGGGGCCAAAAAGAACAGAGTCAAAAACTGCAAGGCTGCTCGAAAAGACTGATCATGTCCTGCGAGAGCTGGCAACTCCTGCAGTATCTGAGAGTAAACACCCTGGTAGAGGGCAGCATGAGAGAGCAGTGTCCTGTCCGTTACTTGGGAAATGTTGGCCTCTCCATCCCTGCAGTGCTGGCCCAGGTCGGCTTCCAAGAGCATGCTGACAGATGAGATGAGGACCGAAGGCAGGCGGCAGCCCTGGGCCCCTGGCACTGAGCAGAGCTGCAGCACAGCTCCTGTCTGCAGCATGGCCTGCTGCAGCAGCTCAGACAGAGCTGCTGGGGCCTCCTGATCCAGCTTCTGCTCTTTGAGGAAAGGTCCCAGGACATGGCACAACCTGGTTAAAGACACCAGAAGGAGCTGCCTGCCCTGAGGGTTCTGATTTTCCAACCGTTTGCCAGAAGCTGCCTCCATGTGTGCTTTGGAGCTAGAGAGGAATGCGGTGATTTTTCTAAAATTGAGCACCAAGCTCAGCTTCATTTGGATGAGCATCTGCATTAGCTCCTCTAAGAATGTCCCTATCACTTGGAGGAATTCCAGCCAAGCGGGATCATCCATCTCAATAGGGAATCTACTACTAGTTCTGAACAATGAGGTCAGTACAATCTCAAAAATATCACTAACATACATGATCTTGAACACAGACCGAACACTTTTCCCCCTTTGCAGGTAACCAAGAAGCTGGTAGCAAGTCATCAAGAACTTGAGAGCCAGTGAGGAGGAGCAAGAGCATCCTAGTTTGGTGACAGCCATGGACAGTAACAGAAGAAAATAATGCACATGATAGGGCGGCAAGAGGCTGTCCAGCTGTAAAGTAGACATCACTTCCAAAAACCCCAGGATGCTTTCCAACTGTTCTCCCGCCAGCTGGATGGGGAAGTCACTCTTGACCAGGGATAGTAAGTTCTGGGCAATTTCTCCTCTAGGTTCTATACCTTCAGGTCCAACTTTTGCAAATCTGTTTTCCCAATGAGCCACAACCATGTGGTCCTTTTCAAAAAGCCAGGGAAGCTGCTGACTGACAAGATCTGAGTCATGCTGGGCACCAGAACACAGAATGCTGGAACATCTTGCAGCTAAACACATTAAGAAAGCAGAATGAAAGGACTGCATCTCTGGAAAGAGAGGGCTGTTAAGGATAGCTCTGGATATTTTTTGCAGTGTGATGTATGGCTCTTCATCTACTGAGCCGTCCTGGGCTCTGCCCACTGGTAAAGTTCTCAGCAGGACACTGGCCAGGTATCTCACATCATCTGGACACAGATAGGATATTAAAATGGTGAGATTTGACACAATCAAGTGCCAGTGTGCTACAGGGTACGTGAGTCCACTCACCGTCCCTACTTGGCTGTCCCAGGAAGCTGTCGTTCTTTGATTCAAGTTTTTTCTGCCAGAACCAATAATAAAGGCGGCATCACACCTCAAACTCTGGAGGGCTTCTTCAGACCAGAAACTAGTTTGCATTAAAGTTCTTTTCATTTTCTGCAGGTACAGCTGTTCTAAGCAGTATCTACCAAGAGAGTTAAACTGAGCTGTAAACTTGTCTATCTTCTTCCAATGCTGTGTTTCTATACCTGGGAGCAATGAAGGGAGGTCCGAGATCTCCAGAGCAACACCTGTAAGGGCCCCAGACATAGAGTGATATTGGCTACAGTTCAAACTGAACGTAGCATCCACCTGGGCCCAGGTGTAAGCGAGCAGGAGTGCAGAGTCACTGACCTTCTGCAGCCACAGCTCAAGCTCTGGGCCTGGGGGGTCTAGAAGGGCCAGCAGGGGCTGCATGAGCTCCCTCAGCATCCTCTCCATCATGCACTGTGTCCGTCTGATGATGGGCAGGGGCGTGCTGCTGTCCAGGCTCCTCATGTTGAACATGATGCAATGCAGTAGCGAGCTCAGTGACAGTGACTTCAGGGCCATGTCAGCATCACTCTCCAAATAGGGCAAGACTAAAGACTGGAATTTCTCCAACACAAGGGACCACGTGTCCAGGATCTGATTCAGAGGCAGCTCCAGGAGGCACGCACAGAGCACCGTGGACGGGCCTGAGGCCAGAATAGGCTGCCTCAGTGCCTCAGCAGCTGGACGACAGATCACCCCCAAAACCTCTTCAAACAACCGTGGCACTTGTCGGAGTTTGGCATAAGTCTGGAAGACAGTATGAATAAGCGCTTCCTGGGCTTTCTTGGTTCGAATCTCTGTTACTTCTGCATCGATCCAAGCTGAAGCCAGCAGGTCATCCAGGTCTGGCTCCAAAATCAAATGATTCAGTGATATCAAAGTCTTCAGGCAGCGGAACCAGGCCGGTATGGGTGCTTGCACATGGTTTATCAGCAGCTCAGCCACACGGCGGTAAAAGTGGAACTGAACCTCTTCATGCCGAATCCTGTCGGCAGCGATGTTGTAGATATTGTTGTTGGCCACTGAGTTTAGTAGCTGTTCCACAACCAAAAGTTCTGTGGTCCAGTCTGATGTGGACAGGGCTTTTCTCTGCTCCTCCTGCAGGTGTGAAATCTTTAAGCAGCCGAACAGCCTGGGGAGAACCTGGAAGCAGAGAAGCTGATTTCCCTCCTTGAAGTAAGAATCTAGAAAGAGCTTATACAACAAAGCCACTGAGTTGGCCACAACCGAGGTATGAAGGGATGCTGCACAGTAGCCAGCATCGACCAGCCTGGTGAGCACGGTGTCCATGGGAGCCAGAAGGTTCTTCAGGGCTCCTGTCTTTGTATCCCCTTGCTGCTGGTCCAAGAGCTCCTCCTTGTAGGATGACAGCAGCTCAGGCTGAAAAACTCCTCCTCGGAGCATGGCCTCAATCTGACTCCTGATGTCCCGGCTCAGCACCTGCCTCAGCTGGCCCTGACCAGCCTGCGACCATGTGCCCCCGGAGAGTAAGTGCCTCAGGACCAGGCCTGGTTGAAGCAGGTGAGCAGTCACATCCCCAAAGGCACGTCTTGGGTTGACCTGCTGCTGCTGGATCAAGAGATAATGGCCAAGGGCCAGGTGAATGACCTCAAACAACTGGACTACCAAGGCTCCTTCCGGCTGCCTGCAGGCCGACCAGCAAAGGTGGCTCAGCAAGGCCACCATCAGCTCCTGTTTGGCCGTGTAGATGACAGCAAGAGCAGGTGTTGACAAGATGCCCTGGCAGCATCGAAGGACAGCACAGATGTTTCTTTGGGATCCCGAAATAGAGAACTCAGCTATTCTCTCATTTATGATCTGCACATTAAGAAAGAAAGAAAATTCATTACTTATCTTAGACCCATACATATGCAAGAAAAGTATTTAAAAAAAAAAAAAAAATCAACAAACTCACCCATTACCCTCACCTTGGTAGGAAATACTGTTATGTCAATGAACTTGACATAAGCTTAGTGCATCAAAAACAAGGCAAAGCACCTGTTTTAATTCCTCTACCTATCCATCTTCTACCAATGCAAACCGAAAAAAAATCCATGCCTTTGTAAATTTACTGTCCCTTTTTTTAAAAGCTGGGTTTTAAAAGGCTTAAGTGTCAAATATCACTTTCCCTTAGATCCTAAATCTGCAATTGAGCTTAAATGTTACCAGGCAGGGAGTCAGTAGCACTTGAGTTATGACCTTGTGGTCCAAAATACATGTTTATAGGCCAGGCGTGGTGGCTCACCCCTGTGATCCCAGCACCTTGAGAGGCTGAGGTGGGCGGATCACTTAAGGTCAGGCAATCAAGACCAGCCTGGCAAACATGGTAAAACCCCAACTCCACTAAAAATAAAAAAAAGTAGCCAAGTGTGGTGGCGGGCACTTGTAATCCCAGCTACTTGCGAGGCCGATGCAGGACAACTGCTTGAACCTGGGAGGCAGAGGCTGCAGTGAGCTGAGATCAAGCCACTGCACTCTAGCTTGGGTGACAGAGCAAGACTCTGACTCAAAAAAAGAAAAAAATACATGTTTATAGTCAATTGTACTTTTTCTACTTAAAAAGCCAAAGCAAAAGGCACTCTTTTAAAAAGGAAAGCAGCTGGGTGCAGTAGCTCATGCCTGCAATCCCAACACTTTGAAAGGCTGAGGCGGGTGCAGATCACTTCAGGCCAGGAGTTCGAGACCAGCCTGGTCAACATGGTGAAACACCACCTCTACTAAAAATATAAAAAATCAGCTGAGCATGGTGGCACAAAACTGTGGCTACTCGGGAGGCTGAGGCACAAGAATCACTTGAACCCAGGAGGCAGAGGTGAGCCAAGATCACACCACTGCACTCCGCCTGGGTGACAGAGGGAGACTCTATCTCAAAAAATGTTTAAAAAAGGGAAGCAAATGTTATGTTACTACTGCTTATTATACAGCAAATCTATTGTCTACTGCTCTCAAAATTCCAAAATTCACAAACACCAGAAATTTTGAGAACCAGGCAGATTCTATAATTCATTCAGAGGTTAAGTGACTTGCTCTCAGCCTTATGGAATCTGGGAATCAAACCTATCTCAGGTGCTAAGTTATCAGTGCCCTAATGAGATAGGTATTATTATTTCCATTCAAGTAATTGCTGGCCATGGACTCTTAAAAGTTAATCTGGAAAAGCTGTAACAAAGATGATAAATCCTTAAATGTCAATGCACTATTACGGTGATATCCAAATTTTTTGTTATATAGCTCATCAATTCTTCCTGCACTTATACTCAATAAGTATAATTTATTTATAGATTATACACATATGCTACAGTACTAACATTTTATATAACTATAAAGCATATATAAAAATAAAAATTGAGTAAGGCTTTTTAAACAAGGAGACATTTTCTTCCCATATTCCAAAAGACCATTTGAAATAAGCCACTTTGGTGACCACTGGTTTATCATTTTAAAAACTGACCCAGTTTGGAACATAATCTCAAGAACCGTTAAAGTCTATGTGCCATCAGGCAGCTCAGTCTTGGTTTCTCTCCGTTCCCACCCTCTAATGATTTTCTCTCTGCCTGCACACTCATGAGGGTGAGGCAGTGTGATGGCTTCACAACCCAGGCTTTACACTCAGGCAGAGTGAGGTTCAAATCCCAGCTCTGCCACTAACTAGCCATGGGACTTTAGGAAAGTTAAACTTCTTTGAGCCTGGCACACATTAAGTGCTCATTAGTAGCAGTTTTTATTCTGTCTAGCTATTCTCATGGTATTTAAACACACTCCATTTTGACAATGAAGTTCATACTTCTGATCCGAGACTTCAAAATCACTTTCAGTCAAAAACTGAGGAGGTCCCCGGGTTGCCGGCCAAGCCACTAGTGGCACTTGTGGCTCAAAGGCCATAGTAAAAAATTAAAATTAAAAAAAAAAAAAACCCTTTGAGGGAATTCCTGTCTGGTTTTTGGCCTTTGATCTCCCTCCAGACCAAAAGAAAGGTGAAGAAGAAGAAAAACAAATCAGAGTAGCATAACTTGCTAGCTACCTTTTCCAATTAAAAAGGTAATCAATAACCTGTTTATGAAATAGTTCTAAGCTTTATTTTGAATATTAAATAACAAAGGGTTTAGCATGGTATAGAGTATATGATAAGCATTCAATAAACAGTAATTATTGTAATTTTAATATTACATCCTTCTCCCCTACCTTGATATTTCCTGTATCTTCACAAAATTGACACTAAAACAAGTTTCCAGCATTAAGAAGAAATCAATGGAGATGCATCCAATGCATATAGAACAACAGAAGAGTTAATTACCTTGACGAGGGAAATCTGAAGGTTAATGGTCTTTCCATTCTTGAGGAGATTCTGCAATTTTCTGCTATGTAAAATGTTATCTATATAGATCCAAAGCCTTTCAACAATATCTTCCTTCAGTTCAAGTTTCTTCTTATAAAATGCAACCAATGATTGTCTTGCCCAATCAAGTAACACCTGAATTTGAAGGAAACACACACTGAAAATAAATTTATTTGCTAAGAGAGAAAGATAGTGCCCGTCATAGGGACATTATGGATATTACCAAATCCAATCACCATGGGGAAAAAAAAAACTTCTTTTAAAACTTACCTTTAGTAATATGACGTAAGTGTTTTGGTATTTTTAAATGTTTATTATTAAAGGATAATGAGGGTAAGACAACAAATTTGTCTTCAGCAAGGGCAAATAAAAAGTTTCAGGTGAAACTCAAACATGTCTTACCCCCTTTGCTGAGGTTATACAGGCATATCTCATTTTATTGTGCCTTGTAGATACAGATTCTGCATTTTACTAATCTGAGGTTTTATGGCAACCCTGTGCCAAACAAGTCTACTGGATCCTTCATTCCAACAGCATATGCTCGCTTCGTGTCTGCCACACTTTGGAAATTCTCCCACTATTTCAAACTTTTTCATTCTTATTATAATCGTTATGGTGCTCTGTGATCAGTGATCACTGATGTTACTACTCTAATTGTTTTGGGGAGCCATGAACTGTGTCCTTCTAAGTCAGCAAGCCTAACCAATAAATCTTCTATGCCTCCTGAGTGCTCCATCAAAATGCTATTATCCTGAAAGGGCTATTTCCCCCTCTCTCCCTCTTCTCTGGCCTTCCTATTCCCTGAGATAAAATAATAATGAAATTAGGCCAATTAACGCTACAATAGCCTCTAGGTGTTCAAGTGGTAGGAAGAGCTACTTGTCTCTCACTTTAAATCCAAAGCTAAAAATAATTAAAATTAGTGAAGCAGTTTGCTGAAAGGTGAGACAGACCAAAAATCAAGCCTCTTGAGCCAACTACCCAAAATGTGAACTGAAAGTGTTACTCCAGTGAACACACAAATGATAGAAAGTGAAACAGCCTTATTGCTGATGTGGAGAAAGTTTTAGTGGTCTGGATAGAAGATCAAACCAACCACAACATTCCCTTAAGCCAAAGCTTAATCCAAAGCAAGGCCCTAACTCTCTTCAATTCTATGAACTGAGAGAGGTAAAGAAGCTGTGGAAGAAAAGCTAGAAGCTAGCAGAGGTTGGTTCATGAGGTTTAGGGAAAGAAGCCATCTTCATAAATGTGCCAGGTTGAAGTTATCTAGAAGATCTAGCTAAGATCATTGATGAAGTTGGCTACACTAAACAACAGATTTTCAATGTAGAAAAAACCATCTTCTATTGGAAGAGGCCATCTAGGACTTTATTTTTGTTTTTTGTGTTTTTTAATTTTTTTGTGTGTGAGACGGAGTCACACTGTCTCCCAGGCTGGAGCACAATGGTGCGATCTGGGCTTACTGTAACCTCCACCTCCCAGGTTTAAGCAATTCTCCTGCCTCAGCTTCCCTAGCAGCTAGGATTTCAGGTGCCTGCCACCACGCCTGGCTAGTTTTTTGTTTTTTTGTTGTTTTTTTTTTTGTAGAGACAGGGTTTTGCCATGTTGGCCAGGCTGGTCTCGAACTCCCAGCCTCAGGTGATCCACCGGCCTCAGCCTCCCAAAGTGCTGGGATTACAGGCATGAGCCACTGAGCACAGCCTCCACCTAGGACTTTCATAGCTAGAGAACAGATGTCAATGCCTGGCTTCAAAGATTCAAAGGACAGGCTGACTCTCTTATTAAGGTCTAATGCAGCTGGTAACTTTAAGTTGAACCAATGCTCATTTACTATCCCCAAAACCCTAGGGCACTTAAGAAGTATGCTAAATGTACTCTGCTTATGCTCCGTCAATGGAAAAACAAGGCCGGAATGACACCACATCCATTCACAGCATAGTTTACTGAAGATTTTTAAGCCCATATTGAGACAGATCAGAACAAACAAGATTTCTATCAGAAGATTACTGCTCTAGGGTGACCAAGAGCTCTGATGGAGATATACAAGGAGATGAATGTTGTTTTCATGACTGCTAACACGACATTTACTCTGCAACCCATAAATCAAGTACTTTTGACTTTCAAGTCTGATTATTTAAGAAACACATTTCCTAATGCTACAGGTGCCATAGTGATTTATCTGATGAATGTGGAGAAAGCCAAACTCAAGATCTTCTGGAAAGAATCACCACTCTAGATGCCAGTAAAAATATTCATGAATCATGAAAAGAGACCAAAATATCAACATTAACCGGAGAGTGGAAGAAGCTGATTCCAGTCCTCATGGATGACTCTGAAGGACACTTACATCTCAAGATGTAAGTGGAGAAAGTAACTGCATGTACACCGGAAATAGCCAGGGAAACAGAAGTGGAGCCTGAAGGCGGGACTAATAAAACCTGAACAAATAAACTGTTTCTTAGAGATGAGCAAACAAAGTGGCTTCTTGAGATGGAATCTACTCCTGGGGAAGATGCTGTGAACACTGCTAAAATGACAACAAAGGATTGAGAACAGAACTTAAACTTAGTTGATAAGTAGTGGCACGTTTTGAGAAGTCCAATTTAGAAAGAAGTTCTCCCATAGGTAAAATGCTGTGTCTTTCACGAAAGGAAAGCCCATCAACACAGCAAACTTCCCTTTTGTCTTGTTTTAAGAAGCACGGTCACTCTATCCTTCAGCAATCACCACCCAAGTCATCAGCATTGAGGCAAGACCCTCCAGGATGAATGATGATTCCTTGAAGGCTCAGATAACCAATAACCAATAACATTTTTTGGCAATAAAGTATTTTTAAATTAAGGTACATGTATCTTTTAAGCATAATGCTACTACATTCTTAATATAGTATAAACATAAATTTTATATGCACTAGGAAACCAAAACACTTGTGTGACTTGCAATATTGTGATCTTAATTTTATTTCACTAGTATGGAACCAAGCCTGTAGTATCTCTGAGATATGCATGTACTAAGTTTTAAAAGTTAGAACAGATCGTATAAGAAAAAAAAAAGAAAAAGAAAAAGTTAGAAATACAACTGCTCAGAATAACCACATAACAAATCAGACACAGAAAGCAAAAAAGCAAGAAAGAGTTGAAAGTCTGGGATTTGCATCCTGGCATCCCCCCCATTACCTGCAGCTTAACCTCTAACACTATTAATATTTATACTTCATCCAGGAGATAGCCAAAAAAGCTTGAGAAATTCTAACAAAATGCAATGCCTTTCTTGGTACCTAGCCTATTTCTAAAATGGCTTTATACTAACATTTCTCTACTTCCCAACCTTCAATTTATCCATTCTGAAGATTTTTAACAAAGCACCAGCCAACTGCTTATGAAAGATCATTTTGGATTCATAAGCAAATGCAGCTACTTTCAGAAACTAACTTCATAACTTAATTCCCAATGTGTTCATTAATGCATACACATTAATGCATATAATATAATGTCTCCAAACAAAAGAAAAGCTAAATTCAATGGGTTTATTTATTTATTTTAAAGAGACAAGGTCTTGCTCTATCACCAGGACTGAAGTGGCACAATCATAGTTCATTGCAGCCTCAAATTCCTTGGCTCAAGGGATCCTCCCACCTCAGCCTCCTAAGAAGCGGGGACCACAGGCACATGCCACCATGTCTAACATATGTGTGTGTGTGTGTGTGTGTGTGTGTATATATATATATATATATATATATATTTTAAAGTTAGAGGTTAAGCTGCAGGTAATGTGGGGGGGAAGCCAAGAAACAAATCCCAAAACATAATGAGATCCCAACATAAAGGGATCTCACTATGTTGTCCAGTCTGGTGTAGAACTCCTGGCCTCAAGTGATCCTCCTGCTTTGGCCTCCCGAAATAGAGATTACAGGCATGAGCCACTGCCCCCAACCTAAATGAGGTTTTTTAACAGAAAAAAAAAAAAAAAATTAATGAAGTATCTGACTCATTACTTATTTCATTGACATCTCATTTACCTTTCAACAAAGTTCCCTCCCCAACCTTTTCTCTATTTTTTAAATTTTAACCAATTGCCAATATGCAATTATCTTGATAGACTACAAAACTCATATAAAAATATGAGTTTCACATTAAACTTACTTGTTCTTTATTTGGAAGAAAGCACTGATGAGAAATCCAAGCAAAGTGAGCTAGTTTTAGTTTATCTTCCCAGGAAGTTGTCTTGCTTTTAAGCTTAAGGGAAATGCCAGAATAAACAGCAGCCATTGCTACAAGTTATCTACAATTTTGAAACAATGAAAAAAATATATGTTATAACATGGTCAGACTGAGCAGGCACCAGAAAGTCAACAGTATTGCAATATTGCACTTATTGTTCACCTAATATGTATTCTTTTAAAAGTTTTTAATGAATCAACAGTTCGGTTGCGGTAAATCTACATACAAGATACTAGACTCCATGAATTTTCAGACAAAAGCATGACTCCCTGAAGGCTCAGATAACCAATAACCGATAGCATTTTTTGGCAATAAAGTATTTTAAAATTAAGGTATTACATTTTTAAGGTATGTAGATGAGATACAAAAGCAGGCAGAAGATACATGGTACACACAGAAGATGGACTATATATATTCCAGCTGTGATCAAACATCACATCCACAAAGGCGAGTGTGCAGGAATCCAAGAAGGCAAAAATCAGTGTTTACGTTACTTGTAGAAAGAGTCATTCATACATTGTTTCCAGTTGAAAGAGGAAAAGATACATAAGCAATACCTGGAGAAAGTAGTATGTCTCCAAGTGAAAAGGAAATCCCCAAGGGAATATTGTTATTTCAGCTGCAACAGTTACCTCCCACTAAGACTTTTATTCATTCATGTATAAATTTACAATGCACAGCACACTTCAAAAAAGACTCTACAAGAGATACTTGCACAAGGAAAAGACTAAAAATACAAAACAAAAACGTCATGAAGTCTCGGGGGAGCAAACATATCAAACACCTACAGTTACTATAAAACTGGGTACACTTGGCTTTGAGTTTCCTGAAAGTTATAGTAAAAAGGAAGGTTAAGCCGTTTTCATTTTAGAAATTAAATCATCCTTTACTGCAGAGAAAAAGAATCAAGTGCTGTCAGTGTTCCCATTTTGTCAAAATGTCCAAAACGAATTCAACGATGCCTGACTTCTAGGTTGAATACCACAGACCGCCACTGAGACAGCTACAAAGTGCATAAAAAGTGTTTGTTGAACTGGCTGCAAAGACGACCAAGATGCTGTTCTCGGCTACGCCAGAGTTCCGCTTTCCTGGCCTCCAGCCGCCTTTACCCGGCAATGCAAAGTCCAGGGCGCACAGCAAAGCCCTGCCAGCACTCCCTGCCCAGCAGAAACAGACAAAGCAACAAGGACCAGAGGAGAGCATTAGGAGCCAGGAGGGAGTTCGCCTTCACAGATGGAGCGCGTCCAGTCGACTCTCGCCCAGAGTCTGCTGGCGACACTGGAACTGGGCCGGGTGGGGGGCCCCGTCGGGGCCCAGCCTCAGGTAGGGGCTCTCCTCAGGACTAGCGCCGGGTGGGGGGACTCACCTCGGTAGAGAGCTCCAGGTAGAGAGCTCACCGAGGGTAGGGACTCACCTCGGGACCCGGGCCCGGTAGGGGGCTCAGCTTGAGACAACCCCGGGGAGACGACGGAGGACAGCGGCGGCGGCGACCGTCCCGGTCCCGCAGCCCCACCACGTGGGCCCGGCCCCCGCGCTTCTTCCGCCCGACGCCGGCGGCGCAGCGGGGAGGGGCGGCACGCACGCCAGGCGTCGCCAGCCGAGCGCCGAGGCGCCTCGCCTATTGGCGGAGACGGTTGCGCGTTGGAGGCCCAAGCGGCCCAGCCCGCGGCCCGCTCCGTGTCAGTCAGTCATGGAGCGGCTGCCCAGAGCGGCGGCGGGGGCGGCGGGGCGCGGGGCGCGGGGGCCCAGCTGAGCCGGCCGTCGGAGCGAGACCCTGCGGCAGAGACGACGGAGGCGGAAGCAACCCGATCCCGGAGGCGGCGGCGGCGGGGGGAGCCGGAGCCGCCTGGGATGTTCAGTGAGTGCGGGGCGCTAGGGCGGGGAGGGTCGGGAGGGTCGCGAGGCGCGCGCGCGAGCGGGCGGGGACCAGGGCGGCGGGGCCTCGGCCGGGCGCGACTCGGCTCCCGCCGGCGGGCGGTGGGGGTGGGGCGAGTGGGGGCGGGGCGGGGGGGCGGCGGGCGGCTCTGCGCGGGCGCGGCGGCCGCGCCTCCGCCCTCGGCCTCCCGAGTCCCGGGCTGCGGCCGGCGGCGTGGCCTGCAGTCGGCGGCTACACCTGGACGGGCGTCGCGTTCCTGCGCAGGGGTGGGTCCTGCGGGTCGGATGCTGGGCTCGGGGAGGAGGTGGCGGGCGCCCGCGGGGCAGGGATCTCAGTGCCCGGCAGCCCGGCGGGGAGCACGTCTTCACGGCTCCTTTGCATGTAGGGGAAAAGGAAATGTCTTTGCGGCGAAGTCGGGATTCAACTTTGCACATGGTGATCGTGCGTGGGTGGGTGTGGAGTCGGTCTCCGCGTGTGACACGGGGGAGCCAGAGTTAGACTAGCTGCTGCGGGAGCGTGCCGACCTGCAAGGGTGTCTCGGTGCTCTTTGCCTCCTGACAGCAAGGTAAGGCTGGTGCGCGCATGGCGTGGGACGGGTTCACCACCTCCAGCTCGCGAAGCTGCCAGGCTTTTGAAAATGTATTCGATAAGGCGTTGGTTCGGAGTGAGTGGAAGATTAGAAACGGTGGTGTCATTTTATACTTAGCGGAAGTGGAGTGCAGAAACGCTGCATGCAGTTCTCCCATCAGTTGTGAAAGCCGTTGTCCTGCGGATCTCGCAGTCTGCTTGGTTCTGGGATCAGAAGGTAAATGCTAGTCCCATGCGGTGTTTGTCTTAAATTACTGTACCTAAACTGACCTTGCAGATTGGAATCTCGGAATGGTAACTCCGGCGAAGAGACAGTTGGGAGCGGTGCTGAGAGGAACAGTAAGGGCGGAGCATGTTTTCTATTAGGCGATTCAACTGTGCCAACACCTGAGTTGGGGGTGTAGGACAGGACACGGAGGCTGTTCTCCAGTTCTTGATCACAGCCCTACTTCGAAGTGGGAGTAGGAAAGGGAGTTTTGTGCTTAATAGATTAAATAGGTTAAATGTGCTTATTAATAAGTTAAATAGGTTAAATGCATCTAGCCACATGTTAAACTTTGGAACAGCTTAATGTGGTGGATAGGGCTTGGTGACAGTAGACCTAGGATGGAAACCGCGTAGCCGTCTGTGTAACCTCTCTGAGCTGTAGTTTTCTCATCTATAAAACCGGATGATGAGGAATAACTTAAACGTGGAGTTTTGTTTTATTTTAAGAGACAAGGTGTCTCTGTGTTGCCCAGGCTGTTCTCGAACTCCTGAGCTCAAGCAATCCTCCTGCCTCAGACTCCCAAAAAAGGACCTTTTTAAAGGTACCCAGAAAAAGAATGATGTATATGAAAATGGCGCCGGGCGAGGTGGCTCACACCTGTAATCCCAGCACTTAGGGAGACTGAGGCGGGCGGATCACGAGGTCAAGAGATCGAGACCACTCTGGCCAACATGGTGAAACACCGTCTCTACTAAAATACAAAAATTAGCTGGGCATGGTGGCGCACGCCTGTAGTCCTAGCTACTTGGGAGGCTGAGGCAGGAGAATTGCTTGAACGCAGGAGGCAGAGGTTGCAGTGAGGCGAGATCCCATCACTGCACTCCAGCCTGGCAACAGAACGAGACTCTGTCTCAAAAAAAAAAAAATAGCTAAATGTTAGCTATTATGATTTCCTTTTGGCAAAATACCTTCTAGGTTCCCTGAAGTCTGAAGTTTTTTTTTTTTGTTAAATGGAATATGTGCTAATTTTTTTTTAATGAATTATAAATCCTTCTGGCCTTGAAAATCAGTGTTAAGCTAGAAAATTAAAAAGTGGGTTTGTTTCAAGTATTTTTCTTTGTCATCAACAACAAATTAGATTAGTGTATCTTGGAATGGTTTTCTTGCTCCTGCCTCTAAATGTGAGGTTTATGTGTGCTTCTGCCACTGAAACTAGGTAAAGGCCTCTCTTAACTACTCAGTAATTCGTTTTTGGTTTTGCAAGCACCTGTGTTAGCACCTATAAAGGACATCTCTGGGGGGGAAAAAGGGGGGTTTGTTTTTGCTCGTTTTGCTGGAAGGGGACTCTAGGGACCATCTGTTAAACCAGCATTACTCAATGGACAGTACTAGAAGTCAAGTTTCTGTTCTATGTTCTATGTGGCTGAAGACTTCTCAGGTAGTAAGTGTTCTGATCATTCTCAGCAAGCATCTGGTAAGCACTCACTGTTGTGCTCCCTCAGGAAGCCCCTGGTCATGTGTAGAATCCTTTGAGCAGCAAGATGCTGTAGAAGGGAAGAGCGCAGACCCTTCAGCCACGTGGCCTGAATTCCCATCCCGGCACTGTAACTTCTTTGGGCCTCACCTTTCCCATCTGAAGAATGTTTCCTACCTAATAGGTTTCTTGTGAGCTTAAAGAAGACAATCTAAGCCGGGCGCGGTGGCTCAACCCTGTAATCCCAGTACTTTGGAAGGCTGAGGCGGGCGGATCACAAGGTCGAAAGATCGAGACCATCCTGGTCAACATGGTGAAACCCCATCTCTACTAAAAATACAAAACATTAGCTGGGCATGGTGATGCGTGCCTGTAATCCCAGCTACTCAGGAGGCTGAGGCAGGAGAATTGCTTGAACCCAGGAGGCAGAGGTTGCAGTGAGCTGAGATCATGCCATTGCACTCCAGCCTGGGTAACAAGAGTGAAACTCCGTCTCAAAAAAAAAAAAAGAAGACAGTCTATGTAAAGCACTTAATTTTAAGTGCTTGAAGTATCTTAGCACCCGGTATGCTCAGTAAGCCTTAGGTATTTGTAGTGGTCATATATGAAACAGAC
Source organism: Saimiri boliviensis (assembly GCF_048565385.1). NCBI lineage: Eukaryota > Metazoa > Chordata > Mammalia > Primates > Cebidae > Saimiri > Saimiri boliviensis. Next base: position 78,785,375 of record NC_133462.1, on the reverse strand, counting down.
AAGAGTTCTACTATAGAGATTTGTTCCTGAGTCTGTATGTGGAAGGGACTGTGATCAAGGAAGCTTTTAGGAGGAAGAGATGACTAAGCTGAGCTGCAAAGTATGGTTGGAATATAGCCAAACCAGGTTGTAGTGCCAGTGTGGCAGTGCCTCCAACTACTGGAGGACCCTGAGGGGAGAAGGTGGAGTGGGACTCACTGGTAGAGTAAGAAGAACCAAGGATTGGTCCAGTGAGGTAAACAAAGGCAGATCAGAGTAACCTGGAAATGACACAGGAGACACTGAATTTTTCTATTCTTCACACTAGCGGAGGCCGTAGAAAGTCTTGTTTCACTCTTGTCTCCCAAACCAGAGTGCGATGGCACGATCTCAACTCACTGCAACCTCTGCCTCCCAGGTGCAAGTGATTCTCCTGCCTCAGCCTCTGGAGTAGCTGGGACTACATGCACTACCACACCTGGCTAATTTTTGTAAGTTTTTAGTAGAGATGGGTTTTCACCAGGTTGGCCAGGCTGATCGCCTGACCTCAGGGGATTCACCCGCCTTGGCCTTGGTGATGAGATTACAGGCACCAGTCACCACGCCCAGCACCAGTAGAAAGTTTTAGAGATAACATAGATAACATCAGATTAGCTTTTTGGCAAGATTATGCCTTTAGTAATATAGTATTATGTTGAAAGTAGGTTCAGGTGTGGTGGCTCATGCCTGTAATCCCAGCACTTTGGGAGAATCAGTTGAGCACAGGAGTTTGAGCCCAGCCTGGGCAATATAGTGAGACCCTGTCTCTACCAAAATAATAATGATAATTAATTAACCAGGTGTGATGGTGTGCATGCCTCTGGCCCCAGCTCCTGGGGAGGCTGACACAGGAAGATCTTTGAGCTCAGGAGGTCAAGGCTGCAGTGAGCTGTGATTGTGACACTGTACTCCAACCTGGGTGACAGAGCGAGACCTTGTCCCAAAATGAAAGTCTTCTATTTTACTTTTATTTCGTTTTACTTTTATTTTATTTTCTGTTAAAATTAAAAAGCAAATCTTGGCAGTTCCCTGTCTGCCTGTGATTTCAAAAGGAATATGGCGGTAGAGTTGGGTATTTTAATCCAAATCTCAAAGCTTAGACAGCACTTACAGAAGACGTGAAGAAACCAGGCAGTCTTCCCTCTTAAAAATTATCTTCAAATATGTATTGTATATGCTTTATCACAAGCAGGGTTTCCCCCCAAAAGCATCACGTTTGGGCTCCCCCGTTACAGGGCACTCTTTCTCAGACACTATTTTGAACAACAAGGTGCTCTTTGGGAAAGACATAATGGGCTAGAACAACGGGAACAACCTCAGCTGGTGCTACTTTGGGATATTTATTCAATCTTACCAAATAAGTGAAACAAAAAAATAGGAGAGATTCAGTCATTATTCCTGATAGGGGTGTGGGGTATCATGAAGTGCAAATGTTAAATGCAAAAACTAATTTTTCCAGATCTCAAAAAAAAAAGTGTGTCACTGTGTGCATAAGGTCAAAGGATCGAGACCATCCTGGTCAACATGGTGAAACCCCGTCTCTACTAAAAATACAAAACATTAGCTGGTCTTGGTGGTGCGTGCCTGTAATCCCAGCTACTCAGGAGGTTGAGGCAGGAGAATTGCCTGAACTCAGGAGGCGGAGGTTGCGGTGAGCCGAGATTGCACCATTGCACTCCAGCCTGGGTAACGAGTGAAACTCCGTCTCAAAAAAAAAAAAAAAAAAGGTATTCGTGGATAGTTGGAGTAAACTTGTTTTGTAAATAAATATATTGCCTTATATATTTTAGATATGTGTAAATTAACAAATTATAGTTAGACATTTGATTTTCATCTATAACCCTCCAAGTTTTCTCTTTTTTTAAAGTTGACTAAAAAGTTTTCTTTTTTATTTTCTTATTGCAAGGGTTAGAGTTAGACGTTTTATAGAAGGAAATTAACTGCTTCTCTGTTTCTCTGCTGAAGCAAATTGTCTTTTCCCTTCTTATTTTTTAATTAAAAAAATATTTAAGAGATTTTGTAATTAGTAAGCAGAAGTGTTATCAAAACAATTCAGTTCCTTAGTTGCACTAGCCATATTTTCACTGCCCAGTAGCCCTGTGTGGTAGTGACTACTGTTCTGAACAGTGCAGACTTAGAACACTTCTAGCATTGGCCAAAAGTCCTCTTGGACAGTAGTACTGCTCTAGAATGAAAAATTGCAGATGATTCCATCCACTCTGAGACACACACACACACACACACACACACACACACATATAAATGTTTTAATGTCATTAGACCATCTCCAAATCCTCATGTACTGCATTTGAATTCAGTTTCAGGAACAGTGATAAGCATAGGAAAACATGTTACCCCTTATTTTCAGAACAGGACATCCTATTTCTTTCTGCAGTGGTGTTTGCAAATAGAGCATTTGTGAAAGTTTTCTTTATGTGGTCAAGCATAGTGTGGTGAAGCACAGTAAGTAGTGTAGATAGCCATTCTGTAGATTGTGCCACACTCTTCCATGTTGATAAGATTTTGTACAGAAGCAATTTTTCTATGCTGTAATATAGTATTAAAAGTAAAAATTCAAAAAGATCATGAGCTTAAAATAAACTCTCAAGAATTCCAATAAGAAGCTAGATAACACTCACTTTGTTTTTAAGATGAGTTTCAAAGATAAGAAAAGCCCTGTCCTCAGGGAACTCTCCATCTGTTTAGGGAAACTGATCAAGAGTGATGGCAAGAGGGGACAACCTGCATGAGGGTTGGGGGTGATTTTGGCTTGGGTGTAACATAATTAGATTTGTCATATGCTCTGGTAGAGTCGGGCATAGTGTCATGCACTGGTAATTGTAGTTACCTGAGAGGCTGAGCTGGGAGGATCAGGAGCCCAAGAGTTGGAGCCTGGGCAATACAGCTAAACCGCATCTCTAAAGAGGAGAAGCAATTTGCGCATCGGAAATGGTTCAGTTGCACTAGCCACATCTGTTTTTTTTTTTTTTTGAGACGGAGTTTCTCTCTTGTTACCCAGGCTGGAGTGCAATGGCGCGATCTTGGCTCACCGCAACCTCCGCCTCCTGGGTTCAGGCAATTCTCCTGCCTCAGCCTCCTGAGTAGCTGGGATTACAGGCACGCGCCACCATGCCCAGCTATTTTTTTTGTATTTTTAGTAGAGACGGGGTTTCACCATGTTGACCAAGATGGTCTCGATCTCTTGACCTTGTGATCCACCCGCCTCGGCCTCCCAAAGTGCTGGGATTACAGGCTTGAGCCACCGCGCCCGGCCGCCACATCTGTTTTTTAAGTTCAGAGAGAATTCCCATTTAGAATAGGAGTTGGTGTCCTCTTCGAAGTAAGGGAGAAAACAGAATCTTAACATGACTGGCTTTTTGAGTGTTTTGTTTTCTTTTGTTTTGGTGGTTGTTTTAATGATGGATGATGGCACCATTAAGCTGGCTAAGAAAACTGGGAGAAGGAAGAGGTATTGCAGGTGGAAATGTCTGTTAATTGACTGAGTTCAGGAAGGTGGTCTGACTGTAAGTCTTGCATAAGTGGTGAGATGAAGTAGGGAAAGCAAAGAAGCAGCGGCAGACAGAAATGGGAGGGAAGAGCCACCAGAGAGGCTTGCAGTGGGAGAGGCCAAAAGAGTTTCAGGTAGAAGGTGAGTTCAGCAGCATCACATCCAGCTGAGAGATCATGAAGGGTGGTGCTGGAAAGTGACCAGTTAGATCAGACAAGCGTTAAAGAACCCAAGTCTCAGTAGCCCACTGAGGTCAGAAGCAGGGTAAGCTGGCTGGGTGGAGACTGGTGAAGGTTTAGAATCGTGTAGGTGGAAGGCTCTAGGGTAAGTAGTTGATGAAACAAGACTTTTAGAAAATCATGGAGGTCACAGCTGATGTTGGAGAAAATCCATTTCTCATGACATCTGTTTGCTGGATTTCATGATTTCCACCTTCTTTCTACCACTGCTGCCATCCCCACCAAACCTCTACATTCTTCACTGCATCCTGAGCCCCAACTACGACCTTATTCATGTGCCATTTTATTTCTTAGGACACCATGGGAAAAAACACAGCTTCTAGTTCAAGTGTATTTCTGTCAGTCTGAGCAAAGATGGAATATAAAAGGCTATCATAATTTTTAAATTCTGTGAGGTGTGACTGAAACTGAAAGTAGTATGGTTCATTTATTTTTCAGCTGTGATTTATATTTTCACAAAGCTAATTGAATACACTTTATCATGATGATTAATGCAAAGCTAGAGTTTTAGGTCCTACTTAGACTGATTTTTTTGAAAGGTATGACAACTCTTTCATTACTGTTGAATGAAGAGAACTAATAACTTGAGTTACCTAATAGACACCTTACAAAAAATACAAAAATAATTTTTTTCATCTGTTTTAAGCATAGATTTACTATTGGAAAAAAAATACAGTTACTCAAAACAAACAAACAAACAAACAGTGGCCAATGGTCAGAAGCCTCAGTTGAAGAGCTGATTTGAGGTTTGTGTAGTGAGTTTGCCTGAATTTATCTTGAACTCACCCCTACTCAAAGCTGCCATCTTACTGAGGCAGGGGGAGGGATAAGGGAGACAGGTAGTATTCTTCTGGCATTTCATGGAACTATGTAGTGCTTTAACCTGTGACGGTGGGTGAGGGTACCTCCCGGCACTCTTCTACGCACCATGTACATTAGAGCCTAAGGTGGGTGAGGGTGGAGGGGTAGGATGAAGCATGTAACCACTGAAGAGATTGACCAGACCAGAGTTCCACAACGATAGCATCTTAAGGTGTGCCAGGATTCCGTGAATCTCCACCTCCCCCTATTTCTGTAGTTGAATGTTAAGTGCGGCTGTGGTTTTCCCTGCATAGTTGTTACATTGAAATGATCATGTGAGATTTTATATAGCAACTTTGTTGAAGTATCTGGCAACTGTTAATATATGAGAATAGATAGATATCATCTCAGAATTCTTTTGATTTCCAGAAATACTAATAATGTGATGTGAAGAACAGAGTATTTGACATCTGTTTTTACCTCTGAAAGTTGAGTATTTTATGTAAATTGAAAATTATGAGAAATTCTGAAATGTTAACAAAGCATAATTATATCTAAACCCAATTTAAGTTTGAAAAATGTCATAATTATAGGAAAAGCTAGGCAGGTAACAAAATTGCAGTGTTCGTCTCATGTATGAGCCTCTCAAGAGACTTCGATCTAGTTTAAAAAAATTTTTTTTCTTTCCATATCCCTTTTTGGTTATTAGTAGTCTGGAAATCAATCTGGGTAGAGGGGACCGATTTCTCTCAGGTTCATTAATTATCCATGTCACTTGAAATATATGTGTATTGGAATAAAACCCAGCTAAGTTGATTGGGTCGTGCCTCTAGTATTTGAGTTCAGTGTGGTTACGCAAGAGCGTCACTGCCAGAATTCCTGCCCTTAAGACCCATGGCCCTACAGTTGGCTCACTGTCCACCCTCAGGAAAGCTCCCTTATCATAAATCGTGGTTTGGACTCAGAGAAACTGCTATTTGGGGCAGCTAATTTAAGCACATGTGTTAGACTCACTATTACAAACTATTGTCTAGCAATCTTAAATATGGTCCATGTTGACTATCATTCATGTTTACTCCGTTCTGTTTACTCTTTCATAACTTCACATCTTTTCCCTTCCTCCTAAGACACATATGTATATTGTCCCACCTTGAAGACACTGTGACATCGCAAGGTCTGTTTTCCTGAGCAGTCATTCCCGTGTCCTTCACACACAGGGTTTTTTCCTGTCAGAGGCAAACTGGTAGATCAAGTCCCATCTGATTTGAATGCAAATGGACATACATTAAAATGTATATCCATTCCCAAATTAGCAAAAGATTGGCAGTGTTGAAGCCAGAAAGGTTTCGGTCTCAGCTAGAGTAGGGAATTGGGCTTGTTTGGGAATGTCCGCAGACTAGGAGCTCTTGTAGTTAGGTGAAGAGCAGCTTTATAGTAAGTGATGGGAAGAGGCACTGATTGGGTTGATTCGTCTTGACTTTGGGCCACACTGGGAAAGGGCAGTACTGTCACAGCCTCTGTGTGCATGTAATTTTTTTTCTCTAAATATAACACTGAGCTGGAATCTGCAGAGCTGAAATAATATATACATATTCACACACTCGCAAGGGATTCTTATGTACAGCCAGGTTGGAGGATCATTGATAGAGCAGTGCTGATCAGTGGCCACAGATAATGGAGCAGGGACCCCACTCTTAAAGTATCGGAATCCCTGTTTTAGCAAAAAAAAAAAAAAAAAAAAGCCCAATTAAAAAGTAACCTAAGCCATCAATAGAGTGAAAGGATAATACACCATACCCAACCAAGGTAAATTTCATAGCAAGGAGAGTTCAGTATATGGAAATTTATTATTGTGTTTCATTATGTCACTGATTCACAACCACAGTGTTCTTCTTTTTAACAATCACAGACCTAGTACCCCTTCTGTGTAACAAATATTTTAACTCTTTGGCAATCTAGAAATAAAATGCACAGATAATGTAATCCTTCTGTGCATACAGTTTAAAATATATATGTCTGTATACTTGTATGTCTCTAGCCTTCACAGTTTGTTCTGTTGTATAACTTGTAGGGAATTGAAGAGTAGGTCTTCAGAGTATATAAGACCAGGCGTGGTAGCTCATGCCTGTAATCCCAACACTTTGGGAGACTGAGGCAGGAGAATTACTTGAGACTCTGGAGTTTGAGACCACCCTGGGCAACATACCAAAACCCCATCTCTACTTAAAAAAAAAAAATAGTAAAAATAAATAAAAAACAGATTTCTGGAAAAGGTGGAATTTTACATCTTAAAAAAGAATGGAAGGGCTGGGCATGGTGGCTCACACCTGTAATCCCAGCACTTTGGGAGGCCAAGGCAGGCAGGTCACTTGAAGTAAGGAGTTCCAGACCAGCCTGGCCAATGTGGTGAAACTGTGTCTCTACTAAAAATGTAAAAATTAGCCAGGCATGGTAGCATGGGCCTGTAATCCCAGCTACTCAGGAGGCTGAGGCAGGAGAATCACCTGAACCAAGGAAGCGGAAGTTTCAGTGAGCTGAGATCTTGCCACTGTACTTCAGCCTGGGCAATAGAGCGAGACACTGTCTCAAAAAAGAAAGAATGGAAGAACTCTCAAAGGAAAATTCAAATGCATGTAACTGAAACTGAAAACTTAAACACATCCAAATAAATGATCAAAAACAGATCTCCCACACAAAACAACTGGGAAACCTTGATTTAGAGAATGTTACTTTGGTAGGGATGATTGTGTGTGTATGGGTATATGCAATGCATTTCAAAATGGGCACCATATTTTGGTCCTGGAAGGGAATGTATGTTTTACATGACAAAAGTGAACCCACAAAATTCATCAAGCTGTCATTGGTCATCTGGACTTTTTATTTCTGGCAAAGTAGTGTTTGAAGCTGTGGCAATACTCAGGGCTCCTGTCGTTCTTGATAAACTCAATAGTCAAAGGAAACAACGCCTCTCTTTTTTTCTTTTTCTTTTTTGTGAACCCACAAATTAGCTTGAATTATTCAAAAATAATTTACTTCTGTTTAGTTCACTTCCTACCACTTTCCTTTCTTACAGGAATTTATGAGACATATACATATTCTCTTAGTATTGTGCTGCCTTTCTGTACCTGTGGTTTAAATAAAGAGTGAAAAAGGTAAATAATATTATACAATTAAAATGAAAACACATTTTGCAACTCCCCTACTTAGAGCTGGCAGCCTTTTCCTTGCTATTAAGAAAAAATATCACAACCCCCGTCACCATTGTTAACTTCATACTTTGTTAACATCTATTTATCTAGTTTCTGTGGTCTTTGATTTGGTACTGCCTCCTGCCTGCTTTTTTGGCTGGTTCACTGCTAATTAACACCTCTCTCAGAGAGTGGGCAGGAGAAATCAAAGGCCCTAAATTTCAGACTGACCCTGTTTGCTTTTTGTTAGCTTCTCTAACGAAAAGTTTCATGGGGCTGATTGGAATCTTGGTATTAAACAGTTTAGGGGGTGATCTAAGGACTTTGTTATCGATGCTTTTCCTCTTTTCTGTAATTGAATTTGGCTGTATTGTCATTGAAGAAACAGACAAAGTGGAAGCTTATACCACGTTGGTATTAGGGAACTTAGATTTGCGTCTTTACTAGGCCACTTAGCCACGTGGCTGGTCTTCCTCTCCCTTGTATCCTGTCCATCTGCAATGGTGCAGTTGGATGGGTTGCTTCCACAGGCCCCTGATGTCTCTGCGTCCTGTGGTTGCCTCCCTCGAAGGTCATGAAACGAGTGCGTACCGAGCAGATTCAGATGGCAGTGTCCTGCTACCTCAAACGCCGGCAGTATGTGGACTCAGATGGTCCCCTGAAACAAGGACTGCGGCTGTCACAGACTGCTGAAGAGATGGCGGCCAATCTCACGGGTAATGATCGGGGCTTGTCTGGTGGGGTGAGCCTGGAACAGGAGAACTCACGTCAATATCCATGTGGAAATACTTTCCTTCTTCTCAAGATAGTGCCAGAGAGCAGACCAAAAACCTCAGTGAGCTACATTAAGTGAATGATGTTGGCCTCAGAGACCCTGTCAGTCATTCAGAGCCATGCTCACATGTCACTTCTAATAACCTCTGGTTCCCCTGGCTAAGTCATTTCTTTCCTCAGAACTCAGTTACTTTATCTGTACCTGATGATATGTGCAACTTTTTCCTTCTGTAAACAATTAACCTTCAAGACCCTTAGGGCCAGGATCTCCCTCTGTCCCCTTGTACAGATTCCCTCTCCTCCAGCATGGAGCCTCGCATGTGGAAGTCAGGTTCGTTGAGTGAATTAGTACTTCAGGATCTGTGGTTGGAATATTAGTATTGGAGACACATTCCTGAGGTTTTTAAAATTTGTTTTTGTTTTTTGTTTTGGGATCAGATTCTATTTTAGAAAAACTTGAGGTGACTCCATCTGGACTGACAACTACAGTCATCTCTCAGTATCCATAAAGGACTGGTTCCAGGACCGTTCCGTGGATACCGAAGTCCACAAACACTCATGTCCCTGATAAGACGTGGTATATTTGGCCTAGTAGGTTACATCTACACACATCCTCCTGTAGTCTTTAAATCATCTCTAGATTACTTATAATACCTAATACAATACCTACATATTACCTTGTTCACGTGGATTCATCATAGTATTCAGTACCTGGTAAATTCAAAATTTGCTTCTTGGGACTGAATTTTTTTCCTTAAATATTTTCAGTCTGCAATCATTTGAATCCATGGATGTGAAACCCATAGATGCAGAGGGCCAACTGTAATTGTTAGCTATTTTGTGAGTTTATGTTTTTATGTAATGTATTTTTTCTTTCTTTCTTTCTTTTTTTTTTTTTTTTTTTTTTTTTTGAGACAGGGTCTCTCTCTCTATCACCCAGACCAGAGTGCAGTGGTGCAGTCACAGCTCACTGCAGCCTCAACCTCCCAGGCTCAAGTGATCCTTCCATCTCAGCCTCCCAAATAGCTTGGACCACAGGCATGCATAACCACCTGGCTAATTTTTTTGTTGTTGTTGTTATTCTTGTTAGAGATGAGGTCTCACGATGTTGCCCTGGCTGGTCACGATCTCCTGGCCCCAAGTGATCCTCCCACCTTGGCCTCCCAAAGTGCTGGGATTATAGGTGTGAGCCACTGCACCCAGCATAACATGACTTTCTTTTACTCAACTTATTTACTAGAGATTCTGAAAAAAAAAAATGTTGCTGGGATGCTTTAGGATTATTATAAACTACTTTAGTGACTGTGTGTGGAGGTGGAGTTAGCAATGATTTCTGCAGCTCAGCCCCGATTCCCTTTCTTATATGCTCAGACTACATCCTTCTCTCTTCTTTGTTCTTGGACCTTCTGTGCTCTTCCAAATATCTGTCACCACCTGTTCCATTTCTTAATGGTTTCATCCTCCATCTTAGTAACAGCAATTGCCTCAGCTCCCTCTTTTCATAGACCTTCGAAGTCAAGGACCCAAGGTTCATTGGCATTGCTATAGGAAGAGAGTGCTAGGACAGTAACAACCTGAGGATGCTCCCAAAGGAGTGGGTTCTGACTCCCTCTGAAACACTAACAGAAGCCCAGTCAGCAGTCTGCATTCACCTATTTCAGGGTCAGATCCACCCATTCTTCATTTCCTTCAAACTCCTCGGAGATACCCTTGATCAAAACAGGGCCAGATGATGGCCTTGGTATAGAATACTAAGTGCCTTATTGTTCAAATAGGGGAGTTCATTCACAAGGCCTCTGTCCCACTGTAGAGTAATTCATTCTGAACTTGCTATCCAGCCGTTTAAAAAAATCTCCTGCTGCCCTGCATCCTTTGGAACCAGAGAGCAGTAATTCTTGTTGTTGTTGATAGAAAGTAGGAATGAACATTATTAAGCAGTCTTCCAGAACTTTGCTCATCTAAGTTGTCTTAGTTTCAATAGGATAGCTTATTAGGAGAAAGCATTGTTGCTGGAAAACCACCAGGAAAAATGAGAAACATGAAATATGATTATCAGAAGATTCTGTCCTGGATTTTTCCATCAATCAGGTAATCAGAAGAATCTGTCTTTATTCAGCAGACATTTAGTGAACATCTGCTTATAGGCCAAGTGCTGAAAAGTTCCGTAGATAGCTACGATTTGACCCTAGCTCTAAGAAGCAAAGTGTTCTAGTTGGGAACTGAGGCAGGTAAATAAGTGATGATAGAAAAGCATCAGGTAGAAAGTTCTGTGAAGGAGGAGGTTCAATGGTAGCAGAAAAGATGATCATCCAAATTAGGCTGGTAAACCAAGGAAGTCTCCCCAAAAGGTCTTGTGGTTCCTGATGTATATTTGGGGGTCAGTAAATAGTCAAAGGAACAAGCTGAGTTTCAAAGGAAACCGAGACATTTACCAGGGAACAAATTGGAGGAGGGTATCCAGGTTTTCACATGTGAATTTTAGAAAAATTAGTCCAGTGGCAGTACTGATAGGGCCCAGCCCAGAGTAGAATCAGGAAGAGTAGTTAGAAGGTGCAGTCCAGTGAGAAGTGAGGACAGCCTCAGTTGAGGAAGTGGTCGTGAGAGTGGAGAGGAGAGGATACATTTAGGAATCCATAGGATGTAGTGATAGAATAACTAAAGGTGGGGGCAAGAGGAAGGAGAAGGAGGAGTCCTTCCCCTACATGTGGGCTTGCAGCAAGTCCTCCATTTCTGGCTGTTTCTGACTTCTCATGGCACAGGTTGACTTTCCTCTCACCTGTGTTTCCCTTTCTGCGTGTTTCCTGTTACAGCTCCTCAGTCCTGCTGTATTCATCGTCATTTCTCCATCCATATTCCATTGTCCAAAATGCATTAATGTTTCATTCAGGACACTGTTAAAGGTGGCTTCACTTGGTTTTTAGTCACCTTCTTTCCCCAGTGTTCCCCACTCCTTCTGTAAACAGGAGGAGAATGGTTTTTGTTTTTTGTTTTAAGAAAGCATAACCTCACAGATGGGAGGTCTGTGAGTGTGTGTTTACATACTGAATATTGAGACTTTCCCCCGTGCCAATTCATCTGCCTAGAATGCTGCAGCCAGCACACATGCTCCAGGAAGGCAAGTAAATGATCCTTCGCTGGTGAGTCCAACTTGCCCAGGAAGAAAGACCAAAAGACAGTGATGTTAGGGCATTGGTCACCCTGGAGGATGAGCCTCAGCACCCCAAGTTTCCATCAGCACTGGAGTGCCTCACTGTCAGACAGCCAGGGGCCATTGGACTCTCGAAGTTACATCTCATAAGAAGGGCAGATGGAAAGAAACGGAAGAAAACTTCAAAAATACCTTGTTTCTAATACTTAAGATTCAAAAATCATATCCTGTTGGGGGGAAAAAAACATTGAGAATGAAAAAAGTTGTCCATTAGATACATGATAGTAAGAAATAAAAAATCATTAGGTATTATAAGTAATCTAGGGGGAGATAATCAGTAAAAGGGTTGAAAGGTGAGGAAGGTTTTCAGAAAGTTAGTAAAAAAGACAAGAAATGGAATCATGGGAGAAAAAAATTAAAGGATTGGTTCACGGGATCCGACCTTGAAATTGTAGGAGTCTCAGAAGATAGGAAGGAATTATCAAAATGTTTCAAGAAAATCTCAGAACTAGAAGACATGCATTTCTAGATTGAAAGGGCCTGCTAAGTGCTCAGTACAATGGTTGACAGTGGACCCACACCAAGGCACCTGTGAAATGTCAGAACATAAGGTCAAACGTTTCCTGATGAATCTTTCATGAGTTTATGCACCTGTCCACTCTCTTTCACCTTGTCATGTGCTTTATGCCTTTCCTTCCTTGGCCCTCATTTTATTGGGCTTCAGGAGGGCGAGGAGAGAATCAAGTGTCATCAGTCATATTTAACCCAGCACACTTTGGAAACCTGCTGAAATGGCAGTTGCTGTGCATGCACACACAGCACCCTCCTCCACCCATCCTGCCACATACTGGATTAATAATCATCTCTCTGTTTCCTGCCCTGCCTTGTGTATCTTCTTCTCTTTAGTGCAATCAGAATCTGGTTGTGCCAACACAGTGTCTGCAGCCCCTTGCCAGGCAGAACCCCAGCAATATGAAGTACAGTTTGGACGACTGCGGAATTTTCTCACCGGTAAGTACGCAGCTCTAGAACCTTTTCTTATTAAGAAACAGAGTAAGCTGGGCGTTTGAGACCAGCCTGGCCAACATAGTGTAACCTCGTCTCTACTGAACATACAAAAAATTAGCCAGGCCTGATGGCAGGCATCTGTAATCCCAGCTACTCTGCAGGCTGAGGCAGGAGAATCGCTTGAACCTGGGAGGCGGAGGTTGCAAAGAGCCGAGATCACACCACTGCATTCCAGCCCTGGCAACAGTGCGAACTCTGTCTCAAAAAAAAAAGAAACAAAGTAATACAGACCAACACGGGGCACACTGCTTATGAGTTAGCCCTGCTCCACAAGGAGCAGTAAAAAGAAAAATTAAAAAATAAAGTATTGTAAATTTCCCTCAGAACAAGCTATCTTCCACGATTGGTGTTAGGTACTAGGGATTCGAAGGTACTTTTAGCACAGTTCTTGCATTCAAACTTATGGTCTATTAGAGTTCCTGAGAGAGTTCAATCGTGAGGTTTAAGTTTACAAGGGCAGAGCTCTGGGTGTTTTATTCATGGCGTTCAACACAGTGACTTGTGACTTGTATTGAATAAGCAAAAGCTGTCAGCTATGCAGAGAAACATCCTTAAATACAGCACATTTGAAATGTACGTTATATCGCTACTAATAACATAGTACATTTCACAATGGTCTTTGCCCCTTATTTCCAAAAGTGCAAGTAAATAGTCCTTATGAATAAACAGGCAAAAATACTAGAAGTTGTCATTTAGACCAGTTTCTGAGTGGGCAGAATGACCACTTGAGATAAGAATAAAAATGTACTAGGCCGGGCACAGTGGCTCATGCCTGTAATCCCAACACTTTGGGAGGCCAAGGTGGGTGGATCTCCTGAGGTCAGGAGTTCAAGATCAGCGTGGCCAACATGGTGAAACCCCATCTCTATTAAAAAAAATTTTTTTAAAGGAGAATATAAAAGGTACTGTACCCTCTGTTAGGAAGAAAACCATTAAGAGCCCAGAAGATAAGTGGGAAAGGGATGTGAATATAAAAATTTACACCAGGATAACTCACTTTAGCAATCAACTGAGTCTATTAATACTTCACTGCAAAAATCATTGCAATTCTGTAATAATAAAATTATGCTAATGAGTTTATTTTATTATACAGCTATGCTTCAATGATTTTTTTAAAATGTATGTAATGTCATTAGGGTCATCTGAGTGTCACTCATAATGGAAATAAGTCATGTCCATGACAAGAGCCATCTCACTGTCATGAGTCAGAATATATCACTATTATAATTATACATGTGGTGATTTACTTTTTTGTCTGTTTTCCTCATTAGACTATATGCTCCATGAGGGCAGGGACCATATCAACATATCTTATGACAATATCTACCCTGGCATGTAGTCAGCACTTAACATAAATATAGGTTGAATGAATGAAGGAGACAGGCTCAAAGAAGCCAGATAATTTCCTTCTTTTTCTTTTTTTGAGACAGGGTCTTGCTTTGTTGCCCAGGCAGGAGTGCAGTGCCATGATCTTGGCTCACTGCAGTCTCAACCTTCTGGCATCAAGTGATCCACCCATCTCAGCCTCCTTAGTAGCTGGGACCACAAGCGTGCACCATCACACCTAGCTAATTTGTTTTTATTTTTTTGTAGAGACAGGGTCTCACTGCATTTCCCAGACTGGTTTCAAACTCCAGGCCTCCAGCAGTCCTCCCATCTTGGCCTCCCAAAGTGCTGGGATTATAGACACAAGCCACCACACCCAGCCAAGACATTTCTTCTCTACCAGCTTCCCTACCCATAGTGTGGTGAAGTAAATCCATCATTGAGAGATAAATATCATATTTTTTTAACTGTGTAAAATAACTTTCTAAAAACTGAGTTAGAGTTGCTTAAAGCCTCAGAAACCAATGCCAATGATAAAAAATATCTTTACATTTTTATCTCTGAATGAAAAAAACCCTTCTTATTATAAATTCAGTTTTTCTTTTTTTATCCTTAGTAGAAATTGAGCACTGCACTGAAATATTCAACATTTATATAATGTGCAGAATTAATGGGACTTCCTTCTTTTCAGTTTAAACATAATAGACTCATTTTACTAAAGCCTTAATCTTCATGATTTTTCACAAGATTGTTTGGTCAGAACTTTATATTTCAAAAAATTATAATCTATCGACCATTTCCTTTAAGTTCTTGTTTTGTTTCAGAACTGAGAAAGTTGTCTGTTATTTTGTCTCTAATTTAATTCTTTAATCTTTTGGTTTAAAAGATCATTATTTAAAGGTGGTTAATATATGTTGATCACTTTGTACTGCTTCTCCTGGAACAATTTTCTGTACCCTCAGGTCTCTGAAGAGCAGTCAACCAAATCAAATGAACAGTTATTTCCTGAGCACCAAGATAAAGTAAAAGATATACTCATTAATCTATTTTGGAAGCAGTCCTAACGTAAAAAGACTATAGGTAAAAGTTTTTAAATAAAATTTGAATATCACAGAAGCACTTTCACAGACCAGTATGAGATCAGTTGCTGAATTATATACATATAAGAATTGCATTCAAGTCAGCACTTGAAGAATGGGTTGAGTTTCAGTGGATTGGAAGAGGAGGAGGAAGAAGAGTGATTTGGTTAGGAAATAACATGAGAAAAAAGGCAGGCTTAACAACTGTACAGAAACAACTAAGGCTTTGTTAAGAATGGGGCTTTCAGACTGGAGATAAATGAATATTAGTTTGAAAGCAGTTTGTAAAATTACTTGTAAGAGGAATGGCAGGGAGACTGACATGTTAATTAAAGTGCACATCAATCTTGAGAAATGAAGTGAGGAAGCACCAGAATTTGATGGCATTGTGGAAATAGAAGGCAGGGGCTTTATTTCATAGTTAAATTACCAAGGTGGAATCTCCAAGGCTCAGGAGTAAAGGAGGAATGGCTCCTGACAATGGCTCAGGAGTGGAGATTAAGGTTTGAGACTGGAGTGGAGATTAAGGTTTATTGAATAGGAGTAAGTCAGAAGAGTTTATATTTTTTAACTCGTCATGGCAGTGGCATCCTACTGCATAGCTTGCAGTGGGAACTTTGAGGCTAGGATTTAGGAGAAAGGTAAAGCCTTGTGATAAAGAACATGCAGCATCAGCTACATGAAGATGCTTATTAAAGTTTGAAGAAATGATAAAATCTCAAAGGAAGATACTAGGGAAGGGTTTATAAGAGTATCTAAGCCTGTTTCCACCTGAATGTATTTTTCCTCCATAGGTTGTTAATGGATGAGAGACTCTGTGAGCTCACCTATTGCTATAGGCCCTTTTCTTCAGGAGGTGTAGTGGGAAGAGCACGGACTTAAAGTGAAATGAGCATTTGAGGAATAACAGGAGGAAGAGGAACTAAAAAGGGAATTATGTTAAAAGCAGGACCAAGTAGTGCGAGATTTCAGAATAAAGGACAGAGAAATACTAGTCAATAGATAGGATCTATCTGAAGAGAGGTAGAGGAGAATGAGGACTGACAGGATTAGTGTTTAATTTAGTATCCTTTTTACTACCAATTTCCATGAACTCCATGAAAAACTCCCATTTTTTTCTCATTTACTGCCAGTACAGTTCAGCACCAGGTAGGCATTCGTTACATTTCAGTGGGTAGATAGAAGGAAGAAAAAGTATACTTTCAGAGGATATGTTTGTTACTTTTGCAGCTAGAAAAAAAATATATTTTAAGTGAGCACACTTTCAGTAAAATGTAGAGTGTGTTAATGATTGCAAGGAACAGAATTAAAAATGGGAGTTAGAATTCTGAATCGCACCTTCTTCCAAATTGATCAGTTGTTTTGTTTTATACCCAGCACACTATTCTCTTCAGACAAGAGAGAGCAATTAAGCAATTTTGAAACTATGAGCTGAAGCAACAGTGAATTTCAGTAAGTTTTAACGCAGTACATCACTATTTGTTGATAGCTAGATTTTTTTTCTAAACTTAATTAAAATGCCTCTCATTTTAGAAAACAAGCCTGAAATTATGTTTCTAAGGCATTGAAAACAATCCTTCATCCCAATAAAATACAAAAGAAATAGGATGAATATATAGAGGTTTACTTTAAGGAATTGTCTCATGCAGTTGTAGAGGCTTGGCACGTCCAAAATCTGGACAGGCCAGCAGGCTGGAGACCCGGGAAAGAGTTAGTGTTGCAGTTCAAATCCAAAGGCTCTCTGCTGGCAGAATTCTTTCTTCCTAGGGGAAGATAAGTCTTTTTCTATTAAAGCCTAAACTGATTGATGGATTGATTGAATGAGGCCCACCCAGTTTATGGAAGGTAATCTGCTTTTACTCAAAGTCTACTGACTTAAACGTTTTAATCTCATCCAAAAACAAAAACAAAATCCTTCACAGAAACATTTAAATATTTGAATATCTAGGTACCCTGCCCACTCCCTCCCCCCACCTCTGCAGTTTGACATGTAAAAAGTAACCATTGTAAGTCCACCCCTTGTTAATTTGGCACCTGTATGCATCTCCTTATTCCATACTTAATCTCCAAATAAAGAGAATAAAAAGTTCATGCTCCACCTAACCTGATAGCATTATCCTGTGTACAACCAAAAAACACACTAACCTTTTCCCTGGAGGAGAATGCAAAGTTCTTGGATGATGTTTACTCCTCTCTGTGATACTCCATAATTTAGATACTGTGGGGTAAAATTAATAATACTTAAATAATACTTAAAATTAATAATACTTAAATAATAATACTTAAATACTATGATATGAAGTCTGGCTCCACATGGCAGCTCACACCCTTATCCCAGCACTTTGGGAGGCTTAGGTGGGCACATCATTTTGAGGTCAGGAGCTCAAGACCAACGTGGCCACCATGGTGAAACCTCATCTCTACTTTAAAAAAAAAAAAAATACACACACACAACACACACACACACACACACTAGCTGGATGTGGTGTTACACACTTATAATCCCAGCTACTCAGGAGGCTGAGGCAGGAAAATCACTTGAACCCAGGAGGCAGAGGATGCAGTGAGCCAAGATCACACCACTGCACTCCAGCCTGGGCAATGTAGCAAGACTCCATCTCAAAAAAATAAAGTCAGTAATCCAATGTTATATGATAAGGGGAAAAGAAAGGAAAGAAAGATATTTGCTTAATATATATCTATATATAGATATGCATACCCAAACATTCATAACAAAGTAAGAAATATAACAATTAGAGTTCTTGTTTCTGTAGCTGATCACATGGTAGTTGCTATATTCGTGGCTGCCTTCTTCCGCTACCCATTCTGTATTCCCTTTGCACTCAACTAGCAAGCTGACGTGGTTCTTTACCTGGTGGGGTGACCCAAACCTTCATTCTTCAGGGGTGTGGGCCATTGGTAGTCCTGTATGGAGTGTTGTCATTTTCATTGACTGTAATCATGGGGCAGGGTACAGAGATGTCCTAAGGGATCTTCTTAAGCCAGACATACTCCTCCTTACCCCCATTGTCTAGTAGTTCCAGTTCCTCTTGGTCAGGATCAGTCACCCCAGCCAACACTGTAATTCCCTTCCTTGCCTGTTGATTCAGAGATGTGAGAAGAAAGGGGCTGTGTGGCTATCTTAACTTCCAGTTTAGTGGAATTATTGTAATTTTTCATCTTCTAAATAATGTATTTGAGTAAGGATACATTTATTCTGAAATGCATATTAGGAATATTATACAGATTGATTTACCTTGTGATAAAGTAAAATAGGATATTAAGCAGAGATCATATGCAGATATCTTTTATCATCAAATTAGGGAGCAGGATTCTCTGATGCAGTGTTCCTCAGTCTTAAACCCTATATTAATAATGCTTTTTCATGAAAAAGAGGTTCCAGAACATAAGTGCTGGCTTTAAACATTTTTATTTTAATTTATTTAAATATGTACAAACCTTATACTAGATATAAAATGTTTATGCTTATTATATTTCTTTATGAAACCCAGACTTTTTTTTTTTTTTGAGACGGAGTTTCGCTCTTGTTACCCAGGCTGGAGTGCAATGGCGCGATCTCGGCTCACTGCAACCTCCGCCTCCTGGGTTCAGGCAATTCTCCTGC
The DNA here is from genome assembly GCF_048565385.1 of Saimiri boliviensis. NCBI lineage: Eukaryota > Metazoa > Chordata > Mammalia > Primates > Cebidae > Saimiri > Saimiri boliviensis. The sequence continues at coordinate 78,766,601 of NC_133462.1, read as the reverse complement.
CTCAGCCTCCTGAGTAGCTGGGATTACAGGCACGCGCCACCACGCCCAGCTAATTTTTTGTATTTTTAGTAGAGACGGGGTTTCACCACGTTGACCAGGATGGTCTCGCTCTTGACCTCGTGATCCACCCGCCTCGGCCTCCCAAAGTGCTGGGATTACAGGCTTGAGCCACCGCGCCCGGCCCGAAACCCAGACTTATTACGGATAAGGGAGAAGCAAAACCCAAAAGCAGTGAAGTTGAAAATAACACTGAGTGAATATAACGGATGGATTTTGCTGGAACTAACTTGCTACTGCAAACAGGCATCTGGATACCACCGGTGACTGTGACGCGGGCTTGGCTCAGCTCAGCCCCCCCGGGGGGCTTCTGCCCTGCACTTGGCCCTGCTTTCTCCCCACTGTGTATGAATCATGTCGAAACCTTTGCTCTCTCGCAGCATGCCTTGAGCACTTATTTAGGTGTCAAATAGACCTCTATTCTTTTATCATTAGCCATGACTTCAAGCTGTACACCTTTTAAATAACATTCTCTTGTCTTACAGTTTAATGGTGCTAAAGTCTCAAATTAGTAAGTAGTTTAGTCTTAATGACATAAATATTTCTTATTTGTAAAGTATCACTGCAAAAGAGAAATTTAAGTTGTGAACCAACAAAATCAGAGTGAATGCACTGACGAGACAATTGTGGATGAAGGCTGTCATGTTAACATAGGACACGCCAGCCTGTGTAGCCAGGCATAATAATGAACCCACTAAAATAAGTACTTTGATTTTACTTCAGATGATGGATGCCAAATGTAATCACAAAACACAAATTCTAGAGCACTGAAATCACTTGTCAATACTTACTTGTTAAGCCGACATCCAGCTAATTCTGAATATATTTGTGTTAATTATTTTTTACATTATCATCAAGTTTTAAAAAATTGTGAAGAACTGAGTCTTCCAAGAATATGTCTAAGTACCCTCAGATATCGGAGGTCCTCAATTTGAAGAAACACTAATGTATTGGGAAAAAAATACTAAACCTTGAAGACCTGGGTATAAGCCACTATACTGTTGTGAACTCTGGCAAGCCACTTAATCACTCTGGGTATTAAGTTCCTGGGTTATGCCCAGCTTCAAGGCCTGATTTGCTAGACTTTGGAGTTCATGCTCTTCTTTACTCAATCAAAAGGCCTTTGGAATTCCAGAATCCTGTGTTGGGCTTATAGTTCAATCAGTAATCTTAAAAAATGGGGTCCTGGCAAGAGAGTGTTACGTGCCAGTGGGTCTCTCAGGAGGAATCACATTATTCTGTAAGATGATGCTGATTATAAAGGCCTCATTTTCTTTCATTATAGATTCTGATTCCCAGCATAGCCACGAAGTGATGCCTCTCCTCTATCCTCTCTTTGTCTACCTCCATCTCAACCTGGTCCAGAACAGTCAGAAGAGCACAGTGGAAAGTTTTTACAGTCGCTTCCATGGAATGTTTCTGCAGAACGCTAGCCAGAAGGATGTCATTGAGCAGCTACAGACCACTCAAACCATCCAGGACATCCTGTCTAACTTCAAGCTTCGAGCATTCCTAGATAACAAGTACGTGGTCCGTCTCCAAGAAGACAGCTACAACTACCTTATCCGCTACCTCCAAAGTGACAACAATACTGCCCTGTGCAAAGTCCTCACCTTACATATTCATCTTGACGTGCAGCCTGCCAAGAGAACAGACTACCAGCTGTATGCCAGTGGCAGCTCCTCCCGCAGTGAGAACAACGGCTTGGAGCCCCCTGACATGCCCAGCCCTATTCTACAGAACGAGGCTGCCCTGGAAGTCTTACAGGAGAGCATTAAGCGCGTCAAAGATGGGCCTCCCTCCCTCACTACCATCTGCTTCTATGCCTTCTATAACACAGAGCAGCTGTTGAACACTGCAGAAATCTCCCCTGATAGCAAACTACTTGCCGCTGGGTTTGATAACTCCTGTATAAAACTTTGGAGTTTACGATCCAAGAAGTTAAAATCAGAGCCCCATCAAGTAGACGTGTCCCGCATCCATTTGGCTTGTGATATTCTGGAGGAGGAGGTATGAATACCATTTTATTCTTCTCTGCACCTGCTTTCCTAATTTGCTTAGAATGTCCTTACCAAACACGATATATCTTGGAATGGACTTCCTAGTTTTCCTCATCATACAGCTAAAGCCAGACTAATGTCATGTAACCTGTAGCCGTTGAATTCCTGCACATGCCTAACCTAAGACATAAAAACAATTTTTAGCAACATTAACATTATTAGTGAATGGTCAGTATTTATACTGTATGAAATGTGGATAACAACACTGAGCCTAATGAAAGACCCTTAGCTAATGTTTTCTTTAGCTGAGATTTGCAGTAAATATGCACTTACATGTGTGCACATTTGCTCAGGTATAAATAATCAGAAGTCGGATTACTAAGTTGAAGGGCCTGCATTGTAAACTGTAATGAATATCACTTTACCCACAGAAGGTTGTGCCATATCAGTCTCAGCAGCAGTAGTGTGAACACTGGCATCCCTGCACCCTCGCTGCACTGGATGGTATTAGCTTTCTGAGGCTAGTGCATATTCTGTGGCTTGATGTACCCCAGGGTACTCCCAGACCCCACTTCAGAAGTAACACAGGAAGTAGAGTTGCCAGCTCCCCCCGTCAGTCAGTTTTCCCTCTAGTTTCGTTTGTAACCATTTAGGACAGTCACTGAAAAGGGCAGGCACAGCTTGGGTTTCAGGTCACCAAAAATCACTACCTTAGAAAAAAATGTGGGCCAAGGAAGACAGAAATTAAACTTCAGAGTTAACTTGTCTTCAGAGTGTTCCTGCAAAAGCTGTGGGCCAAAATATTTTTGTCTTATCACCACTGTAATTCAGGTAGTTCTGCCTCATGTTACTTTGGATGCAAAGTTTTTTACAGTGTTGAAAAATTAAGGAGCAAAAAAAAATCACTCTAACTAAATTACAGTTAATGATAAGGATATCAAAAATATTTGGTGCACTAAATTAAGCCATTGTTTTCCTGTTCTTGTTTTCTGAGTCTGCTTCCAATTAGGATAGCCTTTGAATTTTTTATTCTTGCAACTGAGACAGTATAATTGAAGGATTTCCTTATGATGAGTAAAGAGTCTAGATTCCCACGTAGAAGCTTTAATTTCTAGAATTTTATAGTATTCTCGAAAATATTTTTTATTACATTTGTATTTGAATTTTCAGACTTTTCTTTTCTTTTTGGGAGTTCTTCTGATAAAACTGAGAAATACTGCCTGCATTTGCTCTTAATTTTCTGTAACTACAAAAAAAAAATGTATTTATACTGACCTTATTAGCTTTGATGATACAGAGTTTAGAGATTATTCTGGGTATTAAAAATTAATATTAAGGAAGATAGCATTATGACATCTTAGTAGACCAAAATAAAACATTTTAAGACTCTGGCCACTACTGAAAACTAGCTCTGTGACTTGTCCTATGTATATTTCTGGACATCAGAAGTGTATCCGAAGACTCAGAAGTGAGGAACAGCATGAGGAATTCCAGGAACTGAAAGAAATTAAGTATGGCTGGATTTAGGAGAGGGACTAAGACAGGAAGTGATGCAGTGACACTGTCTTATACAAGCAATTACGGCAGCCAAACTAGGGTAGTGGCAGTGGAAAAGAAGATGTGGACTAAGAAGAGCTCAGTTATTAGGTGACTGTAGGGGAGAGGGAGAGGAAGCACCTCCGCCTCCTGGGTTCAGGCGATTCTCCTGCCTCAGCCTCCAGAGTAGCTGGGATTACAGGCACGCACCACCATGCCCGGCTAATTTTTTGTATTTTTAGTAGAGACGGGGTTTCACCATGTTGACCAGGATGGTCTCGATCTCTTGACCTCGTGATCCACCCGCCTCAGCCTCCCAAAGTGCTGGGATTACAGGCGTGAGCCACCGCGCCCGGCTGTTATTCTTTTTGTAGGAAATATCCAGATAAGCACATCCATAGAGACAGACAGGAGAGGAGTGGTTGCAAGGGGCTGGGCAAGGAGAATGAGAGTGACCGACAATGGGCGTGGTATTTCTTTGTGAGGTAATGAAAATGCTCTATATTAGATAGTGGTGATCATTGCACAACTCTGTAAATGTACTAAAAAGTCATTGAATTGTACACTTTGAAAGAATTAATTACATAGTATGTAATTATATCTCAGTTTAAGAAAAAACAGAAAAACAATAACCAAAATCTTCTATGTAAGCATAAAATTTCCTATGTTAATTATGCCAAATAAAACTGAATTCACAGCACTGTCCTGTAGCTTCTATTGTTGCCCACTTGGAGATCATCTAGGTTAACCTCTGGAAAGGTGTTAAGTGGCATAGCAGTCCCTTGCTTTTCACCTCGGCATGAGCAGCCCTCCTTCTGTTTCAGACACTGAGGTGAAGAGTGACACCTTCATTCTCCATCTTTTGTTCTGTATGAAATGGAGGTAGAAATGATATCCAACTTTTACCCCCATTGATTGATACCTATGTATTTTTAATATTTGAGTAATGTGACAAAACCACAGAGATACCAAACCAAGGATTTGCTCTTCTTTCTTTTCAGCTGTGTGTATGCAGCTACCTTCATCACTACCAGCACCCTCCCCCTTAACTCAATAAAACAGCTGTGTGCAATTTCATTTATATGTCATATGTCTGGTGGTTTTCCCGCCAATCTGTTCTTCCTTAGGTTTGAAAAGTAAAGAAGACAAAATTAGCAATACTCAATTCTATAAACGATGTATAAAATTTTCATCTGGATTAAGGCTATCCAATAGGAATATAATGTGAGCCATTAAGTAATTTAAATTTTTCTAGTAGCTGCATCTAAAAAGGTTAAAAAATTGTTAAAATTAATTTTAATGATGTGTTTCATTCAAACTAATCTGAACAAATTACCATTTCGGCATGTAAGCAATATAAAAAATTATTCATGAAGTCTGTTATATACATCTCTTTCGGTCCTAATTTTTAGAAATATGATGTGTATTTCACACAAATAGCACATGTCGATTCATGCTAGCCAGTACCCAACTTTTCTGTTCTAGTTCAGGCTGCCATCATCTCTCACATAGATAACAGTGATTCACTTGCTTCCAAGTCTAACCCAGATAGTCTAACTTCACAAGTCCAGCCAAATTGAATGTCTTCCTGTTCCACTAACAGCTAATTAGAGAATAGATGGAGGCTAAATTTCAGACCCCAAGAAAGGACCCCTGGTTTGGGGGAAATGTGAGTGTGAGCTCCGAGGTACTTGGAGCCTCCCAGTCCAGTCTAGGAGCAGACAGCTATAAGAAATCTGAGGTTTTAGGGCCCCCATAGTCCAGAGTAGGGGCAGCAAACTACAGCACAAAGGTGCACGAGATGATACTTGATCTCTTTGTTTATGTTTATTTTTCTTACTTTTTTTTTTTTTTTTTTTTTTTTGAGACGGAGTTTCCCTCTTGTTACCCAGGCTGGAGTGCAATGGCACAATCTCGGCTCACCGAAACCTCTGCCTCCTGGGTTCAGGCAGTTCTGCCTCAGCCTCCTGAGTAGCTGGGATTACAGGCACGCGCCACCATGCCCAGCTAATTTTTTGTATTTTTAGTAGAGACGGGGTTTCACCATGTTGACCAGGATGGTCTCGATCTCTTGACCTCGTGATCCACCCACCTCGGCCTCCCAAAGTGATGGGATTACAGGCTTGAGCCACCACGCCCGGCCTTTCCTTACTCTTTAAACTTCTATTTCATTTATGTTTCATAATGTACATAATAAGATTGATTATTACATGAATATGCTTTACAAATCAAACATTTCTATTTGGGATGGATACCCAATTACTGTGGGGTATTCAGGCTAAATTGTAGGGTATGGTATTATCCTGTTGGCAGGAGAGAGAATAGAGAACCCATGGGGCTAAGCCCTCCTGAATCAGCTGCTTGACTGCGCTGAGGCCCATGTGGGACTGGTTGAGCCACACAGAGAATGTGGCTGGGTTATTTTAAGCTGTGGTCCTGGCAGAGGGCTGACAGTGATAGCCAGCAGGAATGTTCTGGTTTCTCCATTCCTTGGTCTACAGAGTCAGCCAGGCACGTTTCCACCAGCCCGGGACAATGATCAAGATCCCTGGGGGGTGCCAGCTGCACTCCCAGGTCATGTACCTCTCTGACTGCAACTGTGATACCTTCACCACTGAGGAGGTAAAGGCCACTCCCGTAGCTTCCTGTTCCAAATGAAGATCACTTATACCTCAGAGATAATAACATGTCCTTTCACAGTTAACTTTCAGAAGATCTTTGTTTAATTCATCTGGTGTCATTTTTGTTCCCATAGTCCTTATATAAACTTTCTGGTGTAAAGCAGTGAGTCATCCTTGAAATTTTAAAGTGTTGCTGTAACTTCTTTGGAAAGGAAAATTATTAATGTTCTTGGTAGCACTCAGTAGAAACTTAAGCTCCCAAATACTTATGTATTTTTAATGTTGATTGTTTGGAATGGCCATTTTGAATATTCATCAACATAAGTGTTTATTATCTCAACTCTTCCTTAAATATGTACACATTGGAAGCATTCATTTTATTTTGAAATTAATCATTTTCAAGTAAGAAAAAAAAGGGTGCCCTTTTGTTACACAAGAACCTAAGGCTGCTGCAATGAACCAGCAAAGCTGACTGGTTCAGGAATCTTCATCATGCTCCTTTATTCTAGTGTTTAAATGAAACTCATTTTAATTGATGAATTCTGGGACAGAGACAGCTATAGTTTTGAGGAGTTTATCTGTGAGAGAATAAAGGGAAATGAATTTTGAAAACAGATGGTATACTTGTGGGGAGGGGACCGGGAAAGGGGACTCTTTGAGTATCATTAGTTTGCTGTCTTTTCTGTCCTGACACACAGGAAATTATTTCAAAGAATCACATGAATCACTTGGCTTTGCTTAAAGCACTTCTGAATCCATGCCTTGTTTTGTTACTTTGGGGGAAATGTTTTTTGAGATCCTCCAGAAAGTCACTTTAAAAACTTCATTCTTATTTATTTTGAGGCACCAAGCAGTTTGTGAGTTTGTAGCTGGTCACCAGGCAGGGGGACTACGTGATTTACTAGTAACTGTACCTTTCTAGTTTACTGTTAATTCTTAAACATCCAGGTTCTGTTTTGGCTAAACTCCTCTGATAATTCTGGGTTTTGTTTGTTTGTGTTTGTTTTTGTTTGGGGTTTTTTTGTTTTGTGGTTTTTTTGTTTTTTTGACACAGGGTCTCGCTCTGTCCCCCAGGCTGAAGTGCAGTGGTGCCATCACAGTTCACTGGAGCCTCAACTTCCCAGGTTCAAGTGACCCTCCTACCTTAGCCTCCCAAGTGTCTGGGACCACAGGCATGCGCCACCATGCCCAGCTGATTTTTTCAATTTTTTAAATAAAGAATCTCCCTATGTTGCCCAGGCTGGTCTCCAACTCCTGGGCTCCAGTGATTCTCCTGCTTTGGCTTCCCAAAGTGTTGGGACCATAGGGTGAGCCACCATACCTGAACCAGTAGTTGTGTGTCCATCTTGAAATGATACCACATCTGCCTTTATGTGTTGCTGCCTCCATCATTAACCCCCATCATGGGAGCAAGGAACGTGTCAGGACTTGACAAAAATATTGTTGTCAGTTAAATGAAGTAAAAACAGGGAAGTATGGCTTATAAAGCAGCTAAAACTGATGGATGAAGGGAATGCCTATAGAACAGAAGAATCTGAGAGCCTCACACAAATTGAAAAGTAACTTTTCAAATGGCTTGCATCGGAATTAACCATATAAGCTATCCTCAACTGAAGGGTAAGGTCCACAGTCATTACTTTGTAATGGCCTTGCATTTCTGCATCTTTTAATCTGCTGTAGTCTGAGCTGCAAGGTGAATTTAAGGAGAGCAATTTGTAAGTTGTAAGAGACTTCATATTCAGTTATGAGTTATCTTCCTGGGGTAGTGTTGAAGGGCAAAGCCAATGTCATTTGCTGGATAGATGCTACTTCCCTAGCAGTCTCCATTTTCCACTTTTTTTCCTCCTGGATTTGTTTTCCTTGTCAGATCACTGAACATTTTTTTCTTGTGTTTCTTTTCCCACCCCACCCTGATGTTCCCAGGATGATGAGGATGATAATGCAGGCACAGAGATGAAGATACTGCGGGGACACTGTGGACCAGTGTACAGCACGAGGTTCCTCGCGGACAGCTCAGGGTTGCTCTCTTGTTCTGAAGACATGTCCATCAGATACTGGGATCTGGGGAGTTTCACCAACACTGTGTTGTACCAAGGACATGCCTATCCCGTGTGGGATCTGGACATCAGTCCATATAGCCTGTACTTCGCCAGCGGGTCCCACGACCGCACCGCCAGGCTGTGGTCATTTGATCGGACGTACCCGCTGAGAATATATGCAGGACACCTGGCAGATGTGGACTGTGTCAAATTCCACCCTAATTCAAACTACTTAGCTACGGGCTCAACCGACAAGACCGTCCGGCTGTGGAGCGCTCAGCAGGGGAACTCGGTGAGGCTTTTCACAGGCCACCGTGGCCCCGTGCTTTCTCTCGCCTTTTCTCCCAACGGTAAGTACTTGGCATCTGCTGGCGAGGACCAGCGGTTGAAGCTGTGGGACTTGGCCTCTGGGACCCTTTATAAAGAGCTGAGAGGCCACACAGACAATATCACCAGCCTCACCTTCAGTCCAGACAGCGGCTTGATTGCCTCTGCCTCCATGGACAACTCGGTGCGCGTCTGGGACATCAGGAATACTTACTGCAGTGCACCTGCCGACGGCTCCTCCAGTGAGCTCGTGGGCGTGTACACCGGGCAGATGAGCAACGTCCTGAGTGTGCAGTTCATGGCCTGTAACCTTCTTCTAGTGACTGGAATTACACAAGAAAATCAGGAACATTAATTTTTTATCTTTGGAACGGACTGGGGTAGCGGTGGAAAGCCTCCAGTTGCAGTCCTTTGATGAGCTGAGATTGAATCACTGACTGACTGTGAAAGAGCCCCCTTCTCCCCTCTTTCCTGGGCCCTCATTCCGGGCAGGTCCGCCTTCACTCAGCACCCCACTATCGCAGGCCAGGGTTGGGGAGGGGGACAGAAGCCAGGCAATGATGAGTGATCAAGAATTAGGATGCCCTGGAGGTCACTCACAGGTTCTCACGGAGACCCTGCCATGACCTCACGCATGCAAGCACCTTCCTGTCTCTGTCTCCTTTTCCCCATCTGACCGGGGCTGGGTTTGGTTAGAGGGCGGCTGCAGAGCACCCTCAGAAGAAGTGGCGCCACAGGGGTCATGCGTGGTCCAGCCCTTGGGTGGGAGGAAAGGCTTTGTTGGCGGAGGGATGTGGGTCGGGAACAAGGAAAGGGGAGGGGATGATCCTGGCAAATAGTCTTTCCTTTTCCTTAATTACAGAGAACCAGGATTTTTTTAATTATTGTTATTATAATTATAATTATTATTATTATTGAGAAGAGGAAACCTAGCACTGGCAGAGGGAAACTTCTCTGCTTTTATCTTTCAGGTTTGACTCCTGGCACTGGCTTTGATACTTGGAATTTTGAGGTTCAGGGAATTCAGAGAATTTGGTAGCACAGTGTACTGGGAGAAAGGGAAATTTCAGGTGACAGATTGGTCACCCTGGTTGACATGTTTCTGGAAGTGGGTGGGTGGGTTTGACTGAGAACATTTTGGGCTCCTGCAGTGATGGTGGGAAAGAAAAATTCTTTCCATGGCTGTACTTCTCTTAATAATTCTCTCCCGTCAAAAGAAAGATTATGACAAAAGAATAATTTGAAGTAATAAGTAACAAGATAGAATTAGAAAACTCTTGAATTTCTGAATGACCATTCAGAGGTGTGGCTTTTTCCACGTCGTTTCCTCCTGCAATGAACTGCTCCCACATCCTGCACTGCAGCGCCAGTCTCACGAACACTTTGTGAAACGTAAGTATGTGCGCACGCATATCAAACTATGCTCTGAGGATAAAGCAAGTTCTAATTTGTGGAAAAAGGATTAAATATTTCTGTTTTCTGAAAAGAGTTATTTTGTATTTTGTTTTCTATTAAAATGTATTTAGTTTCAAAAAAAAAAAAAAAGTGTCGGCATCTCATTTCAACTCTAAGGACAGGCAGGTGAGTATTCTGTCCTGGGACGGTGTGCCTCTCACCTCTCATCAGGGCAATAACGTGTCGGTTACCTAGGCCACACTATCTCCAATGAAGGTACATTTTTACCTGTTCTTCGGTTCTGTTTAGCTTACTTTGAATCATGATTCCCCTTAGTATTCACTTGGATTATTGATGGCATTTAATGCTGTTTGTACATCCAAGATTGATAGTTGCTGACTGGAGACAACATATATTTCACCATCTAGAGTCATTTGATGAGATCCTACTTCCCACTTCCTTTGAAATCCCACTACAAAATCTCCAAGGTGCACAAGAGCTGGGTTGTTTAATAAACTCAAACTATGAGATTCCAGATAAAGCAGTTCCAGATAAAGGATTCATTTAAAGTAAAGTGAACTGAAAACAATTTTCTTGGCCAGGTGCAGTGGCTCACGCCTGTAATCCCAACACTTTGGGAAGCCAAGGCAGGCAGATCACCCAAGGTCAGGAGTTCGAGACCAGCCTGGCCAGCATGGCGAAACCACCATGCCTGGTTTTGGTTTTGGTTTTGGTTTTGGTTTTTTCTGAGACAGAGTCTCACTCTGTTGCCCAGGCTGGAATACAGTGGCATGATCTCGGCTCACTGCATCACCTGCCTCCCAGGTTCAAGCCGTTCTGCCCCAGCCTCCCGAGTAGCTGAGACTACAGGCGCCCACCACCACACCCAGCTAACTTGTATTTTTAGTAGAGATGGGGTTTCACCATATTCGCCAGGCCGGTCTCAAACTCCTGACCTTGTGATCCTCCCGCCTCCACCTCCCAAAGTGCTGGGATTACAGGTGTGAGCCACCGCGCCCAGCCTGAGACCCTATCTCTACAAAAACATTTTTGAAAATAGCAGGGCATGGTGGCTCATGACTGTGGTCCCAGCTACTTGGCAGGCTGATCTCGGAGGATCACTTAAGCCTGGGAGGTTGAGGCTGCAGTGGACCATGATGACACCACTGCACTCCAGCCTGAACAACTGTGCAAGACCCTGTCTCAAAAAAAATTTTTTTTATAAAAAAAGCACTAACCAAAGGGGAAAAGATGGATTCAATTGTAAAACATCTTACTCCAAAGACACCACAAAAAGAATGAAAAGGCATGCTACAGAACGTGAAAAGATACTTGTAAAACATGAGCGGCAGCAACCTCATGTGTAGAGGGAGCAAGCCCAGTGGGATATGCTGTGGTTGTGGAATGTTCTGCAGGTCTGCTCCTTCCTGTAGAAAGCGATGTGAGGAAGGAACTGTTCTGTTGTTGCATGCCTTCCTGTAGAATGTGACTGCAGGAGGGGAATGTTCTACAGCCCTGTCCTGTCCTATAGAATGTGATGTGAGGATGGGAATGTTCTGGAGTTCTGTCCCATCCTGCAGAATGTGCCATGAGGATGGGATTGTTCTGTACTTTCTGCTGTCCAGCAAAATAGCCACTAGCCATGTGTAGCTACTGAGCACTTGAAGTATTGCTAGTACAAGTGAGGAACTGATTTTCTTATTTTATTCATTTAAATTTAACACATTAGGTCAGTGGTGGTGGCTCACACCTGTAATCCCAGCACTTTGGGAGGCCAAGGTGGGCAGATCATCTGAGGTCAAGAGTTTGAGACCAGCCTGGCCAACATGGTGAAACCCCGACTCCACTAAAAAAAATACAAAGATTAGCCGGGTATGGTGGCATATGCCTCTAATCCCATACTCGGGAGGCCAAGGCAGGAGGATCACTTGAACCCGAGAGGCGAAGGTTGCAGTGAGCTGAGATCGTGCCACTGCACCCCAGCATGGGCAACAAAACAAGACTCCGTCTCAAAAAAAAAAAAAAGAAGCAAAAGGAAATGAGGCTTGGAGAGAGGATTTGGGGTTGCAGACAATTTCAGGCAGTTGAGGGGAGCAGAGAAGACATTACTGAAGGTGGTACAGAAGCAAGAAGTAATTGTACTGTCTGCTCATTGGTTTTGTTTTGGTTTTATTATTTCTTTTAATGAAGGTTCCTAGAGCAGGGGCTTTCACACTTGTGGACTTCAACCCACACTTTTAGACTTCAACCCACAGTAACAAATCTATTTCACGCTATGTACTGGCATACACACATGCTGCATTTACCGAATCTGAGACTCCTTTGATTAGAAGATGCACCATTATTTTAAAACTGTCAATTAGATGATGTAGAATGCTTTCTCTTCACCTAAAAGTTATATTTTGTGTTAGTGTCTGGTTTTCTTTGTTTTGTTCTAAGAGACAAGGCCTTACTAGTTGTCAAGGCTGGTCTCGAATTCCTAGGCTCAAGCACTCCTCCTGCCTCAGCCTCCTTAGTAGCTGGGACTACAGATGCACTCCAGCACACCCAGCTTATTTTATGCTTATTTAAAGCTTTTGCTTTTAGAGCATACATCATTTTTATAATATAAGTGAAATCCATTGGTATTGGTGTTCCTAAAACTTCACACCAAGTCCAGTTTTTTGAGTTGGTCATCAGTGTCTAACTATTCCCCTCTGTTCTCCCAGAAACCTTGATCTTAGCAGAAGGTGTCAACAGAGACTTTCAGGCTTTATATTCCTTCCTTAAATTGTCATTGAATATTTTTCTGACCAAGTTGATGAAGACGGCAGTGGTGCAATCCCGCCACCTAGACTAACAACCCACTTCAGATGTTACAACCACCCTCTGGCAAGATGCCATCCCTTTGTAAGTCCTATCCTCTCCTGATTTCAGAAATGTTTCCCCAAATTTTTAAATTACATATGAGACTCAACAAAGGGTAGTATATATAAAAAACATTTCTGGCCAGGCGCAGTGGCTCACACCTGTAATCCCGGCACTCTGGGAGGCCAGGGCAGGTGGATTACTTGAGAGCAAGAGTTTGAGACCAGCCTGGCTAACATGGTGAAACCTTGTCTCTACTAAAAATACAGAAATTAGCTGGGCACAGTGGTGCACACCTGTAATCTCAGCTACTTGGGAGGCTGAGGTACAAGAATCACTTGAACCCAGGAGACAGAGGTTGCAGTGAGCTGAGATTGCGCCACTGCACTCCAGCCTGGGTGACAGAGTGAGACTGTCTCAAAAAATATATAAAGAAACCATTTCTAGGCCGGGCGCGGTGGCTCAAGCCTGTAATCCTAGCACTTTGGGAGGCTGAGGCGGGTGGATCACGAGGTCAAGAGATCGAGACCATCCTGGTCAACATGGTGAAACCCCGTCTCTACTAAAAATACAAAAAATTAGCTGGGCATGGTGGTGCGTGCCTGTAATCCCAGCTACTCAGGAGGCTGAGGCAGGAGAATTGCCTGAACCCAGGAGGCAGAGGTTGCGGTGAGCCGAGATCGCGCCATTGCACTCCAGCCTGGGTAACAAGAGGGAAACTCCGTCTCAAAAAAAAAAAAAAAAAACCATTTCTATGTGAGATGTACTGTGAGGTAAAATTTTTAATATTAGTCACTGCCAACTAATTAATTCCATGGCCCGTTAGGCCATTATGTGCAAACTGGAAAGGGCAGTGGGGACCAACTGAATACTGATAAGCAGCATGCAGAGTGGAGAGGCGGGTGGGGACAGGAGGCTGGTAGTGGAGTAGGCTGGGCTCAGAAGTCCTGGGGGCAGGCCTGGCCTTGAATTACCAAGGCTCTTCCTCAGTGTTATATGTGGGAAGAATGAAAGAAAAGAGACAGGGAGCGTAGGTTGTTAAAAAAAAAAGCTTATGAACCCATTCAGTCTACACTCACTTTAGCCAATGTGATTTATTTTGGTTCACTCAGATTAATATTTATGCATCAGGCTTTGTTCACAACACTCAGCTTTGACAACAGTCTTTTTTTTTTTTTTTTTTTTTTTTTTTGAGACAGAGTCTCACTCGGTCACCAGGCGCCAGGCTGGAGTGCAGTGGTACAACCTCGGCTCACTGCAACCTCTGCCTCCTGGGTTCAAGCAATTCTCCTGCCTCAGCCTCCCGAGTAGCTGGGACTACAAGCGTGCACCACCACGCCCAGCTAATTTTTTGTATTTTTAGTAGAGACGGGGTTGCACCATGTCTGCCAGGATGGTCTCGATATCTTGATCTCATGATCTACCCGCCTCGGCCTCCCAAAGTGCTGGGATTACAGGCATGAGCCACCATGCCCGGCCAACAACAGTCTTTTTTAAACAAGAGGTTGGCTCAGGCATTGTGGCTGACACCTGAAATCCCAACACTTTGGGAGGCCAAAGTGGGCTGATCACTTGAGGCCAGGAGTTCAAGACTAGCCTGGCTAACATGGTGAAACCCCATCTCCACAAAAATTAGATGTGGTAGTGTTGTGCCTGTAATCTCCGCTACGCAGGAGGCTGAGGCAAGAAAATCACTTGAATCTGGAAGGCAGAGGTTGCAGTGAGCCAAGATGGTGCCATTACACTCCAGCCTGGGAGGCACAGAGAGACTGTCTCAAGAAAAATAAATAAATAAAACAATAAGGTGGTGGGCTCTAGAGAGTTCAACTGATGCTGGCTATTGTCTGGTAAAAGTCACAGTAATTCTAACTCCTTTTGCCTGGACTTGATTTTCTCATAGCTCAGCACGCTTTGCTTTCAATCTGGTCTAGGAAAAGCATAGTATGCACAATTTACTCTCTGCAGCACTGCAGACACCGAAGTCAAATATTATGTGCACATCTATAGAAAGAAAGCTGGGTTTTTTAGGGAGGAAGGGAGAGTGTTTTCATTGGCTTGCTGAGTTTGGGCTAGTGCAGGGGGAGGGATCCAGTGTTTATTTGCAGAGTATGGAATGCTAAGGTCTGAAGAGGTGGCATGTGCTGTTGAATTCCAGCTCCAGTGAGGTGTGCCATGGCATTGGGTAAGTTCTCAGCCTTCCCTGAGCCTGTTGGCTCACCTATGAATGTGGACGTATTTATACCTACCAGGTGTGTTGACAAGGTTAAATGACAAAGAATATAGGCCTCACCCATAGCACATACTCAACGTTAATATTTTCCTGCTTTACAATAACTCAAGTCATCTGGGGAAACTTCAAAATGTAGAGGTGGAGCTGTGCCACAACAGTGCTAGAGGATAGAGCGCCAGCTGGGCTTGACTTGGCCCTCTCTGGGATCTTGCTGTCCTTCCTGACCTTGCTGGCTGAGATCCACCACCATATTCACTCCCCTGGTCACCAGATATGTCAGGCTTTCTGCTGGGCAGCAGGGATTCAAGAGCAGAACGGGCCCTGGCCTCTGGTTCTGCTGAGCTGCAGTCTCACCTCCCTCCTTTCCTCGGCGCTTTGCTCTATGCTTGGCTATGCAAGAAGATGCTCAGTCTCAATTGACAGTGGGTTCAGGAGGTGGGGAGAGTGGCAATATTTTGAGAAATCGAGTGAGAAAATGAAGAAAATGGTTAAAATGGTAATTATTATGTGATTATATTTCCGAGAATAAAAAATTTAAAAAAGATAAAGCACCCTTCATAGGTATGCATGTAGTTATTATGTAAAGCCCTCTGCCCTTAATCACATAAAAAATTAAATTCAAGTCTGAGGGGAGAAAATATTTGAAGTAGCATTTAAGAGGGTTAAACTTTTTTTTTTTTTTTTTTAGAAATGGGGTTTCACCTTGTTGGTCAGGGTAGTTTCGAACTCCTGACCTCAGGTGATCTACCCACCTCGGCCTCCCAAAGTGCTGGGATTATACAGGCATGAGCCACCATGCCCAACCTTAAGAGGGTTAAACTTTAATAGTTAAGTGGCACCATAATGTAACTCAGAAATAGTAACTGAAAAGTCTAATCTCTTACTAAAAATATGGGAAAGCCAACAATTTTGCTTTGGGAAAACGTTAAAATGAGAAGGTCATTTGAGGTAATGAAAATTGATTTTGGTGATATTTGTGCAATACTGAATATATTTAAAACCACTGAGTAAGGCCGGGCGCGGTGGCTCAAGCCTGTAATCCCAGCACTTTGGGAGGCCGAGGCTGGTGGATCACGAGGTCAAGAGATCGAGACCATCCTGGTCAACATTGTGAAACCCCGTCTCTACTAAAGGTGCAAAAAATTTGCTGGGCATGGTGGCGCGTGCCTGTAATCCCAGCTATTCCGGAGGCTGAGGCAGGAGAATTGCCTGAACCCAGGAGGCGGAGGTTGCGGTGAGCCGAGATCGCGCCATTGCACTCCAGCCTGGGTAACAAGAGCGAAACTCCGTCTCAAAAAAAAATAAAAAATAATAAATAAATAATAAATAAAACCATTGAGTTGAATTTTTTTTCTTTTTTTTCTTTTTTTTTTTTTTTTGAGATGGAGTCTCTCTCTGTCACCCAGTCTGGAAGGCAGTGGCACGATCTTGGCTGACTACAACCTTTGGCTCCCTGGTTCAAGCGATTCTCCTGCGTCAGTCTCCCTAGTAGCTGGGATTACAAGCATGTGCCAACACGCCCAGCTAATTTTTGTATTTTTAGTAGAGACAGGGTTTCGCCATGTTGGTCAGGCTAAAAACTCCTGACCTTAAGTAATCCACCCGCCTCAGCCTCCCAAAATGCTAGGACTATAGGCGTGAGCCACCGCACCCAGCTGAGTTGTACATTTTAAGAAGAGGGGCTGGGTGCAGTGGCTCATGCCACTGCACTTTGTAATCCCAGCACTTTGGGAGGCCA
This sequence comes from Saimiri boliviensis, assembly GCF_048565385.1. Lineage (NCBI taxonomy): Eukaryota > Metazoa > Chordata > Mammalia > Primates > Cebidae > Saimiri > Saimiri boliviensis. The sequence goes on along the minus strand of NC_133462.1, from coordinate 78,749,811 downwards.
AGGCGGGCAAATCACAAGGTCAGGAGATCAAGACCATCCTGGCTAACACAGTGAAACCCCGTCTCAAAAAAAAAGAAAGAAAAGGAATTGTATAGTATGTGGATTTGATCTCAATAAAGTTGTTACTCCCCAAAATTGAAAAAGTAAGATGCCTATAATTGGCAACAATTCAATCATGCTTATTGAATGAGTGAGAAAATGAATGTATGGCAAAAGATAGCTATTCATTCATGAAACAAAACTGCAGTCTGAGTTCCTTTTGACTTTGAGGAGACTTCAATTCAACCTGGAGGACATTTAAGGATGAATTTATTGGAAGAGGGCCACAAATATTAACTCAATGCACCAGCTTTTGTGTTTTGAATTATTCTTGTTTCTTTTGATATTTTTTTAAAAAATGAGACTTATGCTTCTAAAAGTATGTCCAGAGTTTTTTTTTGAAAGGCAGTTTTTAAATGCCTACCTACCCAGTGCCATAAAATGCTCTTTCTTGATTAAGCTAATATTACTGGATTTATGAATGTTTCAAAGTTTGTGACTATCTATAAAACAAAGTTTGAATCTGAATTAACTCACAAGTTGTTCTGATGGCTCATAAATTTATGTTAGTAAAATACTTTTGCCTCGCAGAATAAAACGAGGCCAGGTGAGCTGGCTGATGCCTGTAATCCCAGCTCTCTGGGAGGCTGAGCTGGGAGGATTGCTTAAGGCCATGAGTTCGAGACCAGCCTGGGCAACATAGTGAAATCCTATCTCTCAAAAAAAGAAAATTAAAAATTAGCCAGGCATGGTGGCATGTGCCTGTAGTCCCAGCTACTCAGGAGGCAGAGGTGGGAGTAGCATTTGAGCCCAGAAGTTCAAGGCTGCAGTAAGCCATGATTGTGCCACTGCATTCTAGCTTGTGCAACAGAGTGAGACACTGTCTCTAAAAATAAAATTTACATTTAAAAAAGAAGAATAGGCCAGGCCTGGTGGCTCATGCCTCTAATTCCAGCACTTTGGGAGGCTGAGGCAGGTGGATGGTCTGAGGTTAGGAGTTCGAGACCAGCCTGGTCAACATGGTGAAATGCCATCTCTACTAAAAATACAAAAATTAGCTGGGCATGGTGGCAGGCGCCTGTAATCTCAGCTACTCAGGAAGCTGAGGCAGTAGACTCATAGCTTGAACCTGGGAGGTGGAGGTTGCAGTGAGCCAAGATTACACCATTGCACTCCAGCCTGGGCTACAAGAGCAAAACTCCATCTCACAAAAAAAAAAAAAAAAAAAAAAAAAAAAAGAATAAAATATAGGTAAGTATAATGAGGGATAAGATACTACAATTTCTGCAAAGCTAAGAAGACTAAAGCAACTTGGGGAGATATCAAGCTCTAAGTAAATGCTTAGAAACACAGTGTGCTGTACACACGGTACTGTGCTACTTCAATCACTACCTTTGTTAAGGGCTACTTATATAAAGGCACAACAGATAATTTTTTAAAAAAACCTGCCTCCTAAAAGACAGAAAACAGTCTTCTTAATTAGAAACATTTTTCTTTAATTATAAACCTTTTCAAATCCTAAAAAAAAAAGTTCATAGATTTTGGTACTATTGAGAACCTGTCACAACTGAAGTTCAGCTCACTCTTTGGAGAGCCCTCTTTATTCCTTATCTTCCTCTCTTTCTCAGCCATTTCCCACATTGTTTTCAAGCTGTATGTCTTGTCTTTTCTTGCTGAATTCCCAAATTGTGATCATCGCTTAGTATCTGACTTGAGACTCTGTTAAGGATAGGGTCCTGCTTCCTGAAGCTCAGAGAATGGCAGGGTCAGGTTTTGGCGTGTGGTTCCCAGCAAGGGTGCTGAAGACAGGCAGCTCCTCCCTGGCGTTCTGCCCTAGCACAGAGTGCACCATAGGTCCTATGAATGGCTGTCCTGTGAACAACGAGAGGACAGAAGGGAGCTGTGCAGGCTTCCTTCCAGCTGCAGACGCCAAAGCACACAGAGGGCCTGCTGACTGCAGCTGGGGAGTCCTGAAATGGCCTTGCATTTACGTGAAGTGCCCATCCAAGCCATGATCCAGAACAGTGCCATTAAAAGGACACCTGAGATTGTCTCATTAATTGTAGCACAGCCTCTCGTCAGTGTCTCTCATCCCACTCTGCTGAGCTCTGAGCAATATTTAAATGAATTGGAGGCAAGCCAGGAGTTATTTTCCCTTCCCCTTTTCTCCATTTTCTGACTTATTCTCCCAGGGCTGTCGGTTCTTATGACACAGTTTTCACAGCCAAAGGTCAGTATATTTCTTTTCAAAAGTCCTGTAGATCCCACTCCTGGCATCCTTTCACCTTCTGGTGAATGATGAAGGTGAAATAGAAAAGGTGAACCTTTTGGGAAGGAGGAAACACAATTTCTCTTCTCTGCCAGACACTTCATTTCCTTGCTGCCACACTGTGGCAGCAAATTTGCCCTTAAGTTACAATCAATGTTAAGCCAAAACAAAGCTAAGGTAAACTGCTAATAGACTGTTGGGCTCTGGGACATTATCAGAGGGAGGATGGGAGTAGACTCAAGAAAAAAGAAATCGCCGGGCGCGGTGGCTCAAGCCTGTAATCCCAGCACTTTGGGAGGCCGAGGCGGGTGGATCACGAGGTCAAGAGATTGAGACCATCCTGGTCAACATGGTGAAACCCTGTCTCTACTAAAGGTGCAAAAAATTAGCTGGGCATGGTGGCAAGTGCCTGTAATCCCAGCTACTCGGGAGGCTGAGGCAGGAGAATTGCCTGAACCCAGGAGGCGGAGGTTGCGGTGAGCCGAGATCGCGCCATTGCACTCCAGCCTGGGTAACAAGAGTGAAACTCCATCTCAAAGAAAAAAAAAGAAAAATAAAAAAAAAAGAAAAAAGAAATCAGGGGCTGGGCATGCTGGCTCAGGTCTTGTAATCCTAGGACTTTGGGAGGCCAAGGTGGGCAGATCACCTGAGGTCAAGGGTTCGAGATCAGCCTAGCCAACATGGCAAAACCCCGCCTCCACTAAAAAAATACAAACTTTAGCTGGGCGTGGTGGTGCATGCCTATAATCCCAGCTGCTTGGGAGGCTGAGGCAGAAGAATGGCTTGAACACAGGGAGTCAGAGGTTGCAGTGAGCTGCGATCACACCACTGCACTCTGACAGAGTGAGACTGTGTCTCAAAAAAAAAAAAAAAAAGAGGGCCGGGTGCGGTGGCTCAAGCCTGTAATCCCAGCACTTTGGGAGGCCGAGGCAGGTGGATCACGAGGTCAGGAGTTCAAAACCAGCCTGGCTAAGATACTGAAACCCCATCTCTACTAAAAACACAAAAATTAGCCAGGAGTGGTGGTGGGTGCCTGTAATCCCAGCTACCCAGGAGGCTGAGGCAGGGAACTGCTTAACCCTGGAGGCAGAGGTTGCAGTAAGCCAAAATTATGCCACTGCACTCCAGCCTGGGCAATAGAGCAAGATTCTATCTCAAAAAAAAAAAAAAAGAAATAAAGAAAAAATTATGTCTCACAGTTCTGGAGGCTGGAAGTATGAAATTACGATATCAGCAGGGCTGCAGAGGAGTCCTTCTGTGTCTCTTCACAGCCTCTGGTGACTTGCTGGCAATCTCTGGCAATCCCCTTGGCTTGCAGCCACATAACTCCCACCTTTGCCTTCCTCATCACATGCGTTTTCCCTGTGTGCATCCGTCTTCGCATAGCTGTCTTATAAGGACACTCTGCTCCAATATGACCTCAACTTATGTGCACTAATTGTATCTGCAATTACTCGATTTCCAAATAAGGTCACATTCTGAGGTCCTAGGGAGTTAAGAACTTCAACATATTTTATTTGGGGACACAATTCAAACCATAACAATCTTGTTTGGGCTCTTTTGGGAGAAGGTGAGAGAAATGTAAAATCTGAAGATGCTGAAGTCTTCACCTACAGTGCACTCACCTGCCTAAGTCACAGTGCTAAGAGGCCAAGTTACAGCCTCAGCATTCACTGTAAGCACACAGCATGTGAGTTACCAAAAGCTTCAATCCTAACCTCTTCAGAGAAGTTTAGACAGCACTCCTGCCCCATGTGAATTCCATACCTTTGCTGTGCACACTTCACTGAGCTGCTTGCTTCATCTTCAACCACAGTCCTGACACCCTGCCCTTGACATGATGAGCTGCACTCTTGAGTTGAAAAAAAAAAAAATGGCCCAGCGCAGTGGCTCAAGCCTGTAATCCCAGCACTTTGGGAGGCCGAGGCGGGTGGATCACGAGAGGTCAAGAGATCAAGACCATCCTGGTCAACATGGTGAAACCCCGTCTCTACTAAAAATTCAAAAAATTAGCTGGGCATGATGGCACGTCCCTGTAATCCCAGCTACTCTGGAGGCTGAGGCAGGAGAATTGCCTGAACCCAGGAGGTGGAGGTTGTGGTGAGCCGAGATCGCACCATTGCACTCCAGCCTGGGTAACAAGAGTGAAACTCCGTCTCAAAAAAAAAAAAAAAGTACCAATAAGGGTCACATGTACCTATAAGGGTCAAATGACACCCCCAATCAGCTTACAAACTCCAACCAGAGAGCCTTTGTTTTGCTTCTTATGCTATTGTGTACCCGTTCCTGCTGCCCACATGGCTCCCTCCCTTGCCACCCTTAGAGAGGGACAAGCACCAGCAGGTAGAATTGCTCTTGAAGTAATCCCAACGCTTCTCAAGTTGCATCAAAAGAAGTTCCTTTTGAATTCAATACCTGTTAGCCACTAAACCTATTAAGAATCTATTCAGAGGGCCGGATTTTACCTCTTGGTTTAGTCACACCTCCACCAAGAGCCTTTTCTGTCATTCCTGTGGGCAGGACTTGAACTTTTGTTTGTTATTCTCTTGGCATTAATACGCAGCCCGTTCTTGCTTTACTCTGGTATTTTATTAATCCAGTCACATCTAACTGGCTTGTTTTATTCTTTTCCAAACACGCCTTAGAGCATTTGGGTTTTTTTTGTTTTGTTTTGTTTTGTCTTTTTCAGAGGCCAAGGAACTTTACCCTAATTTCTAAAGAAACTGAAGAGCCGGGTGTGGTGGCTCATACCTATAATCCCAGCACTTTGGGAGGCCGAGGTGGGCAGGAGTTTGAGACTAGCCTGGCCAATGTGGTGAAACCTCGTCTCTACTAAAAATAAAAAATTAGCCAGGCATGGTAGCGCCCACCTGCCTCAGGGGGCTGAGGCAGAAGAATTGCTTGAACCTGGGAGGTGGAGGTTGCAGTGAGCTGAGATTGTGCCACTGCACTCCATCCTGGGCAACAAAGTGAGACTCCATTTCAAAAAAAAAAAAAGAGGCAGTGAAAAGTTATTCTTATTTTCAAGTGAGAAAAGAACATCATAGAAATGCCAAGCAATAATTCATATATATATGAATTATATATGTTATATAAACATACATATATATATATTTAGAGTCGGTTATCTTTTTGTGTGTGTGTGTGTGTGTGTGTGTGTGTGTGTGTGTGTGTGGTGACTATATAGGTCCTGGTGATCCTTCTGCTAATATTCATTCCCCATTGTGCTGTTAAAAGCCATAGCCCTTCTTTTTTTTTTTTTTGAGATGGAGTCTTGCTCTGTCACCCAGGCCGGAGTGCAGTGATGCAACCTCCGCCTCCCATGTTCAAGCCATTCTCCTGCCTTAGCTTCCCCAGTAGCTGGGATTAGAGGCACCTGCCACCATGCCCGGCTAATTTTTATGTTTTTAGTAGAGATGGGGTTTTGCCGTGTTGGCCAGGCTGGTCTCCAACTAGTGACCTCAGGTGATCCAGCTGCCTCAGCCTCCCAAAGTGTTGGGAGTACAGGCTTTTTTTTCTTCTTCTTCTTCTGCTTGAGACAGGGTCTCACTCTGCTGCCCAGACTTGAATACAGTGGCTTGATCACAGCTCACTGAAGCTTTGACCTCCCAGGCTCAGGAAATCCTTCCACTTTAGCCTCCCAAGTATCTGGGACTACAGGCACACACACCACCGCACCCAGCTAATTTTTTACTTTTTTATTTTTTATAGAGGTAGATTCTCCCACTGCACAGGCTTAAACTCCTGGTCTCAAATAATCTTCCTACCTCATCCTCCCAAACTGTTGGAATTACATGCGCGAGCCACCACACCTGGCCAAATTTTTTTTTTTTTTTTTTTTTTTTTTGAGACGGAGTTTTGCTCTTGTTACCCAGGCTGGAGTGCAATGGCATGATCTCGGCTCACCGCAACCTCCGCCTCCTGGGTTCAGGCAATTCTCCTGCCTCAGCCTCCTGAGTAGCTGGGATTACAGGCACGCACCACCATGCCCAGCTAATTTTTTGTATTTTTAGTAGAGACGGGGTTTCACCATGTTGACCAGGATGGTCTCGATCTCTCGACCTTGTGATCCACCCGCCTCAGCCTCCCAAAGTGCTGGGATTACAGGCTTGAGCCACCGCACCCGGCTCAAATTTTGTTTTTTAATCAGCTACACTTGAGTTATTTTTCTATTGACTGGAGGCCCTAGAGAGCAATGGCAGAAAAAGCCGGTGGGATGCCATTCTGGGGAAGGCAGGAAGGGGAGGCCAGTCTGGCATTTCCTGGCCCTTGCAGCAGCAGGTGTTTTCTGGAAAGTGGGTAAGAGAAAGATGACGCTTAGGTCTGGGTTAAAATTGTCACTTTCTCTCTAACTGGGAGGGTGATGTTCACTGATGCTTCTTCAGCTGGGCTCAAAGAACAGGCAGCAGGATGCATGATGAGGAATGATCCCACTTCTTTTCAGAAGTCACTGCATAACATATTTGCTAAAAGGAATATGCTTACTCATAAATATCAGTGGAGTTGATTTCACACTACACCTTCAATTCTAGAACATCCACACTGATGAGAGACTAGCTTAAATTGTAGTCATTCTGGAGGCAGGAAAGTGAGGTGGGGCGGGGGAGGTGGGACTCCATGTACCCTGGGTTTAAGATGTTGGACTTTAGAGGATTACATGCTTACTGCTCACTTCACAAGCACATTTTTTTTTTTTTTTAATGAGACGACGTCTCCCTCTGTTGCCAGGCTGGAGTACAGTGATGTGGTCTCTGCTCACTGCAACCTCCATCTCCCGGCTTCAAGTGATTCTCCTGCCTTAGCCTCTGGACTAGCTGGGACTACAGGTTCGCACCACCACACCCCACACTCTACACCCAGCTAATTTTTGTATTTTTAGTAGACACAGGGTTTCACCATGTTGGCCAGGATGGCAGGTGATCCACCCAACTTGGCCTCCCAAAGTGCTGGGATTATAGGCGTGAGCCACCGTGTCTGGCCCACAAGCACATTTAAGTGTTTACTTAACCCCTCCCACATTTTCTATTATTGATCCTTCCCCTTCAATCCTTACCTACCAGGACCATATACTTAAGGTACTCTCCTAGGGGCAAAATTTAAATATGTGCTAAGAAGTCTCAGTAATCAAATAATGCAAACTTTATTTAAATTGAAAAATCTTTAAAAGTCAGATTTTATAAGATTTCTGAAAAGAAAATGGGATAGTTTTCATCATGCATCTTGCTAACTTCTCTTTGTTTTTTGAGACACAGTCTTGCTGTGTTGCCCAGGCTGGAGTGCAGTGATGTGATCTCAGCTCACTGCTGCCTCCACCTCCTGGATTCAAGCGATTATCCTGCCTCAGACTCCTCAGGTGGGCGAATCACCTGAGGTCAGGAGATCGAGACCAGCCTGACAAACAAGAAGAAACCCCATCTCTACTAAAAATACAGAATTAGCCAGTAGTGGTGGCGCATGCCTGTAATCCCAGCTACTCGGGAGGCTGAGACAGAAGAACCGCTTAAATCCGGGAGGCGGGGGTTGCGGTGAGGCAAGATCGCGCCATTGCACTCCAGCCTGGGCAACAAGAGCGAAACTCCGTCCCCCCCCAAAAAAAAAAAAAAAAAAAAAAAAAAAAAAAAAAAAATTGCACTAAAATGTTTATGTTGATTATTGAGGTTTTTTGTTTTGTGAACCTATATCATTTGCAACGGAGGCCAGTACCCTGTCCAGGTCCAGGAAAAATACCTACGAGTCTGCAAAAATCTACCCACCTTCTTCGACCACGACTCACTGTGCCCCAGGTACAGATTCCCCCAACCATGAAGTCTCCATAAAGTGTCCCAGTTTTAATGTCCTCTCCTGTCTTTCCTTGAACGTGTATTAAGATACATTGCATTCTGATTGGTCTTCTACACTTCTGGCAGCGAGAACGCCTCCACTGCGTCTGCCTTCAAATTTCTGCTCTCGTTAAGAAACCATCTCTTCCCTTCTCAAAGTTACGCACATTTCACTATCCGCCAACCACCTCCTCCACACGCCGTCCACAGGTGAACTGACTCGTACTGAAGTCCTCTCAGTACGCCCTCCGCACCTCAGCCCTGTGCTTGGCAGCGAGACCGGTGACAGGGCCGCTCCAGCACGGGTCTCCCGGGCCGCGGACCCGCCCCACGCCGGGTCCAGCACGCTGTCCTCCCGCCCCATCCTTGTGCCGGCCATCGTGTGGTCGCGTCTGCGCGCTCCGCTGGTCTGCCAGCGTGAGAAAGAGCTCGTGCCGCTTCCAAGTTCAGACCAGAGGGGACGGTGAAGCGCGAAAAACTCCCCGCGCGCAGTACGCAGGCGCAGCTGTGCTCCAAGGCTTCCGGGGCCTCGTCCCGGGAGGCGCGCCAGGCGCTCCTCAGCTAGCGGGCAGTTGGGGGCGCTGCGGGGAGGGCACCCGAGCGGGTGGGGGGCGCTCGGAAGGGTGGCGTGCAAGGTCAGGGTCGCAGTCCCTGGGGTGGCGTGGAAGGGCGCGGCACCGCGCGGACGAGGATGGGACCGGCGCGGCCCGAGCCTGCCGGCACGATAAGGCGGGTGACAGCCAGCGGGGAGGGGCGGGCGCCACCGCGTCCACGCCCTTTACTCGGGGCCGGGCCTGGAGGGTCCTCCGGCTTTGCGCGCTCCTGGCCGGCGGACTGAGGCGTACGGGTTGGACGCGGCGCCATGCGCGGCCCCCCTGCCTGGCCGCTGCGGCTGCTCCCGCCACGGGGCCCGGCCGCTCCAGTGCGGCTCCTGCCGGTAGCCTGCGTGTGGGCCCCGGCCGGCCGCGCCCCCGGGTCCCTGTCGCCTCTCACTGGCCTGAGGCCGGCGCGGCTGTGGGGCGCAGGGCAAGCGCTGCTCGGGGGCTTTGGAGCCACGCGCCGCTGGAGGAGCTGCTGCCGGGGAGGGAGTCTGGGCGGCTCAGGGGGCGGCGCGGGCCTCGCGCGGCTCCTGAGGCTTTGGGCTCCGGCCCCGGGCAGCGGCAGGTGCGGGGCGTTCCCCAGGCCGGCAGCTCCTCGGCTTCCGCGCGCAGGGTTCCCGGGCAGTCCCGCAGCCACTGCCTGGGCGGGGAGCGAGGCCTGGCGGCGCGGGCCGCCGGCGCCTCCCGGGGACGACAGGCGGCTGCGCCCCGCAGCGGCCGGACTCTCAGAGGCCCGGAAGCTCCTGGGGCTGGCGTACCCTGAGCGCTGGAGGCTGGCAGGTAGGGCCCTCCCCGGCCACTTCCCTCCCTTTCCTTCTCCACTCGCGGGATCCCGGAGCACCGAGGGGGACACAGCCGGGCCGCAGAGCGCCTGTCACCACCGCCTCTCCTGGGCCACTCTGAACCCTGGAGGAGGGAGAGGATAGCTCACCTCAGAGTAGCCCTGTCAAGGTTTCACCTTAGCTGGGGACTTCATTCGCAGATTTGTGGTACACTTGTTTTCTTGTTGACACACATTATACATGTCACTATTGGAATCTTTGAGTCTGCTCCGCCACCAACTTAGTGGGAGCATCTGTTTCGGCTCAGGCAGTAAAATAAGCTGGACGTTTGTCCTTCGAAAAAAATATTCTAGCCAAAAATGTGCCTATTTTGTTATTAGGCATTTATACTATTTATTTTATTTATTTGTTTTTACCAAAAAAAAAAACCCCATTATTTGCTTTAAGCGAGTCAAGCAGTCACCAGTGTTTTTACAACGGAAAACAAAACTTTCAGACGTATCTCACGTGCTGTAAGCAGGAAGTTACAGCACTGTGTTCAACAGTCCACACCAGCCAGTGATCTGTTCAGTAATTGAGTATTTTTTAAGAAACCAAAATGAATGTTTTTAGAAACAAAATTTAAATAGTTTTCTATAGCTCCTCGTTTTTTAGTTATACTTGGAGGAATGTTTAGACGCAAGGACCTTGTAAGGTCTAAAATGTTTTAGATTTCTCTAAAATAAATCTTCATCCCTTCCATAAACATTTGTTGAGCCCTCATTCTGGACGGCCCTGGGGTTCCATTGCTATGCACAAGGAAACATGGTCCCTGCTTCTGCTGGGGCTTCCAGCTTAGTGGGGAGAAGCATCTGTGAAATACTCGTATGTAGAGAGGTAAACCTGTAGGCTGTAGTGATTTGGGATTTAGAGTACATTTGCACAGTAGAGGAGAGCAGTTAGAGTGACAGCTTTTTTTGGGGTGGGGGGAGAGATGGAATCTTGCACTGTTGCCTGGGCTGGAGTGCAATGGCCGATCTTGGCTCACTGCAACCTCTGTCTCCTGCGTTCATGCAATTCTGCCTCAGCCTCCCAGGTTGCTGGGATTACAGGCTCACACTACCATACCAGGCTAATTTTTGTATTTTTAGTAGAGACGGGGGTTTCAGTATGTTGACCAGACTGTCCTGGAACTCCTAACCTCGTGATCCACCCGCATCGGCCTCCCAAAGTGCTGGGATTACAGGCATGAGCCACTGCGCCCAGCCAAGGTGGCAACTTTTCATCTGCCACTTACTGTGAAAGCTTAGGAGAGCTCTTGGTATCACTTGAGTATAAAGAGAACTATTTTATTGTTCAGTCGGTTGAGTGTAGATTTTCCTGTAAAAGATCTTTTCCTGTTTCTTCCTTTTAAAAACATTTGAGACTAGGAGCTCTCATTGGACTTTGAGCTGCTTGAGACGGGGCAGTTCTCTGATTCATGTTTCTGTGTCCAGTTCTTAGCATGTGCGCAGCACAGAGTAGGCACTCAGAGTGCCTTAAGAGAAGAAATAAATGACCATACCACCAGGCACAGAGGGAGGCCTTAAGAAACCCTAAGCATCATAGGGTGCACCCACCACTTCTGTATGTGACTCAAAGTAAGTGTAAGGAAATCCAGTTCTGTTTTGTTTCTGAAATATTAGATGTCAGGAAGGGTGTTTAGGTGTCAGGCTTTGGTGGTGCCTGCATGTGCCCAGTCCTGCCTATCCATGACCATTGTTCCTGTGACCCCTCACCCTATCCCCAGATATCCTGCCATGCTAGTATGGTGACAGCCTTAAACAAGTCAAGACTGCCTCTTTTTTTCTTTCTTCCATTTGTTTTTCTTAGATGGGGGTTTCACTGTGTTGCAGAGACTTGTGTTGAACTCCTAAGCCCAAGCAGTCTTGCCTCGACCTCCCGAGTAGTTTGGACTACAGACATATGCCACCACACCCAGCTTGCACCTCTTTTTAAGAACAGGAGATACTTTGTTTCACCACACTGAAAAATTATGAATATATAATTTGAAGAAACAAGCCTAAAGTTGGCACAGTAATTTTTTTTTTTTTTTTTTTTTGCTTCTCAAATAGATAAGTGCATATTGTATGTTATGAGGAAATCTGATGAAAAGCCCTTGTTTAGACATATGATTTCCTGAGAAGTCATTCTATATTAAAGCCAGTTTGGATGGTTGTATTTACAGAATTAAGAGGAAATAGGGGTCATTGTTAATTTGTAATTTTAAAAAAATGTGTAATTTATCATTCTAAGAGCAGCCTCAGATGTTGGCATATCTCTTTGAAATGCTGGAGATAAAGAGCAATTGTGTGTGGGGTGTGTGTGTGTGTGTGTGTGTTTGTGAGACGGAGTTTCACTCTTGTTACCCAGGCTGGAGTGCAATGGCGTGATCTCGGCTCACCGCAACCTCCGCCTCCTGGGTTCAGGCAATTCTCCTGCCTCAGCCTCCTGAGTAGCTGGGATTACAGGCACGTGCCACCACGCCCAGCTAATTTTTGTTATTTTTAGTAGAGACGGGGTTTCACCATGTTGACCAGGATGGTCTCGATCTCTTGACCTCGTGATCCACCCGCCTCAGCCTCCCAAAGTGCTGGGATTACAGGCGTGAGCCACTGTGCCCGGCCGTGTGTGTATTTTTTAATTAAAACATCAAAAACACTAAGCTGAAAAGGAATTCTGGTGTTAATTCATTAATTTTTAGAAAAACAAGTACAAAAATCCTTTTTCAAAAACACAGCTTTATATTTTAATAATAATACCTCCATCTGTCTCAACATTTTGTAAACTGTGTGAACAGAAAACTTTCATAAATAGTTTGTATCAGAAACTTTAAAAACACAGACTACCATGAAATGTGTACACACCTGTGCCAATAGCAGTTTTAGCGTAAGTGTATTTCATTCCTCTCCTAAAGGAAGGCCTAAGCCGCCCTTTGTCTCTTGGGAGGAATTTGCAGCTATCTTCATACAGAAAGGTCCCTTTTCACTGATAACTCTCTATCTTATCACTTTGGCCAGAAGGAATCTTAAAAGATGCAGGTGCTTGAGGAGAAGGGATGTGGACTGATGGGATAAGTGGCACTTCATCAGAACCCTCTGGCTGTGCCTGGCAGATAGAGGAGGCTCTGACTTCAATGAGTTAGGGGCAGGGTTTCAGGAGCAAGTGTGGGCCCGTAGGGTACTGTGAGATTAGAGCAAAGCTGCCTCCTGGAGGTTCTTTATGTGGGAGGTTTCAGGGGTGGGGCAGCATGCCTTCCCCACATCTCCTGGGCAGGCTCCTCATTAGACAGTGGACTGTACACATCTGCCCCCTCTGGTGCGGTGTGTGCAGTTGGTGCATGTGTGGAGGACTCGGAAGGGCTCCTCTCACTTCGATTACTGACAAGGGGTTGGTGTGTGCTTTGTGATCAGGACTACTCTGTGAACCTGAAACCTGCTGGCAGCTTTAGCTGAGTTTATAGTTATATTTATGAGGATGGACCATGAGTGGCCACAGTGAATATAGTGAGAACAGCAGTGGGTACAGTAGGCAAGGAGGCCAGAGTAGCTGCTTCCTGAATCCCAGTCAAGAGAGAGATCCCACAGGGACAGTACCCTTGGGGGCCAGGGAGGATGAACCTTTGAAATTGGAACTGCCCCCAAAGCCAGGAATGTGCACGTGCTATGGAAATACCTTGTATCGGAGAAAATGTGAGCACTCTGTAGCTGTGCTGTCACATCAGGTTCCAAAAGGACAGTAGAGAAAAAAATGTAAAATATATTACTAGTTTCTTGTGTTGATCATATGTGTATAGTATTTTAGATACATTGGGTCAAGTAAAATGTTATTAAAATTAATTTTACCTATTCCTTTTTTAATGTGGCAACTAGAGAAGTTTAAATTACCTAGGTGGCTCCCATCATATGTCTGTTAGAGTCCATGGTGAGCCCCACTGTGGTTCATGAGGTAGGTACCCCAACTCTGGTTTTTGTTTTTTTGTTTTTAATTTTGTCTTTGGGGTACCCCTAGCTCTAGAGCATGCTGATAGCATGGACAGAGTCTGATCTCGCACCAGACACATGGGGGCTTGGATATTTGTTCTCCAGATTTCCAGAACCTAGAGTCTTTGGCTTCTTCCTCTACTCGCTTCTCATCTGTCAGGCCCTCATGTCCTCAATTCTCTGCGACTCCTGTGTTCTCCATCACACCACGTGCATCTGTGGAAATGTGTCCCAGACTCCAGCAAACCCAACATGTCTAAAAACCAAAGTTACCTTTCTCGGCAGAGCATCTTTCCTCTTGTGTCTCTTAGCTCAATGAGAGAGACTGCAGTGAACCTTTTGACCCTGGCAAGAGACATGGGCCATTCCTGTAATGATAACAATAGTAATAAAGATGATAGTTAATATTTCTTGTGTACTCAGCACTGGGCATTGTACCAGATGCTTTGCACATGGTTTACTGATAATTCCATGAGGGAGGGATTGTTTTTATTGCCATTTTACAGATGAAGAAACTGGGCACAGAGAGATGGAGTGACTCATGCAAGGTCAAACAGCTAGATTCAAGGCTTAAAGGGAGGATTTAAGATGGTGAATGCCTAACTTAGGAGGGCCAGTTCTGAGGTTGAGTTAGTCAACTAACCCTCATCTTATACTAATTTTTCAGAGAGGAAAAATGCTCATATCCAACCAGTCATCACGTCCTAGTTCTTAAAAACATCTCCAATCCTCACTGTCCTTTATCCCTCTGCTACCAACCTACTTCACCCTAAGTTTGCTTTTCACCCAGGGCACTAGAACAGTGCTCTGTTGGCCTCTCCTTTCACTCTGTAGCCAGAGTGGATCATTTAAAAATGCAAAAATGACTATATCATTCCCAGTGTAAAGCCCTTTTAGGCCTGCCTTGCCACAAAATTCTTCTGTTTTATCATCTAGAGCCTTCATTTCATTTCTCAGTTCTCCTTCCTGCGGATCCATGAGGTCTCTGCCCCTGCTCCATCCTGCCAGGCTTTCTGCTCCCTTCCCTGACTCCCAAGTGAGGCCGGTCTGCTTCCTCTCTTTGGGATGTGGGAAGATGCGGAAGACAGACCTTGCCGCAGAATGTGGTTCTGCGTTGTGTGAACTGGTAGACCTTGCGTAGGCTTATTTTCTCTGTGCTTGAGATTCCTCTCTGAAAAATGAGGATAAAAAGAGGATGAAAGGAAGGATTTAGGATGATGAATATCAAATCCTTCAGCTAGTGGTGAGGACTCTGGAAGTGTTGCCTTTTGAGTGCTTGAATGACAGTGGGGGTAGCTGTACCTGCCTTTACAACCAGATGGTTGCTATGTTCAGCAGTGGGCAGGTGGTAGGCACACCTTCCTCCACCCACCCCCAACCTCTGTCCTATCCAGCCCTTTTCTCCCGCAATCTGCATTTCAAATTTTCCTTCCCCTTTCTTTTGAAGGATATTTCTTTCCACCTTTGATGCCACAATTCAGTAGAATGAGATAACAGAAAGATACTTGAAGGTATCTGTCAAGAAATAGATAATGGTAGAAGTTGCTGGGGCTGCCTCAGGCAAGGGTGGGGGCAAGCAAGAGACTTAACTGTGGAGAAAGGTATGGGAGAATTCAGAATTGCAGTGTGCTCAGTTGTGTCCAGGGCTTGTGGTGGAATCTGAAATGATGTTTATGCGGCAAGTCTAAAGTATTCATTAATATCAGAAGACAATGGTATGTAGTCACATCTTAGTTAACAAGAAGCCAGTTAACTAAAAGCTGAAAAAGATCTGTAATTTTACTTTTCTTACATTCAAATTGGGCAAAGAAGCAAATGGCAATAAAACAAGCTGATAATTTTTAAATTATTACTAAAAAGTAAAACTGTGAGGGGGATATTCTGAAATTAATTTGGATTCAACAAAATTACTTCCTCTTTGTAATCATCATTACTATGTGAGAACAAGACTCAGAATCATAATTAGGGGGCATTTCATTCATGTCACGCAGATTCTTATTGTAGAATCATAACTGATTTAGAAAACTGACGCGGAGGGAAGAGGTGGACCTTTATATAGCAGGTCACATACATTATGCTTTAGGAATTATTCACCGAGGCGAAAGAATAGAGATTAGCTACTGGTGAAGGACAAAAAGAATTTTCTGCTGATTCCCAAATTCGCTAGGATGACTCCTTCTGGAACTGCCAGTTCATCGAGGCGGAGTTATTCGGAACCTCAAGTTAGACACTCTCCCTATCCTTTGGGCCCTCAGGCCCCCTTGGGCACTGTTGTAAGAAACATGGTGCTTTGAAACAAGACCCCAGGCTTTACGTCAAAATAAAGTGGCTCCTGCCCAACTTCCTGTTATTCAGTTAGATTGTGATTATGGGTTTTTAAGCCAGGCATATGGACTTTGTGAGCTGCCAGAACTCACATTTCTCTTTAGGCTGTTGAAGAACTTTGATCTGATAGACATTGGTTCCGTTGCAAAGGTTCTATCTATTGGTTTATTCAACAAATAGTGATTGAGATTTTCCTATGTGCCTGTTACTGTAGGCAATCGGTGACACACCAGACCAGTCTTTTATGTCCTAATAGAAAAACTAAACAACTGAAACATTTAGAATGCTGAAAGGTGAAGCATTTAGAACACAAATGGAGAGGGAGTGAGGCGGGCAGTGTAGGGTGTCTGTGTTTCAAGTCAGGCTGTCAGAGCAGGCCTTTTTGGGGAGGGGACTTTAGAATAAAGACCTTAAGGAGGAGTAAGAGCAATTGTTTGAAATGTTCCCCACTTAAAAGACTCTTGTTTTTCCTAGAACTCTGTTAACTAAATGTCAGTTGGTACTGAATTTGCTCTGCACTCTTTATTAAGGTTATATAAAAGTAACACTTTTGGCTGGGTGCGGTGGGTCATGCCCACAGTCCTAGCACTTTGCAAGGCTGAGATGATGGGAGGATTGCTTGAGGCCAACAGTTTGATACCAGCCTGGGCAACATAGTGAGACACTGGTCTCTATCTTTAAAAAAAAATGCATTTCTCTTACTATGAATGCAGTTATCTGTTATATGCTATTACTAATTGGGCTTTCTTTTCTTTTTTTTCTTTCTTTTTTTTTTTTTTTTTTTTTTTTTTTTTTTTGAGACAGAGTCTTACTCTGTCCCCCAGGCTGGAGTGGACCAAAGCAGCGTGATCTTGGCTCACTGCAACCTCCCTGGGTTCAAGTGATACTCCTGCTTCAGCCTCCCAAGTAGCTAGGACTACAGGTGCGTACCACACCTGGCTAGTTTTTTGCATTTTTTTTTAGTAGAGACAGGGTTTCACCATCTTGGCCAGGGTGGTCTTGAACTCCTGACCTCAAGTGATACACCTGCCTCAGCCTCCCAAATTGCTGGGATTACAGGTGTGAGCCGCCATGCCTGGCCTGTTCATAATGGATTTTCTAAATTATTTTTTTATTTTTATTTTTTTTTTGAGACAGCGCCTTCCTGTATCGCCTAGGCTGGAGAGCAGTGGCACAATCATGACTCACTGCACTCTCAACCTCTGGACTCAAGTAATCCACCTCAGCCCCGTGACTAGCTGGGACTACAGGTGCTTGCCACCACCCCGGCTAATTTCTGTGTTTTTTTGTAGAGATGGGTCTGATCTCACACTCCTGGGCTCAAGTGATCTGCCTGCCTCAGTCTCCTGAAGTGCTAGGCCTTTTTGGGGAGGGGGCTTTAGAATAAAGACCTTAAGGAGGGGCAAGAGCAATTGTTTGAAATATTCCCCACTTCAAAAGCTCATGTTTTTCCTAGAACTCTGTTAACTAAATGTCCAGTTGTCACTGAGTGCGTGAGCCACTTTGCCTGGCCAATATTTACTCTTCTGATAAGACTCTATCTTGTTTGCCTGTTTTTTATGTGCATGAACAATTGTGTTCATATTTATTTTCATATCATGTTGATATTTCCCAAAGCAATAATATAATATTAAGAAGCAATATATTACATGTGTAATGGATCCTTGAAACTGTTTTACAAAAGTTATCTAGAGTGGGTTGTTTGTTTAAAGCCTACAGCACCTTGTATTTCCAGGCGGTCTCCCATCCAAGTAGTAATGAGGCCTGACCCTGCGTAGCTTCCAAGGTCAGACAAGATTGTGTGCGTTAGGAGTGTGTGGCTGTAGACAGAGTGTAATCAAGGGCTTTAACTGGGCAGCTTGATCTTCAAGTTACAGTGCAGTTAGATGCCAAAGAGTGTAGTATAGCTTGAATGGAGGAAAAATATGATCGGAGATGAACACCAAAATCAAGAGATGGGAAAGGAGGGGCTGATCAGAACGGGTTTCCATAGTTGCCTCCCAGTTTTTCTTGGTGAGGAAGAGTTGATTAGCCTAAGAAATAATTTTCTCTGCTTCGGGTACGATCACTCACTCCCTTAGTGCCCCTGCTTGTTCTCACCTGGAACTATTTGGTTCTTCCCTTGAGTCAGGGGTCAGGGAGTAAAAGGGAGGAAACTGCTAGAGACAGATCAACCCGTACTCTGAAAACAGCTTATTTGGCAAGGAAGCCTCCAGCACCCTAGCCCCTTTACTGAAGTGCCCTGAGCATTGAGAGCATTTGGTTGTTTCCTAGCTGCAGTTGGATTTCTCACGATGTCCAGTGTTATCTCCATGTCCGCCCCTTTCTTCCTGGGGAAGATCATCGATGTCATCTATACCAACCCCACTGTGGACTACAGTGACAACCTGACTCGCCTCTGCCTTGGGCTCAGTGGTGTGTTTCTGTGTGGTGCTGCTGCCAATGCCATCCGTGTCTACCTCATGCAAACTTCAGGTAAAAGTCTCTCTCAGGGATGTGAGTCATACCAAAGATGATGTGGAGTCCTGTGGGTTTGTTCGGGCTCAAATCTCATGTGCTCCAGGCTCCATTCTCTTCCTTTCTTCCTGGCATCCTGTTAAGTGGGGATAGCACCCAGTGACTGCCCACGTGTTGGAGTTATAGATTATTTTAGATTAAGCACTCTCTTTTGAACTCTTCTTTTATAGTTGGAATTGAGCTCGTGTCTGTCTTATGGGAGGTTTGAAAATAAGGTCCCTGGCCATGCAGCTAGACTTCTGAGACTTCCTGAAGGCTTCAGAAACCCATTTACATGCCCCATGCTTGTGTTTCTCCTTAAGTAGCAGCTGGGATAAAAACTTTGTCAATATTTCTGTGAAGAGGCCTTGTTGTTACAGGCAGGTCACTGCCACAATAATGAGAGAACCCGGGACACCAACTCCAAGTCTGTTGCTCTCCATTTAGTTCTGTGGATAATTAACCAGTTCTTGTCATTTGAAGGTTCAATACAAGAAAGGGTTTCCAGGGAGGAACAAAATGAGCTTTTGGAGGTTAATGTAATACAACTTCTTTATAAATAATATTTAAAAATCTCATCCAAGTGTGATACTCATGCCTGTAATCCTAGTATTTTGGAAGGCTGAGATAGGAGGATCACTTGAGCCCATGAGTTTGAGACCAGCCTGAGCCAAATAGCAAGACTCCATCTGTATAAAAAATAAAAATAAATTATTGGGTGTAGTGGCACACATCTGTAGTTTCAGCTACCCAGGAGGCTGAGGTAGGAGGATGGCTTGAGCCCAGAAGGTTGAGGCTGCAGTGAACTATGATCACGCCGCTGCATTCAAGCCTCAGTGTTAGAGCAATACCCAGTCACCAAAAAAAAGAAGTAAAAATTTTAAAAGCCTCTGAGACGGGTCGGGTGCGGTGGCTCAAGCCTGTAATCCCAGCACTTTGGGAGGCCCAGGTGGGTGGATCACGAGGTCAAGAGATCGAGACCATCCTGGTCAATATGGTAAAACCCCGTCTCTACTAAAAATACAAAAAATTAGCTGGGCATGGTGGCACATGCCTGTAATCCCAGCTACTCTGGAGGCTGAGGCAGGAGAATTGCCTGAACCCAGGAGGCGGAGGTTGCAGTGAGCTGAGATTGCGCCATTGCACTCCATCCTGGGTAACAGGAGTGAAACTCCGTCTCAAAAAAAAAAAGCCTCTGAGACATGTTATATTTATTTATTTATTTATTTATTTTTTATTTTTTATTTCATTTATTTTTTTTTTGAGACGGAGTTTCGCTCTTGTTACCCAGGCTGGAGTGCAATGGCGCAATCTCGGCTCACCGCAACCTCCGCCTCCTGGGTTCAGGCAATTCTCCTGCCTCAGCCTCCTATGTTATAGTTATTTTATCCCTGTATCCTCTCATTACTACCCACAGTCGGTAGTTAATAAGAGAAAAGTAGCATTCATTAGTAGTGCATGACAGTTGTTGTGCCAGGTTTGGGAAAGTCTCTTTCCACCCATGGGATACAGTGCAACAGACATGCTCAGAGGCTGCTTTGCTCAGAAGGGTTACAACTCCAGGCCAAGCTGCTGCACAGTAGGTGGTTGCCCCATAATGGTAATGGATGTCTTTACTCCAGGTGAGACTGTTTGTGTTTGCTTTTGCAGGTCAGCACATTGTGAATAGGCTGAGAACTTCATTATTCTCCTCCATTCTGAGGCAGGAGGTTGCTTTCTTTGACAAGACCCGCACAGGAGAATTGATTAACCGCCTCTCATCAGACACTGCACTCCTCGGGCGGTCAGTGACTGAAAACCTCTCAGATGGGCTCAGGGCTGGGGCCCAGGCTTCTGTAGGCGTCAGTATGATGGTATGTTGGCCTGGTTCCCCTTGGTACCTTCCTGCCAGGGCCTGGCTTGCACCAGACCTCTCAATTGTGAGATGAGCTCAAAGTGATCAGTTTGCATCATTCTGTAAGTGCCTAGAGCCAAAAGTGCTGTTGTAGAGGCTGCTGGGACGTGGGCATTGCCTCCACATGCATGGCCTCTTATACCTTCATTTCTACAGGATGAATGATTATCTGGAAAATGGATTCTTGTGTTACTGTTGGGTATTCTGAGATGTGTGAACCTGGGGTATTAAGGCAGAAAAGAGCATCAGGTAGAAGGAGCACTGGGTACTCCTTCTGTGGAGTGTACCAATCAGTGGGTAGTACCAATCTATGGACTAAATTCCATTCCTTGGTATGTATAACTCGACCTGTGTTCTTTTAAGGAGAGTGCTTTTCACTCCCAGAGCCTTTTTTCCTTCCCTTAACTGGGTGGCTTGTGCCTGTCCTGTCTGCTTGCCTTTCTTCTTCAGCAAGTGTTTCTATTTAGCCCAGTGCTGCAGGTCAGTAGAGAAACAATGCAAGCCACGTATGTTATTTTAATGTTTTGGTAGCCACATTTGAAAAAGCAAAAAGAGCCGGGCGCGGTGGCTCAAGCCTGTAATCCCAGCACTTTGGGAGGCCGAGGCGGGTGGATCACGAGGTCGAGAGATCGAGACCATCCTGGTCAACATGGTGAAACCCCGTCTCTACTAAAAATACAAAAAATTAGCTGGGCATGGTGGCACGTGCCTGTAATCCCAGCTACTCGGGAGGCTGAGGCAGGAGAATTGCCTGAACCCAGGAGGCGGAGGTTGCGGTGAGCCGAGATTGCGCCATTGCACTCCAGCCTGGGTAACAAGAGCAAAACTCCGTCTCAAAAAAAAAAAAAAAAAAAAATTAAAAAAATGAAATTAGTATCATTGGCTTTTTTCTTTTTCTTTTTCTTTTTTTTTTTTTTGAGACGGAGTTTCGCTCTTGTTACCCAGGCTGGAGTGCAATGGCGCAATCTCGGCTCACCGCAACCTCCGCCTCCTGGGTTCAGGCAATTCTCCTGCCTCAGCCTCCCGAGTAGCTGGGATTACAGGCACGTGCCACCATGCCCAGCTAATTTTTTGTATTTTTAGTAGAGACGGGGTTTCACCATGTTGACCAGGATGGTCTCGATCTCTCGACCTCGTGATCCACCCGCCTCGGCCTCCCAAAGTGCTGGGATTACAGGCTTGAGCCACCGCGCCCGGCCAATGGTCTCAATCTCTTGACCTCGTGATCCACCCGCCTCGGCCTCCCAAAGTGCTGGGATTACAGGCGTGAGCCACCGCGCCCGGCCTTGCAAATATATTTTTGTAGAGGCAGGGTCTCTCTGTGTTTCCCAAGTTGGTCTCAAACTCTTGGCCTCAAGTGATCCTCCTGCCTCGGTCTCCCAAAGTACTGGGATTACAGGCTTGAGCCACTGTACCTGGCTGAGAGCAATTTTAATCATGTTTTATTTAAGCCAATATAAACAAAATATTGTAATCTCAACATGTAATTAATATAAAAATTATTAATAAGATATTTTACATTATTTCTTTCATGTTATAGTTGACCCTTGAACAATGCAGGGGTTGGGACACTGAACCCCACACAGTCAAAAATCAAAGTATAACTTTTGACCCCCCAAAAACTTAACTACCACTAGCTTACTGTTGACCAGAAGCTTTACTGATAGCATAAACAATCAATTACCATGTATTTGGTGTGTTATATATATTATATACTATGATCTTATAATAAAGCAAGCTAGAGAAAAGAAAATGTTATTAAGAAAATCATAAGGAAGAGAAAATATATTTGTTATTTATTACATGGAAGTGGATCATGATAAAAGTCATTATCCTCATTGTCTTCACATTGAGTAGGCTGAGAGGAGAAAGAAAGTTTGTTTTTACTGTCTCAGTGGCAGCAGAGATGGAAGAAAATATATGTATAAGTTGACCCATGCAGTTCAAACCTATGTTGTTCAAAGGTCAACTGAATTTCCAAATCTGATCTGTATTCTCTACTTATGAAGCATCTTAATTCAGATGTTAAATTTTCATTGAAAGTACTTAATCTGGATTTAGGTTTTATAAAATGTACAACTGAAAAAGTAGTTTGACACACTCAAGTTTTCCAGACATAATAGTTTGACAATAACTGGATGGAGTTTAGGCTTTTAAATTTAAATTAATTAACCCTAAATGCAATTTTTAAAAGTATCTCAGTCATACCTGGCACATTTTAAGTTTCCAGTAGCCGTGTGAGGCTATCGTTTTGGTCAGTGCAGTTCTAGACCTATGGAATAAGAACTGTAAATAATCCTTTCTCACAAATGGAAAGCTTGGATTTTGTCCTCTGTGTCCCACGAAGCATTCAGTTCAGAGAGGAAGGGTGTGTTGCCTATTTGATCAGACTTATAGAATGAAAAACAGATTTGAAATCTCATGATTTCCAGCTAAGACAGAAGCAAACCTCTAGAAGAGGACCCTTCCTGAACTAACATGCTGTTTTTCAAATATGAATAGTTTTGGGGATCAGGAAGAATTCAAGCTGGGAAAAATCACTTGGGGTACCTCTTTTTTTTATTTTTTTAAGAGATGGGGTTTCACCATGTTGGCCAGGCTGGTCTTGAACTTCTGACCTCGTGATCCACCCACATTGGCCTCCCAAAGTGCTGGGATTACAGGCATGCGCTACTGCACCCAGCCTGGGGTACCTCTTTCTGTTACAAGGAAAGGGAATTCAGTGTAGGTCAGATGAGCAATTCAAAAGGTTTGTTTGGGCTGCTGTAATACCACAGACTAGGTGGCTGGAACAACATAAATGTATTTCTCATGGTTCTGAAGGATGGAAGTCCGGGATCAAGGTGCTAGCAAAATCGTTTCATTCTGAGGCCTCTTTTCTTGGGTTGTAGGCAGTTGCCATCTGGCTGTGTGCTCACATAGTGGAGAGAGGGTGCTCTAAGAGTGTCTCTTCTTATAAGGACACTAATCCTCTTGGATCGTGGGCCCACACTTACCTCATTTAGCCTTAGTTACTTTCTTAGCGGCCCCATCTCCAAATACAACCATGCTGGGGGTTAGGGCTTCAACATGTGAATTTCAGGGTGAAACATTCCGTCTATAACAGCGCCTCAGGAAGTGGCTTCACGTAGGATCTCATCTTTGGCTCTAGAGAGTCAGAAATGTGACTTTGTTTCTTCTACACAAACTTATGGACCTGACTTAGGAGAAGTCCAATTACGAGAACCTCATACTGTGTATACCATGCTGCCAATTTATTAATTTACGTAGTGGGCCTTCCTTCCTACCATTAAGATGTGTTTCTGCCATTACAATTTTTTTTTCAGTTTTGTTTGTTTTGTTTGTTTTTTGTTTTTTGAGAGAGGGTCTCAATCTGTTGCCCAGGCTGTAGTACAGTTGGTATGATCTTGGCTCACTACGGCCTCCATCTCTCGGGCTCGAGTGATCATCCCACCTCAGCCTCCTGAGTAGCTGGAACTACAGGTGTGCATCATCATTCTGGCTAATTTTTGTATTGTTTGTAGAGGCAGTGTCTCACCGTGTTGCCCAGCCCACTGGTTTTGAACTCCTGGGCTCATGTGATCCACCTGCCTCGGCCTCCCAAAGTGCTAGGATTACAGGCATGAGCCACCATGCCCAGCCCATTTCTGCTATTCCAAACACTTCATTATGGTGCCAGGACCCTGTATTAGTCATCAGAAGGTTATTCATTAAGTATGGAACCAGAGTGAAGGGATGGGGGTGGTTCTGGGACAGTTCTGGGAGAATCCTGATGGACTGTGCCTGCCCTACACAGAGTATACCTGTTCAGTTGGTTCTTTTGAGATCAGTTGTGTTCAGGCCCCAGAAGTGTTAGACTTGCCTGTTGGTCTTGTGTCCTAATGGTGACCATCAGAGATAAGATTATGCCCCCCTCCAGGCTCACCCCAGGTGTCCTGATGGACTTGTCTTCCCAGGGTGGAACATTCCTATACACATCTGCTTGCTCCTCTGTGAAGGTGCCAAGCTCCTTTCTGCCTCAGGGCCTTTATCCATTGGCTCTTACCTCTTGATGGTGAGATCTTCCAAGATCATGTTACATCTGAAGTGATACTTTCTCTCTCTTTTACTTGTTTATTATCTAAGTCCGACCTCTTCTTTCTTGCATGAAAACTCTCTGAGGGTTGGTTAACTCCCAGGTGCCTGGAATAGTGCTTGCGCTCAGTAACAACTTGTTGAATGAGTGAATGAATGAATGATTGGTTGATCCATTCACTACCTTATGTTTAAGTTTGCAGCTTCTCCTCAGCATCATTTAGGAGAGCCTTGTACTGATTATACTATTTTCTGTGCGAAAGAGATATGGTAGATTTTAGTAATTTGTTGAAGAGATGCTAGTACCATTGAAAATACAATCACCAAATCACAAGGTTGACAGGAAAACCCTCTGTTACTTACTTCTAAAAGTTAGGCTCTGCTTTCAGCAGTTCAGTTGCTAGAAGCTCCTCAATATATTGAGCCCAGATGCCTCTTGCTGACTTCAGTCCACTGAGCCATGAAAGCAGCTCTTCTTTTACTGTTAGCTGTGTCCCCCAAGTCCTCTGTTGACTGTTTGTCATACGATGTCAGATTTTTTGTGTGGGTTTTTTTTTTTTTTTTTTTTTTTTTTGAGATGGAACATCACTCTGTTGTCCAGGCTGGAGTGCAGTGGCTTGATCTTGGCTCATTGCAACCTCCGCCTCCCACGTTCAAGCGATTCTGCTGCCTCAGCCTCCCGAGTAGCTGGGATTACAGGCATGCGCCACCACGCCTGGCTAATTTTGTATTTTTGGTAGAGATGGCGTTTCTCCATGTCAGTCAGGCTGGTCTCCAACTCCTGACCTCAGGTAGTCCGCCTGCCTCAGCCTCCCAAGGTACTGAGATTACAGGCGAGAGCTACCACGCCCAGCCCAATGGGGGACTTTTTGGTGACTTCACCATCTTGGTCATTGCAGTGGGACCTGTTGCTCTGGTTGTTCAGTGCCTGCAGGTGGTTCAGACTTGAATACACAACTGCTGATGTTGTCTGGCAGTGTGGAGCAGAATGGGCCTCTGCCACAGTCCCATCCTGTCTCTTCCCACTCTGTTGTTGAACAACATGATGTGTTCTACTACTGGCCTGAAGATTCTTTCTTTAGCAACTGCTTGTCACATTTCTTCTATGTGTCATGCTGAATGTTTATGGGGTTTTGTGAAGAATGAAGATGTCTGCAAAATTCCACCAAAACAGGATGTAATAACTTGGGACAGTACCTTCAAGCCTGCTATTAATTTAAACACATTCACACAAAGACACACTCACACACATACTCCTCTACTGTAGGTAATAAGAATGTCTTGCCACCTGTCTAACAAACACCTCTCATTTTTTTTTTTTTTTTTTTGACAGTTTTTTGTCTCACCTAATCTGGCCACCTTTGTTTTGAGCTTGGTGCCTCCAGTGTCAATCATTGCTGTAATTTATGGACGATATCTACGGAAACTGACCAAAGTCACCCAGGATTCCCTGGCACAAGCCACTCAGGTAAAGGCCCCTTCCCGTCCGTGTGGTCTCCAGCAGAGTGGGGTTACAATCAGGGTCCTAGAGGGCAGATCCTAAGGGATGTGCGTAAGTTTTTCAATAAAGTGCCTTCCTTTCCTTTCATTAGGAATTACCCCAAGATCCCAGAAACTTAAACTACTCTGTTTTCTAGACTAGATTTCTATCTGTATCTCAAAAGTAGATCCAACTGGACTAAACATTTTATGGAGTCCTCACTTCTTTTTTTTTTTTTTTTTTTTTGAGACGGAGTTTCGCTCTTGTTACCCAGGCTGGAGTGCAATGGCGTGATCTCGGCTCACCGCAACCTCCGCCTCCCGGGTTCAGGCAATTCTCCTGCCTCAGCCTCCTGAGTAGCTGGGATTACAGGCACGCGCCACCATGCCCAGCTAATTTTCTGTATTTTTAGTAGAGACGGGGTTTCACCATGTTGACCAGGATGGTCTCGATCTCTTGACCTTGTGATCCACCCGCCTCGGCCTCCCAAAGTGCTGGGATTACAGGCTTGAGCCACCGCGCCCGGCCTTGGAGTCTTCACTTCTTACTATCACTATTTCTTTTCTTTTCTTTTTTTTATCAGACAGGGTACATGAAGAAACTTTTTTTTCATGCACTCTAGAAGAGTCCTCACTTCTTTTTTTTTTTTTTTTTTTTTTTTGAGACGGAGTTTCGCTCTTGTTACCCAGGCTGGAGTGCAATGGCACGATCTCGGCTCACCACAACCTCCGCCTCCTAGGCTCAGGCAATTCTCCTGCCTCAGCCTCCTAAGTAGCTGGGATTACAGGCATGCACCACCACGCCCAGCTAGTTTTTTGTATTTTTAGTAGAGACGGGGTTTCACCATGTTGACCAAGATGGTCTCGATCTCTTGACCTCGTGATCCACCCGCCTCGGCCTCCCAAAGTGCTGGGATTACAGGCTTGAGCCACCGCGCCCGGCGAGTCCTCACTTCTTACTATCACTCTTTCTTTTCTCTTTTTCTTTTTCAGACGGGGTACATGAAAAACGTTTTTTTTTTCATGCACTCTAGGCTGGACTGCAATGGTCCAATCATATCTCAATGAAGCTTTTACCTCCCAGGCTCAAGTGATCCTCCCACCTCAGCCTCCTCAGTAGCTGTTATTATAGGCACATGCCACCATGCTCCACTAATTTTTAAAATTTTTTGTAGAGACAGGGTCTTACTGTGTTCCCCAGGCTGGTTTCAAATTCCTGGGTTCAAGTGATCCTCCCACCTCAATCAGAGTGCTGGGATTATAGACGTGAACCACCACAGCCACCCGCTATCACTATTTGTTATAGGATGTAACAACTAATTATGTTTTGTAAATAGTTACTGGATAACACTATGTTTTATTAATGTAATCTAGCTTTTCAGTGCTGTGCAACATTATCCTTTCAAAAATTAAAAATGGCCGGGTGCGGTGGCTCACACCTGTAACCCCAGCACTTTGGGAGGCCAAGGTGGGTGGATCACCTGAGGTCAGGAGTTTGAGACCAGCCTAGCCAACATGGTGAAACCCCGTTTCTACTAAAATACAAAAATTAGCCAGGCATGGTGGTGTGTGCCTGTAATCCCAGCTACTTGGGAGGCTGAAGCAGGAGAATTGCTTGAACCTGTGAGGCATAGGTTGTAGTGAGGCATAGGTTGTAGTTGATGTCATGCCATTGCGCTCCAGCCTGGGCAACAAGAGCAAAACTCTTCCAAAAAAAAATTTTTTTAATAACCGTTATACTTTCATGTTACAAAAACCATGCATGTTTATTGTTGAAAAATTTGAAAATATAAACAGAGAAAACAAAAACAGGCATAATCCTGTCTTTTAAAATTAACATTATTAGAATTTTGAAGTCTATCTTTTTCTCTGCATAAGAATGTATTTCTGGCTGGGCGAGGTGGCTCACGTCTGTAATCCTGCACTTTGGGAGGCTGAGGTGGGTGGATCACCTAAGTCAGGTGTTCACGACCAGCCTGGCCAACATGATGAAACCCTGTTTCTACTAAAAATATAGAAAATTAGCTGGACATGGTGGCACGTGCCTGTAATCACAGCTACTCAGGAAGCTGAGGCAGGAGAATTGCTTGAACCTGGGATGCAGAGGTTGTAGTGAGTTGAGATCCTGCCACTGCACTCCAGCCTGGGCAACAAGAGCAAAGCTCCATCTCAAAAAAAAAAAAAAAAAAAAAAATTGTATCTCTGCATCTACACACTCTCCTATTTTTCTGTCTACATATATGCTATATTTAGGTATAGGTTTTTTTTCCCCCCCAAAACTAGGATTTTTTTGTATACTCTGCTTTGTCACTCTTTTTTGACTTAGTTATGTATCAGGAGTGGCTTTCCATTGATAGTGTCTTAAAAATGAGAACTACATTTTCGGTTTGCTTTTAGAAGCTCTTGAAATAGGACCCTTCTCCTCCTGAAATGTATTTATTATTCTCCCAGATAGCTGAGGAACGTATTGGAAATGTAAGAACTGTTCGAGCTTTTGGGAAAGAAATGACTGAAATAGAGAAATATGCCAGCAAAGTGGACTATGTGATGCAGTTAGCAAGGAAAGAGGCATTCGCTCGGGCTGGCTTCTTTGGAGCAGTAAGTAGATCATTTTGGAAAAAGTGAAAGTGGCAGATGTTAGAAATGTGAGAGTTTTATTCTGTGGTGCTCAGCATAAGTAGAAAATAATTTTAATTTTTAAAATATTAGTCTTTAATTTCAAGGCTGAGAATGACTTTCTTTAAAATATTTTTGTGAGAAAGGAAGAAACAAGTAAATGTCCTTAGAGAAAAGTCAGTGCATGTTGCGATTGGGCATTAATTATCTGTGCAGTGTAGGCCAACGGCATTAGCTTTGCCTGGGCGCTGGTCAGCCTTGCTGAGACTTAGTTCCACCTCAGATCTGCTGGGCAGGAAATTCTGGAGCTGGGGCCACTGATCTGTTTAGCAGGCTTTCTGGGTAATTTTGATGCCAGCAATGTCTGAGGATTAACTGAAATCTCCTCAGTGTGTTTCAAGAAAGAAGTATAAAAAATCAATCACAGTGCATTCAAGTAGGCCATGAAATAGAAAATCACCATGAGGGCAAATTCAAGATATGTGTAAACTGAAAAAAACTTCAGAGGTGATTCCATCATTGCCATGATTAACAGTTAAGGAACAGCAGCTCAGAGAGGGCTGCCCCTGTACCTAAGGTGACCACACATGTAACCAAGGTAAAAACAGGCCACAGGTACAGGACTCCAGCTCCTCAGGCTGGTATCCTTACCCAGAACATCTCATTAAATTATATAAACCTATGTAGTAGATATTTGTTTCCTCTAGTTAGGGAAGAAAGCTTTAATATTAGTGTTATCCTTTGAAAACAGTAGATTGAATGAAATAGGGATCTGATAGGAGACTTAGCTTAGAGGTTTTCATGGTGATGAGATTGTTTTCTTCAATATTGCAATATTACAAAACCATTTTAAATTTGAAACTCAGGTGAAGTTAATATTTTGGAAAAATCTTGCTGTGACAATTAAATGCAAAAGGGACATTACATGCTGTGTTCATGTTTTTTGCATTCTGGGTCTTTGGTTCCCACCTGACTTCTGTGTTTGTTTCATTCGACAGACTGGGCTCTCTGGAAACCTGATTGTGCTTTCTGTCCTGTACAAAGGAGGGCTGCTGATGGGCAGTGCCCACATGACAGTGGGTGAACTCTCTTCCTTCCTAATGTATGCTTTCTGGGTTGGAGTAAGCATTGGAGGTAAATAATTTAAATAGGCTTGGGGCATCATAAATTAAAAATCAAAGCATCATTTCTGAAATAGAAACAGAACTTTCACATTACTTCAATTAACTTTTACTGAAAAAAGTATTTCTTAAAATGTTATTATTCCAACTGAGTTTTTTTTGTTTTTTGTTTTTTGAGATGGAGTCTGTCTCTGTCACCCAGGCTAGAGTACAGTGGTGTAATCTTGGCTCACTGCAACCTCCATTTCCCGGGTTCAAGTGATTCTCCCGTCTTAGCCTCCTGAGTAGTTGGGATTGCGGGCGCACATCACCATGCCTGGCTAATTTTTGTATTTTTAGTAGAGACGAGGTTTCACCATATTGGTCAGGCTGGTCTTGAACTCCTGACTTTGTGATCCACCCAACTGGGCTTTTAAAGAATTAAAATGAGTGTGACCCTCCCACACAAGGGAGCAAGCAGCTCCCTGGATGGGAAGTTTGGGGATCTGTGCAGGCCTCTTGCAGCTCAGCATCACTCTGGAGTGGTATTTCCCACCCTGCGTGTTCTGACCCTTTGTTCACTTGCTCACAGGTGCAGGCAGGAGGAGGGCTGTGCTGAGCAAGTGTGGACACAGAAATCCGTAGTCCTGTGTTAGTGATGGTTTTGCGATGGCGAATTAGTAGAGGATAAAATTCCTTTTGTGCAAAATCAACCATATTCCAAACTAATGAGCAATCAAAACAATATTTATAAATTATTAAACTATGTTTTTATTATTTATAAATAATTTATAAATAATTTATAAATTATCAAAATCAAGAATTGCTTGATTTTATCAAAGATCTCTTAGAGTTTAGCTTTTATTTTTCCTTTCCAGATGAAGTAAAGCAGGAATGCATCCCCAGTCAACTTGGTGCAAATGATTACCTGCTTTTTGTTTTCCTTCTTGTCTTTGAAAACCAAGATGGAAAGATCAGGTGAATAGCTTGAGGTCTGATTAATGGAACATCATCAAGTATCCTTTGGTGTTGCCTCAACCGGAGAGTTTTATTTTCAGGGGTTTGTGTCTAATTGTTGAAGGTAGGGCATTTCCTTAGACATCTGCAGGCAAGTGAGGATTTTTTTTCTGGAATGAGATTTGCAGAGACACCTTAAGAAAAGCATTTTAGTTCTGCTGGCTGGTCTTGAATACAAACCTGATTAAGATGTTTTGGGGTGCTGGATGGTTTGGGAAGTGAGAAGGTGGTCCAATTCAGGAGACCCACAGACAGACAGTATGTAGGTCTTTCCTGTTCATTTCCTGGATTGAGCCCACTGGGCTGGAAGTTTCACCCCCTATTGTGGTCCTGTTCTCTTAGGTCTTCTGTCTTCTTAGGTCTTCTCGCCTCCTTCTAGTGGACTGCCTACTCCACTTCCCCTCCCTCTGGTCTTTCTGTTCACATTCCAGGTTTCCTCCCTGGCCTCCCCTCATCTTAGTGTTTTTTGCCACATTCGACATGATCTTTTTCAGCCCCTCCTCTTCCCTCCTCTACCCTACTTGGCATGATAGAAGTTATTTCTGTTTGTGGTTGTTCTATTGCCCTCTCTGTTCACAAGAGACAAGTTCACAACTGTGCCTTGCACAGAATGGGTTGGAAAACACAGTTCTAATCCATCAGTGTAGTCAGGTACTACCACTGGTTATTGGAGGTATGGCTAAGGCTTCATCTGCATGCAGATTGGGTAACTTGGTTTTCTTAACCACAGGCTAGCCCACAACTCTGGTCAGCTGTCTTGTTCAGGATCTGCCATCTGGTGTGAGGAGAGATAAGAAAAAGTAAGGGGGCCAGATGTGGTGGCTCACGCCTGTAATCCCAGCACTTTGGGAGGCTGAGGCGGGCGGGTCACAAGATCAAGAGATCAAGACCATCCTGGCCAACATGGTGAAACCCCATCTCTACTAAAAATACAAAAAAATTAGCTGGGCGTGATGGCGCGTGCCTGTAGTCCCAGCTACCCGGGAGGCTGAGGCAGGAGAATTGCTTGAACCCAAGAGGTGGAGGTTGCAGTGAACTAAGGTCACGCCACTGCACTCCAGCCTGGCGCCTGGTGACGGAGTGAGACTCTGTCTCAAAAAAAAAAAAAAAGTATGGGTATGTTAGTGTACCCCTGTTGCCACCGGTTTCCTCCACATTTATAACTTAGGTGCCTAAGGTGATAGGAGTTTAATCCAAAAACCTGAATAAGCAGGTGAGAATTCTACCACTGAACCACCAGTGCCCAACAACTTGAATAGGATTTTAAGTGCTGTTCTTAAAGTAATCTTACACTTTTATAGAATCACTGTCCAAAGTGATTCTATAATAAATCTACAAAGCAAGAAATCCTATTTTATTAATTGAATAAATAAGAATTTTTATTTTGGTTTCTGCTTAGAAAGGCATATTGGGGGGAAAATCCCCAATGATTCTAAGCACATTCTCTTCTAAGAAGAGGTCAGAAGAACTGTATGAAGAAAAGCAAAACCTAACCATTTTCAAGTTTACAATTCAGTGGTATTTAGTACATTCACAATGCTGTGCAAACACTACCTCCATCTAGCTCCCCTACAGTTTCATCACCCGAAAAGAAAACCAATACTCATTAAGCAGTCTATCTGCATTACTTCTTCCTGCCAGCTCCTGGCAACCACAGTTTGCTTTCTGTCTCTATGTATTTACCTATTGTAGATATTTCATGTAAGAGGAAACATGCAATAAATGTCCTTTTGTGTCTGGCTTCTTACACTTGGCATAATATTTTCAAAGTTCGTCTACATTGTAGCATGTATCAGTACTTCATTCCTTTTTTTTTTTCTTTTTTTTTTCCCCAAGACAAGGGCTTGCTCTGTCACCCAGGCTGGAGTGCAGTGGCACAGGCTTGACCTCCTGGGCTCAAGCAATCCTCTCACCTCAGCCCCCTAAGTAGCTAGGACTTACAGGCATGTGCCCACCATGCCTGGCTAATTTTTCTATTTTTTGTAGAGACAGAGTTTTGCCATGTTGCCCAGGCTGGTCTTGAACTTATGGACTCAAGGAATCTGCCTTCCTCTGCCTCCCAGAGTGTTGGGATGGCAGGCCTGAGCCACTGCAACTTGGCTAGTATGTCGTTCCTTTTTATGGTTGAATAATATTCCGTTATAGAGAGAGATTGCATTTTGTTTATCCAGGGCCATTTTGCTTTTGTTCTTCAAAGTCAAAGCTCTTTACTATGTTAAACTACTTTTCACTTTCACTTTACTTCTTTTTAGTTTTGTTTTGTTTTAGAAAAAAGGGTCTCACTTTGTCTCCAGTCAGAAGTACAGTGGCATAATCCTAGCTCACTGCAGCCTTGACCTCCTGGGCTGAAATGATTCTTCCACCTGGGCCTCCTTAGTAGCTAGGACTACAGGCATGAGCTGCCATACTCAGCTAATTATTTTTATTTTTGTAGAGACAGGGCCTTGCTATACTGTGTTGCTCACGCTGGTCTCAAACTCATGGACTCAAGTGATCCTCCTGCCTCAGCCTCCCAAAGTTCTGGGATTATAGTTGTGTGCCACCATGTCCAGCCTTACTTTTTTCTTCTTTCTTTCTTCCCTCCCTTCCTTTTTCTTTAAAAAAATTAATACCATTTTCAAAGTAGTTTTAGGTTCATAGCAAAATTGTGTTGAGATAGGGGTGTATACCTCTACCCGCATACACGCATAGCCTCCCTCACTATCAACATCCTCTGCAGAGTGGTACATTTGATACAGTTACTGAACCTACAGCGGGTCACAGTGGTTTATGCCTTTAATCCCAGCTCTTTGAGAGGCTGAGGTGGGCAGATCACTTAAGTCCAGGAGTTCGAGGCTAGCCTGGTCAACATGGCAAAACCCTGTCTCTAGTAAAAGTACAAAAATTAGCTGGGTATGGTGGCACACACCTGTAATCCCAAACTACTCAGGAGGCTGAGGCAGGAGAATTGCTTGAACCCAGGAAGCAGAGGTTCCAGTGAGCTCAGATCACACCACTGCACTCCAGCCTGAGTGACAGAGTGAGACTCTGTCTCAAAAAAAAAAAGAACCTACATTGACACAGCACTACATCCAAAGTCAAAAGTATACGTGAGGGTTCACTCTTGGTGTATATTCTATGCGTTTGGACAAATGCATAATGACATGTATCCAACATTACTGTATCATACAGAGTAGTTTCACTGCCCTGAAGATCCTCCGAGCTCTGCTTATTCATCCCCCTTATGCAACCCCTGACAACCACTGATGGTTTTACTGTTTCCATGGTTATGCCTTTTCTAGAATGTCATATAGTTGTAATCATACAGTATGCAGCATTTGATTGGCTCTTTTCATACAAATATACATTTAAGATTCCTCCATGTCTTTTTATGGCTTGATAGCTCATTTATTTTTAGCAGCGAATAATATTCCATTGTCTGGATATACAACAGTTTATTCATTCACCTACTAAAGGACATCTTGGCTGTTTCTAAGTTTTGGAAATGATGAATAAAGCTGCTGTAAACATCCATGTGTAGGTTTTTGTGTAGATAGAAGTTTTCAGCTCATTTAGGTAAATACCAAGTAGTATAACTGCTTGATTGGATGGTAAGAATATGTTTAGCTTAGAACAGTGGCAGTATAATAGGCAATGAGATTTATCTGAGGCATGATTATTGCTAATTGAAAACCTTTCCCAGTACCCCTCTGTGATGACTTGCAATCTAGTCAGCATTAGCAAGTTTTTTCTTTTTTTTTTTTTTTTTTGAAAGGGAGTCTCATTCCGTTGCCCAGGCTGGAGTGCAGTGGCACCATCTCAGCTCACTGCAACCTTCACCTCCTGGGTTCAAGCAATTCTCGTGCCTCAGCCTCCCGAGTAACTGGGATTACAGGAGTCTGCCACCATGCCCAGCAATTTCTTTTTTTTTTTTTTTGAGATGGAGTCTTACTCTGTCACCTAGGCTGGAGTGCAGTGGTGCAATCTGGGCTCAATGTAACCTCCGCTTCCCAGGTTCAAGTGATTCTCCAGCCTCAGCTTCCTGAGTAGCTGGGACTATAGGCATATACCACCGCATCCAGCTAGTTTTTCTGTATTTTTTTTTTTTTTTGAGACGGAGTTTCACTCTTGTTGCCCAGGCTGGAGTGCAATGGCGCGATCCCGGCTCACCGCAACCTCCGCCTCTTGGGTTCAGGCAATTCTCCTGCCTCAGCCTCCTGAGTGGCTGGGATTATAGGCACACGCCACCATACCCAGCTAATTTTCAGTATTTTTAGTAAAGACGGGGTTTCACCATGTTGACCAGGATGGTCTCAATCTCTTGACCTTGTGATCCACCTGCCTCGGCCTCCCAAAGTGCTGGGATTACAGGCTTGAGCCACCGCGCCCGGCCTTTTCTGTATTTTTAGTAGAGATGGGGTTTCACCATGTTGGCCAGGCTCGTCTTGAACTGAACTCCTGACCTCAGGTGATGTGCCTGCCTCAGCCTCCCAAAGTGCTGGGATTACAGCCATGATTAGCCTAATATGTGTGTGTGTGTGTGTGTGTGTGTGTGTATTTAATAGTAGAGACAGGGTTTCACCATGTTGGCCAGGCTGGTCTTGAAATCCTGGCCTCAAGTGATCCTTCTACCTTGGCCTCCCAAAATGCTTGGGATTACATGTGTGAGCCATTGCATCTGTCCAGCATTGGCAATTTTTGACATCTCTGTGGAGACTGAATGAATTATTTTTTGTAGAAACAAGGTTCTCTCTGTGTTGCCCAGGCTGGTGTTGAACTTCTGGGCTCTAGCAATCCTTCTAGCTTGGCCTCCCAACGTGTTGAGATTACAGCCATGAACCACTGTGCCTGGCCTCATTGTTTTTTGTTTTTTGTTTTTTTTTACATAGCATTACGTTGTATTGGGTGTTATAAGTAATCTAGAGATTACTTAAAGTATATGGGAGAATGTGAGTAGTTCATCAAAGTTGTATTTACTGAGTGCCTGAGGTTAGGTATTATTTTGTGGATTTGTCTTTAAAATCAACTTGAAGTATTTTATATTTTTTAAAATTACGAGGTAGTGTTACATTTTATTTAAATTGCTATGCTTTTAACTAGGTAGACTTACTCTGCAGCATTATGATTTTAATCCAGTGGTTGATGAATATGACTGTGTTTTTTTAATCCTTGATCAAACATTAAATCCTTATTAGAAATCAGTGAAATTTGGCTGGGTGCAGTTGCTCATGCCTGTAATCTCACACTTTGGGAGGCTGAGGCAGGTGGCCCGCCTAAAGTCAGGAGTTCAAGAGCAGCCTGGCCACCATGGCGAAACCCCATCTCTACTAAAAATAAAAAAATTAGCCAGACATGGTGGCGTGTGCCTGTAATCCCAGCTACTCAGGAGGCTGAGGCAGGAGAATCACTTAAACCAGGGAGGTGGAGATTGCAGTGAGCCGAGATCATGCTACTGCACTGCCTGGGTGACAGTGAGACTCTATCTCAATAAAAAGAAAGAACGAAATCAATGAAACTGGAGGAGGAAGCCAAAGGAAAACTAGGAGGCAAGGGAATTCTTAATATCAGTTTCCAGGAAGTTGCCTCAGGTTATTTTTTGAAAGTGTTAATAACAGATTCTATATTAAAAGCAATCATTGTCACTACTCTCAGAAGAGAAATGGCCAGTGATGGAAATGTGTGTGGATTCTGTTTCTCATCCTCAGGTCTGAGCTCTTTCTACTCGGAGCTGATGAAAGGACTGGGCGCTGGGGGGCGCCTCTGGGAGCTCCTGGAGAGAGAGCCCAAACTGCCTTTTAACGGTGGGTCTGAAAATCTTTCTTTGCTAGGATTAAACAGATGTGGCTTTGAACAATGAGATGAGCTCTTCCCTGCCTGTGAGGGAGTGAGGGATGAGCCACATAAGGATGTGGCTCCTGCTGCATGGCAGGCTGGGCAGGGGTGGTCAGGTTTTCTAAGAGAGCAGGTGGGACAGCTGCTGGGGCACTGTTGTGGGCCAGGATGCCTCTGGATGCATGGGCTGATCACATAGTGTGCTGCCCACTGTTCCCCTCCCTGCACCTGGGCAGGATGGAAGCCACTGTGGCCCCGGGCTGTGACTAGGAAGGGTCTACCAGCTAGTCTACCAAATTGATCCTCCCTAGTGATTCTGACATCTCTGTGGTGGAAAGAAGGGAGGACGAATCAGACATATGGAAGTTTTAAGTATCTAAGTTTCTTGGCATTTTGGGGTGGGGTAGGGGAGGCTGGTACTCATTGGCTGGAGCCATCTCCTTCCTTATCAATGACTTTCCTGGAGCTGTAGGGCCTAGACCCACTAGCCAGGGCTCAGGAGAAGTGGCTATGAGTAGTAACCACTCCCAACTGCTTATTGACTCCTAGGACATTGTTGGGTAGCCCCAGGTCCCTAAGTGAAAGCCCAATATTCTCCAGATGTGTTAGGCCTGGGAAATAGGCCCAACTGAGAGAGGTTGAGTGGTGTATCCCAAATCAGAGAAGGTGAATGCCAGGGCAGAACAGACCTCTGACCCCATCCAGTTCTGTGGCTGTTTTGCAGTCCTTCCCCATTCATCATAACTCTTTCAAAATATTTATTCCTGGTAGGCAAGATAAACTCTGGAGCTACACACAGGCAGTGTCACAGGGAGAAGGCTATTGGCTTTGAAACCAGACTGCCCCAAGGGTGGATCTTAACTCCACTACTTGTTAGCTTAAGCAGGTTGTTGTCTGTGGTCTTCAGTTTCCTCATCAGCAAAATTGGAATCATAATTTCTACCTCTCAGGGTTGTAAGGATCAAATAAGACCGTCTATGTATAGTACCTTGGACATAGTAGGTGTGGAGTTGGCACACAGTAAGCATCTAGCCTTGGTCTGCTTCTGACTTACCCTTTAAGAGCTCATATGCCAGGGTTAGCTGTGGTGGAGTCACCATCCGTAGACAGGTAAGTAGGAGAACCGAGTTCAGCTATGAGTTTAATTTTTTGCTTTGAGTAATTAATATTCCGTTTTATGTTTCAGAGGGGATCATCTTAAATGAAAAAAGCTTCCGGGGTGCTTTGGAGTTTAAGAACGTGCATTTTACCTATCCGGCTCGCCCAGACATGCCCATATTTCAGGATTTCAGCCTTTCCATTCCATCAGGATCTGTCACGGCACTGGTTGGCCCAAGTGGTTCTGGCAAATCAACAGTGCTTTCGCTCCTGCTGAGGTTGTACGACCCTGTTTCTGGTAAGTGGTTCACTACACGGTAGCACCGGGGGACTCTCCGGAGCTCTGCTCCCACTTTGTGTCCCTGGGAGATGCTCAAACCATGCAGATACCTTCTTTTGTGAGAGTTCTAAGTGCCAGTGAAAAGAAATCCCTCAAACAGAAGTTGTCATTTGCAGGGGCATGACAGCTCATACAGAGGCCTTTAGAGCATTTTGTATATGATGTGTCCTATCTCTTCAAGCCCAGAGTGACTTCCCCAATTCTACCTCCTCATATCCCATGTGGGTATCTCCTCTGGACATGCTCTCTACTGGGAGCAGGTGGATGAGGCTGTGCTCAGTGGCCAGGAGAAGGTGCCTGAGTGCTGCTGGACATCCCTACGCTCCAGGAGCACCCTGGAGAACCGCCATGTGCCAGCAGGCGTGCTGGGCGCAGGTGTGATGGGGAGCTCCTGGAGAACCTCTGCCTCTGCCTGTGACCCACTGAGTGGTTATTGTGCACACGGTTAACTTGGCAATCAGTGATTCACTTCTATGTGACTGTTCCGTTGAAACTATTTTGAGCTAGTAGGGATTTTCTTAATGGATGATTTTTCTCATTCTAGTTTTTGTTTTATTTTTAACTAGATTATAACATCTTTAAGAGCAAAGAACACATGATTTTACTTCTTATTTATTTTTTTTTTTTGAGACGGAGTTTCGCTCTTGTTACCCAGGCTGGAGTGCAATGGCGCGATCTCGGCTCACCGCAACCTCCGCCTCCTGGGTTCAGGCAATTCTCCTGCCTCAGCCTCCTGAGTAGCTGGGATTACAGGCACGCGCCACCATGCCCAGCTAATTTTTTGTATTTTTAGTAGAGACGGGGTTTCACCATGTTGACCAGGATGGTCTCGATCTCTTGACCTCGTGATCTACCCGCCTCGGCCTCCCAAAGTGCTGGGATTACAGGCTTGAGCCACCGCGCCCGGCCGATTTTACTTCTTTATATCTTCCCTGGAGTAGACAACAGTGTCAGCAAGCAAACGACTCTTAGTAAAAATCAAATCATGAATTTAAAAAGAATATTTTGACCAGATGTGGAGCCCCACACATGTAATTCAAACACTTTGGGAGGCTGAGGTGGGAGGATCACTTGAGGCCACAAGTTGGAGACCAGCTTGGGTAACATAGTGAGACCCTGTCTCTATTTTTAAAAAATTAATAATTTTTAAAACGAAAAGAATGTTTTGTGTCTTTGTGTTTATGCTTTTTGGTTAAAACAGTGAGAGCTGGTTACATGTCAGATAAATGGACTTGCAAATCCTAACCCACAGAATCACCACCTATGTTAAAATGGGGCTCACTACACTGTTTGCCTCTGGACTCATCATTGATTTGCTATACAATTCGGAGTTTAAAAACATCCTAGTTAGCTGGGCACAGTAGCTTATGCCTGTAATCCCAGTTCTAGGGAGGCAGAGGTGGGAGGATAGCTTGAGCCCAGGCATTTGAGACCTGCCTGGGCAATATAGTGAGACCTCATTCTCCACAAAAAGACAAAAAACAATCCTAGTTAGGTTGCTGTAAATCAAGTAAAAATACTGACTCTCTAGTTTCTTCATCACAATGAATAAGTCCAGGACAAAGCAAACTGCAATTAAATGTTTGCCATGTGTAGTCTACAGAGTGCTTTGTGCTTTTTAGTCAAAGATCTCAAGTTTTTGCCAGGTTATGAAAGTTTCTGGCTGGCTTCTATAATTCCACAACAGTAATCAAGAAGAAAGGGCATTTTTTATGCTGTCACTGTTATCATTATCACCAAGTATTGTTGATCACCCTCAATGTGTAGAATTCTGTTAGTGAAAGTCATAGAGATGGCATCTGATTATTTAAAAGCTCTGCCATAGTATCGACCAGATTCTTAGTTGCAGACAACAGATTCCTCACCATCTAAGCTTCTACAGAAAGGGATATTTAAAGGAGTAATAAAAGAACTCAAAAATCACTGGCAGGGATGACAAAATAGATTCTAGATTGGACTTCCAGGACAATTCCCAGAATTCTTTTTTTTTTTTTTGAGACGCAGTTTTGCTCTTGTTACCCAGGCTGGAGTGCAATGGCATGATCTCAGCTCACCACAACCTCCGCCTCCTGGGCTCAGGCAATTCTCCTGCCTCAGCCTCCTGAGTAGCTGGGATTACAGGCATGCACCACCACGCCCAGCTAGTTTTTTTGTATTTTTAGTAGAGACGGGGTTTCACCATGTTGACCAGGATGGTCTCAATCTCTCGACCTCATGATCCACCCGCCTCGGCCTCCCAAAGTGCTGGGATTACAGGCTTGAGCCACTGCGCCCGGCCTAATTTCCAGAATTCTATCCTAGAACCAGGCCTTGAAGGAAACTACTGACACTGGCATGGTCAGCTGGAAATTTAGGCAGTTGCCGTCATGAATGCCAGCTTCAGAACTGTGCCACGTCTGCTAATATTCGTGCCAGCAAGTGGATACCTCATGGCTTGCTCCTCCCTTCTGAATCAAAGCTTTGCACAAGGGCATCTTATCGGTGGAATCCTAAGTCACTCTATGGAGTTTTGGGGAACTCCCTACAACCTCTGGGGTGCAGGAAGGCAAGCTGGACAGATGAACTAGGTGAGATAGTCATCCAGCCACTATTGGGAGACAATAACTTGGGCAATCCAGAAACTCCCTTTTAACTCTGAAATTTCATGAAATATGTTGGTTTTAGAGTCCATTTGGAGATTTTCAGTACATTTTTTATCTTTGAAAAATAAGAGTCTGGAATTTTCCCTCTGGATCCTTTCAAGGTATTGGTCATCAGCCTCATCACACTCAGTGACTCTTTCCTTTCCTCTCCACAAGGAACTATCAGTCTTGATGGCCATGACATCCGTCAGCTAAACCCAGTGTGGCTGAGATCCAAGATTGGTACAGTGAGTCAGGTAAGAAGAGAGGCTTCCATTTCTATTTCACTTTCTTTTAAAATTACTTTTGTCACTGGGCACGGTGGCTCATACCTGTAATTCCAGCACTTTGGGAGGCAGAGGAGGGTGGATCACCTGAGGTCAGGAGTTCGGGACTAGCCTGGCCAACATGGTAAAACACCATCTCTACTAGAAATACAAAAATTAGCCAGATGTGGTGGTACACCTGTAATCCCAGCTACAGGAGAGGCTGAGGTGGGAGAATTGCTTGAACCTGGGAGGCGGAGGCTGCAGGCTGCAATGAGCCGAGATTGTGCCATTGTACTCCAGCCTAGACAATAGAGCAAGACCCCACCTCAATCAATCAATCAGTCAGTCAGTCAATCAATAAATAAAATTACTTTTGTCTTTTGCATTTTTTTGTCTCAAACTTCTCAAGTGAGAAGGAATGGAAGTCTTCTCGGTGTATTAAGTTCATCTCACATGGCAGGCTGTTAAGGTTTGCAAGTAGTGCTGTTCCCTGAAAACCCTATACAGTTGAGCAAGGTGAAGCCTTGACTTTTTATTGAAAGCTGGAGACTGCCGTTACTACATAGTCTAGAGGATGGGGAGGAAATGATAGAAGTTTTTATTGACTCTTTTTTAGCTTTTACTGATTCTTCCCCACTTCTGATTTTCATCACCAGCCATAGTCTACTATTCTGCTTAATGAGTTTCAGGGACAAGTGAGCAAAGACTATGGCAAGAGCCAGAGCCGCCCTTGCAAAGAAGTTGCAGATTTCAAAGCAGAGTGTTAATGTAATGTGGTCACTTTGATAAGGCCATTTTCAGAAGATCCTTTGGGGCAGGGAAATGTTGCCGCAACTGTTCTAATTTTTATTACCAGGCTGTGTACACAGCATACAAACCTAAGCCTCCCCCCATTTCTGAATCGCTCTTTTTTTTTCTTTTTTTAATTGCATTTTAGGTTTTGGGGTACATGTGAAGAACATGCAAGATAGTTGCATAGCTACACACATGGCAGTGTGATTTGCTGCCTTCCTCCCCTTCATCTATATCTGGCATTCCTCCCTATGCTATCTCTCCCCAACTCCCTAACCCCACTGTCCCTTCTCTATTTCCCCTCAACAGACCCCAGTGTGTAGTGCTCCCCTCCCTGTGTCCATGTGTTCTCATTTGAAACACTCTTTCTAGTTAGCTCACCTTCTCTGCACTCCACTTGGGTAAGAGCAGGTGGACAGTGATGGGTGCTCAGGAGTGTAGGGACATCAGTGGTGTATATTATTGGGGATGGAGAAAACAGCCTGGAAGTTTGCTTGCTTTTTAGGACCACTCCATAGGGTTCTGTCAAGAATTTTTTATTCCTGCCTGGTTTGCATGTATTTCCAAAAGTAATGGATAGAGATGGATTCCCCTCTTTGTCCGGAGTGGAAGCCAGGCAGCTGGAAAGTGCAATTGGACTTAAGGTCTCCCAGTGCCTCCTGATTCCTACGATAGGGGACTGACATTTATGAAGTTCCTACCGTGTGCCAGGTGGCTTGTGGGCACCTGCCGTGAGGTCTCATTGCCTGCAGCATGGTGAGAACTACAGGTGATAAAATCAATCCTGTGTATGACAAAACATAAATTTTAAAAAAGACTGCTAGGTGAATTTATGGAGAATGAGGAAGAAACCAAGAAAATAGTCTGTATTCTTGGATAGCACTTTAATAGTTTCTTGGATGTAACTGAATTTACTAGACACATTAGAAGTCTGTTTTGAAATTTGTGATATGTTTTATTTCCAATTTATAGGAACCCATTTTGTTTTCTTGCTCTATCGCTGAGAACATTGCTTATGGTGCTGACAACCCTTCCTCTGTGACCGATGAGCAAGTCCAGAGAGTGGCTGAAGTGGCCAATGCAGTGGCCTTCATCCGGAACTTCCCCCAAGGGTTCAACACTGTGGTTGGAGAAAAGGGTGTTCTCCTTTCAGGTGCATTTTTTTTTTTAACTGCTTTTAGCAAAAACTCTATATTCAAAGAACTTTTTACACATTTCCATGTTGCAGTATTATTTTCTAATTAGGCTTTCATCTTTGGAGTTTTTGAAATTAGCCTTACTACTTGCTAAAATCTCTTATATGTAGAAAACCACCCAGTATTTTTTTTTTCACTTTCTACCTCAAATGTGTTCCAAAAATTGATAGTAGTACTCAAGTTGCAGCAAGCTTTTTTTCATTTGAAAAAAAAAAAAAGAAAAGTGTGCTTTGCAAACTGAGACCCTCAAAAATTAAAGAAAATAAGGTAAGTGGCAGGATGATTTGCCCAGGGAGTCAGGGAATGTGCATCAGGAACGAAGCTGAAATTGAAAGAGTTCTTCACTCCCTACATACTAGCCCAGGGGTTGGCAAACTTTTCTGTAAAGAGCCAGAGAGTAAATACTGTGAGTTTTATGGGTCACATATGATCACTGTCACATATTTTTCTTTGCGTATCTTTTTAAAACAACTCTAAAAATATAAAACACATTCTTAGCTTGAGGGCCGTGTAAAAACAAGTCATGATTCAGGTCTGGCCTGTAAGCCATAATTTGCTGAATGGACTCACAGCTGTGAGGCAAAGTGAGTGGTTTCCTGTGATGTCAGACCACACGCATCATCCTGGATCACATCATGGGTACTGTATTTTCACGAGGGAGAGAAGACTTCTTACATATTTCTTTAAAGTGCAGAAATGGAACCAATGAGTAGAATTAAAGAGAAATAAATTTTGAGATAAACACCTTTTTTTTTTTCTCAGTACAAATACTGAAATGTTTCCTTGCAAGGTAACAAGCTCCCAGCTGGGCCTGGTGGCTCACACCTGTAATCCCAGCACTCTGGGAGGCCAAGGCAGTTGGCTTGCTTGAGCTCAGTAGTTTGAGACTAGCCTGGGCAATATGGTGAGGCCCCCCCGCCCCACCAAAAGTACAAAAAAATAGCTAGACGTGGTGGTATGTGCCTATGGTCCCAGCTATTTGGGAGGCTGAGGTAGGAGGGCTGCTTAAGCCCAGCAGGGCAGAGGTTGCAGTGAGCTGAGATTACACCACTGCACTCCAGCCTTAGTGACAGAGTGAGTGAGGCCCTGCTTTAAAAAAAAAAAAAAATCTGAAACAGCTTATGTTGAACATAAAAAAATCCTTGCCTCTGCTTGAGCAGCGAGTGGGTGCCTCTTTGTTAGAGTGAAGGTTGGCAGATTGGACTAAAACAATAGTCTTTTCCAATGCTAAACTTTTCATTTGAAGTTAAACCACAGAAAATATAAGAGTTTTAAGCTTATTGTATAACATATACATATATATGCAGTAAATGAAAAGGTGTCTTTGATAGATTTGAGATGTTCCAGGAGTAGAATTCCTGACTGCTGTGTAAAAGTGAACTGCTACTCCATCTCTGAAACATATCTGAGAAATGGGGCAGAAAACCAGTTTAAACTGCTTGTGATGAAATTTTTGAAAATTGAAGTGTGAGGTTTGTCCCAAGAGCACATCACCTGCCTTGAAACAGATTCTGCATATCCTTCCCTCTAGTAGGATTCTCCAGCTCTGTTTCTTAGTAAAGTAACTGGAGGTTCCAGTCTGCTCTTGCTTTCTGGAAGACAGAACACCTAGTAATAGATTCCCAGCGTACTCATTGGCACCACAAATGACTCAGAGGGGACCATGCTATCAGCTGGCTGCTCTAAAGACCTACCTCAGGGTACTCAGACACCCCCACCAATCAGAGGCTCAGAAGGAGAGGGTTTTCCTCACTGCCCTTCTTGTGTGCACTGGTTTCCTGTTTGAGAGCAGCATTTAGCAGCACCACACACCTCAGCTGTAGAAGATGAACCTCTCTTATATGAAATGAAAGGATGTCCAGCAACTACTGTTGATAAGTATGTTCAGCCAATAAAATCAACCAAAAAGGAATATTTTTTTATCCCCCAAAATGGAATTGGGTTTTATAAACAATGTAAGTTGGGAGGAGTGAGCATTCTGAGACTTTCCAGGTGTGACTTAGGAGTAGCGTCCCTGGAGGAAAGGAGGGAGGATGGGGTAAGACAAAGATAGGGAGGGAATCAACACAGATTTCCTGCTGACTCCACTCCATCCACCTTCCCTCCAGTCTGTTTCTTCACTTTTAGTAGAATTTGAGCTTTAAAAGACGGGGAGGATTAGAGTGCTTACTGTAACTTTCAGTGTCATACACACGTTACTATTCATTCTTCTAAGAGGAGGGAAAAAGGGACACCATAAAGAATAAGTGCTATGTTAGCTGGGCATGGTGGCACATGTTGTAGTCCCAGGTACTGGGGAGGCTTAGGTGGGAGAATCACTTGAGCCCAGGAGTGAGAGAGCTTG
Source organism: Saimiri boliviensis (assembly GCF_048565385.1). Classification (NCBI taxonomy): domain Eukaryota; kingdom Metazoa; phylum Chordata; class Mammalia; order Primates; family Cebidae; genus Saimiri; species Saimiri boliviensis. The sequence goes on along the minus strand of NC_133462.1, from coordinate 78,704,830 downwards.
CAGTGAGCCATGATTGCACTGCACTACTGCACTCCATCCTGGAAGACAGAGAGCAAGACTCTGTCTCAAAAGAAAAGAAAAAAAAATCACTCTAATGTGGCAAAATTAGAATTCTCAGCCTCAGCACCACTGATGTCCTTTGCTCCCAGACATTTCAAGGGTTCTTTGGAAACCTCCAAATATCTTGAGTCTCTGGTTTCCTTGCTACACTGGATATTCTGTTAGGGAGGAAGTATGTGGAGTGATGAACAGCATAGCTCTTTATATGCTTTTAAGTGCATACCCCTTGCATTGTGTAGGTTCAGATCTCAGTTCCACTGCTTACCAACTATGAGATCTTGGACATGTTACTTTATATTTCAGTTTATCATCTGTAAAATGGGAATAATTATAGGGTCTGTCTCATAGGATTTTTAAAAAGATTAGCCAGGCACAGTGGCTCACACCTGTAATCTCAGGCCTTTGGGAGACCAAGGCAGGAGGATCTCCTGACTCCAGGAGTTTGACACCAGCCTGGGCAACACAGCAAGACCATCTCTACAAAAAGTTTTAAAAATTAGCCAGGTGTGATGGTGTGTGCCTGTGGTCCCAGCTACTCAGGAGGCTGAGGTGGGAGGATCACTTGAGCCCAGGAGGTTGAAGCTGCAATGAGCTGTGTTCATGCCACTGCACTCCATTTGGGTGAGAGAACAAGACCTTGTTTGAAATTATTTAAAATAAAAACATTAAATGAGATAATACATGCAATGCAAATAGAAGATGCGTGGTATTGGATGGGCACTGTGGCTCCCGCCTATAATCCCAGCACTTTAGGAGGCCAAGGTAGGTGGATTGCTTGAGCCCAGGAGCTTGAAAGCAGCCTGGGAAACATAGTAAAAACCCACCTCTACCAAAAATTAGCCAGGTGTGGTGGTGCACACGTATAGTCCCAGCTACTTGGGAGGCTGAAGTCAAAGGATTACTTGAGCCCAGGAGATTGAGGCTGCAATGAGTCATGATCGTGCCACTGCACTCCAGCATGGGTGACAGAGCGAGACCCTGTCTCAAAAATAAAAAGAAAGAGGCCAAGCATGGTGGCTCATGCCTGTAATCCCAGCACTTTGAGAGGCTGAGGCAGGTGGATCACGAGGTCAGGAGTTCGAGACCAGCCTGACCAATATGGAGAAACCCTGTCTCTACTAAAAAAGAAAAATACAAAATTAGCCAGGTGTGGTGCCGGGTGCCTGTAATCCAGCTAACTCAGGAGGCTGAGGCAGGAGAATCGCTTGAACCCAGGAGGCAGAGGTTGCAGTGAGCTGAGATCGTGCCACTGCACTCTAGCCTGGGTGACAGAGTGAGACTCCCATCTCCAAACAAACAGACAAAAAATAGAAAGAAAGAAAATCAAATACCTGGTATATAGGAAGTCCTCAATAAATGTTAGCTATATGGCCGGGCGCGGTGGCTCACGCCTGTAATCCCAGCACTTTGGGAGGCCGAGGCGGGTGGATCACGAGGTCAAAAGATCGAGACCATCCTGGTCAACATGGTGAAACCCCGTCTCTACTAAAAATACAAAAAAAAAAAAAATTAGCTGGGCATGGTGGCGCATGCCTGTAATCCCAGCTACTCAGGAGGCTGAAGCAGGAGAATTGCCTGAACCCGGGAGGCGGAGGTTGCGGTGAGCCGAGATCGCGCCATTGCACTCCAGCCTGGGTAACAAGAGCAAAACTCCGTCTCAAAAAAATAAATAAATAAAAATAAAAAAATAAATGTTAGCTATAATTATTAATTTTGGGATTGATAGACAATATATTTTAAAATAGGTTTCTAGTCTATCTCAGCTATGACTGACTGGAAGAAGTTTGCCTTCAAATTGCCATGTGACTTATCATAAAAGCCTATTACTAAGAATTTTTGTTAAGGCTCTCTTTTTTTAAATATTGTCTTTGTCAGGTGGGCAGAAACAGCGGATTGCAATTGCCCGTGCTCTGCTTAAGGTAAGTCTGAAGCTACTTGGCTGTTTTTTAAATTAGGGATTATTTTTATTAGGAACTTTGTAGTTTGTAATTTACTATTTGTCTTCTTCCATTTCTTGTTTTTTGTTTGTTTGTTTCCCGAATGGGGAGGGTGACAGTTCTGGTGAAAGGTAAGTTAGTGCATATTGTCCAGATTTAACAAGTATTTCTCAGGTATCATGAGCCCAGTACTGTGCTAAAGATGTTTGAGGTAGAGGAATTTAACACATAGCCCCTCTATCAAGAAGCATACAGTCTAGCCAGTGAAACAGTGATTATTAATGCAAAATATAAAACAGCACAAGTATGCATATTTGTACAATCTGTAATCAGCTGCTAAAGTGAATAGTACAGACTTGAAGTACTTAGACAAGACTCCTAAAAGGAGAGGGAAGAGCCATTGTAGTTGAAAGGCAGGTGTTCTATTTTTAAGGAAGTGATAGTCTTCCCATTGTTACACAACTATTCTCCTGAGGTGTATAGGTGATTTTTACTGAAGCATAATTTACATACATAAAATTCACTTAAGTATACTTTCCAGTGACGTTTAGTAAATTTGCAAAGTTGGTTGTACACAAAGTCCAGTTTCAGAACATCTCTATCACCCTAAAAAGATCTCTCGTGCCCACTTGGAGTCTTTTCTTGTTTTCCAGCCCCAGGATGCCATGAATCTACTTTGTCTGTTTAGATTTGCTTTTCTAAGGACATTTAAGATAAGTGGAGTCCATCAGTATATGGTTTTTGGCATCTAGCTTCTTTCACTTAGTACAGGTGGAGTGTTTTTGAGATTTCTCCAATTTGTAGCTTGTATCAGTACTTTATTCCCTTCTACTGTTGAGTAGTATGGATGGATCCCGATTTGTTGATCTCTTCACGAGTTGATGAATGCTTGGGTCATTTCCAGTTTGGGGCTATTGTGAATAATATATGAATGAATAGTGGCTACCTTTTTATGAGGATGTATGTTTTCATTTGCAAAGCTAGAATTTAATGTTTTACCTACATCATATTAGTCTTTTTTTTTTTTTTTTTGGTCTTATGTGTTTTAATTTAATTTAATTTTGAGACAGAATCTCACTCTGTCTCCCAGGCTGGAGTGCAGTGGTACAGTCTCAGCTCATTGCAATCTCCGCCTCCCAGGTTGCAAGAGATTCTGTGCCTCAGCCTCCCAAGTAGCTGGAATCACAGGTGCATGCCACCACACCCAGATGATTTTTATATTTGTAGTAGAGGTGGGGTTTCACCATGTTGGCCAAGCTGGTCTCCAACTCCTGACCTCAAGGGATCCACCTGCCTTGGCTTCCCAAAGTTATTTATTATTTCTAAATTAACTATAAACAGGGCCTTGAAAGTTATGAACTATTTCTTTTTAATATTATTAATTTTTGGCCGGGCGCGGTGGCTCAAGCCTGTAATCCCAGCACTTTGGGAGGCCAAGGCGGGTGGATCACAAGGCCGAGAGATCGAGACCAACCTGGTCAACACGGTGAAACCCCGTCTCTACTAAAAATACAAAAAATTAGCTGGGCATGGTGGCACGTGCCTATAATCCCAGCTACTCAGGAGGCTGAGGCAGGAGAATTGCCTGAACCCAGGAGGCGGAGGTTGCGGTGAGCCGAGATCGCGCCATTGCACTCCAGCCTGGGTAACAAGAGCAAAACTCTGTCTCAAAAAATATATATATATTATTAATTTTAAAATTTATGACAAGGTCTCATTCTGTCACCCAGGCTGGAGTGCAGCAGTGTGATCATGGCTCACTGTAGCCTTGACCTCCTGGGCTTCAGTGATTTTCCTGCCTCAGCCTCTTGGGTAGCTAGGACTGTAAGGGCATACCATACCAAACCCAGCTAATTAAAAAAAAAAATTTTTTTTTGTTAGAGATGGGGTCTTGCTATTTTGCCCAGGCTAATCTTGAACTCCTGGGCGCAAGCAGTCTTCACCCCTCAGCCTACCAGACTGCTGGGATTACAGGTGTGAGACACCACAGCCAGCCTTATTCATTGTATGTATGTATGTATATATATATTTTCTGAGATGGAGTCTTGCTCTGCTGCCCACATTGGAGTGCAGTGGTATAATCTCAGCTCACTGCAACCTCCACTTCCCAGGTTCAAGCTATTCTCCTACCTTAGCATTTGAGTAGCTGGGATTACAGACATGTGCCACTAGAGATAGGGTTTTGCCATGTTGATTAGGCTGGTCTTGAACTCCAGATCTCAGGTGATTCACCTGCCTTGGCCTCCCAAAGTGCTGGGATTACAGGCATGAGCCACCATCTGTCTGCCCACCTTACTCATTTTAGATTCCCACCTCCCTAACTAACCAGCAGGATAAAATTGCTCTGTTGATCGTTTAAAATAATCTCTAATCTTTCATTTATGTACTAGTGATTGTTGATCGTTTAAAACAGTCTCTAATTCTTTCATTTATGTACTTAAACCTGACACTTAGTAATTTATGTGTTTTTTTTTGTAACAACTTTGAGATATAATTCAAATACTACATAATTTGTCCATTTAAAGAATACAATTCATTGGTTTTTAGTGTATTCAGTGTTGTGCATCCATCACCACAATTTTAGAACACTTTCATCACTCCCACCAGGGACCCTCTAATCTTTAGCAGCCATGCAGCTCCCCTTCCTTATTTCTTACATTGAACCCAGCCCCAGGTATCCACTAATCTTTCTGCATTTCTATATTTCATACAAGTGAATTCATACAGTGTGTGATCCTTTGTGTCTGGCTTCTTTCACTTAGCATAAGTTTCCAAGGTTCATCCACATTGTAGCATGTGTCAGAATTTTACTCCTTTTTATTGCTCAGAGTTTGTGTTTTTCCAATAAAATTTTATCTTTTTTTTTCCTTCTTCAGAATCCCAAAATTCTTCTCCTAGATGAAGCAACCAGGTGAGGATATCTTAATAATTTATGTCATTGTATATAGTAAACCAAATTCTTTCTTCACCAAAATGTTTTAATTCTATACCTCAAAGTGGATGCAACTGAAAATGCTTCCCCCCCCCGCTCCCCCCCGCCCCCCGACTTTACTTTAAAGTGATGGAACCTGAATAAATAATGAGAGTTGAAAAGCAGTGAGCAGACTGAGTCATAATCGAAGGTTCTAGGTCCACTTCAGACATGGTTGCCATCAATCCTAATCATTCTGTAAGCTGCAACTTTACAGAATGCCTTTCTCCTTATATCACAGTATAGTTTTCTGGAGATCAAGGAGTCCCAAACAGCTGAAATTTTGATCTTAGTAAAAACTCATTGCTCAGGAAGGGCCACTGTGTATCAGGAAGCACATGAGCCTGGAGTATGGCTGGCACTGACGTCTTTGCTTTCTTATGTGTGTGTTCCTGTGTCAGTGCACTGGATGCTGAAAATGAGTACCTTGTTCAAGAAGCTCTAGATCGACTGATGGATGGAAGAACAGTGTTAATTATTGCCCATCGTCTCTCCACCATTAAGAATGCTAATATGGTTGCTGTTCTTGACCAAGGAAAAATTACTGAATATGGAAAACATGAAGAACTGCTTTCAAAACCGAATGGGATATACAGAAAACTAATGAACAAACAAAGTTTTATATCAGCATAAAGAAGCAATTATTGGTAAACAATATGAAAGACTTTAATACAAAATAGTGATGCAGGAAAAAAAACCCGAGAGACTATATGAAATATGTAAACTATGTATCAAGTTATTTGAAAAATACTTATTTTTTCCAAAGTATGTAAAATATTATTTGAAATGTACCTGTTCTCAAGATCTTTTTATTCAGAGTTTTAATAATTGCAAGTTTTTAAATGTCTATAGCACTGAAGTTATTTTCAGGTTTTGTATTTTCCTTTATTGTGAAATATTTTAATGAATATAGCATGGCACCTCATTTTCTTTTCCGTGCTGTTAAAGATTGAAGTTATTGTCAAATGACAACTTTTAAAAGGGAATTATAAATAAAAAGCCTGATTATTTTAGGCCAGTTTACCAATCACTGTGTAATTCTTTTGGTAGTATTCCACCTGCGTTGTCTAATTTTACTAAGTAAAGTAATGGAAAATGAAAATTTAACCCTTTATTTTATTCTGATAATCTCATGAAGCAAACCTGGTTAACTAGTTAAAGTCAGCTGGAAAGAAGGGAATATTTATGTTGCCCATCTCCTGTGTCTTCAAAGGTGTGAGAGTTGAGGAATATGTGTTCCTATGGGAACTATGTTTGAGTATGTGCAGTTTTCAACATTTTGGCACATGAAAGCCTGACATGTTTTTAAAAGGGTAGAAGCTGCATCTTTTAAACAGAAAAACCTGTTTTTTTTAATTCACATGTTTGTATGAGTACTTTTGGGAAGCAAGGCATTAACTGTTAGGTATTAAGAATGAATGAATTTTGCATTTAAGTTGTTTGAAGGCATGTATTTTGAAAAACATCTGTTACAAATTTATAATTCCAAGATAAATTGAATCTTAGTTTTTTATAATACTTTTAGAATTTCATTAATAAGGCTAAAATCTGGCCGGGCGCGGTGGCTCAAGCCTGTAATCCCAGCACTTTGGGAGGCCGAGGCGGGTGGATCATGAGGTCGAGAGATCGAGACCATCCTGGTCAACATGGTGAAACCCCATCTCTACTAAAAATACAAAAAATCAGCTGGGCATAGTGGCTCATGCCTGTAATCCCAGCTACTCAGGAGGCTGAGGCAGGAGAATTGCCTGAACCCAGGAGGTGGAGGTTGCGGTGAGCCGAGATCGCGCCATTGCACTCCAGCCTGGGTAACGAGCGAAACTCTGTCTCAAAAAAAAAAAAAAAAAAAAAAAGGCTAAAATCTGAGGACTATAACTAACATTTAGCCTTAAGACATTTAAGTTTGGAAGTTCTTACTATTTAACAGAATAACAAAAAACCTTCAGAATGTATCACCCTCCTGAAAAGAAGACATTAATAAGCCCTTTTATTTATGGTTATAATTTTATTTAGTCTCAAAATTCCTAAAGCAACGCTGACAACCATTGAATTTGCTATATTTTGTTATCAGTGCTATTATTTGCTGTTGCCTTTAGAAAAAGTGCTTTTTCTCCACTGATGAGGCTAGACTCCAAGAAGTAATTATGTCAGTGTAAATAAAATGGAAGTATTTCCATGAACTAAGCATTTATTAGTTCCCTGATTAGACTGGAAGACGAAACCACTATTTCATGAAAAACATGGAATATTATATTTCATTCTTCATAATTTATTAATGAATAAAATTGATATGAATGAATGTAGTGTTCTTTGAATTAGTAAATAGTATGCCATACCTGTGACAATCATTTTAACAAGTTCTACTTGTGTTCTTTATAAACCGTGATTTTTAGAAAGCAAAAAAAACATAATTACAAGGTTGAATCTGAGAAAAATAATCCTTGTACCATAGAAGTATTTACAAAATTGCATTTCATTGTTATGTTTTATTTTCTGATACATGATGTTCAATTATATCTTTAGGTAATATTTTATATCATAGATTAAAATTTATAGTGAACTTTATCTGTCTGTCACTTTTTTTAATGACCTAGGAAGCAAAGCAGCAGTCTGTCACTTCTTATAAAACTTCTTACTGCATTGCTGCTTACTAGAATTTGGCTGTGGAGATTCAGGAATAAAGAAAAGACTAACATTACACAAATAGAAACACATGGTGTAATTAAAAGTCCCATTGATTCCTCCTGATCAAAATTTGTTAATGTCATCACTTGTTTCCTATTTAAAAACATTCTGTTTAGCTGGGCACGGTGGCTCAAGCCTGTAATCCCAGCACTTTGGGAGGCCGAGGCGGGTGGATCACGAGGTCAAGAGATCGAGACCATCCTGGTCAACATGGTGAAACCCCGTCTCTACTAAAAATACTAAAAATTAGCTGGGCATGGTGGCGTGTGCCTGTAATCCCAGCTACTCAGGAGGCTGAGGCAGGAGAATTGCCTGAACCCAGGAGGCAGAGGTTGCGGTGAGCCGAGATCGCACCATTGCACTCCAGCCTGGGCAACAAGAGCGAAAACTCCGTCTCAAAAAAATAAAAAATAAAAATAAAAATAAAAATAAAAACATTCTGTTTAGTTGTTTCAGTGCAGTAAATAAGTATCTTCTACCCCCAGCAGGGACAAGGAACTGTGCTGTGGAGTTGATGATAGATGAGTAAGGCACAGTTTCTGCCCTCAAAGGACTCTAGTTTTGAAGGAGCTGTAAGGCAGGGAAAAATTAATAACAAGAATGCAGCTAAACATCATATAGAGGTGTATGTTCTGGTTATCACTGTTTTGTTTCCAGAGTGTTTGCATGTTACATTTGATACTTCTACAAGCCTGTAATTTAGACAAATATTTATCATCCCCATTTCAGAGAGGAGGAAATAAGCACAGGCAAGTTGTGAATTAATTCAGCATTAATGACATACTCAATTTCAGGCAGGAAGTGGTGAAACAAGATATTAGTGAGATAGGCAGGGGCCAGCTCAAAAATCTTACCTTTTGTCCTATGTGCATGGAGAGCCTTTGAAGGGAAATGTATCTTCATGTAAACAATTTAGAAAATAAGCAAAAAAGAAAATTTAAATGACCTGAAATCCTACATGTGAAGACAAAATTTCACATTGTTGAGCTCAGCATTTTGTTATACACCCTCTCAGGCTTGTCTCTATGTCCAAGGTCTCCCCTGACCCGGGGCCTGACAGGTTCCCAAAGAATAATCACAGGTTAAACCACTGTAAGTGAAACCCTTGTAAGTGCACTCTTATAAAAGTACGGCTCCATTTTAGGAATCCATCTTTTTTTTTTTTTTTTTTTTTTGTTGTTGTTGAGATGTAGTCTCATGTCACCCAGGTTGGAGTGCAGTGGCACGATCCTGACCACTGCAACCTCTGCCTCCTGGGTTCAAGTGATTCTCTTGCTTCAGCTTCCCGAGTAGCTGGGACCACACATGTGCACCACCATGCCTGGCTACTTTTTGAATTTCTAGTTGAGAAGGTTTCACTGTGTTGGCCAGGTTGGTCTCGAACTCCTGAGCTCGAGCAATCCTTTCACCTCAGCCTCCCAAAGTGCTGGGATTACAGGAGTAAGCCACCGCACCTGACCTGGTTTTTGTTTATTTTTGGTAAGCTTTGGCAGTTTTATAAAATAAGATGAATTCCTGGCCAGAGTTGTGGCTCATGCCTGTAATCCCAGCTACTCGGGAGGCTGAGGCAGTAGAATCACTTGAACCTGGGAAGCAGAGGTTGCAGTGAGCCGACATCGCACCACTGCACTCCAGTCTGGGTGACGGAGTGAGACTCCCATCTCAAAAAAAAAGTAAGTGAAAACCAGTATAAATGTTACAAAACATATATAGATGAAAGAATTATGTGAAAACCACATTGTGAATGTTCCTTTGGAGTATATTCTGAGGCATCATGGGGTTTTCCTGGTAATCTCTGTCCACTGAATTCATTCAATAAACATTTACTGAGCATCTTCGATTGTGCCTAGGACCTGTGCTAGGTGCAGGCTCTGCCTCCCTCACAAAGCTAGTGCAAGGGTCAGCAAACAGCTGTTTTTGTATACCCTGCAGGCTACAGATAGTTGTTACACTTTTAAATTGTTGGAAAAATCCAAAGAATATCTCATGACACATTAAAAATACAAGAAATTCAAATTTCAGTGTCCATAAACAGCCTCCTTGTTCCTGCAGGAATTGTCTACGGCTGCTTTCACCTTATGGCCACAAGGGGGAGGAGTTGTGACAGAGACTACACGGCCTACAAGCTGAGATACCTGACAGAAACTTCGCTGATGCCAAAGACAGTGGAAAATTCTGCACTACTTGAAGGACTTCTAAACTACACTGAGATTTAGAGCCATCTCAAAAAGTTTCATTGACAGATAAGGATTAGATGAGTGCCCTGAAAATGACTGGGTGTGGGTAATTTCCATGAGTTTTTCATGGTTCCTGTGCCTCTCTGTTCCAACACATTCATTACCATGCTGTGGGAATTGGAGCCTAATCATTCCACCACATCTGCAGGGAATCATTCTGGCTGCTTTCCTATTGTTGATTGCAGTTGTTGGTCCCACATAAATCAAAGTTTGATCTTAACTGCAAAGGTAATACTTTGGGAAGGATGTACAGAGGGGAGGCACATCTCGAAGCGGAACTGCAAGTTGGCTGGGCACCTCACACATACAGGAACAACAATTCCTGCAGGAACAAGGAGGCTGTTTATGGACACTGAAATTTGAATTTCTTGTATTTTTAATGTGTCACGAGATATTCTCTGGATTTTTCCAACAAATTAAAGCTAAAAACTATCTGTAGCCTGCAGGCTATACAAAAACAGCCATTTGCTGACCCTTGCACTAGCTTTGTGAGGTAGGCAGAGTCTGCACCTAGCACAGGACCTAGCACAATCGAAGGTGCTCAGTAAATGTTTATTAAATGAATTTAGTGGACAGTCTACATTGGGGAGGTATTCTTTTATTTATGTTAATAAAATTTAAATGTGTTTGTATTTCACGTAGGGGAAAAGAAATATCTTTTCTTCCCATCTTAGGTTCATGGCTAAGGCCCCTATAACAAAAAGAAGATTCACAAGAGAAAAGCTTGCAAATTTATTTAAAAGTTTAAGGTGACCCAGAAGTCTCTGAAAGAAATGAAGACCCAAAGAAACAGGGAAACTTGTGCATTTTTATGCCTAGGTTTGATGAGTGCACAACTTGCAGAAAGGTGAGCGGACAAAGGTCTGATCTAATGGTAATAACTGAGAGAACCTGGTAAAGCCTGTTTGTTCAGACTCTTCTCTGTGGCCCTGTGTTTTCCGAGATAAGGATGTTTCTTTCCTCCAGGTATGAGGAAGGCATCTCTCAATGCGGGTCTGATGACCTGCTTCAGGGGAGAAGGGTGGAAGACGGTCAGAGAGTGATCTTCCTGCTTCTACTGTGTTCTCAAGTGCCCAGGTGCCACATTTTGGGGAAGCACTGCACATACTATTTTTTATTCTATATATTCTATATATTTAAGGTGTACATGATGTTGATATGTATATGCACAGTAAACTAATTACAGTCAAGCAAATTATTCTATCCATCACCTTCTATAGTTACTAAAATTTGGGGGAGTTTTTTGAGGAAAGTCTCTAAAATCTCCTGTTAGCAAATTTTCAGGATATAATACAATGTTGTTAACTATAATCCATATGCTGTACATTAGATCTCTAGATTTATGCATCTTACATAATTGCAAATTTGACCTAATTCTCTGCACATACTATTTTTAACCAAACTGCTTTTCAGAAATTTGCATGAATATTTTCCTACATTTTTAGGTGTTCATTATTCACATCCATATGTATTCTTTTAAATACTGCTTTCCATAATGCTTTTTGTTCTTTTTTTCTTTTTAAGACTCAGGACCTCTGCATTTTCTTTCAGTTTTCCATATGTGGATGCACTATAAATCTATAGTTGGCCATTTATGTTACTTTCTACTTCCTTCACTATTGTAAACAATACTGTCTTTGTTTTTGATTTTTTAAAACATAAATTTCTAAGGTGAAATTGCCAGGTAATCATAAGGCTTTTTGATAGAAACTGTCCTCTTAAAAGATTGTACTCATTTACAATCCACCAGAAGGATATGTAAGCAGTGCTAGTTTCTCCGCAGACTTTTCAACATGGAACTGTTACCATTTTAAAAAACATCTCTGGAGCCAGGTGTGGTGGCTCAAGCCTGTAATCCCACAGCACTTTGGGAGGTTGAGGCGGGTGGATCACAAGGTCAAGAGATCGAGACCATCCTGGTCAATATGGTGAAACCCCGTCTCTACTAAACATACAAAAAATTAGCTGGGCATGGTGGCACGTGCCTGTAATCCCAGCTACTCAGGAGGCTGAGGCAGGAGAATTGCCTGAACCCAGGAGGCAGAGGTTGCAGTGAGCCAAGATCGCACCATTGCACTCCAGCCTGGGTAAGAAGAGCGAAACTCCGTCTCAAAAAACAAAACAAAACAAAACAAAAAAAACATCTCTTGGAGGGTCAGGGGAGGAAGATCATCAGGAAAAATAGTTAATGCATGTGGGGCTTAATAACTAGGTGATGGGTTGATAGGTGCCACAAACCACCATGGCACGTTTTATTTATTTTTGTGACAGTCTTACTCTGTCACTCAAGCTGGAGTGCAGTGGCACAATCTCAGCTCACTGCAACCTCCTCCTCCCGAGTTCAAGTGATTCTCCTGCCTCAGCCTCTTGACTAGCTGGGACTACAGGTGCACACCACCATGCCTGGCTAATGTTTGTATTTTTAGTAGAGACAGGGTTTCACCATCTTGGCCAGGCTGGTCTCAAACTGCTGACCTCAGGTGATCTACCTGCCTCAGCTTCCCAAAGTGCTGGGATTACAGGTGTGAGCCACTGTTCCCAGCCCTTAACAGTCCTTTATTAAATTCTTTTAACTAGCTAGCTTGAAGGTGCCATCTGTTTTCTCTAGGATCTTATTTGACAGTGCCTACAAGGCCATTCATGGTCTCTCCTTATTTCTCCAATTTCCTCTACTTTTAGTCTTTGAGGTTGATTTATTTGCCTGAAGTCCCTGGCTCTAATCCCAGCTACTCAAGAGGCTGAGGCTTGAGGATCACTCAAGGCTAGGAGTTTGAGACTAGCCTGGGAAATACAGCAAGACCCCATTTTTTAATTGTATTTTTTTAGAATTTAAAATTAAGTTTCTTGGGGAGACAGGGTCTCGCTATGTTGTGTAGGGGCTGGTCTTGAACTACTGGCCTCAAGCCATCCTCCTGCACTTCAGTCTTGCCAGGTGCTGGGATTACAGGCGTGAGCCACTGTGCCTGGCTATGAGACCCCATTCCTAAAAATAAAAATAAAAAAATAAGCAGGTGTGGTGGTACATGCCCATGGTCGCAATTCAGAGGCTGAGACAGAGGATCACTGAAGCCCAGAAGGTTGAGGCTGTGGTGAGATTTGATCATGCCACTGCACTCCAGCCTGGGCAACAGAGTGAGACCCAATCTCTAGAAAAATAATAAAGTAAAAGAAGAATAAATAAAGTCCCTTAGAACATACCAAGGCTTTGCTGTTTCAGGAAACTTTGCCCAAGGATTCTCTGCCTGAAACATTCTTCCTCCTATTCTCTTATGCTTCATGTCTCAGGTTAAATGTCCATTTCTCCCAGAGGCCTTTATAGACCTCCATCCAAAATTAGGTAACTCCAGTGATTCTTTCTCATACATCTTGCTCTTTTCTCTCATAGTACAGATCTCAGCTTGTAGCTGTATACTTATTTGTGTTCATTTGTTCAGTGTCTGTCTTTCTCATCGGTCTGCAATCTCCATGAGGGTAGGACCCATTGAGCTTTGTTTAGTTATAAGCCTTAGCAGTTATCACATAGCCTGGCACATAGTGGGCACTCACTAAATCCATAACAAATGGATGAGTTCTAGTGCTGTCGCCTCACTATCCTTTAATAGTCATAGATTTGGACTCCAGGGAAGTTCTCACTCAAAGATGCTGGCAAGTCATTCTATCTCCTGCAAACAAGAACTTTTATAATAGGATGGTGGGGAAACCACTAACCAGTCCAACAAAGCACAAGAATAAAACTGATCCCACCAATCCTCCCAGATACAACTATTAATATTCTCTATTGCCTATTTCACACCCCTCCTTGTAAGAATGAAACAGGAGGAATGCACTGGGCTCTCAGAGCTGTAAGACTCAACAAGCTGCCAAGCTGGGTTAGACACCCAGGTGGGAGAAGGGGTAAAGCAGCTTGCCTATGTAACCTTGGCAGGATGACTGCTCAGATGCCACTGACATGCACAGATAGACGAGTGGCTTCCCAGGGGAATGGCAACAGCTGACACCCACACTGTGGGCTCCCACATGTGGATACATCAGTGTTTGCTTAACCATTCCCTTATTTCAACACATGTTGAATGAAAGTTCACCATGTGTCTGTTACTGTGTGCCACAAAGGTAACAAAGCCACTGCCCCTGCTGTCAAGACATTTAAAAGGGGGTGCTTGAGCCACAGTTCTGAAAACAAACTATTATGCAGGATAAAAATAGTCTACACACAGGAGCAGAGAGAACAAAGGATAAACGGTACCTAATCCTGTGGAAGTTTCACTGAGAAGGCAGCACGGAACTGACTTGATGCATAAGGTAGGCTCTTGATGCATAAGATCTGGACCAGGCGTCCCCAGACTTTTTACACAGGGGGCCAGTTCACTGTCCCTCAGACCGTTGGAGGGCCGCCACATACTGTGCTCCTCTCACTGACCACCAGTGAAAGAGGTGCCCCTTCCTGAAGTGCGGGGGCGGGGGCGGATAAATGGCCTCAGGGGGCCGCATGCGGCCCGCGGGCCGTAGTTTGGGGACAGCTGATTCTGGACCAACAAGGCAGGGAGTGCACCGCAGGTGAAAGAAACATGTACATGGGCATTGGACCGGGATTTGGGTTAAGTTCCTGGAAAGTGGAGTGCAAGTGGGAAGTGGTGGGAAGTACAACACAGACAGAAAAACCAACCTGAGTTGTATCACATAGGACCTTGTAAAGCAGCTTAGAAAATAACCTACTGGCGACAGTCAGCCACGGAAGCATTTACAGGCCCAAGTGCAGCATTAGGTTTGCCTTAATGCATTGTGTTGGCAGTGAGAAGATAGAGTAGAGTAAGACCAGACAGAGGTAAGGAACCCTCTCCCCATCTCCCCACTTCCTCCCACTGGCAGAAAAGAGGCTGCGCGGTGGTTAAGGAAACGATAAGTACCAGAACCAGGGCAGAAGGAGCGCAGACGTGTGCTCTAGTACAGATGCGCAGGAGCCACAACGTATACCAGGATCTCAGAGTGGAGGGAAGCGTGAGGGATGACTGCAGACAGGGCTTGGACAACTGGCCAGTTTTACCAAGCTGGAACAGAGATGGCGGTAGGAGAAGGGTCCAAAAGGAAAAAATGAATGCGCTTTTCATGAGTGGCTCGTGTGGCCTCCGCAGCACATGCAGGTCGAAGTGTCCCCTAGGGAGCTGACTGATAGGGGTCTGGGGGTTTTGAGCTGAATGCAGGTTAGAGACACGGATTTGTGGCGTCATTAGCGTGGATGAGGCTGCGCAGAGTTAAATGGGAAAATGGCAAACCAAAGAACAAATTTAACAGTGCGACACCAGTGTCAGCTTGACAGTTTTTCTCCCTCCTCAGCTTGGACTGCGGAACATCTTTCATTTCACAAGAGGCTCAGGAACTACCAGTGTGCAAAGAGGCTGCGTTCAAGCTGCTGGAGGGCCAGTTCCACCTAAGCGCAGTCAAGAAGAGCGCCCGGCTTTCCGGCTTCCCTTCCCCAGCACCTCGGCACTCCCACGGTTCTGGATCTGGGGCCGCCTTCCCAACCTCCCCCGCGGGCTCAACGCCGTACGTAACGTCACGACCGCGCTCCCGCCGGTGCTTCGACCACACCACGCGGGAGAGACTGCCTTCGACGTCATCATCGCGCGCCCTCCCGCCCCTTAGGGGTTCAAGCTCCGCTCGCAGGCCGCACTGCAACCCGGCGGCCACATCCCGCGCTGTCATCGTCGCTGCTTGCTCAGAGCATGTTTCCAGCCGCCCCCTCTCCGCGGACCCCGGGTCCCGGGTCCCGAAGGGGCCCACTGGTCGGACTCGGGCTCGGCTCCACGCCCCGGACGGCAAGCAGGAAGGGTCTGCCCTTGGGGTCTGCAGTCAGCTCCCCAGTGCTCTTCTCGCCAGTCGGCCGGCGTAGCTCTCTGAGCTCGCGGTAAGTGATCACCGTGGGTGGGTCTAGCGACCAACAGGCTCACGGGCTTCGGTGAGCCGGGTAGGTTAGTGTCGTCAGAAGCCTTCTGAACCGGGGCCGGCGGAAGAGAATGCCAGATTATTGGAAAATAGACCTTTTCCACTCTGGCAGGTCATATCCACTTCACTTTTATCAGTCTAGTCCCCACTTTGCATTTTTCATGGATACCTTTGTGCAGAAGTGAAGTACAAACTGGATTCGAATCAGTGGTTACCCACTTCCCACCTATTACCTCTGTGATCTGGTGTAAATCAGTCGTGATTTTCTTCATCTGTGGAATGGCGATAATATGTCTCACCTGAGGCAGAGGAGTTAGTATGACTTGCCACGATGCAGATGTAAGGTGATGGTGATAATGAGGATCTCTAGCCCTGAAAGATCATTGTTTAATGCTTAACATACTAACTGACATTAATATTTGATGATTGATAATTAAAGGTTTTCTAGCTACAGGATTTAACTTTCTAGGTAAATTATAGGGAAAAGGCTTTACGTACGTGACATAAGAGTACTGTGATAGTTATGTTACTAAAACTGCTGATTTGGAGCACACCAGTAAAATCATCACACATACACACACACACACACACGTTCATAATTAACCTAAAACTTTAGAAGATAACATGTTTCTGCATAGTTTTCTTTGAATTCATCTATAAAAAGTGAATTTTCCCCTGCAGGGAAGCAGATTATTGTATCTTGAAATTATGGTTAAAATTTATCTGTAAAATTTTGCAATACTTTAAAGAAGTTATTTTGAAAGAATACACTGTATTTTTGACTAATTTTGGGGCATATTTCAAAAGTACTTTTCAAAGTGCTGATCTTGTCAGTGTTTTATTTTTCTTTTGAGAAAAGTTGGAGAAGAGAAGCGTTTACTGTTGTGTGGTTGTTTTTCAAATCTCTTCTTTCTGATGATTTGAAGAAAAACCTTTGTTACCTGTCAGGAAACAAAGCCCTCAGCCATTCTCTGTGTACATCTCATTTAATTCTCATGATGAAAAATATAATAACTTTTATTCTGGTGATTTTACAGTATTATTCTAAATGTTAAGAAAGTGAGGAGGAAGTAAAGTTTTTATTGTGATATCTTGTGTTGAAGGCCATGTAACAGCTGATGCTCATAACCTGTTTGATTTCTTGCTTGGTTGTACAGATCTGAGAGGTGTTTTTTTGTTTTAAGAGACAGGGTCTTGCTCTCTGTTACCCAGGCTACAGGCTGGTGCCACAATGCCCGGGTAATTTAAAAAATTTTTTGTGGCCAGGTGTGCTGGCTCACACCTTTAATCACAGCACTTCGGGAGGCCGAGATGGGCAGATCACTTGTCAGCAGTTCAAGACCAGCCTGACCAACATGAAGAAACCCCATCTCTACTAAAAATACAAAACTAGCTAGGCGTGGTCTTGCATGCCTGTAATCCCAGCTACTTGGGAGGCTGAGGGAAGAGAATTGCTTGAACCCAGGAGGCGGAGGTTGCAGTAAGCCAAGATTGCACCGTTGCACTCCAGCCTGGGCAACAAGAGCAAAACTCCATCTCAAAAAAAAAAGAATTTTTGTAGAGACAAGGTCTTGCCATGTTGCCCAGCCTGGTCTTGAACTCCTGGTCTCAAGCAGTCTTCCTGCTACAGCCTTCCAGAGTGCTGGAATTATAGGCAAGAGCCACTGCCCTGGCTAGATATGATAGATTCTTAAAAATAAATGAATAACCCTAAAGCCAAATGAGAGCTTGAATCTCATCTAAGCCAATATTTGTAAAATATATTTGACCACTACTGCTGCATCATGTGATAAAAGTAACATATATATACATATATATATATATATTTTTTTTTTTTTTTTTTTTTTTGAGACGGAGTTTCGCTCTTGTTACCCAGGCTGGAGTGCAATGGCGCGATCTCGGCTCACCGCAACCTCCGCCTCCTGGGTTCAGGCAATTCTCCTGCCTCAGCCTCCTCAGTAGCTGGGATTACAGGCACGCGCCACCACGCCCAGCTAATTTTTTGTGTTTTTAGTAGAGACGGGGTTTCACCATGTTGACCAAGATGGTCTCGATCTCTTGACCTCGTGATCCACCCGCCTCGGCCTCCCAAAGTGCTGGGATTACAGGCTTGAGCCACCGCGCCCGGCCACATATATATTTTTTAACCACAACATATGGTATAAGCTGATGTTCTATATTCTGGCTTTCAAAAATGTTGATTGAGATCTGCAAAATGACCTGCTGTTTGAAAAAAACACTGGTCTAGTTCAGCCTTTATTATTTCACAGCTAAGGAGGCAGAATTATAAGGAGTTTCAGTGAATAGAGGCATGCATTTCATTACTAGAGCATATGGGATTGAGGCCAAATTTTCCTAAATTGTATCTTGTGTTTTTCTTTACATGAAAAATATTATGTTTAATTACATGGTAAATACAAGCCAGTGTTAATTTCTTTCAAAGAACTCCTTATTGTGAAAATATATACATAAAAAATTAGAATAATGGAAAATTTTAAGTTATAAGTAAGGTACTATAAACTCTTTCTTTAGAGGAACACCAACACGAATGTTCCCACACCACTCCGTAACTGAGGCTGTGAACTATGATGTGAAAACATTTGGATCTTCTCTTCCTGTTAAAGTCATGGAAGCCCTAACATTGGCTGAAGGTACGTGTCATCTTTCCATTTACCTGTATTAGCAATTAAAAATGGAGCCTAGATGTGGCATGGAGTTAAATTTGTGTTTTCTCTAGTATACCTTTACCTAAATGGAGAAAGATGGGTAGCCTGTCTAGTTTTTTTTTTTTTTTTTGGAGACAGTCTCACTATGTCACCCAGGCTGGAGTGCAGTGGCATGATCTCAGCTCACTGCAACCTCTGCCTCCTGGATTTAAGGGAGTTTCCTGCCTCAGCCTCCCAAGTAGCTGGGATTACAGGAATGAGCTACCATGCCCAGCTAATTTTTTCTATTTTTAGTAGAGATGGTTTCACCATGTTTGCCAGGCCGGTCTTGAACTCCTGACCTCAGGTGATCTGCCCCACTTGGCCTCCCAAAATGCTAGGATTACCGGCATGAGCCACCGCGCCCAGCCAACTGTCTAGTTTTTTACTGTCATTGAGATATAAATTCGAGAAGGAGAATGAGTTCATTTGAACACAAATTCTTTAATTTTTAGGTTTTAGGTACTGTACCGTAGTCCCCCATTATCTTTGGGGTATATCTTCCAAGACCCCCAGTGGATGCCTGAAACCTTGGATAGTACCAAACCCTATATATACTATGTTTTTTAAATATGTGCACACCTATGATAAAGTTTAGTTTATAAATTAGGCACAGTAAGAGGTGAACAACATAACTAATAATAAAATAGAACAATTATAACAATATACCAGCAGCACTACTATTGTACTTTGGGTCATTAAGTAAGAATACAAACATTGCATTACTGCAATAGTTGATCTGATAACTGAGACAGCTTCTAAGTGACAAACAGCTGGATAGTCTCGGGGTGTCCAATCTTTTGGTTTCCCTGGGCCATTTCAGAAGAAGAATTATGTTGAGCCACATGTAAAATACACTTAACACCAGCAATAGCTGATGAACTTTTTTAAAAAAAAAAAGGTCTGTGCGTCAATCTCATAATGTTTTAAGAAAGTTTATAAACTTGTGTTGAGCCGCATGTGTCCCTGGGCCATGGATTGGACAAGCTTGGTGTATACAGTATGGATATGCTGCACAAAGTGTTGATTCAAACACCTGTAGACAGGACAGTATGAGATTTTATGACATGACTCAGAACAGCATGCAATTTACAACTTAGGAATTGTCCATTTGAATTTGCCACTTACTATTTTCTGACTAGGATTGACCACAGGTATTTGAAGCTGCAGATAAAAGGGGGAAATATTGTATATGCAAAATTCAGTTCCATTTGAAGAGTTATCAGGTTTATGAAGTTTAGTGTTAAAAAATAAAACTGGCACCTCACATTATTGGGTTTAATAATACAGTGCAATCAAATCCTACTTCTATCTTTGGATCTTATGTAGCATCCCAGAGGCTGTGTGCACAAATTTGTGATGTTACCATTGTGGTGGGTACATTTAGAAGTGTGTTGGCAGAGAGTTAGTGTGGAATTTTGAAAAATAAAATCAACCCAAGCCTAGAAAGGCAACTTTACACTAGAAGAGCAAAGTTCAAAGCACCCTAAGTATCTGCTGAAGTCATTTTTGTTAAGAAGTGAATTCTAGGCTGGACACAGTGGCTCACCCTGTAATCCCAGCACTTTGGGAGGCCAAGGCAGTCGGATCACAAGGTCAGGAGTTTGAGACCAAGCTGACCAACATAGGGAAATGCTGTCTCTACTAAAAATACAAAAATTAGTTGGGCATGATGGTGCTTGCCTGTAATCCCGGCTACTCGGGAGGCTGAGGCAGGAGGATTGCTTGAACTCGGGAGGTGGAGGTTGCAGTGAGCCTAAGTCATGCCACTGCATTCCAGCCTGGGTGACAGAGCAAGACTCCATCTCAAAAAAAAAAAAAAAAAAATTTTTGTATCTTTGTGATTTTTCTGGAACAGTGTTTTTCAAATTGTAAGTGTGACCAAAATTTAGTGGTTCATGACCAGCATTAAAAAAAAAGAAATAGAATAGAATGCATCTCATATAATGTTTAGTAAATTTTGTTTGTTTTACTTAAATTGTATGTGGCAATATCATGATGTAAAATGTATTATACTGTGAATAACTATATTTACTGTGTATATTACTGTGAATAACAGTAGGAAAAAAAACAAGCTTAAAGTGCTCTGTCTTAGAAGAAGGAATATATCTCATCCACTGGAACTTGCACATCTTGCCTGTAAGTCCTTGGGGGCTTTAGGTACAGTTGTTTTCAGACAACTAAACTGCTAAACTCTATATACATCATTCTGTTTTAAATAAATAAACATATATACATGTTGTATGTATATATGTGTATGTATATATTTTTTCTCTCTAAAATTTTAGTTTAAATTAGATTTAAGCCTTTTAACGTACTGCTGGTATTTTAACAGACTAGATTAAATAACACAGCCCCAAATCTAGAAATTTAGAGAGTCCCTAAAAGTCAGCATGTGTAAAACAAAGAGGTGTGTCAACTTGAAGAACTCTTCCCCACTTAGAAACCTGCCAACTACTGTTACGTCAGTCCTTCAGGGCACGCCAGTCGAGGATCTGGAGTTGTTGTAGTGCTTTAAAGAAAAAGAAAATTACTGAGCAGATATTTCACTTGAGCAAAAAGCCCTCGCTTAGCCTGGGCTCGGTTTGATATTTTTGCTTGTATATTATCTATGTCTTTTACTTTGCCCTTCTACCTTTCTTTAAGTAAAGAGCAAAGCTCAAATTAATAAAATTTCCAGGGCTGTTAACACATTTGTGGAGGTTTACCACCAATACTTAAGGTATAGGCTAATTTAGTTTTGTCACTTAATAGAGAATGTAACTCTTTGTCTCCATATAATGAAATAATTTATCATTCCTTTAAGGAGCTCTTATTTGAAAATTATGTGCTTTTGGGGCCGGGCGCGGTGGCTCAAGCCTGTAATCCCAGCACTTTGGGAGGCCAAGGCGGGTGGATCACGAGGTCGAGAGATCGAGACCATCCTGGTCAACATGGTGAAACCCCGTCTCCACTAAAAATACAAAACATTAGCTGGGCATGGTGGCACGTGCCTGTAATCCCAGCTACTCAGGAGGCTGAGGCAGGAGAATTGCCTGAACCCAGGAGGCGGAGGTTGTGGTGAGCTGAGATCGCGCCATTGCACTCCAGCCTGGGTAACAAGAGCAAAACTCCGTATCAAAAAAAAAAAAAAAAAAAAGAAAATTATGTGCTTTTGAAGGAAAGTTATTTTCCTTGAAATGTTTTATATAGTTAATGAGTTTATTATTTGTGTTACTTTATCGATAAAATTATAAATGTTGCTAAATATTTCCTTTTTGTTGTTTCTGTTTATTTTTTGATATGGAGTCTTACTCTCTTGCCCAGGTGGGAGTGATGTGATCACGGTTTACTGCAGCTTCAATCTCCTGGGCTCAAGTGCTCCTCCTGCCTCAGTCACCCTAGTAGCTGGGAAGTGCACTGCCACATCTGGCTATTTTTTTTTTTTTTTGAGACGGAGTTTCGCTCTTGTTACCCAGGCTGGAGTGCAATGGCGCGATCTCGGCTCACCGCAACCTCAGCCTCCTGGGTTCAGGCAATTCTCCTGCCTCAGCCTCCTGAGTAGCTGGGATTACAGGCACGTGCCACCATGCCCAGCTGATTTTTTGTATTTTTAGTAGAGACAGGGTTTCACCATGTTGGCCAGGATAGTCTTGATCTCATGATCTTGTGATCCACCTGCCTCGGCCTCCCAAAGTGCTGGGATTACAGGCTTGAGCCACCGCGCCCGGCCCACATCTGGCTATTTTTAAAATTTATTTTTATTATTATTTTTTATTTTTTTATTTTTTTTGAGACGGAGTTTCGCTCTTTTTACCCAGGCTGGAGTGCAATGGCACGATCTTGGCTCACCGCAACCTCCGCCTCCTGGTCTCAGGCAATTCTCCTGCCTCAGCCTCCTAAGTAGCTGGGATTACATGCACGCGCCACCACGCCCAGCTAGTTTTTATTGTATTTTTAGTAGAGATGGGGTTTCACCATGTTGACCAGGATGGTCTCCATCTTTCGACCTCGTGATCCACCCACCTCGGCCTCTCAAAGTGCTGGGATTATAGGCTTGAGCCACCGCGCCTGGCTATTTTTATTGTTTAGAGATGGGGGTCTCACTGTGTTGCCCAGGCTGGCCTCAAGTAATCCTCCCACCTTGTCCTCCCAAAGTATTGGGATTTATAAGCATGAGCCACTATGCCTGGCCTAAATATGTTTTACAGGAATTAAGCTACTTGATCTGTTTGTAACAAAAATTAGGAATATTAAATGTCTCAAATATACTTTTTGCCTTTGGATATATTTCTTTTTTGTTTTTGTTTTTACTTTTGGATTTATTTCTTTTTTCTTTTTCTTTTTTTTTTTTTTGAGACAGAGTTTCACTCTTGTTACCCAGGCTGGAGTGCAATGGCGTGATCTCGGCTCACCGCAACCTCCGCCTCCTGGGTTCAAGCAATTCTCCTGCCTAAGCCTTCTGAGTAGCTGGGATTACAGGCGTGCGCCACAATGCCCAGCTAATTTTTGTATTTTTAGTAGAGACGGCCTTTCACCATGTTGACCAGGATGGTCTCGATCTCTTAACCTCGTGATCCACCCGCCTCGACCTCCCAAAGTGCTGGGATTACAGGCGTGAGCCACCGCGCCCGGCCCACCTTTGGATATATTTCTAAAGGTGGTTATCAGAGTTAAATAAATCTCTTGTTTTGAGGGTTGATAATTTTGGAATATTCAAAAGTATTTGTTAGGAAGGCAGCAAACCACACTGCCACGTGTGGACCTATGCAACAATCTTGCATGTTCTTCACATGTACCCAAAACCTAAAATGCAATAAAAAAAATAATAATAATTCTTAAAAAAGAAATTAAAAAAAAGTATTTGTTATGAATTAGTCCTTCCTGAGTGTAATAATTACTTTTTTTGATAAAGCGTGTGGTAGTAAAGATTTATGTTTATACTGTAAGATTAATCACTCACCTCATTTTTTCCTTTAGTTGATGATCAGATGACTGTTTACATAGATGAAGGTGGATGGGCTTGTCTGGTGTGCAAAGAGAAGCTCATTGTTTGGAAGATTGCTCTGTCACCTATTACTAAGGTAATGGCTCTTTAGAGCGCTGTAAGGAGATAGAGGAGAGGAATACCAATTGACTTTTAATTTTTACCCTAATTTTTACAGTTGATAGAGGATAGTAAATATGAAACTACTTAGGTATTAAGGGTTTGCATTTTCATAGTGATGTGATATAATGAGCATGTGTACACATTTGTGTACTGGGAAAGAAGTTTCCCTGTATTAATAATTTTTAAATAAGATTTGTGTTTGCATTTAATAAAATTGGAGTCATTAAAATTTTCAGCGAATATAATGCTAATCAGTCTGCCTAATGAAGTATCGGACTAAATACTACCCACATAATCAAATGAACTTTGAGTTTGCATATTTCTGAGACAGTAGAACTATGTTTTGTTGAATCTACTGAATGATGGTTAATAAAATTAAAAAAAAAATGACACCAATTGCTAGTTAGGCTTGTCCACTTCCAGCAGTGGGTTATCATTTGCATGCCTAGTAATTATCCTCAGCAACCTTTTTTCTGTTTGTTACAGCTTAGATACACTACTCTCTTCCACCACTCATTACTCACTTTTTAACTCAGGGCACCTGCTTACCTAAACTCTTCATTTCTGCTGAACTTTGGGTTACTGCTGCCTAGAAAATGGTATTTGTTACCATTTGACCCAGCAATTCCATTACTGGGTATATACTCAAAGGATTATAAATCATTCTGTTACAAAGACACATGCACATATATGTTTATTGTGGCACTGTGCACAATAGCAAAGACTTGGAACCAACCTGAATGTCCATCAGTGATAGACTGGATAAAGAAAATGTGGCACATATACACCATGGAATACTATGTAGCCATAGAAAAGGATGACATCATGTCCTTTGCACGGACATAGATAAAGCTGGAAACCACCATTCTCAGCAAACTGACACAAGAACAGAAAACCAAACACCACATGTTCTCACTCGTAAGTGGGTGTTGAACAATGAGAACACATCACGTTGGGGGGAATATCGCACACTGGGACCTGTTGAGGGGTGGGGGGATAGGGGAGGGATAGCATTAGTAGAAGTACCTAATGTAGATGACGGGGCGATGGATGCAGCAAACCACCATGGCACATGTATTCCTTTTTTTTCCGCTGCCACCACCACTTCCAGCACATGTATACTTATGTAATAAACCTGCACATTTTGCACATGTATCCCAGAACTTAAAGTATAATAATCATAATAATAACAAAAAAGAAAAGAAAACCAGAAAGAAAAAAAGAAAATGGTCTTTGTGGTTAGGAGTAATAGGTCAGGGAAAAGTTCTGGGGGACATTCTGAGTTAGCTGAGGGATCCTGATATTTGACTGAGAGTCTAAGAAATAGTTCCTAGGTAACTTGGTATAATTACTCTTTGGTCATGCTAATTTTAAATGTCAGATAAACAAATCAAGAGTAGCTTGGGAAAATTCCATAGAAAACCTAAGCACTTCTCTTAACTTTAGCCTTCTCTTAACTGGACTTTTCTAGATTGGGAAGAAATTAGGATAGTTGTTCTTCAGAATTTGGTCTAGCTTTAAGTTTTCATGATTTAATATCTCTTAAGATACTTTGTTTTAAAATTACCGAAAACCTGATTAAAATGAGATGTAAGAAGAAAGAATATTTGTAGAATGGTGTTTCCAGCAATGAGTCAGAATCTAAAATATGCAGAAAGGGAAATCAGACTCATCTTCAAAATAATGGATTTGTTGTGAAAGATTCTCTGTTTGGGTTTGCTCTGCAGTTATCTGTTTGCAAAGAACTTCAGCTGCCACCTAGTGATTTCCACCAGAGTGCCAACTTGGTGGCTCTGTCTTATTCTGCTCCCTCAGGTGAAGCACCTTCTATTCAGGTAGGTGACTTAAAAGCTTATTGAAATAAACTTTTAAAAATAAGGACATTCTAAAGTTGGAGGAATCATCTTGTTTGATTTTGAGACATAGTTATAAAGCTATAGAACTCAAGACATGGTGATATTGGCAAAGAGAGCTACACAAATGGGTCAGTGTAACAGAATAGAGAATACAGTTACAGATCCACATAAAGGCATCCATTTGATCTTTGACTAAGGTGCAAAAGCAATTCAGGGGAGAAAGGATGGTCCTTTCAATGCATAGTGTAGGAACATTTGTAATTTTAAAATTACAAATGACCAATTTGTATTGTAGTGAATTTTCTGCTAGACCTTAAACTTTGTTACAAAGATTAATTTGAAATGAGTCATAGATCTCAATGTAAAACAGTAAAACTTTCCCCTGATACTGTTACTCTTAAAAAAAAAAAAAAAAAAGGAAAACTTTTAGAAGAAAACATGAGAAAATCATCATGACCTGAGATTAGACGAGTTGGAAATTACCAAAGGCATGATCCATAAAATAAAAGTTTGATAAAATTAAAATTAAAGTAAAATAAAAATTTAAAACAATGTTTTGCCAAAGACAAGAAAATGCAGAGACAAGCTACAGAGTGGGAAAAGATATTTGTAAATCATGTAGCTGGCATAGGACTTGTTTCCAGAATATGTTTACAAATTCTAAAAACTTGATAAGAAAATTGCAATTTAAAAATAGGGGATAGGACTTGAACAGACACTTTGTGAGGATATAAGGATGGCAAATAAGCGCATGAAGAGGTGTTTGGCATTTTTAGCCATTAGAGAAATGCAAACCAAAACACTGGTGAGTTCTTATTTCTGTTTTTTCTTGATTAAATAGTAAATTGTCCTATTGTATCAGTGCCATCAGACTCCTGGTTTTTGAGTTCTTCTTTTATTGTGATTGCTGATTGTTATGATCTTGTTTTGAGGCTGTTGCTGTCATGGTTGCCACCAGAGAAGGATCCATCTGCTATTGGCCAAGTCTTGCTAGTGAAGATACCCACACAGAGACTTTTGTAGATTTGGGAGGTGATAAGACTTACAGTTTCCTAACAGCAGTGCAGGTATACCATGGATATTTCTTTATATTTACTGGAAAGCTGTGATTTGACTTGAAAATGATATTTTTATTTATTTTTAAAATTAGAGATGGGATCTCCTTATGTTTCCCAGGCAGTTCTCAAACTCCTGGGCTTAAGCAATAACTCCTGCTTTGGCCTCCCAAAGTACTGGGATTACAAGCATAAGCCACTGTACTTAGCCTTGGAAATGAGATTTGATGGCTAAAAATGTGAAGTTTTGAAGAGACTACTACTATACAGGCCAGGGAGGGATCAAAACGAGATAAGGAAGAGAAGAACGTAAGGATCTATGATTTGAACAGTTAGACAATGGAGGCTTTTCTTACAGGGCTCTAAAATTTCAATATCAGATAGCAGCTAGTGATACGCATTTCTTAAAAACATTTTATGAGAGTAGCTTAAAAACCATCAGAGATGGGCCGGGCATGATGGTTCACGCCTGTAATCCCTGCACTTTGGGAGGCCGAGGGAGCTGGATTACAAGGTCGAGAGTTCAGGATCAGCCTGGCCAATATGGTGAAACCCCATCTCTACTGAAAATATAAAAATTAGCCAGGCATGGTGGCGCACGCCTGTTGTCCCAATTACTTGGGAGGCTGAAGCAGGAAAATCACTTGAACCCAGGAGGTGGAGGTTGCAGTGAGCCAAGGCTGTACCACTGCACTCCAGCCTGGGCAACAGAGTGAGACTCTGTCTCAAAAAAAAAAAAAAAAAAGATACTATAAAGAATGGTTTGCTAATACCTTCTTTGTAGGTTCACAAAGAAACAAAATCTGGCTGAGTATGGTGGCTCATGCCTGTAATCTCACCACTTTGGGTGGCTGAGGCAGCAGAATTGCTTGAGGCCAGGACTTCAAGACCAGCCTGAGCCACATAGTGAAACTTTGGTTCTACAAAAAAATTTAAAAATTACCTAGGCCTGGTGGTTTGCACCTGTAGTCGCAGCTACTAAGGAGGCTGAGGCAGGAGGATCACTTGAGCCCAGGAGACTGAGGCTGCAGTGAGCTGGGTTTTCACCACTGCGCTTCAGCCTGGGTAACAGAGCCAGACCCTGTCTCTAAAAAAATAAAGTAAAATAGCAAACGAAAAATAAAAATAAAATCTGATAACCTAATTTGTTGAATCTGCAATATGGTGAACATGTAGTTTAAAAATCAGAATTTACACTTGATCTTAGCCAAAAGGCCGAGAAGCGATTAAAAATCAGAATTTGAACATGAGGAAATTTTTTTCTGGTACAGAATTTTTGTTGTTGTTGTTGTTGTTGTTGTTTTGTTTGTTTTTATTGCGACACTCTGTGTCACCTAGGCTGGAGTGCAGTGATGCAATCTCAGCTTACTGCAACCTCCACCTCCCAGGTTCAAGCAATTCTTGTGCCTCAGCCTCCCAAGTAGCTGGGATTACAGGTGCGTGCTGCCATGCCCAGCTAATTTTTATATTTTTGGTAGAGACGGTGCTTTACCATGTTGGCCAGGCTAGTCTTGATCTCCTGACCTCAAGTGATCTACCCAGCTTGGCCTCCCAAAGTGCTGGGATTTTGCAGGCGTGAGTCACCACGCCCGGCCAGTTTTTCTTTCCTCTTATGGAAGTTTTTCTATATAGAATTAATAATATTAACTGAATGGATTCTGAAATGTATAACTTTAATGAAATAATAATGTCCTACTTTGTATTCTTTTAGATTTATTTCAATTATGGTAATTTTTCTCTGGATCAGAGCATTTTTTGTTAGTTTTCTTTATCTTAGCGTTAGATGCTTAACTAATCTCATAATATTTTTTTACAGGGAGGAAGTTTTATTTTGTCCTCATCAGGAAGCCAACTAATTCGATTGATACCTGAGAGCTCAGGAAAGATTAATCAGCATATCCTGCCTCAAGGGCAAGGCATGCTTTCAGGAATTGGTCGAAGAGTTTCTTCTCTTTTTGGAATTTTATCTCCTAGTAGTGATCTCACAGTAAGTTTATAAAGTAACTATTTTACAAGCTTATTTCTTAGTTAAATCAGTAAGTTGAAAATACTGGAAAATAAAACCTTTGATCTTTTTAGTGACCTATTTTTATTATGATCAAATGAGTTCATACTAACTTTCTCTCACAACTTGTAACATTAATATCTTTAAATCAGACAGATGATCTCACAAGTGCATTTTTTTGAACTAAAACTATTATGTAAAATTTTAAATGTGTTTCTTGAAGATTAATTTGACTTTCTAGATTTGGCCAGAAGCATGTCTCTACTCCCATGCCTCCAGCTGTCTGTGTGGATGACTGAAGTCTAGATCTGTTGGCTGGACTTCTGCACTATGCTCTAGCATAGTGAAGGGAGCATGATGGGAACTAATGTTATGGACCATCTACACTCTGCTAGATGCTCCGTAGTTGTTACATCCATATTGTGTAATCATTGTGACATCCTGTAAAGAGTGCTTTCCCTCCAGCTGACAGACGAGGAAGCACCTCAGTGAGGCTGAAGGTGTGTAAACTGCTGAGTGGCAGAGCTGGGAATCATACCCAGGCCTGTCTGAATTTACAGAACGTTCCCTTTTTACTGTGCTGTTTCCCTCTTCTTTCAGATAACTATCATCACCTGCTTCCTCAAATGTTCCTTAAACCTAAACTTAACGTGTAAAAACAAATTTATTGTATTCTTTCCTCCCTCCTACTGATTACTCAACCCTATAAAACTCATTTCTTTTTTGACCTGTTTTTGTTAAGAGTACTATCACTTTTTCTCAGTGACCCAGCTATAAAACCTTGTTATTTTTTTGTGTCTTCCTCTACTTCTATAGCAAGCTAGTTATTTGCCAGGAACAACTTCTTTTTTTCTTTTTTTTTTTTTTTTTTTTTGAGACGGAGCCTTGCTCGCTTTGTCGCCCAGGCTGGGGTGCAGTGGCGCCATCTTGGCTCACTGCAGCCTTTGCCTCCCAGTTTCAAGTGATTCTTCTGCTCAGCCTCCTGAGTAGCTGGGACTACAGGCGCATGCCACCACGCCCAGTTAATTTTTGTATTTTAGTAGAAACAGGGTTTCACCATGTTGGCCAGGATGGTCTCAATCTCTTGACCTCATGATCCGCCCACCTTAGCCTCCCAAAGTGTTGGGATTACAGGCGTGAGCCACCATGCCCAACAAGAATTAAATTCTGTCCAATCTCATTTCAGTCCCCATATTTTGGCTTTTGATGTTATGCCCTAACCTGTACTCTTGATATATTTCACCTAAGCTCCTGGGGCCTGCTCAGTTTACTTACTGTTGGCCTTTCTGCCCCATCAGTGGCCATAATCATGATGACAGAAATAGAAACAACTATAGAGTTTTAACACAAAACAATCATGCATATCCAGCTTTAAAAAGGCACATATCTATACTTTATGATTAAGTATATACTGAAGAGGCAAAATAACACTCCTGTATATGACTACACACATTCTGTCAAATGCATTCAAATACAATTCTGTGTTCAGAAGCTATTGATAATATCTCCCTTGCTCGCTACACTTACAAATTCATGTTCGACAACTCTCTGCTATATGTCCCTAATTTTTCATGATTTTTTATTTTTATTTATTTTTTAAATTAGAGACAGGGTCTCACTGTGTTGCCCAGGCTGGTCTCAAGCTCCTGAGTTCAAATGATCCTCCCTCCTTGGGCTCCCAAGGTGTTGGAATTATATGAACCACCACATATGGCCTCATTATTTTTCAAAGAATCCTTATTTTTGCTGCTTTTCGACTTGTCATCTATATTCCAATGTAACAGGATGACTTCTTATTCTCTAAAGACCCTATAACTTTCCCATCTTTCAGTTCTGCTCCTTCTGGGCCTTCTGCCTGTAGAGTCTAACCTTGCTATCAAGCTGTATTTCAGGATTACTTTTTTTTTTTTGGAGACAGAGTCTTGCTCTGTTACCTAGGCTGGAGTGCAATGGTGTGATCTCGACTCACTGCAACCACTGCCTTCCAGGTTCAAGTGATTCTCCTGCCTCAGGCCTCCCGAGTAGCTGAGTAGCTGGGATTACAGGCGTGTGCCACCATACGTGGCTAATTTTTTGTTTTTTAGTAGAGACGGGGTTTCACTATGTTGCCTAGGGTGGTCTTGAACTCCTGAGTTCCAGCAGTTCACCTGCCCTAGCCTCCCAAAGTGCTAGGATTGCAGGGCTAAGACACCACACCTGGCCCAGAATCCCTTTCTTAAGTCCTGAATGAAGAATTCTTTTAGGATTACTAATCAAATACATGAAATATGAGTTTTAAAACAATAATTCTTTAACATTAGAACTTAATCTGTGAATTTGACTTCTTTTTCTTCTCTGAATAGCTTTCAAGTGTTCTTTGGGACAGTGAGAAATCAAGTTTTTACAGCCTGACAAGTTCAAACATCAGTAAATGGGAATTAGATGATTCTTCGGAAAAACATGTGCATAGTTGGGATATAAATAGAGCCCTGAAGGAAAACATTACCGATGCTATTTGGGTAAGGAGCAATAATACTCATCTCTGTAATTCACGTTTACGGTTGTATGGTAATGCTGGTTCTCTTAAGTGTTTTATTTATTTCAACACATTTCACTGTAATAAACAAGTGTATAGTTTATCAGATTAAGTGGAAATGGGGTAGTCAGTCTCTAGAAATACTGAAATGCACTGGTTTACTTGCTTAGTGGTTTTTTTAAATGTACATTTTCATTCAGCAACTGAGCTATCATGGGTGAAGCACTTCACTAGGTGCTAGGGATATAAAGGTGAAAAGAAATGATTCCTACACTCAAGAAGCTTACATTATTGATATTTTCATGTAGGGATCTGAAAGTAACTATGAAGCTATTAAAGAAGGAGTCAACATTAGATATTTGGACTTGAAGCAAAACTGGTAAGCAATTTGTCATAAAGAACATAGATAAGAGTTTGGCCGGGCGCGGTGGCTCAAGCCTGTAATCCCAGCACCTTGGGAGGCCGAGGCGGGTGGATCACGAGGTCAAGAGATCGAGACCATCCTGGTCAACATGGTGAAACCCCGTCTCTACTCAAAATACAAAAAATTAGCTGGGCATGGTGGCACGTGCCTGTAATCCCAGCTACTCAGGAGGCTGAGGCAGGAGAATTGCCTGAACCCAGGAGGCGGAGGTTGCGGTGAGCCGAGATCGCGCCATTGCACTCCAGCCTGGGTAACAAGAGCGAAACTCCGTCTCAAAAAAAAAAAAAAAAAAAAAAAAAAAAAGAGTTTGGAAAAAATAAGTTTATGTTTATTATAAAATCATGAGCCATCTCACTGTTTTTTTTTTTTTTTTTTGAGACAGGGTCTCACTCTTGTCACCATGATATGGTGGTGCCATGATAACTCACTGTAGCCATGACCTTCTGGGCTAAAGTAATCCTCCTGCCTCAGCCTCCCATGTAGCTGGGACTACAGACATGCGCCACCACACCTGCTTGATTTTTAAAATTTTTTGTAGCGATAGAGTCTCGCCATGTTGCCCAGGCTGGTCTTGAACTCCTGGGCTCAAACAATCCTCCTGCCTCAGTGTCCCAAAATATTGGGATTACAAGTGTGAGCCACAGTGCCCACCTTGTTCTTTTAGTGCTTATCTTCTCATACTATCTATTAAGCCTTACTGAGTGGTTTTGCTGTTGTTTATCAAGCGATCCTAGTTCATTTGGGAAATTGAGGTATTTTTCAGCCTTAAATGGTATATTCTTACCTTGGTGTCTCATTATTAGAGGTATTAGGCCCATGTTTCCTACCCTCCTCCTGTTGCTCACGGAGCTTTAGGCCTACATTTGTGGCTGTGCTGAGTAAAGGATGAGGTAAGGTTTCGTCTTGGTAGCACAGGTTAGAACTTAATCATAGTTCATACTCAGAGTAAATTTCCTCTTAGAAACAGTGCTCTCAGTGGTACATAGGATCCCAGGTTAGTCTGGTAAAGCTAATTACCCATATTTTTTGAGTTTTTTTTTTTTTTTTTTTTTTTTTTTTAAGACAGGGTTTCACCATGTTGGTCAGGCTGGTCTTGAACTCCCGACCTCAGGTGATCCGCCTGCCTTGGCCTCCAAAGTGCTTGGATTACAGGCGTGAGCCACCACGCCCGGCCATGAGTTTTAATTTTTGCTGTTCTTGTTACATGTTTTGGTTAAGTAGAACAAATTCTACTTGTTCCTTTGAGGGATATTACAGTTGTACCACTTGGTGTAATTTTTCTCTCTCTAGGGCTGTTGAGACTATCAGTAGGGTCCTTTACAGTCTCTGAAAACCTTACAAAAGCTATCACAGAGGTAAAAGTAATCGTACTTGTTTGATTTCTGTAAGCATTTTAATTAAATACAGTTTACCTGTTTGTCTTTACCAGACTTTTGGAAATTCAGGACAGCCCACTGTGGGCATATAATGCAGACATTTTTCACGTAATTTTCAGAATTGGAGGCATGGGGTTGAGAATGAGAAGCATGCTCAGGAATTGCTATGCAGGGTCCACCCAGGACTCCTCTCCCTCAGTGTTGTCATGCTGACCAGTGGGATCCCTGTGAGGTGCAGCCCTCATCCTCCTTGACCTTCCTCTCTTCCTTTACTCTAAAGGATCCAGTTAGCACTCCCTTACATCCGTGAGGTCTTGCGGTCAGAACTGAACACAGAATTTCTCATATGGACACAGGTTTCTTTATTTCGAGAGCAGTGTTTGTCTTCCTCACAGTCATTCATACACTGATTCGTTGTCCATTTGGCCAGAGCTGCAGTCTGGACTTACAATTTCACTGAATAGGTTTATAAATTACTTGGCCAGGCTGGGTGGCTCATGCCTATAATCCCAGCACTTTGTGAAGCCAAGACAGGAGGATTGCTTGAAGCTAGTAGTTCAAGATCACCTGGGCAACAAAATGAGACCTTGTCTCCACACAAATAAAAATAAAAATTTATCTGGGCTGATTATGTGCACCATAGTCCCAGCTACTCAGGAGGCTGAGGCGGGAGGATCACTTGAGCCCAGGAGACTGAGGCTGCAGTGATCTATGATCCCACCACTGCACTCTACCCGGGCAACAGAGCAAGATTTTGTTTCTAAGACGATAAAACAAAAATTAATAAATTATTTTACTAGATGATTACTAATACAAATTTTAGATATCTTCATTTTAGATACAACGTTTGGAATTTTTTTTTAACCTTAACTTTATTATTTTGGATATATTCACATAAAAACTTACAGATTAAGCAGGGGGCTCACTTGAGGCCAGGAATTCGAGGCCAGCCTGGGCATGAGAGAGAGAGAGAGCACGCGAGCCAACATGTCACAAGTTTGGGCTGATAATTCTTTTTTTTTTTAATTGATTTTTATTTCAATAGTTTTTGTAGTACAGCTCATATTTAGTTACACGGGTAAGTTCTTTAGTGGTGATTTCTGAAATTTTAGTACACCTGTCACCCGAGCAGTGTACACTGTACCCAGTATGTAGTCTTTTATCCCTCACCCTCCTCCCACCCTTCCGCTTCAGATTCCCCAAGTCCATTATACCATTCTTATGCCTTTGTGTCCTCATAGCTTAGCTCCCCCTTGTAAGTGACATAGTATGATATTTGGTTTTACATTCCTGATTTACTTTACTTAGAATAATATGGACCAGTGTCCTTGAATTCCTTTCAAGAGTCCAAGCAGAAGTGATAATGTTTAGGGAGGTAGGGGAAGAGAACCATGGAGGAAAATGAGAACCATGCTTGGATTGCTTGCATTTGAGTGTCCTGTCATTAGTTACTTGCTTGGTTTCTTATTTTTAGTTGTCAGTAGAGGGTGCTTTGCCACCCTTTTAATATTTCTAAGACCTAAATGGAAGTTGCTAGTTATAGTACTAGATGTTTTAAAAGAGCTAAAATAGAAACCATTTAATTTCTTATTGGGAGTAATAGTTTTGCTAGACTTAAGGGACAAATAAGCTTTAAGATGCAAAATGGGGCCAGGTGCAGTGGCTCATGCCTGTAATCCCAGCACTTTGGGAGGCCAAGGTGGGTGGATCATGAGGTCAGGAGTTCAAGACCAGACTGGCCAACATGGTGAAACCCCGTCTCTACTAAAAAATATAAAAGTTAGTTCAGCATGGTGGCTCGTGCCTGTAATCTTAGCTACTTAGGAGGCTGAGGTAGGAGAATTGCTTGAACTGGGACCTGGGAGGTGGAGGTTGCAGTGAGCAGAGATCGCGCCACTCCACTCCAGCCTGGGCGACAGAGTGAGACTCCATACCAAGTAAGATACAAAATAGTTTGTTTTTACATATACAGCAGTTTGAAATTTCTGTAACTGATGATTTAAAAAATTTTAAAATATACATGTATATTTTTCAACATTAGAGACGGGGTTACCCTGGCTGATCTTGAACTACTGAGCTCAAGCAATCCTCCTGCTTCAGCCTCTCCCAAAGTGCTTGAGTTAAACACATAAGCCACTGTGCCTGGCCAAAAATTATTTTTATTTTTTTGAGTTAGAGTCTAATACTGTTGCCCAGGCTGGAATGCACTGGTGCAGTCTTGGCTCACTGCAGCCTCTGCATCCTGGGTTCAAGTGATTCTCATGCCTCAGCCTCTTAAGTAGCTGAGATTACAGGCACACACCACCATGCTGGACTAATTTTTGTATTTTAGTAGAGATGGGATTTTGCCATGTTGGCCAGGCTGGTCTTGAACTCCTGACCTCAAGTGATCTGCCCACCTCGGCCTCCCAAAGTGCTGGAGTTACAGATCTGCCCACCTGGCCTCTTAAAATTTTTTTTAAGAGTTAATAGGATCTCACAGTGTTGCCCAGGCTGGTATTGTACTCTTGATCCTCCCATCTCAGCTTCCCAAAGTGTTGGCTCCCAACACTTTGGTGTGAGCTATCGTGCCTGGCCATAAAAATTTTTCGTTTTAATGTTTTTCCTCTGGACAAAAGCAAATAAGCTTTAAATAACTGAGTAGATCAGGGATTGGCAAGCCTTTTCCGGAAAAGGCCAAAAGTAACTGTTTTAGGCTTCGGGGGCCATGCAGTCTTTGCTGCAGCTACTCTGTTTCACCAATGGTATCATGAAACATCCCTAGAAAATACATAAATGGATGGGTATGGTTGCCTTCCAACAAAACTTTATTTATAAAAACTAGTCTGGGCTCAATTTCACTGGAGGGCTGTACTTGCCTGGATCAGATGATTTTTTTTTCAGTCAGGTTTATTGAACTATAATTTACGTAGAGTAAAAGTTACCCTCTTTAGTGTATAATTTTACTAGTGTTTGTTTGTTTTTCTTGTTTTGTTTTTAAGATGGAGTATCGCTCTGTCACCCAGGCTGGAGTGCAGTGGTGCAATCTCAGCTCACTGCAACCTTCGCCTCCTGGGTTCAAGCAATTCTCCTGCCTCAGCCTCCCAAGTAGCTGGGACTACAGGTGTATGCCACCATGCCTTGCTTATTTTTGTATTTTTGTAGAGACAGGGTTTCACCATGTTGTCCAGGCTGGTCTTGAGCTCCCTAATCTCAGGTGGTCTGCCCACTTTGTCCTCCCAAAGTGCTGGGATTACAGATGTGAGTCACTGTACCCGGCCCTAATTCTACAAATTTTGACAGATACATAGTTTAGTCATTTAACCACAATAATCAATACAGAATAGTTTCCCCCCCAGATTCCCTTGTGCCTTTCTGTAATCAACCCCTCCATCTACCCCTATCTCCTGGAGACCACTGATGTGGTTTCTGTCCCTGTAGTTTTGTCTTTTGCTTAATGCCATAGAAGTGAAACATACAGTGTAAAACCTTTTGAATCTGGCTTCTGTCACCTAGCATAATACATTTGAAATTCATTCAGTAATTTTTTTTTATACTGAATAGTATTCCTTTATATGGATATGCCACAGTTTATTTATTCAGCAATTGGAAGACATTGGGTTGTTTTCAGTTTTAGGAATTATGAATAAAGCCACTACAGTCATTCGTGCACAGGTTTTTGTGTGAACATAGTCATTGGTTTTTTGTTTTTTACTTTTCTCTTGGGTAGGTATCCACGAGTGGAATTGCTAGGTTATATGGTAAGCATATGTTTAATTTTATAGGAAGCTGCTAAGTTGTTTTTTAGACAGGCTTTATTCATCTTTCTTTTTTATTGATTAGTGATGGGCTGGTGATTTTGGCAGCAGCATGGCACCCAGCAGACAATCCATGTCTCATCTATTATTCTCTGATAACAGTAGAAGATACTGGTTGCCAAATGTCAGATGCAGTTACTGTAGAAGTCACTCAATATAATCCACCTTTTCAGGTAAGATGTAAATTTATAAGTTAAATTATAAAGTAGCAATAATATGCTGAGTATTTTTCTAACCATTTCAGGGTCAAATTTATTTATTTATTTATTTAGAGACAGAATTTTGCTCTGTCACCCAGGCTGGAGTACATGGCTTGATCTTAGCTCACTGCAACTTCCACCTCCCCTCCCAGGTTCAAGCAGTTCTTCTGCCTCGGCCTCCCAAGTAGCTGGGACTGCAGGTGTATACCACCATGCCTAGCTAATTTTTGTATTTTTAGTAGAGACGGGGTTTCACCATGTTGGCCAAGCTGGTCTCGAACTCCTGACCTCAAGTGATTCACCTGCGTTGGCCTCCCAAAGTGTTGGGATTATAGGCATGAGCCACCACACCTGGCCCATTTCAGGGTCAAATTTCTTGAGAGATTTCATCTGCAGGGCTTGGAAATATTTTAAAGTAGCTTGTTTTTAGACATTGTTGCATTTTCTTTGCCGTCTCAGACTTGTTCTTTTGCTCAGTTTTGGCTAAAGATAAATGAAAATGGAAGCAACTACCAGAAAGCAATTTGTTTCTTCTGCTCTAGATCTTTGCAGGGATATAAGATTATTAAGTAGAAAGAAGGGATTGATGATTAATTTCAGGGTGAAAATAAGGAAGAAACCAAGCTGGGGATGATGAGTATATGCCTGCAGTCCCAGCTGCTCGAAAGGCTGAGGCTGGAAGATCACTTGAGCCCAGGAGTCTGAGGCTGTTGTGTGCCACAGTCACACCTGTGAAGAACCACTGCATTCCAGCTTAGGCAACGTTGTGAGACCCCGTCCTGAAAAAGAAAAAGGAAAAGAAAGAAAGAAAGAGAAAGCTGGGTGAAATTAGGGTTTGGTTTAGAGTCCTGTATGTCATATAAAAATCTCCCTTTTTACCCCAAAGCAAGATTATATTGGTATTCAACAGTGTTAAATACTCATCAAAGTTCTTGTAAACAACTGAAAGACAGGCTTTCTAATTTTAAGTTCATTAATAGCAATTAAACATGTTTAGTAACTGATATTCATGAGGAAAAACCTGAACATTTGTAAATTCATTTTATTTAATCTTTTTTTTTTTTTTTTTTTTTTTTTGAGACGGAGTTTTGCTCTTGTTACCCAGGCTGGAGTACAATGGCGCGATCTCGGCTCACCGCAGCCTCCGCCTCCTGGGTTCAGGCAATTCTCCTGCCTCAGCCTCCTGAGTAGCTGGGATTACAGGCACGTGCCACCATGCCCAGCTAATTTTTTGTATTTTTAGTAGAGACGGGGTTTCACCTTGTTGACCAGGATGATCTCGATCTCTTGACCTCGTGATCCACCCGCCTTGGCCTCCCAAAGTGCTGGGATTACAGGCTTGAGCTACTGCGCCCGGCCTTATTTAATCTTATATAGTACCTAATTCTATGAAATTGTTGTTTATTTTTTAAAGAGATAGGATCTTGCTGTGTGGCTTGGACTGGAGTACAGTGGTATTCACAGGCCCATCATAGTACACGGTAACTTCCAACTTTTGGGCTCAAGCAGCCCTCTCAAGTAGGTGGGATTACAGGTGTTAATACCACCATTCCTGGCTTAAATCCTTACTTTAAAAAAAAAAAAAATCTTTATTCTTAACATGGCTTGTTTAACTGAATCCTGTAAGAAACCTTTTAACTTGTTTTTTTATGTCAAACAGAAATAAACCTTATCATGTGTTCTGATTATGCAAGGAAAACATGCTAGAAAAAAATCCAGGCAGGGCAGAAGGCTATAAAGAGAATTTGAGGATTAAAAAAAATTCTAGGGCCTCACATTTAATGTTTCTGTAAAATTACTTCTTTAATAACAGCTTATTATTTTTAGCATATTCTAATTTTGTCACTTAATGAGATTTTATTTCTATTTCTGCCTCTGATTTTATTTGTAAACAAATTAAGCTTTCTTATCATTAATATCTTAGCATTAAGATAAGAACCAAAATGTTTATCAGGGATCATTTATAAAAAATTGCCAGTTCTTAAATAATATAATGAATTAGTGCTTTAATTTTCTCTATTGAATTTGTCATAGGCTTCTAGTTAGAGCCATCATTGTGAAAATGTTTTCAAAATTTGTTAATTTAAAAATTAACAAATGAGACTAGGTGTGGTGGCACGCCTGTAATTCCAGAACTTTGGGAAGCTGAGGTTGGTGGATCACCTGAGGTCAGGAGTTCAAGACCAACCTGGCCAACATGGTGAAACCCCATCTCTAGTAAAAATACAAAAAAATTAGCTGTTTGTGGTGGTGTGCACCTGTGATCCCAGCTACTCAGGAGGCTGAGGCAGGAGAATCACTTAAACCTGGGAGGCAGAGGTTGCAGTGAACTGAGATTGTGCAACTGCACTCCAGCCTGGGCAAAAGAGTGGGACTCTGTCTCAAAATAGTAATAATAATAATAATAATAAGCAAATTATAAGCAAGTCAACAAAATATATGTCTACTTGATGTTTATAAACTTACCTTGTCATGTTAATCATCTCATGGGTAGTTTTTAGATTTTTACTAAGAATTGGTGAATTATTTTATCATTTTTATGAAATAATATACAAAAATGAATTTTAAAAATCGTACAAATAGTTTTGTTTCACTTTTTGTTAAATATAATCTTAAATTTAACTTTCAGTCTGAAGACCTGGTTTTGTGTCAGCTGATGATCCCAAACTTTTCAAACCAGACTGCATATCTGTATAACGAAAGTGCTATCTATGTGTGCTCCACAGGAACTGGGAGATTTTCTCTTCCCCAGGAGAAAATTGTCTTTAATTCACAAGGTATGGTAGCAGTTTTAGAAAGCATGATTAGTGAGCTCATTAGGCATTCTGAGTGCTTTTTTCTTTTTCCATGAGTGTCTCTTCAAGCATCCTGCCTTCAGATGTTACTGAGACATTTCATACCACAACTACAGCGGCTGATGCCACAACCCTACTAAAAAACCAAAAGGGTACTAGAGTTCCCAAACTATTATGTTTGCAGGCAAAATAGTAACATTGGTTTCAGGAGAGGATGCCAAGAAGGAAAGAACTAACGCTACGACAAGTAATTACTTATTCCTAGTTAGTAAAAGTGACTTATTCTGATTTGATGCTCTTAACTTTTTCACACCCCTGGATAAAAAGAGCCCCAGGTGCTGGACTCATGCAGGGCGTCTGGTCAGGGCTGAAGAGAAGCCAAGCAGATATTTAGCTGAAGGGGTTGGGTAGAGGACAGGGTCCAGGAAGGCAACAGCATAGTTGGAACCCAGGTTTTCCTAGTCCCAGCACAGGAACCTTGACTAGGTGGGTAGGAAGTTACTAAGGCACTAGGTAGGCTTAGACTTTTTCTTTCTTTCTTTCTTTTTTTAATTGTATTTGGTCTCTGGGGTACATGTGCACGTCCTGCATCCTGCAGGATTGTTACATAAGTACATACATGCCATGGTGGTTTGCTGTCTCCATCACTCCCCCTCAAACCCCCCTCCCCACGTCGCCTACATCAGGCATTTCTCCCGGTGTTATCCCTCTCCATCCTCCCCACCCACCACCTGCTGTCCCCGTTCCCTCCCTTCTACCTCCCCAACCTAGCCCTGTGAGTGTTGTTCGCTTCCCTGTGCCCAAGTGTTCTCATTGTTCATCACCCGTCTATGAGTGAGAACATGCGGTGTTTGGTTTTCTGCTCTTGTGTCAGTTTGCTGAGAATGATGGTTTCTAGGTTCATCCATGTCTCTACAAAGGACACAAACTCATCGTTTTTTATGGCTGCATAGTATTCCGTGGTGTATATGTGCCACATTTTTTTTGTCCAGTCTATCATCAATGGGCATTTGGATTGGTTCCAGGTCTTTGCTATCATAACAGCACCACAATGAACATACGTGTGCATGTGTCTTTTGATAGAATGATTTATAATCCTTTGGGTATATACCCAGTAATGGGATTGCTGGGTTAAATGGAATTTCTATTTCTAGATCCTTGAGGAATTGCCACACTATCTTCCACAATGGTTAAACTAGTTTACACTCCCACCAACAGTGTAAAAGTGTTCCTTTTTCTCCACATCCTCTCCAGCATCTGTTGTCTCCAGATTTTTTAATGCTTGCCATTCTGACTGGCATGAGATTGTATCTCAACGTGGTTTTGATTTGCATTTCTCTAATGACCAATGATGATGAGTATTTTTTCATATGTTTGTTGGCCACATATTTGTCTTTTGAAAAGCATCTGTTCATATCCTTCGCCCACTTTTGAATGGGTTGGTTTGTTTTTTTCTTGTAAATCTGTTTTAGTTCTTTGTAGATTCTGGATATTAGCCCTTTGTCTGATGGGTAGATTGTGAAAATTTTTTCCCATTCTGTTGGTTGCTGGTTTAGTCTAATGATTGTTTCTTTTGCTGTATAGAAGCTCTTTTTTTTTTTTTTTTTTTTGAGATGGAGTTTTGCTCTTGTTACCCAGGCTGGAGTGCAATGGCGCGATCTCGGCTCACCACAACCTCCGCCTCCTGGGTTCAGGCAATTCTCCTGCCTTAGCCTCCTGAGTAGCTGGGATTACAGGCACGCACCACCATGCCCAGCTAATTTTTTGTATTTTTAGTAGAGACGGGGTTTCACCATGTTGACCAGCATGGTCTAGATCTCTCAACCTCGTGATCCGCCCGCCTCGGCCTCCCAAAGTGCTGGGATTACAAGCTTGAGCCACCGTACCCGGCCTAGAAGCTCTTAAGTTTAATTAGGTCCCATTTGTCTATTTTGGCTTTTGTTGCCAATGCTTTTGGTGTTTTAGTCAAGAAGTCCTTGCCTGTGCCTATGTCCTGAATGGTTTTGCCTAGGTTTTCTTCTAGGGTTTTTCTGATGTTAGTTCTTATATTTAAATCTTTAATCCATCTGGAGTTAATTTTTGTATAAGGTGTAAGGAAGGGGTCCAGTTTCAGCTTCCTGCACATGGCTAGCCAATTTTTCCAACACCATTTTCTGGAATCCTTTCCCCATTGCTTGTTTTTGTCAAATTTGTCAAAAGATCAGATGGTTGTAGATGTGTGGCATTGCTTCCGAGGCTTCTGTTCTGTTCCATTGGTCTATATCTCTGTTTTCGTACCAGTACCATGCTATTTTGTTTATTGTAGCCTTGTAGTATAATTTGAAGTCAGGTAGTGTGACGCCTCCAGCTTTGCTCTTTTTACTTAGGATCGTCTTGGCTATGCAGGCTCTCTTTTGGTTCCATATGAAGTTTAAAGTGTTTTTTTCCAGTTCTGTGAAGAAGATCAATGGTAGCTTGATGGGGACAGCATTGAATCGATAAATTACTTTAGGCAGTGTGGCCATTTTCGTGATATTGATTCTTCTTAACCATGAGCATGGAATGTTTTTCATCTGTTTGTGTCCTCTCTTATTTCCTTGATCAGTGGTTTGTATTTCCCCTTGAAGAGATCTTTTACCTCCTTTGTTAGATGTATTCCTAGGTATTTTATTTTCTTTATAGCAATTGTAAATGGGAGTTCACTCATGATTTGGCTCGCCGTTTGTCTGTTATTAGTGCATAGGGATGCTTGTGATTTCTGCACATTGATTTTATATCCTGAGACTTTGCCAAAGTTGCTTATCAGCTTAAGGAGATTTTGGGCTGAGACGATGGGGTCTTCTAACTATACAATCATGTCATCTGCAAATAGGGACAATTTGACTTCTTCTTTTCCTATTTGAATGTCCTTTATTTCTTTTTCTTGCCATGTGCCCTGTCTAGAACTTCCAATACTATATTGAATAGGAGTGATGAGAGAGGGCATCCTTGTCTAGTGCCAGTTTTTAAAGGGAATGCTTCTAATTTTTGCTCATTCAGCATGATATTGGCTGTGGGTTTGTCGTAAATAGCTTTTATTGTTTTGAGATACATTCCATTGATACCTAGTTTATTTAGAGTTTTTAACATAAAGGGCTGTTGAATTTTGTTGAAGGCCTTCTCTGCATCTATTGAGATAATCATGTGGTTTTCGTCTTTGGTTCTGTTTATGTGGTGAATTCGTTTATAGATTTGCATAAGTTGAACCAACCTTGCATCCCCGGGATGAACCCTACTTGTTATTGGTGGATAAGCTTTTTGATGTGCTGTTGGATTCAGTTTGCCAGTATTTTATTGAAGATTTTTACATCAATGTTCATCATAGATATTGGCCTGTAGTTTTCTTTTTCAGTTGTGGCTCTGCCAGATTTTGATATCAGAATGATGTTGGTCTCATAGAAAGAGTTAGGGAGGATTCCCTCTTTTTGTATTGCTTGGAATAGTTTCAACAGGAATGGTACTAGCTCCTCTTTGTATGTCTGGTAGAATTCAGCTGTGAACCCATCTGGACCTGGACTTTTTTTGGTCGGTAGGCCATTAATTGCTGCCTCAACTTTAGACCTTATTATTGGTCTCTTCAGGGTTTCAGCTTCTTCTTGGCTTGGTATTGGGCATGTGCAAGTGTCCAGGAATTTATCGATTTCTTCCAGATTTACTGGTTTATGTGCATAGAGTTGTTTGTAGTAATCTCCAATGGTAATACATATTTCCGAGGAGTTGGGGGTGATCTCCCCTTTATCATTTTTTATTGCATCTATTCGAGTCTTTTTTCTTTTTTTATTAGTCTAGCTATTGGTCTATTTTGTTGATCTTTTCAAAAAACGAGCTCCTGGATTTATTGATTTTCTTGAAGGGTTTTTTTGTGTCTCTACTCCTTCAGTTCTGCTCTGATCTTAGTTATTTCTTATCTTCTGCTTGCTTTTGAGTTTTTTTTATCTTGCTTCTGTAGCTCTTTCAATTTTGACTATAGGGTGTTGATTTTAGATCTTTCCTTGTTTCTCATGTGGGCTTTTATTGCTATAAATTTCCCTCTAGA
Organism: Saimiri boliviensis; assembly: GCF_048565385.1. NCBI lineage: Eukaryota > Metazoa > Chordata > Mammalia > Primates > Cebidae > Saimiri > Saimiri boliviensis. The sequence continues at coordinate 78,661,129 of NC_133462.1, read as the reverse complement.
CACTGCTTTAAATATGTTCTGTAGTATCTGGTACCTTGTGTCTTCATTCTTGTTGGTTTCAAAGCACATTTTTACTTCTGCCTTCATTTCATTGTTTATCCATTCGTCATTCAGGAGCAAGTTGTTCAGTTTCCATCTGATTGTACGATTTTGAGTACTTTTCTTAATCCTGAGTTCTAATTTGATTGCGCTGTGGTGTGAGAGACTGTTTGTTATGATTTCCATTCTTTTGCATTTGCTGAGGAGTGATTTACTTCCGATTATGTGGTCAATTTTGGAGTAAGTGCAATGTGGTGCTAAGAATGTATATTCTGTGGATTTGGGGTGGAGTGTCCTGTAAATGTCTGTTGGGTCCGCTTGGTCCAGATCTGTGTTCAAGTCCTTGATATTCTTGTAGACTTTCTGTCTCCTTGATCTGTCCAGTGTTATCAGTGGAGTGTTAAAGTCTCCCACTGTAATTGTGCAGGAGTCTAAGTCTCTTTGTAGGTCTTTAAGAACGTGCTTTATGTATTTGGGTGCTCCTGCGTTGATTGCACAAATATTTAGGATAGTTAGTTCTTCTTGTTGCACTGATCCTTTTACCATCATATAATGCCCTTTGTCTCTTTTGATCTTTGTTGATTTAAAGTCCATTTCATCAGAGACTAGGATTGCTACCCCTGCTTTTTTTTGCTCTCCATTTGCTTGGTAAATCTTCTTCCATCCCTTTATTTTGAGTCTGTGCGAGTCTTTGCATTTGAGATGGGTCTCCTGAATACAGCACACTGATGGGTCTTGACTTTTTATCCAGTTTGCCAGTCTGTGTCTTTTGTTTGGGGCATTTAGGCCATTTACATTCAATGTTAATATTGTTATGTTTGAATTTGATCCTGTCATTTTGTTACTGGCTGGTTGTTTTGCCTGTTAATTGACGTGGCTCCTTCATTGTGTCCTTATTCTTTACCATTTGGTATGTTTTTGCAGTAACTGGTACCGGTTGTTCCTTTCCCTGTTTAGGACTTCCTTCAGTAGTTTTTGTAAGGCAGGTCTTGTAGCAATGAAATCTCTCAGCAATTGCTTGTCTGTAAGGGATTTTATTTTTCCTTCGCTTTTGAAGCTTAGTTTGGCTGGATATGAAATTCTGGGTTGAAAATTCTTTTCTTTAAGGATGTTGAATATTGGCCCCAACTCCCTTCTAGCTTGCAGGGTTTCTGCCGAGAGATCCACTGTGAGTCTGATGGTGTTTCCTTTGTGGGTGATTTGACCTTTCTCTCTGGCTGCCCTTAGGATTTTTTCCTTCATTTCAACCCTGGTGAATCTGACAACTATGTGCCTTGGGGTTGCTCTTCTTGAGGAATATCTTTGTGGTCTTCTCTGTATTTCCTAGATTTGAATGTTGGCCTGCCTTGTTAGGTTGGGAAAGTTCTCTTGGATAATATCCTGAAGAGTGTTTTCCAACTTGGATTCATTCTCCCCATCACATTCAGGTATGCCGATCAAGCGTAGATTAGGGTCTTTCACATAATCCCATAGTTCTTGGAGGCTTTGTGCATTTTTTTTTTCCACTCTTTGTTCTCTAATCTTGCCTTCTCATTTTATTTCATTGATTTGATCTTCTGTTTCTGATATCCTTTCTTCTGCTTGATCGATTCAGCTGTTGAAACTTGTATATGCCTTGTGAAGTTCTTGTGCTGTGTTTTTCAGCTCCATCAAGTCATTTATGTTCTTCTCTAAGCAGGTTATTCCGGTTAGCATTTCGTCTAACCTCTTTCAAGGGTCTTAGTTTCTTTGCATTGGGTTAGAACATGGTCTTTTAATTCAGAGAAGTTTATTATTACCTATCTTCTGAAGCCTTCTTCTGTTGATTCATCAGATTCATTCTCTGTCTTTTTTTGTTCCTTTGATGGTGAGGAGTTGTGATCCCTGGGAGGAGAAGAGGTGTTCTGTTCTTTGCTCCTTTTTGCGCTGTTTTTTTCCCATCTTCAAATCTCCCTTTAATCTTTGAAGTTGATGATTTCAGGACGATTCTCTGAGTGGACGTTTTTTTCTGTTGAGGTTGGAGTTGTGTCTTTTTTTGGCCTGTAGAGGGCGTTGCTGGACTCTCTTGGGTTCAGTCAGGTTGTTGGGTGGGTGGTCCTTCCCTGGAGTTTGTTTGCAGGTGAGATGGGCCCCGCCTTCCCCATGGCGTCTCTCCTTCCCCAGCTGGATCTTCCTGGTTGGGGTCAAGCTGGTATATTTGCTACCAAGCTCTCTAGCGAGGGCTTCAGTTTGATTTCTGTGGAGGTGGGGCCTGCCAGGCCTTATGGTCTGTTTCCCTGCTTTCAACTTTGCCTCCCTCTGTGGGATGGTCTGTCTTGCCGGCATTAGTCCAGACTCCCGCCCAGGTCCCTGCGACAACTTGCCCCGCCTGGCGGTAGGCGCTGCTCAGATTTGCGTGGACTACCCACGGTGCCCCACCATCTGGCAGGGATCTCGTGGACCGTGGGTTGCAGGAGGGATGAGGTAAGCGCAGGATCTGAAACGGAGCACCGAGGGGGTTGAGTCCCCCGACCCTCCAAGCCAGCCGCACGTCCCTGGGCCTATTTTCAGTGCCCTATCAGTCCCACAGAAACGAACCTGGCACCTTGTTTGGAACTGTGAAGTCCTCTAGCCCTCTGCGTCTCATTTGCTGGGAGCTGCATTCCGGTGCTGGCTTCTCTCGGCCATGTTGGCGTCCCCTTTTCTTTTCTTTTTGTTAAATCCCCATTAACTGATGTGATAAGTTAAAGACAGAATTAAGCAAGAGAACACCACAGGATTGAAAAAGCTCTTATTCTGAGTTTTGCAGAATGAATAATTTCCTTTTTTGGCTTACTAGACTGACTGCTCTCTGGCAAGGCTAATTTTTATTGTCCTTAAAGCTGAAGGGACACAGTTTGCTTCTTCAAATAGTAGGTGGTTCTCAACATTTGATTCTGGGATTTAAAGGATAAGTTTGAAGTAGGAATAATATTGTAAAGAAAAAAACGTGCTTAATATATCAGCAAGATTGTTTTCTTAGGGTGGTAGATTTTACAAAGCATTTTTGTTGTTGTTGTTAGATGTATTTGACTCTATCTTTTTGTCTTTTAGGAGATAGTGTTTTAGGTGGTGGTGCCTGTGGTGGTGTTCCTATCATTTTTTCTAGAAACAGTGGACTAGTGTCTATTACTTCAAGGGAAAATGTGTCCATATTGGCAGAAGACCTGGAAGATTCCTTAGCATCTTCAGTTGCTGGACCAAACAATGTGGTAATGTGATTCTATAAGATTTTAAAGTTTTTGTGTTATTGATTTCTTAGAGACAGGGTCTTGGCCGGGCACAATGGCTCATCTCTGTAATCCCAGCACTTTGGGAGGCCGAGGTGGGCAGATCACCTGAGGTCAGGAGTTCAAGACCAGCCTGGCCAACATGGCAAAATCTCATCTTTACTAAAAATACAAAAACTGGCTGGGCGTGGTGGCTCACGCCTATAATCCCAGCACTTTGGGAGGCCGAGACAGTTGGATCACGAGGTCAGGAGATCAAGACCATCCTGGTCAACACGGTGAAACCCCGTCTCTACTAAAAATACAAAAATTAGCTGGGCATGGTGGCGCACGCCTGTAGTCCCAGCTACTCAGGAGGCTGAGGCAGGAGAATTGCTTGAACCCAGGAGACGGAGGTTGCGGTGAGCCTAGATTGCGCCATTGCACTCCAGCCTGGGTAACAAGAGTGAAACTTCGTCTCAATAAATAAATAAATAAAAATACAAAAATTACCTGGGCATGGTAGTGCACACCTGTAAGCCCAGCTACTCAGGAGGTTGAGGCAGGAGAGTCGTGTGAACCCAGGAAGCAGAGGTTGCAGTGAGCCCAGATTGCAACAAGAGCAAAACTCCATCTCAGAAAAAAAAAAGAGAGAGAGATAGGGTCTCATTTTTTAGAGATAGGGTCTCACACTGTCACCCACACTAGAGTGCAGTGGCACAATCATAGCTCACTGTAGCCTCAAACTCCTGGCCTCAAGCAGTCCTCATGCCTCAGACTTCCCAGTAGGTGCCTATTTTTTTTTGGTTTTGTTTTGTTTATGAGATAAGAGTCTCACTCTGTTGCCCAGGCTGGAGTGCAGTGGCATAATCACCTCATTGCAGCCTCACCTCAACCTCCTGGGATCAAGCAGTCCTCCTCTCTTAGCCTCCCACATAGCTGGGACTACAGACACATGCCATCTCACCTGGCTAATGTTTTATTTTTTTGTAGAGACAGGATTTCCCTGTGTTGCCTAGGCTGGTCTCAAACTCCTGGGCTCAAGCATCCTCCCACCTCAGCCTCCCAAAGTGCTGGGGTTACAGGTGTGGAGCCATCGTGCCCAGCCAAATTTTTATTTTTATCAGAGTGTGTTAAACAAAAGGTCCCAAAACCGAGACAGTTTTCAGAGATTTATGATGCAGACATTAGTTCTTTTTATCTTCCTCATCCCTTCTGCCCTCTTTGCCTGAAGCAGTTACTTTTAAGCCTTTTAGTGATTTATTTTGGCATTTTTCTCCATATTACTAAGTAATATACATATATTCCTGTCTCCTGATTCATCTGTTGATTTTCTACTGTAGAAAATGAGGTTTTGAGTTACCTTATACTCTTTCCTCTGCCTTTGTCATTCAAACATAAATTTTTTTCCATTATAATGACAATGTGAATATTGTTTATGGTTTGCTGAGCCAAGTAATATACTCATTACATTTATTATACAACTTTGTGTGACTCTTGGAGTGTATAATGACCTCATTTTATATTTGCTCACTTTCCTTTCATTTGTGACTTAATCTTTTTACACACTCCAGGAGCTCTGTAGAGTGCCCCTCAGTATAGTTTTTCCCAAAATCAAGTCTCCAGAACCTGTCCATCTGCACGGCTATCATCCCGGAGCTTCCCTTTTCCATTGTCCCCAAATCCTCAGGACCTGTCCCCTGCACAATGCACAGGTGGCCTCATCTCCTGTCATGACTGCCATTTCCCACTCCTTCTGCTTTCTGTCTTCCTTTGTTGTAGTTAGTATCACAGTATTTCCATGAAGCTTTTATTTTTGTTTCTTTTTATTCTGGGATGATTTTTTGAGAGGAATAGCCAGGTAAAAATTACCAATTTTTTTCTGTTATCTTGAAACCTGACATATCCCAGCCATAAGATTTTTATCATTCTTTTACAGAAGACTAAAAGTAATTAATACTGTTTGGGGTAATTTCCACTTGAATAGTGTATGAAATACATAGACTACCTCTAATTCAAAATTAAAGCGATTGAGTACAGTTTTAAAGGAAAGTAACAATTTTTTACTTTTTTTATTTTCACAAAAAGGATTAATACTTTGATTATTTTGTAATCATATTGTTATTGTAATACTGTTATACCTTCTGAAGCTATTTTATAGTATTCCATTTCTTTAAAAATTTTCTAAATTCTTGTATAAACTTGTAATCAGCCATTATGTTTAGTAGTATACACTAAAAGCAAACCTCTTGGTGTATACTTGTGTAAGAGCAAACCTATAAAAAAATTCTGTTAATTATGATGAAATTTCCAAATTATTTTACTTACAACATAATCCCTGAATACCTGTGCCTTTTCTCTATGACTTTGGTTGATCATTTGGTGCTATTTATAGTGTTTCAATAAGTATATGAATAATGGATTCAGGCTAAGCTTGTCCAACCCACGACATGGGCCGCATGCAGCCCAGGATGGCTTTGAATGCGGTTCAACACACATTTGTAAACTTTGTTGAAACATGAGATTTTTTTTTTTAACTCATCAGCTACCTTTTTATTTTATTTTTTTTGAGGCAGAGTCTTGCCTTGTCTCCCAAGCTGAAGTGCAATGGCATGATCTCAGCTCACTGCAACCTCTGCCTCTTGGGTTCCAGCAGTTCTCCTGCCTCAGCCTCCCCAGTAGCTGGGACTACAGGCTCATGCCACTACACCTGGCTAATTTTTGTATTTTTTAGTAAAGACGGGGTTTCACCATATTGGCCAGCCTGGTTTTGAACTCCTGACCTCATGATCTGCCTGCCTCAGCCTCCCAAAGTGCTGGGATTACAAGTGTGAGCCACCATGCCCAGCCAGTCAGCTCTCATTAATGTTAGTGTATTTTATGTGTGGACCAAGACAATTCTTCCTCCATTGTGGCCCAAGAAAGCCAAACGATTGGACATCCCTGGTCCAGACAATATGGTAAACAGTTTGTGTATATGCAGAATTGCTATCATAGGTTGGGTGCAGTTTTTAGTCCAATAATTAAGAATATTCAGGGCTGGGCGCGGTGGCTCAAGCCTGTAATCCCAGCACTTTGGGAGGTCGAGGCGGGTGGATCACGAGGTCAAGAGATCGAGACCATCCCGGTCAACATGGTGAAACCTCGTCTCTACTAAAAATACAAAAAAAAAAAATTAGCTGAGCATGGTGGCACGTGCCTGTAATCCCAGCTACTCAGGAGGCTGAGGCAGGAGAAGTGCCTGAACCCAGGAGGCGGAGGTTGCAGTGAGCCGAGATCGCGCCATTGCACTCCAGCCTGGGTAAGAAGAGCGAAACTCTGTCTCAAAAAAAAAAAAAAAAAAAAAAAAAAAGAATATTCAGATACCTTTATCTCTAAACTATACTTTGTTATTTTGCAGAGTATGGTTTATGAGACCACTCCGAAGAATGAAACTATAGCCCAGGAAGATAAAATCAAGTTGCTGAAAGCTGCCTTTCTGCAATACTGCAGGTATAACATGTTTTTTAAGTTATGAATTATTTTATGTGTGAGGATATGTTTTACTGACATGTGCTACTTATTTCTTGACTGGCGAGAGCAAGTTGGAGGAATGATGCTGTCAGGAGGAGAATGTTGGCTGGTCGCGGTGGCTCACGCCTGTATTCCTTGCACTTTGGGAGGCCAGGGGAGGTAGATCACAAGGTCAGGAGTTCAAGACCAGCCTGGCCAAGATGGTGAAATCCTGTCTCTACTAAAAATACAAAAAAAAAAAAAATTAGCTGGGCATGGTGGTGGGCACCTGTAATTTCAGCTACTTGGGAAGCTGAGGCAGAGAATTACTTGAAGCCAGGAGGCAGAGGTTGCAGTGAGCTGAGATTGTGACACTGCACTTCAGCCTGGGCGACAAAACAAGACTAATAATAATAAAATAAAAGGAGAAATTTTTTTGAGCTTTAGCATTTTAATAAACTGTTCTAAACTTAGTAAGCTAGTTCCAGCTAGCTAGGCCAGGGAAAAAAACATGGGATCTAACATACTCTCCCCACTTCATGAAAAATAATGCACCATTGAAAATGATGATCATTAAGACATCTTGCAAGGGTCTTTTATGTATAATGTTAAGGTGTAAATAAGTTGCTTATCAAGGGATTTTGTGTGTTTGGTTTTTTGAGACAGTCTTCCTCTTACTCTTACTCTGTCACTCAGACTAAAGTGGCATGATCACAGCTCACTGCAACCTCTGCCTCCCAGGTTCAAGCAATTTTCCTGCCTCAGCCTCCCAAGTAGCTGGGACTGCAGTTGTGTGCCACCAGGTCTGGCTAATTTTTTTTTTTTTTTTTTATTTGAGACTTGGTTTCTCCATGTTGGTCAGGCTGGTCTCGAACTCCAGACCTCAAGTGATCTGCCCGCCTTGGCCTCCCAAAGTGCTGGGATTCCAAGTGTGAGCCACCGCGCTCAGCCTAATTTTTTTTTTTTTTTTAGACGGAGTTTCGCTCTTGTTACCCAGGCTGGAGTGCAATGGCGCGATCTCGGCTCACCGCAACCTCCGCCTCCTGGGTTCAGGCAATTCTCCTGCCTCAGCCTCCTGAGTAGCTGGGATTACAGGCACGCACCACCATGCCCAGCTGATTTTTTGTATTTTTAGTAGAGATGGGGTTTCACCTTGTTGGCCAGGCTGGCCTCAAACTCCTGTCTTCAAGTGATCCACCTGCCTGAGCCTCCCAAAGTGTTGGGATTACAGCGTGAGCCACCATGCCCAGCCGCATACAAAGTTTTATTGGTAATATAAAAGAATTATGGCCTGGTGTGGTGGCTCACACCTGTAATTCCAGCACTCTGAGAGGCGAGACAGAAGGATCGCTTGAGCCCAGGAGTTTGAGACCAGTCTGGGCAACATAGAAAGACCTCATCTCTACGAAGAAAATTTTAAAAAATAATTAGCCGGGCATGGTGATGCACGCATTTAGTTCTAGCTACTCAGAAGGCTGAGTTGGGAGGATCATGTGAGCCCACGAGGCCAAGTCTGCTGTGAGCCGTGATCACACCACTGCACTCCAGCCTAGGTGACAGATCAAGACCCTGTCTCAAAAAGGAAAAGGAATTAGACCTGGTCTATTAGTTGATAGTTGAGTTTTGCTTTATGCAAAATCACCACAAGCCTTAATGACTTATTTAACTTAACTCACAATTTTGCAGTTTGGCTGTTTGAGGTTGGGCTCTGGTGGCATTTTTACTGTTCCTTAATAGGCTTATTCATTTTGGTCCACTGTTGGGCTGGCTGCTCTCTACTCACATTTCTGGGCCCTTGGCTGGCCAGCTCTCTGTCTGCTTCCGGTGGCGTTTCCTCAACTAGCAGGCTGCCCTGGGCTTGTTCATGTATCACAGGATTGCAGAGTGGCAAGAGGGCAAAAGAGCAAGTGTCAGTGCACAAGTACTCTTTAAGTCTTTGCTTGGATGGTATTTGCTAGTGTCCTTTTGGCCAGAGCAAGTCCAAGGGGTGAGCTGTAGTGAAAGGGTGCCTAAGCAGATGTGTGTTTGGGTAGGGAGTGATTGTCCTCACTCGGTCACACTTGCTGCTCTAATACTCTTCTGGTTTAAGGCGAATGCAGATTTCAGTTTATCCAAGACATATATTCTGCTTATCGTGTATTCTGGCACTTTCCTTAAAAGGTATGGCAAATTCACATTTGAATAAATACTCAGGAAACTGGTGATCCAGCCCCTGCTCTGCCCCGTGTTAGCTGTGGGAAACTTTGGACAGATGCTGAATGATTTCTGCCGTTCTGCTTCTGTGTCTTCCTTGTCGAAGTATTGAGTGGCATGAGAGTTACAATTGCTAAAGGATCATTAATTTATCATCAGATCTTTGTTTTGAAGGAATATGCTGAGTTTACTACTTTCTTTTCCTGCTGTTCTCAGCCTGTGATTCCATAATCCCACTCATCCTGGTGTCTGATGCATAAAGGCCGCTCACAGAGGCAACAGATGAAGTGCTTTTACAGTTCTAACAGTCTGCGCCTCGTGATCTACTAAGCTTTGTTTCTTACCAAAAGGGGGCGCCAGTAGGCAAGGTTTTCGTTTCCATTGAAACTGTATTCTTTTAATCTTGTTCTTTTACATGGTTCAATCTTACTTCAAAGATTTGGGTTAAAATGCTGTGTTTTTATCTTTCACAAGTTTATCCTGTAATTATAATTCTGTCAGATTGATGGCATCTCAAAATGTAAATGATAATGCAGCAGGTCACCAGTCATTAGATTTGTTTCCTGTGGCTGCCGTAACACATCACCACAAACCAGGAGCTTCAAACAACAGAAGTGTCTTCTCTCATAGTTCTGGAGGCCAGAAGTCTGAGAGCGAGGCTCTGGGAAAGGATTTGTCCTTACCTCTCAGCTCCTGGTGGCTGCTGGCAATCCTTGGCTTATAGATATGTCACTCCAGTTTCTGCCTCCATTGTCACATAGCTGTCTTCACATTCACATGACCTTCTTTTTTTTTTTCTTTTTGAGACAGAGTCTCACACTGTCACCCAGGCAGGAGTGCAGTGGTGAAATCTCAGCTCACTGCAGCCTCCGCCTCCCTGGTTAAATTTTGTCTCAGCGTCCCAAGGAGCGTCGTGCACTGTCATGCCCAGCTAATCTTTTGTATTTTTAGTAAAGATGAGGTTTTGACATGTTGGCCAGGCTGGTCTCAAACTTCTGGACTCAAGCAATCCGCCAGCCTCAGCCTCCCAAAGTGCTGGGATTACAGGTGTGAGCCACCATGCCCGGCCCATGTGGACTTCTTATGAGGACATCAGTCATTGGATTTAGACTCATCATAATTTAACGAACTGTATCTACAAAAACCTTATTTCCAAGTAAGGTCGCATTTTGAGGCACTGGGTAGATATGCATTTGTGGGAGACACTATTCAACCTGGTATAGTCATTCATCTTAAGATGTTTTACTGGAGAAAATTATTAGGCACAAGAAAGGACCCCGATCTAAGTCCTGAGCAAGCAGCAGCCTCAGGGATAGTGTCATGGGGCCTGTAGCACAGCTGTGCTAACTTATTCTGCCCAGCATGGGTGAAGTACTGTGGACTTCATGAGGGATGATTTCTTGGGGAGTATCAGCTAGCTCTCTTAAAGATGTAGACTCCTTACAAACACAATTGTGGTACCTTTAAAGCAGGACTTCTCAATCCTGTTAACATTGACATTTGAGGCTGGGCGTGGTGGCTCACACGTGTAATCCCAGAGCTTTGGAAGACCAGAGCAGGTGGATCATTTGCGGTCAGGAGTTCGAGACCAGCCTGACCAACATGGTGAAACCCTGTCTCTACTAAAAAAAAAAAAAAAAAAAAAAAAAAAGTTACAAAAAATTAGCCAGGTGTGGTGGCACATGCCTGTAATCTCAGCTACTTAGGAGGCTGAGGCAGGAGAATCGCTTGAATCCAGGAGGCGGAGGTTGCAGTGAGCTGAGATCCTGCCCCTGCACTCCAGCAGTACATCGTACCCTGTTTGTGGCATCACCAGCAACTTCCTGCTAGATGCCAGTAGCACCCTTTCCCCCAACTCGTGATAACCAAAGTTACCGTCAGACATTGCCAGATGCCCCCTGGGGTCACAATTGCTATATAACACTTTTTTTTTTTTTTTTTTGAGACGGACTTTCACTCTTGTTACCCAGGCTGGAGTGCAATGGTATGATTCCGGCTCATCGTAACCTCTGCCTCCTGGGTTCAAGCAGTTCTCTTGCCTTGGCCTCCCTAGTAGCTTAGCTGAGATTACTGGCCATGATGCCCGGCTAGTTTTTTTTTTTTTTTCAGATGGAGTCTCACTCTGTCACCCAGGCTGGAGTGCAGTGGTGTGATCTTGACTCACTACAACCCCTGCCTCCTGGGTTCCAGCAATTCTCTTGCCTCAGCCTCCTGAGTAGCTGGGACTACAGATGCGTGCCACCACACCCAGCTAATTTTTAAAAAAATTTTTTAGTAGAGACAGAGTTTTACCATATTGGCCAGGCTGATCTCAAGCTCCCAACCTCAGGTGATCTGCCCAGCTCGGCCTCCCAAAGTACTAAGATTACAGGTGTGAGCCACTGCGCCCAGCCTATAGCACTTTTTAAAGTGTTACCTATTTAATTTTTTGCTAAGGTAATATTACTGTTTTTGTAGCATGGTTTCTTTGAAATTAATTTTTATATTATTTTGGTTTTCATTTTACTTAACCCAAAAAATACTAAATCTTTTGTTGATGAGAATTTTAGGGAACTTTTTCTGTAAGTTTTTATTAAATCTTGCCATAGTCATCTTTGTAATTTCCATGACTAGGTCACTAGCTTTACCCTGGTCTTTCAGGCTTTCAAGAGTTTTTCTGCATTTCACCAGTCAGCTGTGTCTCTTGTTCCACCACGGGACCATAACAGCCCTTTTCCAATCTCCTCCCTCTCCCCATTTCTCTCCCTCTTCCCTCACACTTAGCAGAGGACTTAACTTCCTACTTAACAGAGATCACAGAAGCCGTTGGATAAGAACTCCCTGTACTTCCTAGCTTTTTAGCTATGGAGGTATCTGCATCCCAAATCCTTTTCCTCTTTCCCTCCCAATAAAGTAGGAAGGTGTGCCCTTCTTCCTATCAGACTGTTCTTTGTTTCGAAGGCCACTCTCTCCTCCTTCACTTGAGACTACATCCTTTTAGTTCTGCCTTTCCTCTGCCCTTTGACCTTTCTTGTGCTGGCTCCTTCTCCCCAGCAGTTAATCATTTTAGTCTGCCATTTGTAAAAAGACCAGTCTTTGACTTTGCTTAGTTTGAGCTACCACCTTGTCTGTCTTTTCCTGTTGACGGCTAAACCACCTGAAAGGTTGTCCACATTCACTATTGTTTGCCATATTCCCTCTCTCTGCTCCTTCAGTGATCTTTTCTCCTCCTTGGCTTCATTTGCTGAAGAAACAGATGTACCATGACCTGGCCCATTATATGCAAATGGAGAGTGTACAGCAGCAGTGTATATTTCACAGGCACCTGAGTTTCAGTGTATCCAAAACCGAGCTTATCTTCTCCAAAGCTTATTCTTCCCTCCCTACCCCCTGCTCCAGTGACAAGCACTACCATCTCTTCAAAGCAACAGCAGAGGAGTCATTCTTAGACAGTTGTTCCCCCTTGCTCACAGGGGGATATGTCTTAAAACCCCCAGTGGATACCTGAAACTGCTGGTAGTACTGAATCATATGTATACTATGTTTTTCCTATACATACCTATGATGAAGTTTAATTTATAAATTAGGCACCGTAAGAAATTAAGAACAATAGTAATAAAACAGAATGATAACAATATACAATTAACCTTTGAACAACATGGGTTTGAACTGTGTGGGTCTACATATATGCAGGTTGTTTTCAACCAAATGCAGACCAAAATTCGCAGCATGTTTTCAACCAAGTGCAGATCAAAAATTCACCTGCCTATACAGAGGGCCACCTTTTTGTATACTAGAGTTCCACAGAGCCAACTGCCGGCCTTGAATATGGGTGGATTTTGATGTATGTTGAGGGTCCTGTAACCACCCCTGCATATACTGAGGGATGACTGTACAACAATAAAAATATGTGAATGTGGTCTCTCTCTCTCCCTTCCTCCCTCTCTCTCTGTCTCTCTCTCTCTCTCTCTCTCTTTCTTTCTCTCTCTCTCTCTCTCTCTCTCTCTCTCCCTCTCCCTCTGTTCCCCCCCACACCCCCATCTGTCTGTCTCTATCTCTCTTTCTGTCTCTGTCTGTCTAGGTCATCTGTTTTCAGACTGTGGTTGACCACAGGTAACTGTGACTGTGGGAAGTGAAACCATGGATAAGGGGATGCTACTATACATCAGATCCAGCAGTAACCTTCGAAGTGGATATTTTCCCTACCTTTTCCTTTCTGCAGTAACCTCCTAACTGGATTTTTCTCTTGTATGATCCCCTCTCCGTATGTTAGAGCTGTCTTTTGGGACACTAGAACAGACTGTGACACTCCTTTACAGTGCCTGTTCATTGTCCTTAGTATTAGGTTCAAACTCCGTAACACGGTTTATAAGACTGTGTGCTCTAATTTTGTGATTTATCCCTTCTCAGTATCCCTCATTTCTCCATATGTGCCATAGTTAATCCTCTGGCGGGTCCACTGACACGCTGGTTGTCCCCTAATGTCTCTAAGTTGGAAGAGTCTGCTGCATTTTATGGGCTCCCCCTTCCTTTAATTGGTTGCCCTGCAAGCTTTTTTCCAAACTCTTGTCCCCTGGGTGATCTCAGCCTCTTCCGTAGCCTCAATTCTCTCCTGAGATAGAGACTTACTGGCTGACGGATGTGGATCTGTGCTCTGTGTGCAGCTGTATACCCCTCCCCAATTCTCCCCAGCCTTTCATGACCTCCTCTTTATCTGTCAATAAGTTTTCTCTATCTCTGTCAGTGTTTATCACCTGTGTCATTGCTTGCTCAATTGTCTGGACTATTTTTTAAAGTCTTTTTATCCTTCTGTGTCTAGAGCCTAGCATGTTGTAAGCATTCTTTGTATATTTGTTGAATTAATGAATGTATAATAGTTTTCTCCCTTTTAATTAAGTAAATTTTATTAAAAGTAATTTTCACCTAAAACCTATAAATGGCACTAGGTTTAATTTCACAATTAACTTAAAAATTTTTTTTTGATTTTTAATTTTTATGGGTACACAGTATATGTGTTTGTGGGTTACATGAGATATTTTCATACGGGCATACAATGTGTAATAATCACATCAGGGTAAATGGCATATCCATCACCTCAAGCATTCATCATTTTTTTTTGTGTTATGAACATTCTAATTATACTCTTAGTTACTTTAAAATGTGCAGTAAATTATTGTCAACGGTAGTCAGCCTGTTGTGCTATCAAATACAAGCTCTTCTTCAATCTATGTTTTTTTTTTTTTAAACCCATTAACCGTTCCCACTCCCCGCCACTGCCACTACTCTTCCCACCCTCTGGTAACCATCACTCTGCTCTAACTCCGTGAGTTCAGTTGTTTTAGTTTTTAGCTCCCACATGAGTGAGAACATGTAAAGTTTGTTACATGTTTTTGTGTGCCTGACTGACTTCACTTAACATGTTCCAACCCTGCTATTGTAAATGACAGGATAACTTTTTTTTTTTTTTTTTTTGCTAAATAGTACTCCACAATTTTTTCTTGGTGAGTTTTGAAAATATTTTGCCTCCCTTAGTACTTATATTTTCCAATTTTATTTCAGGAAAGATTTAAGTCATGCTCAAATGGTGGTTGAAGAGCTCTTTTCTTCTCACTCTGATTTGGATTCTGATTCTGAACTAGACAGGGCAGTTACCCAAATCAGTGTAGACCTGATGGATGACTACCCAGCGTCTGACCCACGGTGGGCTGAGTCTGTCCCTGAGGGTAAGAACGTTTTAATTATGGAATGGTATGTTTTGAGCATATTCTGATTTCTTTATTAGAAGCATCTCTTAAAGTATATGTTTAGCTTCTCAGACAATTTAATATTAATTCAACAGTTTTAAAAATATTCTAACCTTCCTTATAGTATATTTTGAAAAAGGCTCACAACAGGTCTAGATAACAGAATAAAAACTAAAGGAACGTTGGAGCAAATCCTAATTGTTCTATCTGAGGCAGATTAATTAGCCTTACTTAGCTTTCCTGCCTTTTATTTCCAAATGAGAATTGGTAGCATAGGTAAATATTTGGCACTTAACCTGCCCCCAATTTTTTTTGAGACAGTCTCCCTTACTCAGTCACCCAGACTGGAATGCAGTGATAAGATCTCAGCTCACTGCAACCCCCACCTCCTGGGTTCAAGTGATCCCCACACCTCAGCCTCCCAAGTAGCTGAGATTACAGGTGTGTACCACCACGCCCAGCTTATTTTTGTATTTTTAGTAGAGATGGGGTTTCACCATGTTACCCAGGCGGGCCTCGAACTCCTGATCTCAAGTGCTCCACCTGCCTTGGCCTCCCAAAGTTCTGGGATTACAGGTATGAGCCACCAAGCCCAGACTACTTACCCCCAAATTGAGTAATTTTGGCATAATCAGTATATTTGACTAATAGAAATGATCCATTCCCCTAAGAGCAGCAGTGATCAAATGTCAATATGTAGAAGTAAGCAAGAATGTCTGCCTCCCTATCCCAGCTGAGTGCCCCTCTTGTGCTTCCATCTCAGCAACTCGAGGGGAACTATCCCAAACATGTTTCCCTAATTAACCTACTTCTTAGCAAGTTCGCTAAGCTGCATTAGAGATTTAAAAAGAAAACATTCAAGCTCATCTCCTTTCTTTGTTTCGTTGGCACTGTCAAGCTTAAATTGTTATAAATGATTAACAGTAATGTTTTACATTTTGAATAAATAGAGTATGAATTGTGTCAAACCTCCAAAATTTTCTCAAACATTTTTAAACTCCTGAGTAACATTATAAGTAATTGTATTATGAGGTTGATATTTTTCTTTTGTATAGACTTTCTTTTTGTTTAATAGCAGTTAGCCACTAACATTAAAATAGCATAGTTGTAAAACCACTATGTTGTAAGATTATCACTGTGTTTTAACAGAAGTACCTGGGTTCAGCAACACGTCACTGATTATTCTTCACCAACTAGAAGACAAGATGAAAGCTCACTCTTTCCTTATGGACTTTATTCATCAAGTAAGAGGCCAGGGTGGTAACACAGCAGGGGCCAGGCTGTGTCTCTGCTCTGCTTTTGTCAGTCTAACACAGTGGGAAGTCCCTTCTCTCTGTTTTGAGGTGTTTCGTTGGGTGGGGCATGACTAGTGTTTTCCTTTTTCTGTGCTGCTTTAAAAGTCCATAATTCCAGGGCTGTGTGCAAGCCTGTTAATGCAGGTATAAGAAGCAGACTTCATTCTGATTTCCTGTATACATTTATGTAAAAACTTAAGTTTTCATGAGTCAATTTTGTATTAAACACTGAAGAATATTAAGACAATGACAGATTTTTGTATTTGACTTTTAATTTTGAGGTACCGTTAGAATCAAATCCTCATTTAAAGTATTCCTTTTCTTTTTTGTGTAAAGGTTATCCTTACATACATTGCGCCTAAATTAGATGCTACTGGACAGAATTGTTGCATAAGTTCATCCATTCTTGCCTTGTCAATAAAAGTGGCTTGCAGACATATTACATAGCCAAATGAATGAATTTCCTCCTGTTTTGAGTTTGTTTGTTTGTTTATTTATTGAGACAGGGCACTCTGTCGCCCAGTCTGGAGTGTAGTGGCATGATTTTGGCTCACTGCAGCCTTGACCTCCTGGGCTCAAGCAGTCATCTCACAGCCTCCTGGGTAGCTGGGACTACAGATTTGTGCCACCATGCCCACATAATTTTTTTTTTAGTTTTCGTAGAGACAGTCTTACCATGTTGCCCAGGCTGGTCTCAAACTCCTGGGCTCAAGCAGTCCCTGCGCTTCAGCCTGCCAAGGTGCTGGAGTTACAGGTATGAGCCACCAGGCCCAGCCTCTTCCCTGATCTGATTGTTTTCAAACTCAGTAGTGCCTACTCACTACCACACCCGGCTAATTTTTTATGTTAAGGAGACTGTAGTGAGTGCTGTCCAATACAGTGCTTTCTGTGATCATGGGAATGTTCTCCTAGTGTGTTGCCAGTGGGACACCTGCTGGCCGCATGTGACCACTGAACAGTTAAAAGGTGACTAGCAACTAAAGAAGTGAAGTTTAACTTATTTAAATAGCCACTATGGACAGTGGCTTCCTTATTGGCCAGTGCAGCACTAGATAATTTCAGAAATGACTTGATTGTTCCTAATCCCACAGTCATGTTCATTTTTGTGCATGGTTTGTCTCCTGTCTACTCTTATTGCCTTGGCAAGAAAACTCCAATCATTCATTGAGTCTGTCTCTGTCTCTCTGTGTCTGTGTCTGTCTGTCTGTCTGTCTGTCTGTCTGTCTCTCTCTCTCTCTCTCTCTTTTGTATTTTAGGTGGGCTATGGATTAATGGGGAAAAAACACATTTTCTCCTGATATGGTCATTTAGTTAGCCAAGTGTATCCAGTTAACTATTACTGCCTTAACCACCCAAAACCAAAAACAGTGGCTTAAAACAATTCTGTGGGTTAGTCAGACAGTTCTTCTGTTGGTTTCACCTGGAATCACTTGACCTGCTTTTAGGATGCACTGAGCTGGAGGGTCTGCAAGCCTTTACACCCTTTCTGGCAATTGGTTCCAACTGTCCACAGAGGTTATGTGGTTCTCCATTTAGTTGCTAATCCTGCTCTGGTCTGGACCAGCTTCCTCTGGTCTCAGCAGATGAACATAGACACTATAGGCTTCTTAAGGGCTCATGTCAGATGTCACATAATGTTACTTCCAGTAAAGTGGCATTGGTCAAAGCAAGTCACAAAGTCAGGTGGGATGAAAGAGATTAAAGAATTGATTATACCTCTTTTCTTTTTTTTTTTTTTAAATATGCGTGTGACAGGGTTTCCACTCCCATTACCTAGGCTGGAGTGCAGTGGTACAATCTCAGCTCACTGCAACCTCTGCCTCCTGGGCTCAAGTGATTCTCCTGCCTCAGCCTCCCCAGTTGCTGGGACTACAGGCACATGGTGCTGAACCTCTCTAATTTTTTGTATTTTTTGTAGAGAAGGGGTTTTGCCATATTGCCCAGGCTGGTCTCGAACTCCTAAGCTCAAGTGATCCGCCTGCGCCTGCCTCCCAAAGCACTGAGATTACAGGTGTGAGCCACTGTATCCAGCATGATTGTACCTCTTCATGGGAAGAGTGGCAAGTCATTCTCATTGGAACAAGATGTGCATACTTGGCTGGGAGGTACTTGCCCTGACCTGATTTGCCACACTGAGAGGCCGGAAAGCCAGTAGAGCATGAGCACTTGGCTCTCAGCCTTCCTGGGTTCCAGAGAACCGTCGCAAAGTCTCACGGCTATTGGTAGCAGCATCCATCCCAAGGCAATGTCTAGCTAGTTCTGAAAACCCCATTCCAGTTATGCGTTTTATATTTCTATTTCCTTTAATATTTAGAACTGATTTTACTAATTGGGAAGAATTTATGTTAATAATCAGGAAAAAGGTATAACTAGATACTCCTAAGGAAAGGTCTCATTCTGTTGCCCAAGGTGGCGTGCAGTGGCACAATCATAGCTCACTGCAGGCTCAACCTCCTGGACTCAAGCAGTCTTCCCACCTCAGCCTCCCCAACAGCTGGGACTACAGGTGCTCACTGCCATACCCGACTAATTTTTTTATTTTCTGTAGAGACAGGGTCTCACAATGTTGCCCAGGCTGGTTTCAATCTCCTGGTCTCAAGTGATCTTCTTGTCTTGGCTTCCCCAAGTGCTGGGGTTACAAGCCTAAGCCACTGTGCCCAGTCTTAGGGAATATTTCTAAATATAGAGAGATATTCCTTTTCTCCTTGAGCCAAACTTGGCATTCACATGTCCATATCTTCATTCTATAGTGGGTAGAAGTAACACCAATGCCTCAGAACAGGACCTTTGCCTCTAGTTTTCTGATGTTGAAGAAGCCTTTGTGCTTATACATTGTATCTCCATACAGTACATAGGCAGGGAGATAATCTGATCATTTTCATTGTGGGACTAGAATGATTGTATTTTTAAAAATTTTCTTTAAATTGTTTTGAGGCAGGATCTTACTCTGTCACCCAGGCTGGAGTGCAGTGGGCCGATCATAGCTCACTATAGCTACAGTCTGCCCGGACTCAGCCGATCTTCCCATCTCCGCCTCCCAAATAGCTGGGACTACAGGCATGCGCCACTAAGTCAGCTAATTTTTGTATATTTTTTAGAGACAGGGTTTTACCACATTACCCAGGCGATACCCCTGCCTTGGCCTACCAAAGTTCTGGGATTACAGGTGTGAGCCACCACGCCTCACCTAGGAAAGGTGTGATCTAGAGCTATTGCTTCACTCTCAGTGCCACAATCAAAGCAAAGTAAAGCAGGCAAGTGGGATGACCTTGCTGAAAACTACACCTAAAATATTTTTGAAGGAACCAGGAAGTCAATTCAAGTCAGGAAAGACTATGTAATTGCTATTTTAAAATAATAAGGTGAACAGGTTGAATACATTAGGATTCAGTGAAGTATTAAAAATATTGGATATCTAAATGTGTTAGAAAAATAAGATACTATCAAAACAAGCTACAGAACAATATATATATAGTATGACCCCTTTTGTGTTATAAAAGAGATCTCTCCTAGCATGTAAATACTACAAAAGCATATACAAAATGAAGGATAGGAAATCAGATCATTTATTAACAAAGGGAATTTTACTTAAAGTGTGAAAACGTATTCATTATTTATGCCTGTCTTTTGGCTTCTTCTAGTTCAGTTTATTGTAATGTCATATGCAGCGAGAAAGCTTGGGAAAACCCCTAGAACACATAACATAGCACAGATGGGCATCAAGCAACTCAGTAGGAGATGTAAAGGGTTAAAGATGCCCCCACCCTCCCCGCAGGGTTAGGGGTATGGAAATCAGTCCTTGAAGGTGGAGGTTGCTGAGTTTCTGATTCCTGAAAGTCTGGAATCTAGTGGAATTAATTGATATGGCTAGTAAAGGGCAGTATGAGGCCACACGTGCAGTGGTTCACACCTGTAATTCCAGTGCTTGGGGAGGCCAAGTTAGGAGGCTCATTTGTGGCCAGAACTTCAAGATCAGCCTCCTGGGCAACAAAGTGAGACCCCCATCTCTACAAACATAAAATTTAAAAATTATCCCGGTGTAGTGGTATGTTGCTTGGGAAGCTGAGGTGGGAAGATGGCTTGAGTTGAGGGTTCAAGGTTAGGGTGACCTGTGATTGCACCACTGCACTCCACCCTGGGCAACATGGCACAAAAGACAAAAAGAGCAGTGTGACTGTTTTGCTAACCATAAACAATAATTTGGGAAACATCCTATGTAGAGACAATAGAAGTGGGCAGAAGCCCAGGAGTGACCCTGGTCTTAGAACAGGGATGTCTGTCTGTGCTTTCTTATGGGTGTTAATGGCCTGGCTGAAGTGTGTTTGTGTGTTAGAAACAGCCAAAACAAGAGACAGCTGAAGGGACTTGCTGGGGGAGAGCTGGGGCCAGTGACTGCCCAGGGTGCATATACAACTTATGCACCCTGGGGAAAATACAGCTATGGTATTTTACATGTTACCGCAATTGCTTTCTAAGAATGTGTGTTTGCCTTTTTGAAAGGTTGGCTTATTTGGACGTCTAGGCAGTTTTCCAGTTAGAGGGACACCGATGGCCACTCGACTGTTGCTCTGTGAGCATGCGGAAAAGCTGTCAGCCGCCATTGTTCTTAAGAACCACCACTCCCGGCTTTCTGACCTCGTGAACACAGCCATATTGATCGCTTTGAACAAGAGGGATTATGAAATCCCATCCAACCTGACTCCTGCAGATGTCTTTTTCAGGGAGGTAAGAGGAGTCCTCTTTCATGTGGCTTTATAGAACTGTGCCATTTACTGATCATGCCCTAGGCAGAAAAGAGGGTGAGGACAAGTTAAATCACAAAAGATCTCACTGAAATTTTAAGTTGGACTCCATATTTTCTAGCTTAACTGTCACTCAGAAGTATCATTTATCAGTTACCTGTAAAGAAGAGCTTGCAAAGTTGACTAAGAAGTGCTCCCTGTTTACTTTTTTATTCCCCTAAAAACTATCTGCAGGTACCTATTTGCTTTGTGTGCTGATCGTCTCCTTTTTTTTGTTGAGATGGAGTCTCACTCTGTCACCCAGGGACACCTCCGCCTCCCCAGTTCAAGCAATTCTCTTGCCTCAGCCTTCTGAGTAGCTAGGATTACAGGCACCAGCCACCATGCCCAGCTAATTTTACTATTTTTAGTAGAGACGGGGTTTCACCATGTTAGTCAGGCTAGTCTCGGACTCCTGACCTAAGGTGATCCACTTGCCTTGGCCTCCCAAAGTGCTGGGATTACAGGCGTGAGCCACTGAGTCCAACCTGATCTTCTCCTTTGTCTCTCCAGATCTGCTCTTGATTCTGCCACAAACTGGCCTTCCTGAGTGGCTTCCCTTGCCATCTGGCTTCCGGCCAGTGTGATGAATGTGAGGCCCTGCCAGAGGCCAGAAGTTGGAGTAGTTATTCCCCCAGCTTTCTTCCTTGCCTCTGCCCACTTTACGTTGGCTGAGCCTGTCTGTTGGGGATGGTACCTCTTGTCCAGCTGCTTTCTCTGTGTTTCTAATAGCTGCCCCTCCTCTTGCCTCTTCAGGCCTGAGGTTGATAATGGCTCACCCTGGGTGCTGCCCCATCCCTTGTTGGACCCCTTAATCTTGCCCATACCTTTGTAAACAGTCCCTTCACTGAATTCCTCAGCTACCTCTTAGGATCGCATTGCTACATCTTGCTTGTAAAATCAGATTTATTTTCAGAGAAAAAGTAAAGTCTGCTATAAATTTCTTTTATTTATTTATTTATTTATTTATATTATAAAGACGGGGTTTCGCCATGTTGGTCAGGCTGGTCTTGAACTTCCAACCTCAGGTGATCCGCCCCGCCCGCCTTGGCCTCCAAAGTGCATGGATTACAGACTTGAGCCACCACGCCCAGCCTGCTATAAATTTCAAAGACAAAAATGGTTAAGATGCTGGTTAGCCAGTGGCAGCTGGACATTGTGGAAATAGTAACGCAATCTTTATGCTTTTGTGAGGCTTCACAACCCTTTGAGGCAGTAAGGTAGACTTCACTGTCTCCCTTTAAAGGTGTGTCATTAGGACTTAAACCTGTTGTCTTAACTGAGACTGCAGAATTATCCGATTTTAGAAACAGGGCCAGCTCTTCCTTCAGCTCTGTGAAACTTGGAATTTCTTACACATTTGAGGAACTTCAGACTCTATTGGTGTCTCAAATTTTGCTTCCTTCCTCCTAGAGCCTCACTGTATTCTAGCATGTAACACACAATGCCGACAGGTCCTTTTTTCTTAATGTTTGATGGACTGTAACCTAAGTTCAGTCTTTCTGTTGATTCCATAAATGTGTTTAGTTTGAATTCTTTGTTTTTATACATTTGGGTTAGTTTCTAGGGAGTGAAAGGAAAAGCACTCTGTTATGTTTTGTTTTTAATCTAGGAAATATGCCAGAAATCTGAAAGAAAGAAAAACGAATCACCTCAAGTTTCATGATCTAACAAATCAAATTGTTGTCATTTTTGTGTCCTTTTTGGTCTTTATTCATATATAATTTTATATAATAAGACGAAGAGTTTTTAAGAATTATTAATGACAGATTACTTGTAAGAACAGGGCAAGAGCCTGGTTCATTCTGCATTTGGATCAAAGGGCAAAGCATAATTGTCAGCTCAGTATGCACACGTTCAGTTAGCTGAATTATTAGAGAAAGGTCTGGAAATTATCATTTGATTACATAATATAGAATATTACTTTAGGAATAGGCTTTAGGAGTATGATACAGGAAAACTAAAAATGTGATTGGCTTCTCAAAAGAATGTTCCCTATGAAAAATGGTAATATTTAGGACTATTCACGTCACCATTTATCGTGATTTCTCATGATGTTCATTGGTCTTCAGTTTCTCTGGGGTGTAGTTCTAAAGGTCCTCTCCCATGCCATAACCATCGTGAAAAGGCAATACAGCAGATACATGCATATAGTAATTTTTCTTTCTCTTTACCTGTTCTTCCACTTATGGGTGACAACTTAACCTTTCTAAAGGTTATTTATGTTTTGGGACAAGCTGGTTAACCGAAATCAATCTCTGTTGGTGGGCCATATAGAAAGATATTTTGATTTGGCAGCCCTGATGGAAAGTAAAACAACATAGAGCCTGCCTGAGGGTGCACTTTCCACTTTGCCTGCCTCCAGTTTGGGAAGGGCTCGTACCTCACAGGGCTCTGGAAAAACAGAGAGCTCACTGCTTAAGGAACAGACTATGTTGGCATGGCATATGAGCAATATTTGAAATCACTGAATATATACATGGTAAGAGAATTTAACAAGTGTTTTGGCATTTTATGCTCTTTATATTCTGTCTTTCTTTTTTCTTTTCTTTTCTTTTCTTTCTTTTTTTTTTTTTTTTTCAGGTGGAGTCTCCCTGTTTCTCCAGGCTGGAGTGCAGTGGCACGATCTCAGCTCACTGCATCAACCTCTGCCTCCCAGGTTCAAGTGATTCTCCTGCCTTGGCCTCCCAAGTAGCTGGGACTACAGGCATGTGCCACCGTGCCCAGCTAATTTTTGTATTTTTAGTAGAGATGGGGTTTCACTGTATTGGCCAGGATGGTCTCGATCTCTTGACCTCGTGACCCACCTGCCTCAGCCTCCCAAAGTGCTGGGATTACAGGCGTGAGCCACCTCGCCTGGCCATTATTTATGCTTTCATTGTGTTTTTCATGTTAGAATGTAAAATATTCTTACACTTAATCTTACAAATTAAATATGCTGAAGATTTCTTGCCTAGGCTGTTAGGATGCCTTTGGCTAACATCAGAAATGCAAAAGGAAGAACCAGGTTTGCAAAAGGGAGGGATTTGGTTTGGGTCATGTTTTATCTGTGCCTGTATATCTTGTTTTTTTTTTAGCTACTTTGTGAGGTCCTTGAGGGCAGCTAATCTGGTTTTTCTTTCTTCTTATCTCTGAGTATCCATTGCCTTGCAAACTCTAAATAAAGGGGGAAGGCTTAAGTGCAGACTTGAACTTGAAATAAGAGTTTCAGTGCCTGAGGATATATTTGCACTGTTGTCTTTATGTGTTAATAAAGGAAGAGTTAGGAGTTATGTATTTAGTTCCTTATTCTCTTATGTTGCTTCTATTCTGCAAACATTTCTGTTATGTCTGAAAATGGGGAATTCTCAGAGAAATTAGCAAGTTCATTTTTGACATCATTTTAATCTATTAGTTCATTAGTTTGAGGTCTTATATTTCGAAGTGACATCACCTGTAACCTAATGCTATTTAAAGGTGCACTGAGCAGAGTAGCTATAATAAACAAATAATACCATTGTTTAAATAAAAAAAATCTACTTGGTAACAATTCAGAATTTGCCTGTTTACAAGACTTAGTTATTTGGGCACTGTTAACTTTTAAAAGTTAGGAGATCTGACCTGTCTTGATTTTTAAACTTATTTTGACCACCAACTGTCAATAAATTTTCCTTCATCTATAGGTCTGAAGATATGGCTTAATGAGTAAACTCAGTGGGAAGTTGTTACCCATCACCATAATTTTTGTTGTAAGTAGTTGACTTCTGTGTATTCTCTCAGGTATCCCAAGTAGATACCATCTGTGAGTGCTTACTGGAGCATGAGGAGCAAGTCTTGAGGGATACACCTTTGGATTCCGTTGAATGGGCTGAAGTGGTGATCAATGTGAACAATATTCTCAAGGTACAAAAATAAGGGAAAGGTTTCAGCAAATCAAAGCCCAGAGCATGGATGGACAAGGAAGTGGTTTCCATATTCCTACTCTGTATTGCCAATAATTTATAAGGTTGTAGACATTTTGTTAATCCCCCCAAAATTAGAAAAATGTCAGTCATTTTAATCAGTTAATGAATATTTCAAATGTTAGCCTGGTGCCTATTAATAAATTTCTGTAATACTCAGTTTCCATTTGGTAGAACAAGAAACCTTTCATTTGGGAAGGTGCATTTGTATCTTTGCAGTTCTTTTTGTTTGGTTAGTTTTTTTTTCAGAGACAAGGTCTCATTGTCACCCAGGCTGGAGTGCAGTGGCACCATCATAGCTCCCTATAGCCTTGAACTCTCGGTCTCACAAGTTCCTTCTGCCTCCGCCTCCAAGAGTGTCGGGATTACAGGCCTGAGACACCATGCCTGATTGCAAATATATTCTTTATTTTTTATTTTTTATTTTATTTTATTTATTTATTTATTTTTGAGATGGAGTTTCGCTCTTGTTACCCAGGCTGGAGTGCAATGGCACAATCTTGGCTCACCGCAACCTCCGCCTTCTGGGTTCAGGCAATTCTCCTGCCTCAGCCTCCTGAGTAGCTGGGATTACAGGCACGCGCCACCATGCCCAGTTAATTTTTTTATATTTTTAGTAGAGACGGGGTTTCACCAAATATATTCTTAATGTAACTATTTACATATTTCTCATTTCTATTTTTTTAATTACTCAAAACCTTGCTACTTTTATTATTAAAATGTTCCTTTTAATTTTAGCTAGTGGACTTATAGTAATGATTTTCCTACTTTGGTTACTATTGTTTTCCAGAAAAGAAGTTAAATTGTGGAGTAAAACAAACTCTAAAAGCAGAAAGAATCAAAAAGTAATCATACAGATCTGTGCTTACCTTTTCTCTTCTTTCCTTTTCTTTTTTTTAGACGTGGTCTCACTCTGTTGCCAGGCTGGGTTTACAGTGGCTTGATCATAGCTCACTGCAGCCTCAAACCCCTGGGCTCAAGCAGTCCTCCTGCCTCAGTCTCTCAAGTGTCTGGGAATGCAGGTGCATGCCACGATGCCCAGCTAATCTTTAAAAGTTTTTGTAGAAATGGGGTCTCACTGTGTTATCAAGCTAGGAGTAATCCTCCTACCTCGGCCTCCCAAGGCACTAAGATTACAGGTGTGAGCCAACATGCCTGGCCCCTGAGTATTTTTTCTTACTAACTTTGTTCTTTTTTTTTTTTTTTTTTTTTTTTTTTTTGAGACGGAGTTTCGCTCTTGTTACCCAGGCTGGAGTGCAATGGCACGATCTCGGCTCACCGCAACCTCCGCCTCCTGGGTTCAAGCAATTCTCCTGCCTCAGCCTCCTGAGTAGCTGGGATTACAGGCACGTGCCACCATGCCCAGCTAATGTTTTGTATTTTTAGTAGAGACGGGGTTTCACCATGTTGACCAGGATGGTCTCGATCTCTCGACCTCGTGATCCACCCGCCTCGGCCTCCCAAAGTGCTGGGATTACAGGCTTGAGCCACCGCGCCCGGCCTACTAACTTTGTTCTTAAATTATCTTGGGAAATACTGTAATCCATCATTTTTTTTTGCATTGACTTTTATTCCAGGATATGCTTCAGGCTGCTAGTCATTATCGCCAAAATAGAAACTCTTTGTATAGAAAAGAAGAACCACCAGAGAAAGAACCTGAATATGTTCCATGGACGGGTAATATACTGATTTATTAACAGTTGTTCAAAATGTATTTCTAGTGACCCATCATTTTTAGAAGTTGTGTTATTCCCCTGGTGTAGGTTTGTAAGTGAAAGGAAAAAGTGCCATTTCCACATTGAGCAGCTCTTGTCAAAATCACTTTATTCTTCCGTTACTCTCATTTATAGATCTCTCTATAATTTATTTAACTGGTACTTATGCATTTATTAGGTTTTAGTTCAAATAGTTATTCATAGAAGCAGGTCCTGGCCCTGGAGGTTATGGACTGTATTTTATATTAATTTAATACAAGAAAGTAAGTGGAGTAGGATTAAAGGAATTTAGAAGGAAGAAGAATCATGTTTACCTGGCTTTGCTGAGGAAATCTCCTTAGAGAAGATGGGTTCAAGAAGGGCATTGACACGTATACCTGAATCCCTGTTCAATTTAATTTTCCAGCAGTGATGAAGAGGCATAATTTTTATGCAATTAGTCTTTCCTTTAGCCATCACTAGAGCCCTTACTTAACCATATTATTTTGTGTGATTTCACAGCAACGAGTGGTCCTGGTGGCATCCGAACAGTAATAATGCGCCAGCATGAGATCGTCCTAAAGGTGGTTTATCCACAGGCAGACAGCAACCTCCGAAACATTGTGACTGAGCAACTGGTAGCACTAATCGATTGCTTCCTAGATGGTTATGTTTCTCAGCTTAAGTCTGTGGATAAATCCAGTAATCAGGAAAGATATGACAATCTGGAGATGGAATACCTACAGAAAAGATCAGATCTTTTATCTCCTCTTCGTAAGTTCATGATACTTGCTTGGCAAGAGTTTTAAATTTGCTGAATGGATGAAAGGTTTGAGTAGTTGATGCACGATATTCAGTGTAGTAGTGTTAATCTAACTGTAATAAAGAACTTAAAGCAAATATGCACAGCTTTCTGTGCTCACCTTTTTTTCCGTTACTATCTAGGCACAAGTACCATAGATGATACTGAAGATGGTTAATAAAATAAATTAAATAAATTTATTGTAAATAAATTAAACAACATGTGGAGACTACCCTTAAAGAGCTTGGCGTCACAGACCTTTACGTGACTAACTGGATTCAAAGTAGAGCCTGATGAGGGCTGCTTGAGGGGTACAGATAAGATAGTATGGCTGTTCAGCCAACATTATACCCCAGGCTAGGATTGGGAGGAGTTTGCTTTACTCTTATATGAAGGAAAGGAATAGCATTTTGGGGAGGCAGTGACGAAAGAAGAGTCTGAATTTGCTTTTTTTTTTTTTTTTTTTTTTTTGAGGTAGAGCATTACTCTCTCATCCAGGCTGTAGTGCGGTAGTATAATCTCAGCTCACTGCATCCTCTGCTTCTCAGGTTCAAGCAGTTATCCTGCCTCAGCCTCCCAAGTAGCTGGGAATAACAGGCATATGTCACCACATCTGGCCCATTTTGTATTTTTGGTAGAGACAGGGTTTCACCGTGTTGGCCTGGCAGGACTCGAACTCCTGACCACAGGTGATCCACCCACCTTGGCCTCCCAAAGTGCTGGGATTACAGGTGTGAGCCACTATGTCTGGCCTGAGTTTGCATCTTTAAGGAATTGATGTTAATTGTGAAATTAAGTGCCAGTAAGTAGTAAGGTTTCTATTCCATTAACGATTCTTGGTTTATAATAGGAATAAAGACAAAATTTCAAGTAATATTTTTTATTATAGATTTTAAGTTTTGCTAACAGGATTCTTTTCCCATCTGTTCTCATTCCCACAGTTACACTAGGCCAGTACCTGTGGGCTGCTTCTCTAGCAGAGAAATACTGTGACTTTGATATCTTGGTACAAATGTGTGAGCAAACTGACAACCAGAGCCGACTCCAGCGCTACATGACCCAGTTTGCTGATCAGGTGACGGGCATTGGGTGTGTGGCCACTGAGTCCTTTAGTGGCCTTTTCTTGAAATGACTTTGCCATTTCAAATCTGTAATCAGGGCTTAGAATATGATGCAGTCTTTCTGTAGTTAACTTTGATGAGAAGACTACTTTGTATGTTGTGTTTCTTTGTAAATTTTGTACAGTAGCGAGGTCTTGGTTCATGACAGCCTCAACCTCCTGGATCCAATTGCTTCTCCCATCTCACCCCCTCCCATACCTCCAGTCTTCCAGTAGATGGGACCACAGGAGCTCACCACCATGCTTGGCTAATTTTATTTTTCAGTAGAGACAAAGTCTTGCAATGTTGCCCAGGTTGGTCTTGAACTCCTGTGCACAAGTGATCCTCCTGCTTCATCCTCCCAAATTGCCGGGATAAAAGGCGTGAGCCACTGCCTGACCACAGTTCTTTATATATAAATGTTACTGAAAGATTATTTGAGGCCAGGCGCGGTGGCTCACGCCTGTAATCCCAGCACTTTGGGAGGCCGAGGTGGGTGGATCACGAGGTCAAGAGATCGAGACCATTCTGGTCAACATGGTTAAACCCCGTCTCTACTAAAAATACAAAAATTAGCTGGGCATGGTGGCGCACGCCTGTAGTCCCAGCTACTCGGGAGGCTGAGGCAGGAGAATTGCTTGAACCCAGAAGGCGAAGGTTGCAGTGAGCTGAGATTGCACCATTGCACTCCAGCCTGGGTAACAAGAGCGAAACTCCGTCTCAAAAAAAAAAAAAAAAAAAGATTATTTGGCCTTTGGAAAATACATTTAACTTTCATTTCTGTTTATATATTTGCTAGTTAAAATAAAAGTACTTAGATACATGAATATTGGTAAAGTTTTTCAAAATTGGATAGAAGATACTTGGGAGCACAGAACAGTACTGTAAGAGAGCTTAGCTTACATACACCTAATATTCTCATTTTCCTTAAGGAATATTATGTTTCCTGTTTAAAAAAAACAAAGTCCCAGCCAGCCTCAATGGCTCAAGCTGGTAATCCCAGCACTTTGAAAGGCCAAGGCAGTAGGATCATTTGAGGCCAGGAGTTTGAGGCCAACCTGGGCAACATAATGATACCCTCCCTTTACAAAAAAAAAATTTTTTTTTGATTTACCAGATGTGGCAGCACATGCCTGTGGCAGCACCTATTCAGAAGACTAGGGCGGGAGGATCATTTGAGCCCAAGAGGTCAAGGCCAGTGAGCCAAGATTGTGCCACTACACCATAGCTAGACCATATCTTAAAAACAAAAGTTCCCATTGTGACACTGTCTTAAGTGAATTTAAATTGTTTCTTAAAACCAGTCTATTCAGTCAGTTGATTACTCTGAAAAGCTTATTTTTGTATTACTGTAAATGTAATTTTGTATAAAATTTAGACACTATAAACACAAAAGATAAAACTCACCACCCAGAGAGAATCCTTTTAAACATTTGGTTTATATTTTCAGTCTTTTACACTCTATCTGTTATAGACAAACATGTTTTGTCAACTGCTTTTTTCACTTGATACATTGCAAACATTTGTTCATGTCATTAAATATTCTACAGCAGCATTTTTAATGGCATTATAGTATTTCATTGACTAGGTATGACTTACTTGATCAATGATCAGTTGTTGGGCTGGGTGAGGTAGCTCACGCCTGTAATCCCAGCACTTTGGGAGGCTGAGGCAGGCGGATCACCTGAGGTCAGGAGTTCGAGACCAGCCTGGCCAACATGATGAAACCTTGTCTCTTCTAAAAATACAAAAATTAGCCAGGCATGGTGGCATGTACCTGTAATCCCAGCTACTTAGGAGGCTGAGGCAGGACAATCGCTTGAACCAGGAGGCAGAGGTTGCAGTGAGCCAATATCATGCCACTGTACTCCAGGCTGGGCAACAGAGCAAGACTCTGTCTAAAAATTAAATAAATAAATAAATAAATAAATAAATAAATAAATAAACAGCTCAGTTGTTGGATATGGCTCATTTAATATTTCAAAACATTGCTAAATAAATATTTTATGTGGCTGGGAGCAGTGGCTCACACCTGTAATCCCAGCAATTTGGGAGGATCATGAGGTCAGGAGATTGAGACCCTCCTGGCCAACATGGTGAAACCCTGTCTCTACTAAAAATACAAAAATTAGCTGGTGGCAGACTTGGTGGCGTATGCCTATAATCCCAGCTACTCAAGAGGCTGAGGCAGGAGAATCACTTGAACCCAGGAGGCAGAGTTTGCAGTGAGTTGAGATCGCGCCACTGCACTCCAGCCTGGCGCCAGAGCAAGACTTTGTCTCATAGATAGATATATAAATAAATTTTGCACTGATCATGATTTTAAAATTATTTTTGTTGCTTTACTTTCTATTTTGACATTTTTATTCATTTTTACATTTTAATGTGTTTAAATGTTATTTTAAAGTCCTTTTCTGCTTACTCTAATTATCTTTGGGTCTGTTTCTGTTGCCTGCTTTTATGTTGCTTATTTTGCTGCTTATATCTGATAATTTTTAAATTGTATTTATGACATTACATATTTTTAAAACTTTATAATATGAAAATCGATGTTATTTGTCCCTTGGCGGATTTTCCTTTTTCTCTATTAGGCAGTTTAGAGGAGAGGAAGATGACTCAGTCCATTAGGAATAGAGGTGGACCAGGACTTGATCTCAGCTCGTGTAATATTCATTTCATTTCTGGTTTCAGAAGTCTTTTGGAGAGACACCTGTATTCATGGCGGGATCCCTGCTTTAGTGGAAGTTTCTCTTAATAAACACTCTGAGACTGTAGGATGTCTTAGTCTTCCTCTCTAGCTCAGCCTCCATACTACCCCAACACTCCACAAACCCAGTGGGGAAAACTGGCTGTGCATTTGGGCCTCTCTAGATTCTGATGTATTATGTCAGCCCATGTGGCCAGCTGGCACAGAATTCTGGAATCTCAGTGCTGTCCCACAGAGCTTTGTGTGATAATGGAGATGTTGATATGCACTGTCCAAACGGGAGTCCCTGGCCACATGTGGCTACTGAGCACTTGAAATGTGGATAATGTAGCTGAGAAACTGAATTTTAACTTTCAGTCTAATTTTTTATTTAAGTTTAAACAGCTACATGTGGCCAGTGGCTTCCATATTGGCCAACACACATCTAGATTCTGCCATTAATCTTGTCAGTGATCTTGAGCAAGATGGCCTTTCTGAATCTGAATTTACACTTTTGTCAAATGAGATGATTGAATTAAGTGATCCTACAATATAGGAAATTATTGTTTAGAACACGTTTTCTGTTTTGGAGGCCTTTGGAAGAAAGTTATGTTTTGTTATCAGAAATGTATTTTTTAAAACTATTATGAATTCTGTGTACTGTTACTTATAGAATTTTTCAGACTTTCTCTTCCGTTGGTATCTGGAGAAAGGAAAGCGAGGCAAATTATTATCTCAGCCCATTTCTCAGCATGGACAGTTGGCCAATTTTTTGCAAGCTCATGAACATCTCAGCTGGTTACATGAAATTAATAGCCAAGAATTAGAAAAGGTAAGAAGGATTTTTACATGGAGCAGATGTGTGCAATTTATTTAGGCAGCTTTAATTAGTTTAGTTTTTCGTAATTAAAATACTGTTTATAGTCATACACCTAAGAAGGGGTTACTGTCCAAAATATATAAGGGAGCCGGGCATGGTGGCTTACCTGTAATCCCAGTACTTTGGGAGGCTGAGGCAGGTGGATCTCCTGAGTGCAGGAGTTCAAGACTGGCCTAGGGAACATAAATACAAAAACAGCCAGGTGTGGTGATGCACTCCTGTAGTCCAAGCTACTTGGGAGGCAGAGGCAAGAGGATCACTTGAACTCTGGAGGTCAAGGCTGCAGTGAGCTGAGATTGTGCCACTGCACTCTAGCCTGGGTAACAGAGTGAGGCCTTGTCCCAAAATAAATGAATGAATGAATGGCAAAAGACCTGAATAGTTATTTCTCAAAAGAGGACATGCAGTTGACCAGTAGATATTTGAAAAAAAAAATGTTCTGCATCACTAATCATTAGGTAAATGCAAATTTAAACCACAATGAGACATCACCTTACATTTGTTTGAATGGCTGTTGATCAAAAAGATGAAGGATAACAAGTGTTGGAGAAGACATGGAGAAAAGGGATCCCTGATGCACTCTTGGTGGGAGTGTAAGTTAGTACAACCATTATGGGAAACTGTATGGAGGTTCCTCAAAAAGTTACTGTATAATCTGGCAGTCGCACTTCTGAGTATATATCCAGAGGAGTTGAAATCAGTATGTTGAAGTGCTACCTGCATTCCCATGTTCATTGCAGCATATTCCCAGTAGCCAAGTTAGGTAATCAACCTGAGTGTCCGTCAATCAATGTAAATGGTAAAGAAGGTATTATATATAGAATACACAATGCAGTAATATTCAGCCTGAAGCAAGAAGGAAATTCATTTGCAACAACATTGATGAAACTGGAGGACATTACACTAAATGAAATAAGCCAGACACAGAAAGACAAATGCCAGATGATCTCACTCACATGTGGAATCCAAAACAGTTAAACTCATGGAAGCAGAGAGAAGGATGGTGGTTGTCAGAAGGGTGAGGGGATTTTATAGAGAGAGACACACACACACACACACACACAGACACACATACACGGAACTCAGGTCAATTGCAAAATAATAACCCAATTTAAAAATGGCCAAAAGGGCTCGAGAAGTTGGTCAAAGGGTACAAGCTTCAGTTAGGCAGAAGATTGTTTTTATTTTTGTGTTTTTAGAGATGGGGTCTCACTGTGTTGCCCAGGCATGTCTCGAATTCTTGGGCTCAAGTGATCCACCCACCTCAAGCCTCCCAAGGTGCTGGGATTACGGGCATGAGCCACTGCACCCAGCCAGGAAGATTTTTTTATATATATTGCACAGTATGGTGGCTCAAGTTAATAATAGTATATTGTACATTTCAGAATTTCCAAGAAAACAAATTTGAAATGTTCTTACCACAGATAAGTATTTGCGATAAGGGGCATGTTAATTATCTTGATTTAATCATTCCACATCACATATATATATTATAACATTACTTTGTATCCGTAAATGTATACAATTACAATTTGTCAGTATACAATAAAAATTTTTTTAATTTAAAAACATTTCTTATGGATTATTTAGAATGTGTACTCCTGTTCTCTCACATAATTTGCAAAAAATATTCTTAGTTTGCGATGGTATTGCCATTACTTCTAATATCTCAATAAAAATATGTAGTCCAGACTGGGTGTAGTAGCTCATGCCTGTAATCCCAGTACTTTGGGAGGCTGAGGTGGGCAGATATCGGAGTTCGAGACCAGCCTGGCCAACGTGGTGACATCCTGTCTCTATTAAAAATACAAAACACAGCTAGGTATGGTGGTACATGCCTGTAATTCCAGCTACTCAGGACCCTGAGGCTGGAGAATCACTTGAACCTGGGAGGTGGAGTTTGCAGTGAACCACTGCACTCTGGCCTATGCAACAGAGCAAGGCTCTGTCTCCAAAAGGAACGTAGTCCATTATGATAGTTAAAATCACAAAAAAGTTAATGATGGGTCTGTAACAGCCATTGGCCTTTTTTAAATGAGTATATTGTTGTAATAAATATTCAAATTATGAGTAAAAAATTAATTTTAAAATTTGTTCTTGACAGGATGTTCAGGTGAATATGTAATTGTTTTTAGAGCAAATGTTTTGTACATGTCTCTCTTCCCAGTAATTAGTGTGGATGGTTGATATTTTGCTCTGTAATTACTCTCAGTGTTATGGTACTGCTCAGTTTTTAGGTTTGCTAACTGTTGACTTGTCTTTCATTGATATGGCCTGGGGGGAAAAAACCAGTTTGGGGTTTACTTACCTTTTTTTCAACTTGAATTGGTACTCAGTATCTTATGATGGTTTACATATTTTGTTTATTGTAGGCTCATGCAACACTTCTGGGTTTGGCAAATATGGAAACTCGTTACTTTGCAAAGAAAAAAACCCTTCTTGGCTTGAGTAAATTGGCTGCATTAGCTTCAGACTTTTCAGAGGATATACTGCAAGAAAAAATTGAAGGTAGGAGCATTTGAACAAGAACATATACAAATTGGTCATGCTGTCAATGAACTCATGATGTGTTCCTGTCACCAGTTAGTAGGATCTATTAGAAACAGACCTGTCTCTAAGAGGAATGCATTTATTCAATGTCCATGTATAGTTACTCAATTATATACTTAGAATTTCTTTTAGAAAAAAGTAATTTGAATTTTAAATAGTTCCTAAAGAATACATTCAAATGATTTTCAATAAAGTGGTCTGATTATGTACCCTTAGTGACACCTATTCCAAGGGCAAAAAGAACTACAAAGCAATCTTGACCTTTACACAGTGGGTTTGTTATAGGTAGTGTGGTATTGGTGCAGTAATTGTGAACTATTTTATATATATTGTAGATGATGAAAACAATTACATAATAGTACAGTTGACCCTCCATATTCTTGGATTCCACATCTGCAGGTTTGACCAACCAAACAGCAAAAATGTTTGGGGAAGAAAAGAATTAAAAATAATTGAACAACAGTTAAAATTACAACAACAAAATTAAACAAAAAATTAAAAATAATGCAAAATTAAAACAAAATAATGCAAATTAAAAAAACCAGTACAGCATTAACAGCTACTTACATAGCATTTACATTGTGTGAGGCATTGTAACCTAGAAGTGATTTAAAGTATATGGGAGACTGTACGTGGTTTATGTGCAAATAACTACCATTTTTATATAGGGGACTTGAGCTTTTTGGTATTCCCAGGGGTCCTAGAACCAATTGTCATTGGATCCTGAGGCAAGGCGGCATTATATTTTAGAACCAAGGAGAAAGGAGATACAAATATAGAAAGACCGTGAATAACTCTGT
The DNA here is from genome assembly GCF_048565385.1 of Saimiri boliviensis. Classification (NCBI taxonomy): domain Eukaryota; kingdom Metazoa; phylum Chordata; class Mammalia; order Primates; family Cebidae; genus Saimiri; species Saimiri boliviensis. Next base: position 78,625,947 of record NC_133462.1, on the reverse strand, counting down.
AGTATTGAATTTGAATTGGAAATACTGGGGAGAAACTGATTTTTAAAAACAATATATTTTCTTGTTTGAGGTGATAGATATGCTAATTGCCCTGTGATCATTATATAATGTATACATGTATTGAAGCATCACATTGTACCCCATAAATATGTGTAATTATTATGCATCAGTTAAAAAAAATACATCAGCTAGGATATGGTTGCTCACTCCTGTAATCCCAGCATTTTGGGAGGCCGAGGTGGGAGGATCACTTGAGCCCAGGAGATCAAGACCAGCCTAGGCAACTTAGCGAGAACCTGTCTTTACAAAAAATTTCAAAACTTAGATGTAGTGGTTCATGTCTGTAGTCCCAGCTACTGAGGAGGCTGAGGTGAGAGGATCACTTGGGCCTAGGAGGTCAAGGTGGCAGTGAGATGCGATCGTGCCACTGCCCTCCAGATGGGGCATCAGAACAAAACCCTACCTCAAAAAAAAAAAAAAAAAAAAAAAAAAAAAGTCTGTCAATAGAAAAAAAATGTGTGTGTATATATAATAAAATTGTGTGTGTGTGTATATATATATACACAATACATACACATATATATACATTTTATTATGTGTATATACACACACATACATACATATTTCTTGGCTCTTTGCAGTGACACCCAGTAGCATGAGTATTCCTGGTTCCATATATTGGTTTCTGACTACCATTTTCCAGTAAAAGAAATGAGATCTTATTGAGGAAATGATCTTGGAAAGTCTTACTAGGTCAGAAAGCAAGATTAATTTAGAAACATTAAAAGAATACAAGAGCCTTGAGCAGCTCCCATTGATCACGTTTGGGGACAATTTGAACATCAAAAGAATGGTAGTAAAAGATATATTCCACAGTTTATAAAAGAAAAAAAATCATGAATCTACAGTGATTTTCACAAAGGGAGAGAGTCAGTGAAAATGCTTCTTTACAGGAGAATGCCAGCCAATAAATGTGGAAAGAATGGGAGAAGTCACTATTTAACCACAGTGAAGTCACTATTACAACCACCAAAGGATGCTGAGACCTTGAGTTTAGAGGCCAGGGAACAGGATATTCCCGTGTTTTTGGAGTATCAGTAGACTTATCTAGTAGATCCTGTTCACCAACCACAAAACAAACCCACTTTGCATACTCCTGAAGCAGTGTACTACCATAACCTGTGTCCTGTTCTTGCCAACATGTTCTCCATGATTCTAATCACGAGAGAACAATCAGACATAATCTGTTGGTAGGACATTGTATAATACAGTTGGCCCAGACCTTTCAAAAATTTTAGCAACATGAAAGACAAAGGTAGAGGCTGCTTTAGGTGAAAGGAACCTAAGAGCCATCACACAGGACAGACAAATGCAGGGTGTGATTCTTGATCCCGAATCACCCCCACAATAACCATAACAGTTGTGGTGCATGTTTTAGAAACAAGTGGGGAAGTTTGAACATACTTAATATTAGATGATATAACTGTATTGATGTTAAATTCTGTAGGCCTGATAATGGTATTGTGGTTGACTGTCCTTGTTTTTAGGCGATACATGCTGAGTATTTAGAAATGAAATGTCATGATGTCTGCAACCTTCATTTGATAAAAAATAATTACCTATATACATGGAGAAAGCAAAAGGGACAAGGTGTTAGCAGCAGGAGACTAGCTGGAGAATTTAAAGTACACCTTTGGCATTTAAACAATTTTTTGTAGATTTGGACTTTTTCTGTTTTTTATTATTTATTTTCTTTGAGACAGGGTCTCACTCTGCCACCCATGCTGAAGTACAGTGGCACAATCATGGTTCACTGCAACTTCAAACTCCTGGGCTCAGGTGTTGCTTTTGCTTCAGCCTCTCCAGTAGCTGGGACTACAGGAGCATGCTCACATGTCCATAATTTTTGTGTTGTTTTTTTGGTAGAGATGGAGTTTCACCATGTGTACCCAGGCTGGTCTCAAAACACTTAGGCTCAAGCAATCTGCCCACTTCAGCCTCCCAAAGTGCTGGGATTAAAGGCATGAGCCACCACACCCAGCCTGAAAAATTTCAAAATAAAGATTGGAGCAGGGAATCTCAGCTATGTGGTTTGGATCAAGTATATGTGGATATGGATATTTGGTTATGTGGCTTATCCACAGAGACCAGCCTAAGATCTGGGTTTAAATTATACTGCTGCCATTTTTTTTTTCCTTTTGAGGGAGTGGATATAGTGGAAAGAATTGTGATTTCAAATATTTTCTCCAGAACTTCCTAGCTTTGTGACCATGGACAGTTGATTAATGTTCCTTAGCCTCAATTTTTTCATCTATAAAGAAGGTAGTTGTAAGAATTGAGGACACTGTCTTGAGAAAAATAGCTTACACATAGTAAGTACTCAATAAATTATAGGTATTAGCCCCTTTTACTAAAAGTATTTTAAATAATTAAAATTATTTTATTAAAAGTATTGAATATTAAAATTATTGAAGGATAATCTTCCTTCAGTCTTTTTATTTTTTGCACTAGTAGTGCCTATTCTAGAAAACATGTATTTATATTCTGTAGGACTACTGACAGTCTGAGCAGGGAAGCCATATTTTAGCCTGGCCACCAGAGATGATGTTAAGCAAAGTATTTTAACACAGGGCTTTCCTATTTCTTGTTTTTCCCTGCTTTGCATTTGATCACTTCTTAGCTTTTATTTCTTAACACAGTGGGAACATTTGCAGGTCTCAGTGATTCTACAGAATGTTAGCGCGATGTATATAATCAGAGAGGATAGGCTTTTTTTTTTTTTTTTTTTTTTGAGACAGAGTTTCACTCTTGTTACCCAGGCTGGAGTGCAATGGCGCGATCTCGGCTCACCGCAACCTCCGCCTCCTGGGTTCAGGCAATTCTCCTGCCTCAGCCTCCTGAGTAGCTGGGATTACAGGCACGTGCCACCATGCCCAGCTAATTTTTTGTATTTTTAGTAGAGACGGGGTTTCACCGTGTTGACCAGGATGGTCTCGATCTCTTGACCTAGTGATCCACCCACCTCGGCCTCCCGAAGTGCTGGGATTACAGGCTTGAGCCACCGCGCCCAGCCGGGATAGGCTTTTTAAAAATAACTCTTCTCGTTATATAAATAATTCCTCATGGAAAATGTATGTATTGTAGAAAAAATGTGATAAGAAAAATAAGTTGTGTATAGTCCCACCTCCCCAAAGGGTACTACTGGTACTGTTTGCATGTATCCTCCCAGTCTATTTTTCTAGGTATAGAAATGGACAAAAATGTTCCATTTAGTTTTTCCAAAACCAGGATCAGAATGCTGCCAGTATTTGAGTGAAAGTATCTGTGCATTACAGAATGCTGTGTTTATGAGGCTACATAGCAGTTTTTAACCTTCCCTGCAACTCAGCACATTCTCTGGGGTGGAGCCAGGTCGTGAGCTGCAACCTAGAGAGGCTGTGGCGAGCAGAAGCCCCTGTGACGTCATCCAATGGAGATAACCCTTGCTGCTTAGGAGATGTGCTATTTGTTCTTCCATCCATTTCTTGTTTTTCTTGATATGCTCATGGTAGCTTTTACATCATTTTCGTTTGCGAATGTAACTGCAGTTGACCCTCGAACAACATGGGTTTGAACTGCATAGGAAAACTTATATGCAGATTATTTTCAATAAATATATTAGAATATACTTTGGAGATTTTTCAACAACATGAAAAAGCTCATAGATAACCATGTATGACCATGTAGCCTAGAAATATTTTTTTTTTAAAAATTAAGAAAAAGCCAGACAGGTCATGAATACATAAAACATATATAATCTTTTTTTTTTTATCATTTACTACCATATAATATACACAAATCTGTTATAAAAAGTTAAAATTTATCAGCACACAAACACACCTCACATGCTGCCATTCACAGTGGAGACAAATGTAAACAATGCAAATATGCAGCATTAAATCACAACTGCCTAAAATTAACTGTAATATATGCTGTACTTTAATAATTTCATAGCCGCCGGGCGTAGTGGCTCACGCCCATAATCCAAGCACTTTGGAGGCCAAGGCGGGAGGATCACCTGAGGTCGGGAGTTCAAGACCAGCCTGACCAACATGGTGAAACTCCGTCTTAAAAAAAAATAAAATAAAAATAAAAAAATAATTTCATAGCCACCTCCTATTGCTATTGTGGGCAAGTGTCCGCTTGCTCAAGTGTTATCAGTAAAAAATGCAATAGGCAATAGGAATCTCATAGTTCTCGAGTATTTTTTCCTGTGTTTAATGCAATACCATAAACCTTGAATAACACCTTGGGACTTATATGAAGTGCCACTAAGTGATGCCATACATGCTCCCAAGAAGCATAGGGAAGTCGTGACATTATGAGAAGAAGCCGAATTGCTTGATACACACCACAGATTGAGGTCTGCAGTTGTGGTTATCCCCAATTCAACATAAATGAATCTACTTAATGACCATTGTAAAAAAAAAAAAAAAAAGAAAAAAAGAAAAAGGAAATTTGTGAAGCTGTCAGCAGCAGCAGGCAAGTTTCTGGGGAGTCAAAAGTTACCCTCCCAGCACTTTGGGAGGCTAGAGCAGGAGGATCATTCAAGCCCAAGAGTTTGAGACCAGCTGGGGCAGCATAGCAAGGCCCTATCTCTTTAAAAAGTGATGCTGGGATTTCTGACAGCATGGGAGCTTAGTGGCCCAGTGCCCCTTGTAAGTCAAGGGCTAACTATTTACTATAAACTCCCGTGGGAAAAATTTTACTGAATTACAAAATATGATTGAGAGATCCCCACATTTAGAAAGCTTATACCTCATGAAATAGCTGTCTGCTCTCCAACTTCTTCAAGCAGTAGAACATTTGCTTACCTGTTCTCTCCCCTCCTATTTCTGCTTGCTGTTATAATTCATAGGACTTTGATCAAACCATGGATATGTTGTAAATATCAGCAATCAAGAATAAGAATTAAAAGCATTCTAAGATCATTGAAAAATGATGGGATTACCTTTGGAACTATTTCTTTCCTTTAAAATTCAGATTTATTTTATGACAGCAAAAATGAGAGCAAAAGTAAAAATTCCATCATTTTCTCTTTCTTTCTCTCTCATCTTGAATACTAGAAATGGCTGAGCAAGAGCGCTTTCTGCTGCATCAGGAGACCCTACCTGAACAGCTGCTAGCGGAGAAACAGCTAAATCTCAGTGCAATGCCAGTATTGACGGCGCCGCAACTCATTGGTGTATGTGCTTTTCAAATCCTTAGCACTGTTTCCTAAACTCAGAATATTGTTGGTGTTTTTTTGAGCTATGTAGTATAGTTCCTAAGAGAAGTTATCTTTCCACTTCCTGCATTCCAGAAAACTCCCCTAGAAAGAAGATGTTGGAAGCTGCTTGGGAACAGAAAGCTAATTAGAGAATAATTAATCAGCATCTGCCTCCCCATACACCTCTACTTAAAGGTGCTTTATCCAGGTGACCAGGAGAAATTACTTAATATTTTGCTTTTCTAGTATGGGACAAATAAATACAATGAGATAACTTTATTTCCCCCACAAAATTACTTTTCAAGCTCTCCTATAAGCAAAATGGATTAAGAAACTCAGTTTACATGGTCTGGCAGTGATGCCCTTTCCTCTGCAACCCAACACATCCCTGAGGGCAGAGCCGGAATATGGGCTGCAGCCTAAAAAAGATAATTCTGCTATTATGTACGTTTGCAGCCTGAACTCTGCTACTCAGAAAGCTTCTCTTTGCCAGAGTGATGTTGTAGGATCACCTTAAATTTGCCCTAACTGTATGAAAAAGAAAGCAAACAATGTAAAAACCTTACCATTTTAGCCATAATCAGTAACAGATTTCTGGGTAAAACTGAATTTACAACAGCATCTCCTGATAGAATAGATATTTAGTTTAGAAATGTAAGATACTATCTATTGTAACTCACTATTATGTATCACTAAGAAAAAGGTAGTGCCAATTTTACGCTGATAAATCATTAATTTTATTACCACAGTCCAATTTCAGAAATGAGGGAGTAAAAAGGATGTTTAAGAACAATGAAATAAAGTATTATAAGTGCTATAAGACAGTGAAAACAAGCAGCTAGCTTTTTTTCTGAAATGGTCTGAGTATTGTTGCTATTAAGTGATTATATATGCAATTTTTTAAAAATGAAATTATAGTTTTTAGAAAAAGACAGGAAAAATTCAAATTGATGTTTTTAATAAGGCAAGTATTTTTCTGACCATAAAAATTGCAGGAAATTTGAAGAATGCAGAAATGAGTATGCAGTCAGCTATAAGTGTTGATAACATGTTGATGTGTTTTTTATTTTTTAAGTAAATATAGGTCAACTGTATGCTTTATTTTTATTGCAAATCTCAATTTGCAATAAAATTTGTTTTTTTTTTTGGAGACAAGGTCTCAGTGTTGCTCGGGCTGTCAGGCTGGAGTGCAGTGGCTCTGCCGCAGCTCACTGCAGCCTTGACCTCCTGAGCTCAGGTGACCCTCCCACCTCAGCCTCTGGAGTAGCAGGACCACAGGTGTGCACCACCATACTCAGCTAATTTTTATACTTTTTGTCGAGACAAGGTTTCTCCATGTTGCCTGAATCTGCCCGCCTCGACCTCCCAAAGTGCTGGGATTATAGGCATGAGCCACTATGCCAAGCCTAAAATATGCATTTTTTTAAAAGTTTATTTTAAGGTAGATGCAATACAGTTTCCAAATATGAGACTTTTTACTGTAAAAATACCTACAACTGGTCAGGTGTGGTGGCTCACACCTAAAATCCCAGCTCTTTGGGAGACCAAGGTGGGCGGATCACTTGAAGTCAGGAGTCTGAGACCAGCCTCGCCAATAGGATGAAACCTCTTCTCTGCTAAAAATACAAAAATTATCCAGGTGTGATGGTGGGTGCCTATAATCTCAGCTGCTCAGGGGCAGAAGTTTCAGTAAGCCAAGATTGCGCCACTGCAATCTAGGCTGGGTGCCAGAGTGAGACTCTTGTCTCAAAAAAGAAAAAAGAAAAACCCTACAACTTACTTACAAAATGTAATGACTTCTTTTCTCCATAAATGTCTCTAGTGTTAGTTATATGATGGTATACAATAATTTTCTACCTTATTTTAACTTGTCACAGCTATATATCTGTGAAGAAAATAGAAGAGCTAATGAATATGATTTCAAGAAAGCTTTGGACTTGCTGGAATATATTGATGAGGTAAGTAAAATCGCTTGAGATGATCTCAGGCAACTGAATACATATATAAAAAGAGGGAAATACCTCTTTTAGTCAGTCATGAAAACGAATTAAGCAAAACGGACTGTATCTGTGGTTCAACTACCTTTAATCCTTAGAATGTATATAACTCTTTAGAAAAGCTGTCAAGAGACTCCCTTTCATGATAATTCTCACACATTCCTGGATGTCTTTTTTTGGTGCACAAATATAAAATACTGCTTTTCAAAGTCCTGACATTTTTTTTTCTCTTTAATTTATTAAATCATTAGTTTCTGAATCTAATATGCAACTTTATCAATTTATTCTGACTGGGTGCAGTGGTTCACACCTGTAATCCCAGCACTTTGGGAGGCCAAGGCAGGCTAATCACCTGAGATCAGGAGTTTGAGACCAGCCTGGCAAACATGGTGAAACCCCACCTCTGTAATCCCAGTTACTCGGGAGGCTGTGAATTGCTTGAACCCAGGAGGCAGAGACTGTAGTGAGTGGTGATCCCACCACTGTACTCCAGCCTGGGTGACAGAGTGAGACTCTGTTTTTTTTTAAAAAAAAAAAAAAAAAAAAAAGGCCGGGCACAGTGGCTCAAGCCTGTAATCCCAGCACTTTGGGAGGTCGAGGCGGGTGGATCACAAGGTCAAGAGATCGAGACCATCCTGGTCAACATGGTAAAACCCCGTCTCTACTAAAAATACAAAAAAAATTAGCTGGGCATGGTGGCATGTGCCTGTAATCCCAGCTACTCAGGAGGCTGAGGCAGGAGAATTGCCTGAATCCAGGAGGCGGAGGTTGCGGTGAGCTGAGATCGTGCCATTGCACTCCAGCCTGGGTAACAAGAGTGAAACTCTGTCTCAAAAAAAAAAAAAAAAATATATATATATATATATACACACACACACACACACACACACACACTCACTCATAGTATTCACCTTAAGAATAGCTATCTTTCAGTAGGTTATAGTGAATATTCTGTAGGATAAGTAGTTCTATTACCTGTCCATGCAATTGAAAGTAACTTGGTAGATTTTAAAAATACAATGTTGACTTTTACATTGCCTTATTTAAAAATCTTACCCATCTCAGGCTGGGTGCAGTGTCTCACGCCTGTAATCCCAGCACTTTGGGAGGCCAAGGCAGCAGATTGCCTGAGGTCAGGAGTTCGAGACCACTCTGGTCAATATGATGAAACCCTGTCTCTACTAAAAATACAAAAAAATTAGCCATGCATGGTGGTGTGCACCTGTAATCCCAGCTACGCGGGAGGCTGAGGCAGAGGAATTGCTTGAACCAGGGAGCTGGAGGTTGCAGCGAGCCAAGATCACGCCACTGCACTCCTACCCTGGGCAACAGAGCGAGACTCTGTTTCAAAAAAAAAAAAAACAACCAAAAAAACCTTACCCCTCTCAAGGTTGCTGATGAAATCACTTTCACAGGGTAATATGAAAGTAATTCATAAATGTTAATTGGCTTCTATGAATGTAATATTAACATAATGAAAACTTAAACATGTATTTATTTTAAAGCCAGGATTTAATCAGAATTTTTTGTTGTGAAGGAAGAAGATGTAAATATAAGTGATCTAAAACTGGAGATCCTTTGCAAAGCTCTTCAGAGAGATAAGTAAGTGCTCATGACGTCGCTTCTTTGTAAGCATAGAAACTACCTTTCCTGTCCTCTCACAGTCAATACAGAAGACTTCTGTGACCAAATGTGTTGGGATTTCCCACCTCCCACATGAGGCAACCCATGAGTTCTGTTGGTGGACACCAGCTGAATGTTCTTTAATGCAGTTCAGTCCTGACACTATCTACAACCACAGGTTGAGGGCTCAGACTGCCCCTAACTTCGATGCCAATCTAAGCCAGGTAGTTTTGCCTGTGTTTCTCACCAACCAACTATAAATTGGGGTTCCCACAACCCTCTCCTTGGATTTGATTAATTTGCTAGAGCAACTCATAGAACTCAGGGTGACAAGCCTACCAATTTATTATGAAGGTTATTGTTACCAGAAAGGGTCCCAATCCAGACCCCAAGAGAGTTCTTGGATCTTGTGCAAGGAAGAATTTGGGGCAAGTCCACAGATGAAAGTGACAGCAAATTTATTAGAGAAGAAAATAAACAAAAGAATGGCTACTTGGTACACACAGCAGTGGCATGGGCTTCTTGACTGAATATGCTTATGGTTATTTGTTGATTATGTGCTAAACAAGGGGTACATTATTCATGAGTTTTTCTGGAAAGGTATGAAGCTCCCAGAACTAAGGGTTTCTTCCCTTTTTAGACCATATAGGTAACTCCCAATGTTGCCATGGCATTTGTAAACTGTCACGGTGCTGGTGGGAGTATCTTTTAGCGTGCTCATGCATTATAATTAGTGTATAATGAGCAGTGACGACGACCAGAGACCACTATCTTGGTTTTGGTGGGTTAGGCTGGCTTCTTTACCATATCCTGTCTTATCAGTGGGGTCTTTGTGACCTGTGTCTTGTGATACCAGTCCTGCTGACCTCCTGTCTCATCCTGTGACTAAGAATGCCTAACCTCCTGGGAATGCTGATTCTAATGCATTTGAAACTATCACAGAATACAGATGAAGAAATTATAGGGTTAGGTATGGGGGAAGGGGCTTGGAGTTTCCAAACCCTCTGTGGTCCCTCCACCTTCCAGGAACCTCCACATGTTCAGCTGTTAGGAAGCTCTTCGAACCCTGTCTTTCTGCATTTTTATGGAAGCTTCATTATGTAGACATGATTGGTCAAAGTTGGTGACCAACTTAACCTTCAGCCTCTCTCCCCTCCCTGGGTATTGAGGAATAGGGCTGAAAGTCCCAACTGTAATTATGCTTTGTTTTTCTGGTGACCAGCCCCTATTCCGAAGCAAGCTGGGGGTTGCCAGCTATCAGCCAACTCATTAGTATTTAAAAAAAAAAAAAAAAAAAAAAAAAAGAAGACATCTCTGGAGATCCTAAGGATTTTAGGAATTGCAAAGCAGGAAGTGGGGTGAGGAAGAAGACTTAAATATATATTTCACAATATCACAGGAAGATTATGATATTATATGTCAAATGGTTTTATAACCTAACCATATTGTAACACATATATTATGAAAATTTTAATGGTTCCATTAGTAATGTTTATTTAGCCCTGAGCTTATTTCTTTATTTTAATAATAAAGAATACGTTAAAGACTTAGGACCATTACTATAATAAATCACTACTTTTGATTTTAAAATTTAGACTGTCAGTTTGCATAGAAATACCCTTATTTTCACAGAAGTAAGGCCAGTCATGCCAAATGAAACTTGAAGCTATGATTTTGTTTTGTTTTGTTTTTTAAATTACTGCAATTTGAAGGTCAGTGCCCTTTTCTAAGGCATTAAGTACTACTTTCTCATAATCATATCCTTTCTGCAGATGAGGTCTTCCGCCTATGGAAATGGTGTTTATGTTAAGATGCAATGGCAAAGACTAAGAATAATCAGTTGTAGGAATGAATTCTTTCCAGGAAAAGAATTTTAAGCAAAGCAGGACTTGAATGCTAGAAGCCTTCTCCTACTCACAATTTTCCTTTTTCCTGTGGTAAAAAATTATGGAAGAGTTGTTTTTACTAAAGCATTTCTTCCCTTCTCTGAACACTCCCAAATAGTTAAAATTGCTGTTAAGTTTGGTCTTAGAGGTCAGTCTCTGAAGCTTCCAGCTTTCTGCCTACTTGATTCTTTTTTTTTTTTTTTTTTGATTGAAACAGAGTCTCACTCTATCATCCGGCTGAAGTGCAGTGGCACGATCCGGGCTCACTGCAACTTCCTTTTTCCAGTTTCAAGCAATTCTCCTGCCTCAGCCTCCCAAGTAGCTGGGACAACAGGCACACACCACCACGCCCGGCTAATTTTTTGTACTTTTGGTAGAGACGGGGTTTCACCATGTTGGCCAGGATGGTCTTGATCTCTTGACCTCATGATCCGCCCGCCTCAGCCTCCCAAAATGCTGGGATTACAAGCGTGAGCCACCGCGCCCAGCCACTTGATTCTTTGGTCCCATCCCAGTCATACAAAAGGATGCTCTCATTTTGATTAGAATTCCTTGTCTTAGTTTCTTATTTAAAAATGTTAGTTATCATGTGGGATATATCCACTAATTACAAAGCAGTGGTCTGGTATTTTTGTTTTAGTAGTAGATAGTCGAAACTACATAAAGAAAGCTTCTGGCCGGGTCCAGTGGCTCATGCCTGTAATCCCAGGACTTTGGGAGGCCAATACAGGAGGATTGCTTTAGCCCAGGAGTTCAAGACCAGCCTGGGAATGTAGCGAGACTTTGTCTCTACACAAAAATAAAAACATGGCCGGGCACAAAGTGATGCATGACTAGCTACTTGGGAGGCTGAAGTGGGAGGAACATTTGAGCTGAGGAGTTCGCAGCTGCGGTCAGTCATACTTTGGAGTCCATACTGGATGTGCTACTAATAGAATTTTCTTCAGAAAGATACCTCACTAGTTGGTTTTTGAAATCAAATACATAAGGGTTATACTGAGTCAGTAGCTACCTTGAGTGTAAACTCTTTTTTAAAATTTGTTTTCCTTGGCTTCTCTTGCTTGTTACCTGGAGTGTAACATTTTATATCTAATGTAGAAATTGTCAATGTAATGTATTCAACACCTAAAGTACCTTTATTTAAATTATTTGAAACAGTATCACAAAACTCAGATTCTCCATCCCCCACAGCCATCAAAATAAAACCATGATAGCAAACAGAAATCATTTATTTCAGCTGTATCAATGATTTCATTTTTCTCTCATAATTTTGTTTTCTAGCTGGTCCAGTTCTGATGGCAAAGATGATCCAATTGAAGTATCTAAAGACAGCATATTTGTGAAGATCTTACAGAAACTTTTAAAAGATGGTAAGTGATTTGTTACTATTGGAAATTACAATGTCACTCCCCAGTTTTAGAAATTGTAGAAGAATGGGATCAAATGACGGGGACATTTAGGATTAAAAAGTTTTATACTCGGCCGGGCGCGGTGGCTCAAGCCTGTAATCCCAGCACTTTGGGAGGCCGAGGTGGGTGGATCACGAGGTCAAGAGATCGAGACCGTCCTGGTCAACATGGTGAAACCCCGTCTCTACTAAAAATACAAAAAAATTAGCGGGGGCCGGGCGCGGTGGCTCAAGCCTGTAATCCCAGCACTTTGGGAGGCCGAGGCGGGTGGATCACAAGGTCGAGAGATCGAGACCAACCTGGTCAACATGGTGAAACCCCGTCTTTACTAAAAATACAAAAAATTAGCTGGGCATGGTGGCGCGCGCCTATAATCCCAGCTACTCAGGAGGCTGAGGCAGGAGAATTGCCTGAACCCAGGAGGCAGAGGTTGCGGTGAGCCGAGATTGTGCCATTGCACTCCAGCCTGGGTAACAAGAGCGAAACTCCGTCTAAAAAAAAAAAAAAAAAATTAGCGGGGCATGGTGGCGCGTGCCTGTAATCCCAGCTACTCAGGAGGCTGAGGCAGGAGAATTGCCTGAACCCAGGAGGCGGAGGTTGCGGTGAGCCGAGATCGCGCCATTGCACTCCAGCCTGGGTAACAAGAGCGAAACTCTGTCTCAAAAAAAAAAAAAGAAAGAAAAGGTTTTATACTCAAGGGTAGATGTGTTTACAATAAAGGAAGGGCCTTTTCCCATCCTCTGCACGTCAGGGAGCCTGTATCAAGGTGGTCATCCTCCTCCTGGGTCTCTAGGTGACCACGGGGGCTAAGTTACCATGCTGATTCAGAATGGGCAAGGAGGGAAACCTGGGGCACAAATGTTGGTTGTGACACTGACAGTCTATAATGATAGAAGTAATTATTTCCTTTAATTTTTCAATTAATTATTATTTTTCTCTTTTTTTGAGATAGAGTCTTGCTCTGTCCCCCAGGCTGGAGTGCAGTGGTGCGATCTCAACTCACTACAGCCTCTGCCTCCCAGGTTCAAGCAGTTCTCCTGCCTCAGCTTCCTGAGTAGCTGGGACTTCAGGTGTGTCCCTGGCTACTTTTTGTATTTTCAGTAGAGACAGGGTTTCACCATGTTGGCCAGGGTAGTCTGGAACTTCTGACCTACCTTCTGACCAGTGATCCACCTGCCTTCGCCTCCCAAAGTGCTGGGATTACAGGCATGAGTGACCATGCCCAGCAGTTTAACTCTTCTGTGAAGGCTGAAAATTTGAAATGAGATACAAACTTTTTATGTATTTCCTACTAAAAATTGATTATATCATGCTTAAGAACAAATTTTAAAGTATTTTTACAAATCCATTCTAAAATTTAGAAACAAAAAGAAACAAGAAGTACTTTGGGGAGCTGAGGTGAGTGGGTCACTGAGGCCAGCAGTTCGGGACTAGCCTGGCCAACATAGCAAAGCCCCATCTCTACTATAAATACAAAAATTAGCCAGGTGTGGTGGTTCATGCCTGTAACCCCAGCTACTCAGGAGTCTGAGGCACCAGAATCGCTTGAACCTGGGAGGCAGAGGTTGCAGCCAGCTGAGATGCTACTGCACTCCAGCCTGAGGGGTCAGAGCAAGACTTTCTCTTAAAAAAAAAAAAACAAGAAGCTTTCATTTGGAATATTATCCACACTGATCTCCAAGCATTAGTTTTCAGATTTTTAGCCTCTTTTTATAGCTATAAAAATGCCACAGAACTAAATTGAATCTAATTAAGTATTGAGTGCTAATATTTAAGGGAAGCATTGCAATTTTTGTTATTCTTAGTGGATTATAAACAGGTGAAAAACAGGAATTAAAAGTCATAATTTTATATAGGACAAGAATAGTAGAACTTTTTTTTTTGGAGACAGAGTCTTGCTCTGTTGCCTAGCCTGGAGTGCAGTGGTGCAATCTTGGCTCGCTGCAACTTCTGCCTCCCGGGTTCTATTGATTCTGTTATCTCAGCCCCTCTCAAGTAGCTGGGATTACAGGCATGCACCACCATGCCCAGCTAATTTTTGTATTTTTAGTAGAGGGGGGGTTTCACCATGTTGATCAGGCTGGTCTCAAACTCCTGACCTTGTGATCTGCCCACCTCGGCCTCCCAGAGTGCTGGGATTACAGGCATGAGCCACCGCACCTGGCTGAAACTTTTATTTAAACAAAAATATAGGCAGGTGTAGTCGCTCACACTTTGGGAGAGCAAAGTGGGAAGATCACTTGAGCCCAGTAGTTCAATACCAGCCAGGAGATCCTGTCTCTATTTTTTAAAAAAGTCGGGGGCCGGAGGGGAGCGGCGGGCAGGGTGGTTTACGCCTGTAATCCCAGCACTTTGGGAGGTGGAGGCAGCGGATCACCTGAGGTCAGGAGTTCGAGACCAGCCTGGCCAACATGGTGAAACACTGTTTCTACTAAAAATACAAAAAGTTAGTGGGGCACGGTGGGATGTGCCTGTAATCCCTGTTGCTGGGGAGGCTGAGGCAGGAGAGAATCACTTGAACCTCGGAGGCAGAGGTTGCTGTGAGCTGAGATTACACCATTGCACTCCAGCCTGGCCAGCAGAGTGAGACTCCGTCTCCAAAAAAAGAACCAAAAGTGTTAGATGAGATAATGAGATAAACACACACCAAAGAGAAAAAAAAAATAACCAAGAAATGATGCAAGTCCCTTTGAGGATTTTTTTTTTTAAATCAGTATTTGATTTTGAAAGTCTTATGTAACAAATTATAAAATATTGTTGGCTTATTAATTTGAAATTTTTCATCTAGTTTTCTCTGTTTGTCAAATAAGAAAATTGTATATACTTGTTTGTACCTACATAGCTCTCAATCCATTTGGTTCATGTTCACTGGCTTTTCAGCTCTATGGATGAATCACTTGTGAAAAAATGATTCTTTTGCCTATCTAATTTTAGATCTATACTGTAATACATTTTGAGATACTATCGCTAACATTCATAACAGGGCTTCTACTAAATTATTCCTTAAATAGGGGGTCATATAAGTGTTTGAAATACTTGTTTTCAAGCTTGGGAGTACATGAAAACATTTCAGATCTTCTTAAACACTTTAAATAGAATGGCTGTTTTGACCACTGGAAGGAAAAACAGTCAGGCAGCGTCTGTGAAGAACATCACATTGTTAGACTTGAAAGTATGTTTGACAGATGGAAGGAATTTGGAAGAGAATATTTCCCAACAGCAAAGTGCCATTATATTTTAAATAGAAGCACAGGTGTTTTTGTCATCAATCATCTTAATTCATTTGAGAGCTTTATAATAATTGAAAAATGACTTTCTATGTTTGTGTTTATAGGCATTCAGCTCAGTGAGTACTTACCGGAAGTGAAAGACCTGCTACAAGCGGAACAGCTTGGAAGCTTAAAGTCCAATCCTTACTTTGAGTTTGTTTTGAAAGCGAATTATGAATATTATGTTCAGGGACAAATATAACTTCTAAAAATGGCCATTATGAAGTTTGTATAAGTGTGTACTTATAAAAATTTTTGGCCTTAAACAGGTCAAGTTTGTACAATTTTATAACACGTATAGCTGAGTTTTTGTGCTTTATACATAGGAAGCTAATATAAAACAGTTATGTAACTGGAATTTTGGTTTTCAGTTATGCGATTTGTTTTTTCCACCTGAAATGTATCAGTTGTTGTTCCTGTACTCGGTGCTCTTCCTTTTCACTCTGACGTGGTCCCAGGTTCTGGAGTTTTGGTCCTGGTTCTAGCTACTCACATGCACAAATCACTTCTAGGCCTCAGCTTCTGTGACTCTGAAAATTACTTGATTGCGCTAGCTTGTGTCTAAAATTGCTGTGACTCCAGATACTGTGCACCATAAAGAATCTAGAGTGGTATCTGTTTCAGTTAGGGCTAATGGGAAATGTCCTGTAAGATAAATGTCAACTTTTGCTGACTTTTGAAGACGAAAAACCAAAGCAGAGTGAGTCTAACTCATGTGAGTTGGATAACTAATGAACTCATTGGGAGCTTTTTAAACTTTTCTACATAAATAATGAGTATCAATGAGAGTATTTTAGTGAATGAAACATTTATGTGGTTTTCTAACCTATCTATAAATTCCTGTTGATGAGAAGTTTAGTTCTGATCTTTCAGTATGAGGATTCAGTCAGCCTCATGTATTTTCAGAATGACTTTCATGAATTCCAACTTTACACAGTCTGCCTAGCTAGTCAAAAGCATGAGTGATACTAGGAACCATTGTAGGTTTTCCTAATGTGGCAACTGATGAGACGAAAAGGTACTGTTCTCTCAGAGCTTTGTCCTGACCAGTGTCATTGCTCACACAGTGTTTATCTGATTTTTAAATAAAGGCCAGAGCTTAGACAGGGAGTTTGCTGGCATGTCCGCTCTTTGGCCCAGTCGAATGCCCACTAACCAGCTTGCTCCAACAGCTGAAAAGGTCAGAAGTTAAATGTGGTGAAGAGTCCTGTTCCTAGATTCACAGAGTCCAGCATCAAGCCCTCTCCCCCAGCAGGCTGTAAGGCCAGCCCTTGAGTATGTTTGGAAGAGCAGGTTAACGGAGCTGTTTGTAAATCAAAGGGAAGGAATTAACAGCCTGGTCTTTTTTTCTTTGTAGCTTGCGTGTTAGGATAGCATGAGGGTCTGGGTTAGGAACATGTTGGAAGATACTAAGAGAAGTTAGGAACAGCAGCTTGTCAGATGGCCAGTAAGAAACCACTGAGTACTTGTAAGATGAGGCTTTGTTTTTACATGGACGTCAGCTGTCAGTGTTCATGTCTCACCTGTAGGACCCTATCTGGTGATAATGTGCTCTGGGTCACACAGGCTACCACCACCTTTGTGTGCTGCTGCACACCTAATGATTCCTGTGCATGGGAAGGTACCGCAGGGAAGCCAGACTGATCATGCCCCAGACCCCACGGATTGTCTGGATGTAAAACGACTGCTCTTACGTTGTAAAGTAGAGTCATCTTATTTCAAGTGACTTTAAAGCTCAGTCTTTTAATTTTTATTCTCTTTGTATCTTGTAGTTAGTAGCTATAGCACCCAAATGGTTGAGATTATTTTAACAGTAAAAATGAAATTAAGACGTAGGATTTTGAAAAATTTTTTTCTCTAGAATTTTAAAAATTGGTTTCACAACATAGTCTTCATCAAAGAATTATTTTTTTATATAAATCAAGTAGCAGATAATTACGAAGGTGCCATGTGACATATTTTCTTTGAAAGAGCTACTTTATTGACTTGGAAGAGGTTTGTGATCACACCTGTGTTTAAGTGCTGCTCTGAGAGTCCAGTTTGGTACCTGGATAAAATACAAGAGTAAAGTGTTGTTTTTGATGGTGAGCAGAGGGGAGTGGGCGCAGGCATGGGTAGTGGCTTTTCTTAGAGGATTCTTGAACATATTGGTGTCAAGGATTGTGGCAGAGCTGGAAATACACAGTAAAACCTTGCTCAACTCCTGAGTGAGGGAAAGGCTAGTGACATCTCTCTTTGAGAGTTTTCATTTTCAATGATTGAACTGTGTTTCTATTTTTTTACTTTAGGGTCTGAATTGTAGTTTTTCTAACACATCACCCACCTACATCCTACGCACCTGGGCATTTTGAGGCTCACTACAGAAACAGTGTACCCCACCTGCCTGTTCTGACATTTTATCCTGAGAATGCCTGAAAAGAAAATGCATACACCCATGTGAACAAATCCATTCATTAAAAGCCAACATACATTTAAAAAAAAAAAAAAAAAACTGGATCAGGCATGGTGGCTCACACCTGTAATCCTAGCACTTGGGGAGGCCAAGCTGGGAGGATTGCTTAAGCTCAGGAGTTCCCAACAAGCCTGGGCAACATAGCAAGACCCTGTCTGTCCTAAAAAAAAAAAAAAAAAAAAAAAAAAAAAAAAAAAAATTAGGCGTGGTGATGTGTGCCTGTAGTCCCAGCTACTTGGGAGGCTAAGCTGGGAGGATTGCTTGAGCTTTGGAGTTTGTGACTACAGTGAGCCACGATCACACCACTGCACTCCAGTGTGGTGGCAGATTAAGACCCTGTGTCAAATAACATTATGTAATTCTACATTTTAAGAAAAACACTGTAGAAAAAGAAAATAGACCTCTATAATCCTACCAGCCAGAAATAACTTTAGTCACCATTATGAAATATATCTTAGAATGTTTTTGACTATATATGCTTTTTCACTTTGTGACTTAATTTACTCATGGAAGATACTGTGAGCATTTCTCTGTATCCTTAATCCAGTGTTTCTTGACCTTTGTTTTAATGATCACCCCTCCTGAGGAGCCTTTTTAGACAGTTTTTCCTAATCACCTCCCACCCCAATGAAAGTGTAATACCACAGACCTACTATATATCTTTATTTATTTATTTAGAAATAGAGTCTTGCTCTGTCACCCAGGCTGGAATGCAGTGGTGCAGTCTCAGCCCACTGGAATGTCCGCCTCCTGGGTTCAAGTGATTCTTCTGCCTCAGCCTCCTGAGTAGCTGGGATTACAGGCACCAGCCACCATGCCTGGGTAATTTTTGTGTTTTTAGTAGAGACGGAGTTGCACCATGTCATTCAGGCTGCTCTTGAACTCCTGACCTCAGGTGATCCACCCGCCTTGGCCTCCCAAAGTGCTGGGATTACAGGCGGGAGCCGCGGCATTTGGCCAACTATATTTTAAATGTACTGTGGCCTTTGGAAGCCACAAATTACTGTTCTATCTGAATTTTTTTCACTCCCTAAGAATCAAGTTTTTCCCCTTTGAGAATGCCCATCTAAAATACTCTTCGGAATACAATTTAATGACTGTGTGATACTTTATCATGGCAGAACCATAATTAATGTAACAGCCCTTACCCTCTTGATGTATCTCACTCTCTGTTTCTTAAAAATTAAGATACATGAGTTGAGTGGTTTGTTTTGTTATTTGCCATTTTAAATGCTGGAATAAATCTTTGTACAAAAATCTGTGCCCTCCAAATATGGTGACCATGACACTGACTCTCCCTGCTCAGTTGCAGTGACATTGATGTGTGTACTGAGCAGGCCAGTGACCTCTAACGTTCTTTACTCACCTTTCCTGCCACCATACTGTATGCAGCTGCCCCAAGCCCTTGGTCATTGGAAGCAGGACATGGCACCATGTCCTAGGTACTCACCTAGTTTTTTTGTTTTTGTTTTTGTTTTGTTTGAGACGGAGTCTTGCTCTGTCCCCAGGCTGGAGTGCAGTGGTGCAGTCTCAGCTCACTGCAACCTCTGCCTCCTGGGTTCAAGCAATTTACTGCCTCAGCCACCCGAGTAGCTGGGATTACAGATGCATGCCACCATGCCCGGCTAATTTTTTTGTGTTTTTAGTAGAGACCAGGTTTCACTATGTTGGCCAGGCTGGTCTCGAACTCCTGACCTCAAGTGATCTGCCTGCCTCTGCCTCCCAAAGTGCTGGGATTACAGGCGTGAGCCACTGCCTCCAGTTCTCACCTAGTTTTAATCCTCAAAACAGTCTTCAAAACAGGAGTATCGTGAGTTGAGAATGCTTTCTGGAAAATGACTTGTCCAAGATTACATAGCCAGTGGAGAAGGTAAATGCAGCTCTGCTTGATTCCAGAATGGAAGCTGCTAACCAGTTCATGAAATTCTGTGTATAAAGGAGGTTGGAGAGGGGGCACTGCTCCAATGAATCATCAGGCTCTTAGAGGTGGCCATGAGGGCAAAAACCACCAGCTTCAGGAGGAAGAAAAAGTAGAAAATTCAAGTCCTTTCTTTGTAACTGTCAGCGGTTGACCCAACCTTTTCTTCTTCTTCTTTTTTTTTTTTTTTTTTTTTTTTTTTTTGAGACAGAATCTCTGTCCCTAAGCTAGAGTGCAGTGGTGGGATCTTGGTTCACTGCAACCTCCACCTCCGAGGTTCAAGCGATTCTTCTAGCTCAGCCTCCTGAGTAGTTGGGATTACAGGTGTATGCCACCACACCTGGCTAATTTTTGTATTTTTAGTAGAGACAGAGTTTCGCCATGTTGGCCAAGCTGGTCTTGAACTCCTGACCTCAAATGATCCACCTGCCTCAGCCTCCCAAGTGCTGCTGGGATTACAGGCATGAGCCACCATGCCCAGCCAACTCGACCTTTTAAAGTAGCTTGTGAAGAGAATGCATCTGTCTTTGTTCACCCCATCCCTGGAATGTCTCTTAACTGAGTGACCAGCCAGCCCCTCAATGCTGAGTTTCTGGGGAAGCCATGACTTTTCGTGCCAGGATGTCTGTGGCTTATTGTTGGAAAAGATTCCTTGAGGGTCTGTTCTGTTTCGAACTGTATACAGTGTTGGGGAAGTTTGGAGAGAGGCAGCCCAAGCCCATCTCCTCCACTGGCTGCTGTGGAACCTGGGGTGTGTTTTAGCTCATTAAGCCTCAGTTTTCTTTAAAATAAAAAACTGGAATGAATAATACCTATCTTATTTACCTTAGGATGGTTAAAAGGTTAATGGAAACATGAAAGCATATTACAAAGTGTTTCCCCAATTCCTGTTTAAATTGATAGGAAACAGTAGGGAAGACGGACTGAGCAAGATTGGTGTGTGGAGTGTTGAGGGCACAATTGGAGAGAAGGGAAGTGTGGGACACACTGGCGTGGTGGCAGCAGAAGTGTCCCATCCGGGTAGGAAGAGCTGAGGCTGCACCCGAAAACTTAGAAGCAGGAACTCTCTGTCTAGCATACCCTACATGGCTGGCCTTTAGTGACAATTCTCAAAAGGCTGTGCAGGGCACCACTGCGCTCCCCCTAAACGTACATGTATGGAGACATGGCTCTGCCTCCCACTCATTCAGCCTATTCTCTAAGCCAATGAGAGTGCAACAAGACCAGAATGAGAATGAGGGTGGCCTGTGGTGACCTGTCAGGGACTATTTAAACCAGCCACAAATCATGTGGGCAGGGAACAGATGTCCGGACTGGCCACCTCAGGGCCCATCTCCCACAGTTTGCTGTACTAGCAGGTCTCTGTTCGCTTGCGAGTGTTTTTATTCATGGTCAACTTTTACTGTGGGTTTGAGTGTAACAGACTGAGAGCTTAGACAAGCTTGCTGCGAGGAAAGGTAAGAGATGAACTGAGCAAGAGTTTTGAAACATAGTGACAATCCCATTCTCCTTTGGAATGCCAGCAAACACTGAGGTAACAAATGCCCGGCAGCATGTTACCTGACCGCAAGGCCCAGATGTGAGCTAATCCCCTTACATTACAAGCAGCTCATTTGCCAGGTGTTTTTTTCTAGTATCTCCACTACTCGTGGACACAGGAGGACACAGGATATTGAAAATGAAATACAGTTCTGTCAGGTATTCACTTATTCTCCAAAATACTTGAAAGAACCAAATATGAAATCATAGGAGCCTTTATACTCACCAAATAGGCTCTATACTAACCAAACTCCTTATTTTTTAATTGACTAATCGTTTTTAGGAAGGTAGTAATTTATTTACTAAAATATTTTTGTTAATACTTGTTTATTTTTAGAAGGAACTGCGGTGATGCAGGCTGCAGAGGAGGGTCACATATGCTTCTATCCCCCGTTTAGAGAATCCACACCTGTCCCAGTTGCTGAGTTCTGCTACCAAATGTGAAATTGCAACTATTTTGGGAGCACTTAAACACATCAGAAAAACGAGTGATTCTGTTCTGGCCCACACCACGTCACGGATGTACCCCCTTAAAGCATGCCACTGATTTCATCACAAAAGACTGCTCCTCCACAAGGTTAGAACTGTCCTTGACTTAGGGAAGAAGAGAGAGAGAGAGAGAGACAGGCACCAACTGGGTAACCTCTGCTGACCCCCCCCCCAACTCCACTTTACCATAAGTAGCTCCAAATCCTTCTAGAAAATCTGAAAGGCATAGCCCCATATATCAGTGATATAAATAGAACCTGCAGGCTGTGGTAGGTGATGACTCCAAGGTGGACTGGGAGGCCGCCCGGCCTTGGCAGACATCATCCTCTAAATATAAAGATGAGTTTGTTCAGCCTTTGCAGAAGGAAAAACTGCTACCCATCCTAGAGTGCAGCGTCCTTGTCCTCTTTATTGGGAGGAAAGACCCCTCACCCATCTCCACCTCCATAGTTGTGACCCTTGTCTTTCAGCCCCAGGAGAGGGACACACATAGCACCACCAGAGAGGTTGGGGAGGGGCCTCAGCCCACCAAACCCTGGGGCCAGTGCGTCCTAGAGGAGGGGAACCCGAACTCCTTCACTCCCTTTAGGAGACCTAAGCGCGCTGCGCGTCCCTGAGGCAGACAGTTCCGTGTGCCCAGGCTCTGCGCCTGACAGTGCCAGAGCTACCGTTCAGGCCTGTCCCCGGGAGCCCCAGCGCTCCGCCCTCGCCTCCCCCCACCAGTTGTCTGTCTGGCGACAGCTGCGCACCCTCCAGCTGCTTGTGGCCCTCTTTGCGGTGGGGGAAGGGGTCCTCGTGGCTCAGCTTTTTGGATTCAGGGAGCTCGGGGGTGAGAAGAGAGAAATGGAGTTCCAGGGGCTTAAGGGGGAGGGAGTTCGCTTCCTTCCCTGCCTGAGGCTCAGGAGTGACTGCTTCTCCAATCCTCCCAAACCTCCCCCCCACCACTCCACGTGTCACCCTCTTCCCGATAGTCGCAAGTGGGAATTTGGGGATCTGAGCAAAGAACCCGAAGTAGAGTTGCAATATTGGAGGTCAGCAGTCCCGCACCCTCCCGAGCACCGAGGGCGCTCAGAGTGAACATGGGTGGGGAGGCCTTTGGGACAGGTGACGTTCCCGGAGCGCAAGAACACACATGAACCCACCCGCGCACGCGGTGACCCTCGCCCCACCTCATCCCCTCCAGCGGGCAACTGGGTCGGGTCAGGAGGGGCAAACCCGCTAGGGAGACACTCCATATACGGCCCGGCCCGCGTTACCTGGGACCCGGCCAACCCACTCCTTCTTTGGTCAACGCCGGGGACCCGGGCGGGGGCCCAGGCCGCGAACCGGCTGAGGGAGGGGGCTCTAGTGCCCAACACCCAAATATGGCTCGAGAAGGGCAGCGACATTCCTGCGGGGTGGCGAGGAGGGAGAGCCCGCGGGCTATATAAAACCTGAGCAGAGGGACAATCGGCCACCGCAGCGGACAGCGCCGAGCGAAGCCTCGCTTCCCTCCCGTGGCGACCGGGGCCGAGCCGAGAGTAGCAGTTGTAGCTACCTGCCCAGGTAGGGCGGAAGTTGGGAGGGGGCAGAGGGACAGGGCACTACCGAGGGGAACCCGAAGGACTCCGGGGCAGAACCCAGTCGGCTCTCCTGGTCAGTCTTAGGCCTGCGCCCTGCGCGCTGTGCCTCGTCCCCGGAGCCACACGAACTTTAAACAAGAGACAAGACAGTCGGCCTCCGGAAATTGGACGTCTCCTCATTTTTTTTTTCTAGCGCCTCTTGGTTGTTTTACCTGGCATGTAGGATGTTCCTAGGGAGATAAACGGTTTTACTTCAGTTGTTTCCCTTCCAAACTAGCGCTAGAGCTAATGAGCAGCCAGGGCCACCCACTCTGGGTTTCCAGCAGGCCCTTATTGAGTTTAAAATGTGGTAGGGTTCCTAACAGGCCACTCTTCCCTGCATGAGGTGCCAACCCTTTCCCTTGGGCCTCTCCTTCCACCCTCACGCTGGTCCAGCGAGCAGGCAGTGCCCAGGCCTTATCCCCCTAGGTGACAGATGTGGTTAGGGAGGCTCAGAGAGGATGGGCACTAGGGTCCAGGTCTTGGAGCAGATGTCAGGCAGGGAAGGCAGGTCTTGGGGGACATGTTCCCCTGGCTGTGCAGGGCAAAGGACTTCTTAGTCAGTGTGGTCTCACGATGCTGTGCCCCTTTTCCTGGTGCGGAACAGCCCTTAGCCTGACTAAGGACAAAGCTTGGGAAGAGACCCCCTGGTCGCCGCCCTGGCAGAATTTGAGTGGCTCGACAGGGGATGTCCCTAGGTTCCCAGGGAGCGGGGATGTTGGTGCCGGCCGGGGCTACCCGCGCCGCTGAGGCTTCTGCGCTGCTGCACAGCGCCTCTTCACCGTCTCCCTGTCCTTGCAGAAACTAGACACCATGTGCGACGAAGACGAGACTACCGCCCTCGTGTGCGACAATGGCTCCGGCCTGGTGAAAGCCGGCTTCGCCGGCGATGACGCCCCTAGGGCCGTGTTCCCGTCCATCGTGGGCCGCCCCCGACACCAGGTCAGGCTGCCCCTCCGCAGAGGGAACCGGACTCGGGTTCCCGCATAATCCAGCCGGTGCCACCCGGAGCGGCGTTAACGGGTGCGTGGTGTCTCCGCTCCGCAGGGCGTCATGGTCGGTATGGGTCAGAAAGATTCCTACGTGGGTGACGAGGCTCAGAGCAAGAGAGGTATCCTGACCCTGAAGTACCCTATTGAGCACGGAATCATCACCAACTGGGACGACATGGAGAAGATCTGGCACCATACCTTCTACAACGAGCTCCGTGTGGCTCCCGAGGAGCACCCCACCCTGCTCACCGAGGCCCCCCTCAACCCCAAGGCCAACCGCGAGAAGATGACCCAGATCATGTTTGAGACCTTCAACGTGCCCGCCATGTATGTGGCCATCCAGGCCGTGCTGTCCCTCTATGCCTCCGGCCGGACCACCGGTGAGTGCCCGCAGCGCCCAGGCCCTTCTCGAGCCTCCGCCCCTGCCCCTAGCGCCCAGCCCCGGCCTCGCGCCCAGCCGCTCACTCTCTACCCCGCGCAAACAGGCATCGTGCTGGACTCCGGGGACGGTGTCACCCACAACGTGCCCATCTATGAGGGCTATGCGCTGCCGCACGCCATCATGCGCCTGGACCTGGCGGGCCGTGACCTCACCGACTACCTGATGAAGATTCTCACTGAGCGCGGCTACTCTTTCGTGACCACAGGTGCGCGGCGCCCCGGGACCCCAGGCGGGAGGGCCGGCGGCGGGCGCTGAGTGAGGGCTCCTATCCTGCTTCTGCTCTCCGCAGCTGAGCGCGAGATCGTGCGCGACATCAAGGAGAAGCTGTGCTACGTGGCCCTGGACTTCGAGAACGAGATGGCGACGGCCGCCTCCTCCTCCTCCCTGGAAAAGAGCTACGAGCTGCCAGACGGGCAGGTCATCACCATCGGCAACGAGCGCTTCCGCTGCCCGGAGACGCTCTTTCAGCCCTCCTTCATTGGTGAGCCCCGCGCGCCCGCGCCCGCGCCCGCGCCGGGGCCCTCCAGGCCCCCGGCCCCGCGGGCCCCGGGCGCCCCGAGCTCCAGCTCACGTTTCCGTCTCGCGGCCCCCAGGTATGGAATCGGCGGGCATTCACGAGACCACCTACAACAGCATCATGAAGTGCGACATCGACATCAGGAAGGACCTATATGCCAACAACGTCATGTCGGGGGGCACCACGATGTACCCTGGGATCGCTGACCGCATGCAGAAAGAGATCACCGCGCTGGCCCCCAGCACCATGAAGATCAAGGTGGGCGGCGGCCTGCGCGGGCTGCCGGCGGGGTGGGCTCCGGGGTGAGGTCTGCCTAGCTCACGCGCTGTTTTGCAGATCATCGCCCCGCCGGAGCGCAAGTACTCGGTGTGGATCGGCGGCTCCATCCTGGCCTCGCTGTCCACCTTCCAGCAGATGTGGATCACCAAGCAGGAGTACGACGAGGCCGGCCCCTCCATCGTCCACCGCAAATGCTTCTAGACGAACTCCACCTCCAGCGCACGACTTCTCAGGACGACGACTCTGCTCAATGGGCGGCTGAACTCCAGCCACTCCGCAGTCACTTTCTTTGTAACAACTTCCGTTGCTGCCATCGTAAACTGACACAGTGTTTATAACGTGTACATACATTAACTTATTACCTCATTTTGTTATTTTTCGAAACAAAGCCCTGTGGAAGGAAATGGCAAACTAGAAGAAGCATTAAAGTCATTCTGTTAAGCTGAGTACAGTGGTTGTGTTTATTTGCTTGAGATGGGGGGAGGGAGTGGAGCAGGAAGAGGGATTCCCATCCCCTGCATCCTCTGAAATCACTCTTCACAATACCCCAAATGAATGAGCTCCTTGGAAGACAAAAGTAACACTTCCCACGCTCCTTTGCCGGTTTCCCCCCTGGATCAGATCCATTCCAGATCACTGGCGGCTGGTGGTGGCCTGACCTGCCCCTCTGAGGTGTGGGGAGGCAGTTTTCTTCCACTGCGCAGCTCTCCCAAGAGTTGCCCCCACTGCCAGGTCGGCCTCGGCTGACGGCCCTGGGTCCCAGCAGGCAACGGGCGCTGACCATGGTGCTGGGGCCAGAGAGCTGTACCTCAGAGGGCATCTCAGCTCCGCCTTCGGTGTTCTCTGACTGAATCTCCAGATCTGAGATGGGGGGTCGGGGGGGGGGGTGTTTGTATTTAACAAGTCATTTTGTTTTCTGTTTTCAACACAGACAGGGTCTCGTCCTGTCACCCGGGGTGGAGTGCAGTGGTGCCATCTCAGCTCACTATATCCACTAACTGAGCTCAAGGGATCCTCCCACCTCAGCCTCCCTAGTTGCTAATATTTTAGCATGTGCCACCACATCCAGCTAATTTTTAATTTTTTTTTAATTGTAGAGACAGCGTCTCAGGGTCTCATTAAGTTGCCCAGGCTGGTCTCGAACCCCTGGCCACAAGCAATGCTCCTGCCTTAGCCCCCTAAAGTTCTGGAATTGCAGGCCTGTGCCACTATGTCCAAGCTTAATAAGCCAGTTTTAATTTGCAAATGAAGACTGTCACTATCTCTCTCCTACTGGGAAATCCTTTGCTTCACACCAGGTGCTGCTGGTAGAAAGAAACACCCCTTCATACAGGGGCTGGGAAGGAGGCAAGGAAGCGCCGAGTGAGAGCTCCAGAAAGAAGGGCAGCAAAGAAGTGTCAGAGAGGTGGGAAGCTGAGGCTGGCATTGGAAGAGGAGGAGGTAAGCAAGAGGAGGAGGAACACCTTCCCAGCTAAAACGTTTTAAAAGCAGCAAATATATCAACAGAGTAGGAATTTCTGTGTGAGAGCGCAATATCTATTCTTTAAAAGGAGGTTAATGTTTCCTAGTCAAAAGCAGTAGTCCCTAAATATAATGGATTCAAACTCAAGGTAATAAACTCATTTGTAAGTAAGTTTATAGCTGCAATTGACAAAATAGCTATGTTATATGCCACATAGTCATATGTTTAATCTCTCATTTTCTGGCCTATTGAAAAACTTCAGGTATCTTTGAGGCCTCCAAGAGCATGGTACTCTCAAATCCAGATATCAAGAGTATTGACAATATTGAAAAAGTTTAAGATTTTAATATGTTCACTGAAAACCTTGTATTGTCCCATTCAGGGAGGATGAAGGTTAAAAATGGATTAAATGCAAGTCTTTCAGAGGAATACCACTTTTATTGATAATATTAAACATATAGATGTATCTGATGTGATAATACACTAACATATTGGTAATATTGAATATGCAAATGCATATCTGAGTAAACATAACCTATACACATATAGCTTAAATAATTCATTCATGGCCAGGTGCAGTGGCTCACACTTGTAATCTCAGGACTTTGGGAGGCCAGGAGTTTGAGACTAGCCTGACCAGCATGGTGAAACCCTGTCTCTACTAAAAATACAAAAATTAGCTAGGCATGGTGATGTGCACCTGTAGTCCCAGCTAGTCAGGAGGCTGAGGTGGGAGAATTGCTCGAGCCCAAAAGGCAGATGTTGCAGTGAGCCAAGATTGTGCCACTGCACTCCAGCCTGGGTGAAAAAGTGACAACCTGTTTCAAAAAAAAAAAAAAATTCTTTCATGTAGCCAGCAGCCTGGTAAAACTATTACATGTGTTAGCTGACTGTCCTGCTAAAGAGTTTTGAACTAGAACCCTAAATCAACTGGGATTTAAGTAAGATATGTAAGGCCTGTTTCTCCTGTGATCATACCTGTAAATGACTCATAATAGTTTAGAAGTGACAGAAGTTTTCAACATGCTATGATAGTATTTCCAGCATCAATTTTTAAAACCCATCGTTGACATTACTGTTTTACCAAAAATAAGTGCAAAAATTAGGAATTCCATATTTTCACTGGAGATGTACAAAATCTAGGAAATATTTATTTTTATTATGTATTTATTTATTTTGAGACAGAGTCTTGCTTTGTCACCCAGACTGGAGTGCAGTGGCGGGATCTCGGCTCACTATAGCCTCCGCCTCCTGGGCTCGAGCCATTCTCCTGCGAACTGTTTGGATGCTGTGGGTGCTCTGCTGGTCTTCACTCTGCTCAGCCAGGTGTGGCGGAGGCTGCTCCAGCACACAGCGTTGCTTCCTGACAAGATGGGACGAGTTCCAGGTCCTGGTTCTTACGGAGGAAACGCAGCCCTTATTGTGCTCCGCAAGGCCTGCTTCTTGCCCCGGCTACAGGGAGAGAAGAGAAAGTGGCATGGCCCCAGCCAGCAGTGCCTCAGCCAGGAGGACGGGAGCGACATGGGCTCCGCCTGTGGGGTCAGCCTGCCTGCCTGCCTGGCCTCTTTGTCTCCCTTTCTGTCACTTCCATTTCCTTTCTGCCCTGCTGTGTCCTTTGGAAAGCATTCGTTTTAACACTGTTGCTATGTCCTCGTGCTTGTGAGGAGCTACCAAGAGCTTTTGAGCTTCACCTGTGGCTCTCAAAAAGCAGCTGAGGAAGCCTGCCTTGTCGGTTAGACAGGGAGCATGGTGGGAACACGGTGGTCCCATGTCCACCTGCATCCTTGTCACTCACAGCCGGAGCTCTGTTCGGGCAGCTGTGGACTGCGACTTCCAAAAGGGGCATGAGGTGGGAGAAGCAGCGGCGGGGCAGCTCTGTGGGAGAGGGGAATGTGGGCGGTTCCCCAAGGGCAAACCTATCAGGAGGGCCTGATGGTGGAGGGCCTGGCACTGGGTGGAGGAGCCCTGAGCCCGTGACTGGCCCTGCCTTCCTTGTCAGTTTCTTCATGGCTTATCCTGATATTAAGCCGTTTCTAGAAGTGGCAAATGAGGGAAAGGGAAATTTGGAAGCGTGCAAAGATGACATTGGTGGTTCTCATGAATATGAATAGAATCACGGTTGCCTTTTGCCACCCCATTTTCTCCAATTTCCTACATGGTGCTTGTGTTTGGTTCTTCTGGCTGCTGTAACAAAGCCACAAAATGGGTGACTTCAAACAGCAGGAGTTTATTCTCAGCTCTGGAGGCCAGGAGTCTGGAATCCGGGTGCAGGCAGGGTAGGTTCCTTCTGAAGGCTCTGAGTGGGAATATTTCCATGCCTCTCCCAGCTTCTGGTGGTTGCCAGCAATTCCTGGCATTCCCTGGCTTGTAGATGCAGCGCTCCCACCTCTGTGCCCATCACCACACGGCCTTCTTCTCCATGTGTGTCAGTGTGTCTCTGTGTGTTCACCTGGCTGCCGTCTTCCTCCTCCCCCTCCTCCTCCTTTCTTTATTCTTCTTCTTTCTGCTTCTTCCCTTCTTCCTCCTCCTCTACCGGAAGTCTTAATTTTTTTACACCAATTATGCCACAATTTCGTGGAGAATAGGTTCTTTGGCTCTCACGAAGTGTGCTTTTCCGGGTGAAGTAGGCTAGTGTTTCCATTGAACCTAGGTACTTTTCTCTTTGGCTTTCTTCTTTTACTGATTTTTTTTTTTTCAGTGTGCTTCAGGAATTTATCTTGTATGCCTAATATTCTCAATACACACATGAATTATCTTGGCAGGAATCTTGCCCTTGACTTGTTTGTTTGTGACAATGTCAACAGCATGCTGGGTACCATAGTATTTATGGGACATTCCCCCTGCCTTTCTTTTCTTTTTTTTTGAGACAGAATCTCACTCACTTTGTCACCTAGGCTGGAGTGAAGTGACATGATCTCAGCTCACTGCAACTTCTGTCTCATCCTCATGCCTCAGCCTCCTGAGGAGCTGGAATTACAAGTTCATGCTACCACGCCCAGCTCACTTTTATATTTTTACGTAAAGATGGAGTTTTGTCATGTTGCCCAGGCTGGTCTCAAACTCGTGGCCTCAAGCAATCCTCCCACCTCAGCCTACCAAAGTGCTGTGATTACAGACATGAGCCACTGCCCCCAACTGAGAGTTGTCCCTTTTGAACAGTGCCCATTCCTTGATGTCATCAGAAAGATGAAAAATAAAAGCTATATCAGACATTCATGTACATCCATGATTATGACTAAAAATAAAAAGACTGGTAACACCAAATATTGGCAAGCATGTGGAATAACTGAAATTCTCATACTCTGTAAGTGGGAATATAAAATGGTACAACAACTTTGGAAAGACATTTGGCAGTTCTTTATAAAACTCAACATATAACTAACTACTCTAATACCTGAGAATTTTCACCTCCAGGAATTTACCCATGAAGCATAAAAACATATGTTCAAAAAGAGACTTGAACAAGAATGCTAATAGCAGCTTTATTCATAAAAGTAGAAACTGGTAACAGCTTGGGTATCCATCAGCAAGACAAAGAATAAACAAACTGTGTGTAGGCTTATAATGAATACTATACAGCAATAAAAAGGAACAAACCATGGATACACAAAACAACATGATAAATTTCAAAAACATGCTGAGTAAAAGAAAATTTACACAGAGCAGTAAATGCTGTAATATTCCATTTATATGAAATTCGAGAATAGGCAAAACTAGAAAAAAAAATTAGAATTGTGGTTGCCTCTGGAGAGTGGAGAAGGAGATTAAGAACAGGCCAGGCATTACGAAACTTTTGGGGGTGATAAAAATGTTCTATATCTTACTAAAGGTTTGGGATATGCAGGTTAAATTCATGACTATACACTCAAGATGTACATTTTACTTTACATGCCTTTTAATGAAAGCAAAATTTTTAGTAAGCAAAAACTAGGATGTCAGAACTTCTTGATATACTTTACATTTTATTTAATTTTTGTGTTATTATTATTATTATTATTATTATTATTATTATTATTGAGACAGGATCGTGCTCTGTTACCTAGACTGGAGTGCAGTGGCATGATCACAGCTCACTGAGCCTCAAACTTGGCTCAAGTGATCCTCTCACTTCATCCTTCCAAGTAGCTGGGACTACAGGCATGTGCCACCAAGTCCAGCTAAAAAAACTGTAGGAACAAAGTCTTGTTACATTTCCCAGACTGCTTACATTTTACACCTTTCCAATTTGTTTTCTGTATTTTTGTTGGGGGATTTGTCTAAATGGCATAGATCATCCAGCTGATCTTCCAGTTCACTAACTCTTCGTTTAACTTGCTTAATGTCCTGTTAAACACTTTCATTGAGTTTTAAATTTCTAGTATTAATTTTTTTGTTTTAGAAAACATTCTGTTATTTTTCAAATCAACTACGTAACATTGTTACGGTTTTCTGTTCCCTGAAAAAAATTGTTAGTTTATCTTTTACTTCTTTAACAGAGTATGCATAATCTCTTAATAATACAGATATGAGACTGGGCGTGGTGGCTCACACCTGTAATCCCCGCACTTTGGGAGGTCAGGGCAGGTGAATCACCTGAGGTCAGGAGTTTGAGACCAGCCTGGTCAATATGGTGAAACCCCATCTCTACTAAAACACAAAAATTAGCCAAGGATTGTGGCGTATGCCTGTAATTCCAGCTACTCAGGAGGCTGAGGCAGGAGAATTGCTTGAACCCGAGAGGTGGAGGTTAGAGTGAGCTGAGATCATGCCACTGCACTCCAGCTTGGGTGACAGTGAGACCCCAGCTCAAATAATAATAATAATACAGATATGATAATCCCAGTGGCTGAAATCATAGTGTTTGTTTCTGTTGTCTCTGCTTTAGTTCTTATACCTGCTGTCTTGTCTCCATGCACACTTGAATGTGCCATGCTCATTGTCCTTGAATAATTACTTGTGGGACGCTTAGAATAAAGGTGACTCTCCTCAGAGAGGGTTTGTGTTTGCTTCTTCCAGAAGAACACTTGTAATCCAAGACCATGTTAAAGGAAATTCAAAGCTTTAGGACTCTTGGTCCCCCAGGTGATATGAATTATGAATCTGTCTTGCAACTAAACATGAAGACTAAGTTTGTACTTATCATTTCCTGGAAGTTCGCATCCCATACTGTGACCATCAGCATCACCGCATCACCATGCACTCAGTACCAAGGCAACTTGCCTTACAATCCCAGAGCATAGGTGTGGGGTAGTTCTAGTTCACTCCTCTAAGCTTCCCCTGTGCTGTGGACCCTCAGGGTCCTAGTTTCTTAGAAGAAGGCCCCAGGCTTTCCAAAGCTGTTAAACCCCAAGTGCAAGGGAGTTGGGTAAGCAGACACTCTCCGGGCAGGGTAAAAAAACTGCACATGTATCCTGGAACTTAAAGTAAAATTTTATCTATATATACACATATATATAATTTATAATTTTATATATACACATATATATGTGTGTGTATATATAAATTATATATAATTTATATATTATATATATTATATAATTATAATATATATAATATATAATATATTGTATATAAAATACATAAATTTTATATATATACATAAAATTTTACTTTAAGTTCCGGGATACATGTGCAGTTTTTTTTAACCTGCTTATTCACTAATTTATTCAACAAACACTTGTGCCATGGTGGTTTGCTGCACCTATCAGCCCATTATCTAGGTTTCAAGTCCTGCATGCATTAGATATTTGTCCTAATGCTCTTCCTCCCCTTGTGCCCCACCCCTCCAAAATATATATTTTTTAATTAACAGGGGTAGTGGCATGCACCCGAAGTCCCAGCTACTCAGGAAGCTAAGGAGGGAGAGTCATGTGAGCCCAGGAGGTGGAGGCTGCAGTGAGCCAAGATTGCACCACTTCACTCCAGCCTGGGCAACAGAATAAGACCCTGCTTCAAGAAAAAAAAAAAAAAAAAGTTCTATCCAGCATTTTTAGTTGTTTTCAATAGGAGTGTTAATTTCAAGAATTTAGCCCACTATATTCCCTAAAAATAGACCTCAACATACCCTACTTCCCAGCTTTGTCTTTAACCACCCCTGAAAAACATCTCAAATCTCACATGTAGGCTTCAGAAAGTTTGCCCCAAATTCTGATGCCTTATTTTAAAGCTGTTGCCTTTTTCCTGGGCCTAAAAATGCACTGAATCTGAAAATTTTCCCAGGATGACAGGCCACCAGCTGGGAGGCCGAGATGCCTGGAGCCCTAGAAGCCCAAAGCTAATGTGCCATGTGTCGACAGCGATCAGTTGAACCGTGAACATAAAAACAATAAAAGAATGAAGGGCGAAAGGGACAAAGAAAGCAGGTCAAAGTGATAAACCACCATGACAGCTTCCGTGGGTGGAATAGTGGGGGATTTTTTTTTTCCTGACCTTTTTGTACCATGATGCTTCCACCAATGTTATTTTTTCAACATATATATGTTATGTTAACATTGAAAATATGAAGTCAAAAGGCACGAATGAACAATTAAACAGAAAAGAAAGGCTCTACTAGTCCAGCAGCCCAGAATTCTCTTTCCAGTAGCAGGGACAAGTTTGGGCAGATCCATTCACAACCCCGATGATGCCCAGAGGAAAGGCTCCCTACGACAGACGGAGGAGCTTAGGGGCTGGGGCTGGGCAGGGGAGCAGAGGATCATCCCTGATCATACACGTGTATGACACACGGGATCATATGTGATACAAGGCGGCACCTGCTGGAAGGAACTCTGTCCGTGCACCAGGGCGATTGTGGGTGCACTCAGCAGACATCAGTGAGAAGAGAACACTTGGGGTTCAGGAGACTGAGCTCTAGTCCCAGCTTTGCCTAGCGCATTGGGTTTCCCCCTCCAATACCATTCTGGAGAGTGAGAAGTGGCTTTTCTGTAGGATGAAGGAGCAAGCTAGGAGAAGGGGGAGAGTCACGTTTCTCCAAGGCAGGTTCCTTGAGAGCTTCAGAAAAGGCTTCAAGAAAGAAGTCTTCCTCCTTCCTATCTACAGAGCTCAAGATTCAACCCCACTTTCCTCCCTCCCTTTTGCTTTGTCTATTCATCAACACATGTGTATAGAATATCTCTACCATTGCAGGCACAGAGAGGCACAATATGGAATATAGGTTTAATTTTTTTATTTTGCTTTCGGTTTTGTTTTTTTTGAGATGGAGTTTCGCTCTTCTTGCCCAGGCTGAAGTGCAATGGCGCAATCTCGGCTCACCGCAACCTCTGCCTCTCAGGTTCAAGCCATTCTTCTGCCTCAGCTCCTTGAGTAGCTGGGATTACAGGCATGCACCACCATGCCCGACTAATTTTTTGTATTTTTAGTAGAGACGGCGTTCCCCGATGTTGGCCAGGCTGGTCTCGAACTCCCAACCTCAGGTGATCCACCCGCTTCGGCCTCCCAAAGTGCTGAGATTACAGGGGTGAGCCACCGTGCCTGGCCTGGAATATAGTTAGATGGGGTAACTTAACTGTATTTGAACTTCTCAAGTCAATGCTTTAAAAGGGTGCCTGTCATTCCTGGGTGCACGTCAGGGCACATATTAGGGCGTCACCTCCGGGCACATGTCATCTGTTTCTAGAATCTGGATTTTCCGCTAATGTTTGTTTCAGCCGCTAGTGCTCAGCGCAAGGCAGGCAAGCAGAAGCAGGACCATGGGGGTGCAGTGAGGCCCAGGAAGACACATGCTCAGATCTCCAGGAGCCCTGGGGCAGAACCTATCAGGGTCAGTCTCCGTGGTTTGGAGGATAGGAGAGCTACATGTGTTTTCCCAGAACACGCCTGCACTGGAGGCCAGGAATTTGAAAGCCAGGAAACTCAGCATCTCTGAAATTACATGGGATCTCTTCTCCACATGGCCAAGGCAAACACTGGTTCAGGCTGAGATACGAAGACAACACGAGAGAGGCCCCAGAGCGCACGCTGAGACTTGCAGTGCTAGTACAGATGATGTGCCTCACTTCCCACACCCAGCCCCAGCCCTGCACTGGCTGGCTGTATTTTTTCCAGTGGGCAGCCCTGGACATCAGGATGCAAAGTGAATTGTTCCAGGCCACAGGAAAGCACAGACACAGTGGACTCCAGCCAGGGAAGGGTCTATGTCCTGTTTCCTCCATGCAGTTTCCTGGTTATGGCACCACATGGGAGGAGCTGTGCTTCTCCTCAGCCTGAGAAGTTAAGACATCTAAAGTTGAGTTGAGCTTATTGATCAGCTTATTTTCCAAATGGATCCAGAACTCCATCTGGATTGCTATTGCCCTGCTTATTGGCACCCTCTCCAGTCCTCAATTCACTGATTTATTCAATGGACACTTGCTGAGCACCTACAAATCAGAGTCTCGGTCCTCACGAAGCTGGCAGTCTAGTTGGGAGGCAGATATTGATCAAATAGTAACACGGGCTGGGTGCAGTGGCTCAAGCCTGTAATCCCAGCACTTTGGGAGGCCAAGGTGGGTGGATCGCCTGAAGTCAGGAGTTCAAGACCAGCCTGGCCAACATAGTGAAACCGCATCTCTATTAAAAAAGACAAAAATTAGTCAGACGTGGTGTCCGGTGCCTGTAATCCCAGCCACTCAGGAGGCTGAGGTGGCGAATCCCTTTAACCCAGGAGCAGAGGTTGCAGTGAGACAAGATCATGCCACTGCCCTCCAGCCTGGGCAACAGAGTGAGACCCCACCTCAAACAAACAGCAACATGAACCAATGTGCCTCTGCAAACTTCACACATGCTACAAAGGAGGAGTGTGGTATGGGACAGCATTGACCAAGTCTTACGTCAGGGAGGGCTTCCAGAGCAAGTGCAGCTCTGAAAGGCAGGGTGAATGGCTCATGCAAAGTCCTGGGGTCCTCTAAGTCTTGAAGGGAGGTCAGTGTAGCTGGGAGAGAGGGTAGGGGTGCTGCAGGGTTGGGGAGGAGGCAGAGGTGGCCAACCCAGCCTGTGCAGACCGTCCACTGCTGAATGTATATATAATTCTTATTTTGGGCTGGGCGTAGTGGCTCACACCTGTAATCCCAGCACTTTGGGAGGCCAAGGCAGTGGATCATGAGATCAGGAGATTGAGACCATCTTGGCTAACATGGTGAAACCCCGTCTCTACTAAAAATACAAAAATTAGCTGAGCATGGTAGTACACACCTGTAGTCCCAGCTCCTTGGGAGGTTGAGGCAGGAGAATTGCTTGAACCTGGGAGACGGAGGCTGCAGTGAGCAGAGTTCACACCACTGTACTCTAGCCTGGGTGACAGCGTGAGACTCTGTCACAAAAAAAAAAAAAAAAATTTAAGAGCAATGGAGATCCATTGAACTGTTTTAAGGAGAGAGAGGGAGGCACACACACACACACACACACACAGAGAGAGAGAGAGAGAGAGAGAGAGAAAGAGAGAGAGAGAGAGAGAGAGGCCTGGCCTCACTGGGTATAGGAGGGAGAACTGAATGACAGCTCTCAGGTCTCTAATTCACTCATCTGAATGCTCACCGAGGGCACCTTTCTTTGGGAGCTTTGGCTGGTGTGGGGAAACAGGCAGGTTGGAAACCCTGGAGATGGCGTGCCTAGTGGGGAGAGGGGGGCAGGCTGGGCTCTGAGATGGTATGACTTGAGTCCCAGCCCTTTTAACTTCTCAGTCTGTTGGAGCCTTGGGGCTGGCAAGGAGGGTCATTAGAACTGGAATGTTCTCTGCAGAAAAGTCAAAAAGCCCTAAGGAGAATGAGAGTCTGTGCTATTTTGGCATTACCTCCCATTTCACTCACTACCTCGGGGCGAATGTAAATGATAAATGAGAAACCTGCTCAGATAGCCTGGCTTGACCCGGGGTCTGCTTGGAGGCCTGTGCTCCAGGGCTGGAAATGGGCGGGGGAGAGGGAGGAAGAAGGGATGAGGGAGAGGGAGGGGAGAAGGAAGAGGGGAAGGGGAGGGAAGGAAAGAAAGAAAGGAAGGGAAGGAAGGGAGAGAAGGGAAGGAGAGAGAAGGAGAGGGAGGGGTAGGGAGGGAGAGGGTGGGGTGGGGGGAAGGGAGCAGGGAGAGAAAGGAGAGGGGAAAAGGAGGAGGGAGGAGGAGGCCGAGGGGGAGGGCAGAAGGCCTGCAGCTGTCTGCAGAGCCCCACGCCTGCCACGCGGTGACTCACAGCGCCAGCTCCCACAGCCTGCCTCTATTTTTATATCAGGGCCTGCTCATATCTGACTCGTTAACTAAGCCTTCCAGCTGGTGGAGGGGAATCTGATGGCAGCGGATGAGGACGGAGGGAATAATTTAGAAGTCTACATAGGAATTATAAAGCGATCCCTCTCTCTTATCAGGAGCTCTTCGCCTTTTTAATAACCAGGCACTTTCAGCTGCGTCTCTACAGGATTGAGGGGAGTTGCCAGCCCTCTCAGCAGTAATCAGGGTTCTGGAAAGGAGAACAGCCGCCTGGGCCTTGGCACCAAAGGGTGGTAGCAGCTGCAGGAGGGGCTCAGGGAAGTTGTGCTAACAGGCACTTAAATGTGACACCCATATAATAAGGCTCCTGGTGGGGGCTGCTGCTATTGGTGCACATAACAGATGATCAGAGCAAATGACAGGCTCGCGGCTGGGGCTTCCATTCTGTAGAGGGTTGATTCAGATGGGTTGACACCTGCTGACTTAGGCAGGAGTCCCTTTCCTCCCTCACTGCTCCCTGTGGATCTCCCCTGAAGCTGCGTGCTGGGCGGAAGAGGAGGATCTTCCCTGATAGAGGACAACTGTTCCATGGTCAAGTGTATACCACTTGCCTGTTAGAACCTCAGAACAAGCTCACACCAGAAGGTGAATGTTGAATATGTATATCCTGTTGCCTTCAAAGTACTCAGAAGAGGGGAATTCAGGTTTTCTCTTGCTGAGAGGAACTTAGGGTGAGCTGGGAGCCCTGTGGCACCCCCTTTCTGCCATGCTCTGGGGGGGATGGGCAGCCAGAGCTGATGTGTGCCCTTGTGTGCCCAGGATGGATGCCAGCTCTGCTGTTCTCTTCCCAGCTCCTGACTTGGTGGAGATGAGGCATGGGCACATGTCCGCTCCATCCTCAGGAAGAATCCCCAAATTCAGAACAAGATGTGGAAGAGCCAGGTTCCCAGGGACTGCCTGTGCAGCAAAGCAGAGTTGTAGCCATGGCGCACAGCTCCAAGGACCAGAGGACCATGCCTTGAGCGGGGGTGCCTGGCCGTGCCACAGCCCTCCTCTTTCTGGAGACTCCTGGCTGGCAGCTGTCCTCTCCTTCTCACCCTCTGCCTGACTGTAGAGAGAAGAAGGCTGCTGACAAAGGGCCTGTTCTTTTCCCTAGCCCCTTGGGCAAGTAAGCACAGCTTTAAATCCAAACTTGAGAGCCAAGAGAACAGCTCTGGTGGGCATCTCTGGGGGTTCTCACACTCCTGGGGAGAGACAAGAGCATCCAGACCCTGCCTGGGAGCTCCGGGGCCAGGGCCAGGGCCTCAGTGCACACCCTGCACTCTCCCTCACCACTTCTCTGCACTTGGCCCCTTCTCAGGGACATTGTCTCCCAGCGCCTCAGGTGCCTGGCTCCAGGGAGGCCTGGGAGCTCACTCCGCACAGTACTCCCCGCCTTTCTGATCAGGAATTCAAACCACTTTGCCTTTCCTGCACCTAAACATGGAGCTGTGTGCGTGGGGTCCACAGCTCTGGGCAGAAGGTAGCCTTGAACTGCTTGGACACTGTCCCTTGGCACCAGCTTTCTTACTTGGGTCTTGTTAATCTCAGGTACTCCTTGAGAACAGTGACCAAGTTTCCCTTCTAACGTGGCCCCCGGGAGCTTACGTATGTCCTCACACCCAGGGCTGGCTCAGGGAGGGACTGGGGGCTGATCAGCGAGTCTCCTGGCATCTCTGTCCACCCTGAACTGGGGAAGGGATCTTTCCTCTGGGACCGAGAACCGAAGGAGCGGCTCTGCTGGCTCCAGAGGAAAGCTGAACGTATTCCCATTGAGTAGATTTGAAAAGCAAGGCTGACGGTTGAGCACAAAGTCATAGAGGCTGTGTCTCTAGTGCCACAGAATGTTTGGAGGGGACATGGTGCGGGGATGGTTGGCACGTCTGGGACACAGAAGCTCTCAGACTCCTTCCTGGGTGGGAGATAAAAGGGAGCATTTCCCTGTAGGTCCCTCAGTCACAGCCAGTGTTGAGAACAATGTCCTGCACCTTCCTTAAGCAGGTTTTTACCTTTGCTCTCCTCTAAGCGACCTCCTCCTCCTGTTCCGTTTCAGACTCCCCATTATCAGGTTGTGTGTATTCCCCTTCCCCTCCCTAAGCATCCGGTCCTCCTAACTAGGCTGAAAGTGCCTGAGCTGGTCTGACACCAGCTCCTCTGCTGGCTCTAGAGCCTGGGGCAGGAAGGAGATTGCAGAGTGGGAGCAGCCTGAGGCAGGCGGCCCCAGCTCGGGGCTGGGCTCAGTGTGACAGCTGGGCCACATGCCTGCCATTCCCTGCAGCATGCTCATCCTCTTGATATAGGGTCCCATTGGCTGCCCAGCCAGCAAGGCCTTGGGCTCTGGGACCAGGCACCCTGCTGCTTTTAGGGCAAGGCCAGCGGGGACAGGCTAGGACAGGCGTCAGCTTTCTTTCTCTCCTTGCATGGCCAGGGCCTGCAGTCTGCTTTCTGATTTGTGTGTATTATTAGGTCCCAGGGATTCCTGCAGCCTGGGTGAGCCTCAGAGGGTGGAGCCCTCCTGGATTCCCACCCCACTCTGTGGAGGAACTGTATCCCGGGACCTGAGCTCTGTCCAGGGTCCTCAGCCCCGCTGAGAGAGACCGGGCCCACTGCCTCGTTCCAGGCAGAATGAAGAAGGTACCTTTTCTCATCCCCACTGTCCCTGAGACCACGTGACCTGGCTTGCTCAGATGTCCCTCCCACAACCTGCACCTGGTGGCTCCTTTCCGTTCTCCAGATTCTCCTCCCTCATGCTGGCAAGGGCCTAACAGCCTTCTCCCCTTGGTAACAGATGGGCGAGTTTACCAGGGTGAGTAACGTCATAACTCAACCAGCAGGGTTAAATTTGGAGATCAGAACTGCCTGCTCCTAGAGGAGTCCCATCCAGTGCAGAGCCCGCTCTGCCCCACAGGCAGGGCCCTCTCGTTAGGCTGAGCTTCGGGCTGAGAGAAAAGCGAACTCTCCCGCCCCTTCCCACGCCCAGGGACCATTGACTAGAGGAAGGAGAGAGGCCCTGCGTCTTTGCACAGGGGTGATGGGCAGGGGCAGGCGTCTTTAGGCAAGTGAACCCCCTTCATTGACTGCGTTTAGCCAGGGGAAGTAAGCTCCTGCCCAGGCCCACCCAGAGTCGCAGAGTAACGCTAAACAGGGCGTCTTAGAGCTGAACGGGTGGGGCGGGTACGCGCTGCCCCGCCCCACTCGCCTCTGAGCAGTGGGGTCGGGGGTTTAGGGTCCTGGCTAGGCCTAGGAAGCAGATCCGGTTGGATCTGATAGCTCCTCACCTTGGTTTGAATGCTTGTGTGAAGAGCTGATTGCCTTGGAGGCGAATTCCTGAGAAGTGGCTGGAGAGCCCCGAACGTGCGCCTAGCTGGGACGTCCGAGGGCGAATCCGGCCAGGGCTCCTTTCCTGCGGCGCGGAGCGGCCAGCACAACCCGCGTGGGGCCACGATCGCCCGCCCTCTCTCCACAGACTGCTTTCCCCAAAGCAGGCAGGCACCCGTCAGGCCAGCCTCATCTGCGGGTCCTCACCACCCTGGGGTTCCCCTTTCCGCGGGAACCCCTCTGCCGCGCGCACCAGCCGACTAGTCCGCGGGGAACTCCAGGCAGGACCTGCTCTCACTCCCCACCTCGCTCCCTCCGGACAGCCCTTACTCGCGGGCCTCCTCTGCCACATCTGTAAAGCAAAGCGCACTTTAACCACCTGCAGGGTCTCTCTTTGCCCCCAGCCCTGAACTCCTGCCTCGGGCGCCGCCCCAAAGCTCCGGGACCCGCAGGCCCCCGAATGCCAACTTTGACGGTGGCGACCTTCAAATTCCGGAGAACGCCCTCGCTCTGGGTCCTGGCTGGCGGCACGGTGCCTCCCTCGCCTCTGCGGCAGAGTTAACTCGGGGCCTTGCTTGGGTGCAGGAGCTGTTCCCGTCGTGTTTTGCCAGTTGGGGAACTCCAGACTCAGGCCACGGTCTCTGCTTTGTGGGGGAATAAAAGCCACTTGTGAAAAACTTCTCCCCCGTGGCATGGACTGCGTAGGAGACAGTGAATGAAAGAAGCCACCAACCTCAGCATGAAGTAAACCGGGAGGGAGGAAGGAGGGGGAGAGGGGACAGAGGCCAGGCTCTTTGTCTGGTGGAGGCGGCCCAGCCACTGCTTTCGAAAAAGCAGAGACTTCTGGTACACACACACACAGATCTTTTGTTAACGGCCTTTGTTCGTTTTTTCCGGAGTATTTGGGGGACACTACACGTTTTTGATGTCAATCAGAGCAGGCTGAGACAAGCTTGGCTGATATGGTGCCGACCACAGGCTGTAAACATGAGCTGAGAGGTAGGATAATAAGTGGAGGAGAATGTCCTGCCGAAGCCAGACACCAGCGAGGTGTTACATGTGATGACAATACCAGAATGAAGAATTAATATTTGTGCTGCTCTTGGAATAGTGCCTTGAGCAGGTCAAGTTCTAGACGTGTGTTCATTGAATGCGTATTTAAAAGGATGCGTTTATAAAACCCTCAATTAGAGCTCAAGCTTGTATTCAAATAAACTTCCATTTTGGGCAAATTTGAAATTTGCAGAAACATTGGAAGTGGCTCTGGTAGGATATAGGTATCTATCCTGCGCCCAGTCCTCCTATTGTTAACTTCATAGGTTACCTCAGTATAGCCATTACACGAAAGAATCAGTCGTGGCAAATTCTTTTTTTTTAGTCGGAGTCTCACTCTATCACCCAGGCTGGAGTGCAGTGGTACAATCTCAGCTCACTGCAACCTCTGCCTCCCAAATTCAAGATATTCTCCTGCCTCAGTCTCCTGAGTAGCTGGAATTACAGGCATGCTCTACCACACCCGGCTAATTTTTGTATTTTTAGTAGAGACAGGGCTTCACCATGTTGGCCAGGCTGCTCTCGAACTCCTGACCTCAAGTGATTCGCCCACCTCGGCCTTCCAAAGTGCTGGGATTACAGGCATGAGCCACTGTGCCCGGCCTATTTTTTTTTTTATTATAAAAAATTATTTGTAGAGAGAGGGGTCTTGCTTTGTTGTCCAGGTTGGTCTGTGAACTCCTGGCTTCAGGGGATCCCCCCCACCTTGGCCTCTCAAGGTGCTGGGATTACAGGTGTGAGCCACCATGCGCTGGCACATTGCCATTACTGAAACTCCAGGTCTTACTTGGATTGTATCCGTTTTCCCATAGAATGCCGTGTTTCTGTTCCAGGATCTTGTTGAGGATGCCACATTGTTACATAGCCATCACGTTTTCTTTCTCCTCTGGTCTGTAATGGAGTCTCAGTCTTTCCTTGTTTTTCGTGACCTTGACGGTTTTGAGGAGTCCTGGTAAGACTCCTTTGTAGATGGAGACTGACAGAATGCCCTCAGTGTGGATATTCTCTGTTATTTCTCTCATGATTGGACTAGAGTTATGGGTTTTTAGAAAGAACACTACAGAGGTGGACTGCCCTTCTCATGGTGTCCTACCAGTGGGTACGTGGCATGCCATGCCTGGTAATGTTGATCACTTAGTTAAGTTGGTGTCTGACAGATTGCTCTACTCTTAAGTCACCACTTTTCACTTTTTCTACAACATTCTTTGGAGCCTAGGCTTGTTGGGTTGTTGGGGGTGGGGAGATTAAACTCCACCTCCTGCAGGGGGATGCATCTAATATATTGTTTGGACTCTTTTCTTTCTTTCTTTCTTTTTTGAGATGGAGTCTTGCTCTTGTCGCCCATCCTGGAGTGCAGCGGCACAATCTCGGCTCACCGCAACCTCCGCCTCCCGGGTTCAAGCCATTCTCCTGCCTCAGCCTCCCGAGTAGCTGGATCTACAGCACTTGCCACATACCTGGCTAATTTTTTGTATTTTTAGTAGAGAGGGGTTTCACTGTGTTAGCCAGGATGGTCTTGATCTCCTGACCTTGTGATCCACCTGC